>NC_139033.1:52707352-53360160 GCF_964662115.1 Mustela nivalis
CTTCCTCTCTCTCTGCCTACCTGTGATCTCTGTCTGTCAAATAAATTTAAAAAAAAAATAAAGAAATGTGATTTTTAGGGAAATTATCAATTCATTTTTGCATATGTCAAACGTGAGTTTCCCAGAGAACATCCAAGTTATTCTCAGTAATCTATAAACTGCATGGGTCTGAATCTTGGGAAAGCTATCTAAACTAGATAGTAGCACAGCTACTCAATACATCAATACATAGATAGTCACTGAAGACATGGTGGTCAGTGAAACCTGGTAACCCCGTAGAATAGGAAGACAAGAGAACAGAACCATGAGGTGAAGAAGTGCAGTCTCCAAAGGACACCGAAGAGGGACAGCTAGCAAGGTGGAGGAGAGGAAGCACAGGGACTCTGAAGACAAGTGAAAAGAGGGTTGTAAAGAAAGAGAATCAAATGCTAACTAAAATAAAAGTTGAGGAATGATCCTAGCATTTATCAGCAAGTTTGTCACTGGTTATCTTGGGAAAAAGCGGGGATTTTTTAAAATTATTTTTTGAGTATAGTTGACACACAATGCTACATTAGTCTCATGTGCAACACAGTGATTCAATATATCTACACATTATCCTGTCCTCACCACAAGTGTAGCTACCATCTGTCACCATACAACACTATTACAATATCATTGACTATATTATGGGTGAAGGGGAGTGGAAGGAAAAAGCAGTTTTAATCCATTGGGGAAAAATAGTTGAAGCAACTCAGAATTACATAGGAGACCCAAGTCTTTTTTTTTTTTTTTTAAGACTTTATTTATTTGACAGAGAGAGTTCACAAGTAGGCAGGCAGAGAGAGAGCAGGAAGCAGGCTCCCTGCTGAGCAGGGAGCCCGATGTGGGGCTCCATCCCAGGATCCTGAGATCATGACCTGAGCTAATGGCAGAGGCTTAACTCACTGAGCCACCCAGGTGCCCCAGGAGAGCCAACTCTTGAGATGACCTCATAGCTGTGGGCAATATGGTACAGTGGAACATGAGAGCAAAGAGTCAAACCCAGAATGGAAAGCATAAAACCTACTTCTAAACTAGCCTATGCCATTAACTCACAATGCAACCTTGAGCAAGTCACTAATACTCACTGGGCCTTTGAATTCTCAGCAGTCATTTGTGGCAAGGCTTTGTCTGGACTACCAAATAGCTATGTGGTCAAAAACTAATGTACTACGTTTATGTGAGTGAGCAATGCATTCTGGAAAAGATGCTGAGGCATAGGAAGGGTGTGGAGGTAAAGCTAATGAGAATGGAACAGAATAGAACTTATATGAGAGGGTGCCATATGAGCATATGCCAGGAAGAAATAATGGAGAAAGAAACAAATGCGCACACATGCACACACACACACACACACACACACACACACACAATAAAACTATAAAATCAGCCACAGCAGGAGCACAATGCTTGAAAGTGAAGACATATTACACATGGAAGGGGGTCCTGACTTGTGTTTGTGTCTCTACTTGGCTATATTGTAGGAGTATTAGCAATGTGAAGGCTTGGCTAAGGTTAAGGACAAAGATCAAGAGCCAGATAACATAAGTAAGTTCTGAAAATTATTACAAATATTCAGTCTCTCGTCCACAATTTACTATCTATGTGACTACAGTCAATCTTCTCAATCTCACCAAATCTCAGTTTCTCATTTTAAAAAAAGGGTAAAATAACATATCTCACTGGGCAGTTATGAGATACATACATATGAGATACATATAAGCATGAATTGAGATGTATATATTCACATAGATTCTATAGCTCCTCATTTACCAAAAGTGTAAGTAAATTGCATTACCTATCATTAATACCAATTATCATCATATGTGATCTGGCGCCACTCACTTAGAAACAAAGTCTCAGTTTTTTCATTTAAAAAATTCATTTAGCTGTGATGAGTATTAAAAAAATACATAGACACATGCATGTACACAAACACACAAAGGCATACCAGGTAGAATACTTGACTTATAGGTTTGTAACCAATAGCAGAAACAACATAAATAATTATCATTACATAGCACAGCTATTGATAATAGTGGGGGAAAAAACAAGCAGAAAGAAACAAATAATTGGGATAAGAGAGAAAAGTGGACAGGGAATAGGAATAAGAAAAACATGGTAGCGTGGAAAGAGAGAAAACTGGCTTTGTGAGCATTCCTATAGAAAAGGAGGAGGAAGAAGGGATCAACATATGTGTACATCTCCAGCAGTAAAAGGAATAATTTCATGGGGAGATTTGCAGGCAACAGTGACCCCAGAGATGAGAGCAGAGGCCTGACAAGGGCTCACATCATGGGGACCCTGATTATTAATTCTATTGGATATACCTAGGGACATATTTGCTGTAATTCAAAATCCAGGACGCAAGAAATTTGATATGAGCATTAGATGAGAAGATAAATTGAATTTATTACAGAGACAGTGTCAGAAGTAAAAAGGACCAATACCGTTTCGAGAACTTTGTGATGATTCCACTGAACAGGCCAAGGCTAAAGACCCTGTTCACTCACTTGAGGATGAAGCAGTGCCTATGGGCACTTTTCGTTTAAGAACTGAGATGAGTTATAGCTGCACAGAGGACATCGAAAGATCAGCTACTGATGAAGCTCAGGAAATCATTTAAGTAAAAGGTACAATCAGGTAAAAGGTTTTAGGTCCAGAAAATAAGTACCATTTGTAAAGAGAACTCTGGATAGCTTCTGGGGACAAAAAGGACACATCTATCCAAACTGCACAAGAAAATGAAATAATAAAAGAGGACAAAGGACAACAGACCGACTCCAGGACTCCTGAAGGGAGGAAAAAAAGAGCCATGGAGTTGGTAGTAGCATCTGCTCTAATTAATGCAGGAAAATTTCTCGAAGTCTCGTTAACATATTCACTTACGTGCTCCTTTCTTTAATGGGCATTTTTGAGCTGCTAGCAGGTGTTGGGTTCTGTGGTGGCCTCCAGGGAGGCAAGACTCTTTCTCCTAAATAACAAAAAAGTAACTAAATAAGATAGTCCCTGCATTTTGGGACCTCACTGTTTAGTAATGACATGCTACTAAAAACAGCTGATGAGTATTTCAGAAAACAGGAGGGAGGGTAATGAGGATGAATTTGAGAAGTAGAAGAAGAGAGAAAGCAGGTAAGTTGGAGACAAACGCATGTAAGAACCTGGCGAGAGCTGGCCATGGAGAAAGTGTTCCCTTCCTCTTTCCTCTCGGAGAGGCAGTTAGTCTGAACTTTAAGGATGAAGAAATCAGGGGAAATAATCATAGAAACAAATACACCGCAGGGACAAGGAGAGTAACAACAACTATCCTCAACTAGACGAAACCAGGCACTAGAAAGAGGAAGAGAAGAGAAGTGAGTGAGTAGCAGACAGCAGACATGACAGGAAGAGGTAGGAATACAGGATTTAAGATGACCCACTTATGCAATCTACATTATGGGGATAGGATTACCAATTAATTAATCGATCAATCAATTAATTAATGTGAGAGAGCCAGGACAATTGATATCTGCTATAGACCAAAGAATGACAGTGTTAAGGAGCTTTCACAAAGAAGGAGGAGAATGTTAGGCAACAGTGCCTGATACAGTTCAGGCACAATAATCTCGTGTACCATGAGGTCTGGAACAGGTGACCTCTGGGTAGAGGAGAAAGACTAACTTAATGGTAAGAATATAAACGATGGAGCCAGCCTGTCAGCGCTCCAATTCTAGTTGTGCCACTGATGAGCTGTGTGACTATGGGCAAGCCACTTATCCCCTTTGTTCTTTGCTTTCTTTAGAGGAAAAAGAGGAAATAGCTCTTAAAAACAGTGTTGTGTAGACGATTTGATGATACACGTAAAGAATATAAGACACTTGGCATTCAGTAAACCCTCCAACAATGTCTGCCATTATTATTAGCATCATAGCTCTCATCATACGTCACTGGTTCCGAGGCGTAACAATGCCGCTAAGGACCAGTTTTTCACACCAATTTATTCTGCTGGTCTCAAGTAGTGACAAAATCTCCCAGCAGCCAAGGGAGCATTAGTCCCAAGCTTCATTTCTTCACAATATGACATCCAGAATCAGAAGAGTAACAATGAGAAGGACTTCCCCACAATCTCCCTCTTGCTAGAGAAGATGATCTTTCCCAGAAACTTCTCAGATGACTCCCTCATATCTCTCTTGGGCTAGAAATGACTTATGAAGGAGCCTTAGCTTTGAGGGAGATTGAAACAGCAAGCATTTGGTGTTTTCAGTACCATTCTAGAGATAGACACTGATATTAAGGAGGAAAAAAAGATAGGAATGATTTTTGAATTTACAAGCAACAGCATCTGTATTTTGTAACAGAAAATGAAGCCTTGGTATTTTATAATATCTATTGTTAATTTTTAAGAATTTGAAAAGATGCTTAAATAAATTTGTGTTGAATTTGAAAGAAATTTGCAAAGGTGAGGGATTAAAACAGAGATTTTACTGGATAAAGTAAATATTCCAAGCTTTGGAATTACTACATGGAGAACATAGATAAAGCCTAGGTGGGGTGTGGGAATAGGAAAAAAATGAGGAAATTTGTGCAGATAGGGTCAAGATTTTTTTTTTTTTAAGAAAGGAAAGAAAGACAAGGCAAAACCATTATCTGAAAAGCTTAGAGAATGCAACCATGATAAAACAAAGGATTTCTGGATTTGAGGTAAGAAATTGCCAGGTTAAAATACTGCTAAAATTATTTATTTATAGGAGGAATAAAAGCCAAATGGAAAAGGATAAAATTCAGGACTCATATTGAAAACCTATCTGAGAAATTTAAAAATCGCCCTCAAAAATCAAATATTGTGCTGTTGATGAAGGGAAAGTGTTGTTGATGAGGGGAAAGTGTTGCTGATTTAAGGGCATTGTAAAAATCTTTGAAAGAACATAGAGAAAGATTTTGAAGTCTCTTTGCAGCTGCATGTGAAAAAAAAATGGAATAACCAAGACATCAAAATAAATAGATTAACAATTATATTTTATAGTGAAGAGGATGTTAGAAATTGGAGACAACAAATACTGATAACAATTCTGGAAATGATGAGAAGGCCCAGCGGTAAGTCAAAAAGAGGTGGAAAATTTCAATTGGGTCTCAAGATAAATCATGGAAGACAGTAAAAGAGGGAAGTGATGTGGATATTTATATGGAAAAGACAAACTTTTATTTGGGTAGATAATTTTCTCATTAAACCTTCTAAATATATGGTGTGTCAGGTGTGAAATGTTTCATACTATAATCAGTAGTCAGTTAGGAAAGAGATTAGGTCAAAAGAAGAATGAGCCAGAGGTGACCATGGTATGTTAATTAAAAACTTATTTATCAGAATTATTGTTGTAACTGAGGATTGCTGGAGTGGAGGGGGGTGGGAGGAATGGGGTGTCTGGGTAATGGATATTGGGGAGGGTATGTGCTATGGTGAACACTGTGAATTGCACAAGATTGATGAATCACAGGCCTGTACCCCTAAAACAAATAATACATTATATATTAATAAAAAATTTTAAAAAATTAAAAATAATTATTGTTATAAAGTCCCATGCTGGGCACAGAGCTAGAGGATCAAAAGAGAAATGAGATCTCAAAGCACTGAGATCAAAGCATTCTTACCGTCAGAGAGACAAACAGGTTTATCCCCAAATAATACCAACATGTGAGCTCTCACAATTCAGGGGGGGGCAGGGAGAGTGCATTAGGGCTAAGCACAAAATTTTGAAACTTTTCCATTTTACTTGGCACATTTATTTTACGGTGTGGCAGGCCTTCCTTTAGATCCCATACCAACAAGGGGTTTGATCCCTGTTAGAAAACCATACACCTGGATAGGTTCAGAAGAGCAGACAGGATATGTAAAAATAAAATCTTTATGCTAACCTGAACATTTCATGGGAACTTTGGTTTTATGTGTAGTCTGGAGTAGACTCTCTCATCACAGAGATTCTACATTTGAGAAAATTACAGTGAGATGTTTAAAAAAGAACAGTGGGGCATTAGCTAGAACCAGCAGTGGTTCATACGTAAAACATCAGAATGGCAGTGGGAGTAAGTTGCACTTCTCAATCTTGGCACTACTGACATTTTGAACCAGGTAATTCTTCATTGTGGGGGCTTCCTGATTTACGCATGAAACTCCAGTAGCACTCCCTACTCCTAGCTGTGACAACCATGAATGTCTTGACATTGCCAAATGCCATTTGGGGGCAAAACTGCTCCCAGCTGAGAATTACTGGTGTAGAGGAAAAGACACTACCATGTAATAATGATGGACTAATGAAGAAAGTAAAAAGCAGGGGTAATGGGCAGAATTCCATATGGAAAAATTAAATAGAAAAGAGGAGGGCATGGAAAGGAGAAAGAAAAGGAATAGGAAGAAGAAAGGAGAGAAGAAAGGTGAGGAGAGAATACAGTAGCCTTTCAGCGGTAATGCAGGACTTCAGGTAAAATACAGTATGTGTGGTAAATGAGAACTTCTGGGATACATTTTCAAATATAAAGTTGTAAAGAGAAATTGAGAAATGAAACTTAAAGAATAAAGCATAAGAAGAAAACCATATAGAGATTTTATATAATATCACTGTGTGTGATAAGAATGGAATTTAGCTTTTTTAAAAAACGCTTATTATGATTTCCACCATTAGGTTTAGTACAGGTCATAAAGGGAACATTTCATAGGTATGGGACACTAGGATAAATTTAGAAAACATCGTATGAACCATCTATGGGAGAAAAAGGATAAAGCATAAGATTCAGTTATTTAATAGTTAATATTTTTGTTTTTAACCTGAAGATGGAAAAGGATAGTATCTAGGATTTCCTCTGACCCTGGTAGAATGGACATGCCCATTCCCCATCCCCAGGAGAAAAAAAATACTGAAAAATATAAAGTTCTTTAAGGGTCTAAGGAAATAGAAAAAATTGAAGAAAGCAGAGCTACCATATCTAGCTAAGGGAAGTTCTGTGTCAGAAAAAATTGTGCCTGTCCATTGGAAGATAAATGCATACTTAGTCTCTGAGTGGTCCTTTTCTCTTTTTAAGTGTAAAATCAGCTAGCAAAATTTATTTAAAAAAATAAGCAAGTGGTCAGGTTACTGGCAGGAAGAAAAGCTTTACATTTCTCACTAAAAGAGAAGAGGAAGCAGCTCCATCTTTGGGACAGATGATCTGAGAATCACTGACACAGAGACTTGAGAAAGAGAAGGAACTAGAATGTTGAACTATTATTGCAAAACAAGAGGGGAGATAGGTGAGGGCAAGCAATGATGTTGACAGTATTGGGTTATAAGAAATTGATATGCAAGGCCTGTGGAAGTTTTGTTGGTTTCATTTGATGAGAGAAGAATTGTAAATATGAATAATATGTAAATATACTTTATGATAAAAATAAACTTACGAGCATCAAATGAGAGAAAGAATGTGGAAGTGTGCCGAATAAGTTAAATGCATGATTCATAAAGGAGATGCACTGTGATCTAAAACCCTAAACTCTTTCATGAACTATTGAAACACTCTTTTTCATACCCATGAAACATGCATGACAAAGACATGTGGCTCAAGAAGCAGTTAGGAACCAGAAGAACAAGGCCTCGAGATAACAGTGACCATCTCTCCACAAGGCCACACAAATAGGCACAAAAGAACTTAAATATGTGAAAATTCTCATCCATACATCCCTGCACACATATAAAGAAGCATTGGTATAATTAATGGTAGAACTAACAAGTAGTATTAATCTCATGATCCTTCACAAAGCAGGGGGAATATCTTTTGGAAATCAGAAGTTGGTTTCTTTCTTCCTTTTTTTTTTTTTTTTTTTGAAGATTTTTATCCATCTATTTGAGATAGAGAGAGAGAGAGAGCGAGAGCAGGGGGAACTGCAGACAAAGGAAGAGGGAGAAGCAGACTCCCCACAGAGCAGGGAGTCCAATGTGGGGCTTGATCTCAGGACCCTGAGATCATGACCTGAGCCAAAGGCAGATACCCAGCGAGCTGGGCCACCCAGGTGCCCCCACAAGTTGGTTTCTTGATATTGCTTGTCTGACTTGTGTATCTGAGGATAGTTCTCCAAGAAAACACTAATAGAGACCAGGTTTCCCAGGGTAACTACACTGTGAGCTCCCAGTGAACAGAAAACATAAAATTTATTTCAGCCTCACTGCTGCACCTTCCACTACACTTCCACTACATTTAGCAGTATTGAATAAAAAAGACTGAACTGAACTGAATGAAATTAAACAGAAACAAATACACAAAATGAAAGTTGCTACTGTGTATTGGGCCATAAGAATTATAAATTTGCAGTGGCAAGTTGTTAAAAATAATTAAGCATAAACTCTCATTACTTTCGCCAATGCAGGCGAAGGTAAACAGAGAGTAAGTACAGGGAAATAGCTCCGCAAACCTCCTTTCCCTGTCATTCAAGGCTCCCTACGGCGAGGTCCCAAATTTTCCTCTCATTATGATCTATTTCACAACTGCAGTAGACCTCTTTACCAAAGTTCACTCTCTCCTCAAACATATTTTTGCCTGAGTTTTTACTCATAAAAACTCTTTCTTGTAATAACTTTCTGAGTATCTGTGCACAGATCTACTCGGCTTTCTAGGGCAGTCACTAACACCGCTACCTTCACCTAGGTTGTTTTTGTTCTTGTTTTTAACCACCTCTGGTTCATTGAAATTTATATATAGACACACATTCTTCAAATATTAATATGTTATAAAAAAAATGGGGTGTCTGGTGGCTCAGTTGGTTAAGGTCATGATCTCAGGGTTGTAAGAGTGAGCCCCGCATGGAGCCTGCTTAAGATTCTCTCTCTCTCTCCCCCTCTGTCTATCTCCCACCCTGGCACACTCTCTCTCTCTCTCTCTCTCTAAAACAAACAAACAAAAAACAAATATTATGTTATCCCCTAGATTTACTGTTCCATTATTCCTTCCCTGCTCAATTGTAAGGTCTTTGAGGATAAGATACATTTACTATAGCACAGGTGTCCTAATTGCTTAATAAAAATCTACTGGTCAATGGATGACTAGGTCCAGATGATAATTTTTAGAAGTACAATTAATCATAACACCTTATTTTTCAGATTAAATCTAGCTTCAGTTATCCAGGTAATTTAACCTCAAGATATGTATTTGTAGAAATTTTGACTCCTATATTTTGGTCTTGACTAAATTAGAAAGATTCCAGTTCCTTAACGTAAGAAAAAAAAAAAATAGAAGAAAGGATGGGCAATCAAACTGTTTGGGGTTAACATTCATTGGAAACAGCTGGCAGGAAATACGCAGAAATTTAGAGTCTGAATATGATATGAATCTATTCTAAAGCCCACCCAAAGGGCTCTTATGTTAAAATAGAGAGTAAATGTTTTAAAAAAATAATAAGAAAATAAATTACAAAAACACTGTGCTTCTATAATCTTCTATGAGCTCTTACTGTGGCTTGCTACAGGAGTTGATTAGGTATTGTCAATAGTCAGTCCTAGAATGTCCCACGGAGCTTGAAACAGGGAGCAGAATCCCATGAGTCTAGTAGGATTTGATTTGAAACCACTAGCCTTAGTGAACATAGCTTAGGCATCCTCATAATTTATATAAAACCAATTTTATTTGTCTATCCATACACCCATCCACCTATCCATCCTTCATCTATCTATCTAACCTATCTTATTTTGGAAGTACTATGTTAAGATAATAGACAACTCAGATTTAAATATTAAAATGTAATTCCAGTCCTGCCAAGAATATGGCATTGAGGGGACTCAACTACAACACTGTTATCGATGGGAAAAGTCAAAGAAGAAAGTGTTAGTTTACGTCTGTGTTTCCTGTCCTCTGTCTGCATTTACTAGCTCATCACTAGTTTTCTTTATATTACCGCTGACTCCATTATGAAACCCAGTGCTAATCTTAGTATTCTCTGTGTCCCTCCTTCCCAGGCAAAGGTAAGGAAAAATTTGCTTCTGAATCAGCTATGGCTCCTTGTCATATTGTTACTCTGGCCTCACCCCAGACTCTGCATATTGTGGTCCCAAACTACATAGAAAAAACTTTCCAACTCACTGCTCTTTGCTTGCAGGGGATGGTGCATACTGTTCATGGCCAAATTGAAGTTTTATTTGTTGCATTATTGGTAGTTTTGAAGTATGCTTTGGACAGAGCAAAGCGTCCCTGGCTGTCTTCAACACACCAGGTAATCACACCATTGCTCAGTAGGCTAAATTATTTTAAACCTTTCAAAAAATAGCATCTCTCCTTTCTGCAGGTTTTCCTAGGAACAATCTCCATGAAAACGACTCCTAATTTAAAGAAAACTAAGGCATCCCTCACCACTGACAAGGAAAATGGCTCTTTTTGGCCAAATCATAGAAATGAGCTTCCTTAAGTACATTGCACCTTTAAAAGCTGACATTATTGCCGCAAAGCCTGAATGGTACCTTGTCAGCATGGAATAACCAGACTGGGCCAAGTTGTCATTTCTGACAGGTCAGTGTAATGAGCAAAGGAACGCTGAGTTTGTCTAAAAGTTTTCCCTCGAATCAGCAGGGTAGAGCTGTTTGGGGCGATAACAGCTCTATGTAGGTGACTCATTAAATGTGTCATATTATCAAATATTGTGGCCCAGACTATCTCAGCCTCCACATTTACGCTTTGTTTCTTCCCCCAAGTACCCCCCAAATCTTTATATTTCTAATCTGAAAAGAGTACAGACTGCAGAGCTTTGAGGCACTGGATGTTAGCTGCGTGTGATTAGATGAATGCCAAATGTTTCTTTACTCCTTTCAAAACACTACACAGAGATAAATACTAATCTAACTCAATGTGAACTTCTCCCTGGGCATTGCCTTCCCCATGTCTTTGGATTTTTCTGGTAACATCTTTGCCATCATGAAAACAGAGATATAGAATACATAAGGGAAATGAAGAAGAATTGGGTAAAATTGACATCTGATGGCCCTTCTGAACTACTAGATGGCATTCAATGTCCATGATCTTCCCTTACGTGTATTGAGGAACCTGCCCACATATTTGCCATTGAGATGCAAAACACAAATGTACTGACATGACATCACCTGGATTCAGATTTCTTAGTCCATAGATAGCAAAGCTTAGAGGTTCTGCCCCTTCCCACTCACCATCCAGCTGTGGTGACCTCTCTTTAATCAGATGCACCAAACAACAGAAAACATTTTTTCCCTGCTTCAGAAAAATTCACTTAATGTTCGTGACTAATTAAATTCTCACTCTAGTCATGATTAATGTAACAAATAATTACAGCTTAGATCTAATATAGATACAACTAATTGTTCTGCCCACAGTGCATCGTGACTAACAATTAAACACTGCTTTTAAAGCAAAAGTAAGATCTGAGGAGTGACCTTCACCTGGCTTTGCTCTTACCATTTGTAAGAATGCCTATAGCTTCTGTTTTCTTCTTCACTTCTTGGGATGGTTACAAAAGGTTTTATTTGTTTGTTTATATTTCTCTTTCATTAAGTGTTCAATAAGCTGACACCTTTACACTTCTTGTTCTTCCAATTTGCGGAATGTTGAAGGTCTTGAGCAAAGCACTAGAAGAGAGAAATAGAGGGAGGTTATACCAACTGAATTTTCTTCAGGCTCAAGTGCAAAACTGCCCTTTACGTCCTCAGAGTGAAAGATGAAGGGAGACTGGCAACACTTCCAATCTGATGCAAGGGAACAGCCTGGTTCCTGTGTCTGTCTGCTCTGGTGCCTCTAAACCCCAGGCCAAGAGAAGAGGGGGTTTTCTTCTGTGATCCTGAAGCGGAATGGACTGCTATTACATGGAGAGAGGCACATTGGAATGGTCTTTGGAAATACATTCTCAACCAGCGCAAATATTTATGAAATCTCTTGGGGAGTCTCAGAGCTGTAAATGAAAAATGTTCCCAGTTTTTTTATTTGTATTGTTTTGTTTTAAATACCTAATGAAATAGATAACTGAGCACTTAACCCATATGCTTCGTCTGCCTTGGCAAAAAGGAGACACACTGTACTCTCTACTGAAGAATGTGCTTATGCAGTTAGGACACTGAGTCATATCTCCATCAACTACTTTGCCTTCTCTCACAGTAACCAAATATTCCCTTTTTATCAGGGCATAGTTAAGCATAAACTACCTATATGAATTGAAATGCAAATAATTAGAATGTCCAAGAAGTGGGACTCCCGGTAAATTACATGCAAATGTAACTATTGCCTCAAATCAGAAAGTTTGTCTTTGCTCTTTCAAATATTTCTAAAATATTCAAAGCCATTTTTTCGACTCACTAGAATTTGATGGACAGATAATGGTATTTTGTTGTTTAAGGAGTTCAGAGAATTTTGACTGGATCTGGGGGCTAGAACTGGAAAATTCTGTTTGTACACCTTACATTATTAATCCGATACTTTTATATTAATTTAACATCTACCCTGTGACCAGGTTTGGGCTAGTGATAAAGAGTTGGCCTTTCCTACTTTTTCTATCTTTGCTGGATAATGTACTTGCAATTTTAGAGAACATTTAGTTAAACTAAATTCCAACTTAGGCCATGCAGGGTAAAGTTACTCAGTCATAGCACAAAGGTAACATTGCAAAGCCCTCTCCTCTGTCACCTGGTGTTCTACCAACACATCAAACTTTGCAATGACTATTTGTTTAGCCAATAGTTTTAAGACTCATTCCGTCCCAGGTTCTAGAAAAATGTGGTCCCCAATAAGAAACAGTTTTGGAGCAACAAACCAAAAGTCAAAATCTAAGCAGTACCAAAGATACTGCTAGGTAGATAAAGATAGGATGTGCAAGTTCTAGAATGTGGAAAATCTCGGTTCATTCTTTCTGATGGATCCTACCTTATTGACCCTATGTAGGAGTTTCTACTCCATTTGGTTTCCTAGTACCCCATTTCCTTTAGAGTCAAATCCTGTTCTGCTCTAGTTAATCTTGCCACCCTTAAGCTCTACTAATTCACATCAACAAGGCTTGAATAGTGTGATGTGAAAACTAAATGAGCAAAATCAGGCTTCCAGAAGGCTATAGAACTCAAGGAGAGCCAACATGTTTTGCAATCTTATACCCACTGGGGGCATAGAAGAATGTCTTTGATGGAGGATTGGTTAAAAAGTATTCATAAGGAATGAGTGGATGGGTGAATGAGTGAGCACTGAAGAAGGGAGTTTTGCGGCATATAATTCCTGTGGTTCTCATGGTGTCCAAGAGTATCTTCTATGGTACATTTCTCATGATTCCATTATTCTGTGACTAGCACAAAATTTCTCAGGATCATTCATTGTCAGAAAATTTAGTAGGTAGAGTCTCAGATTTGAAAGGATCATTGAATTGCCATTAAACAGTTCCCCCATTTCCAAGAAGGATCACATGTAAGAAGAGTCAGTATTTAGTTTTTGTAATTTAACCATTTACATATAAAACTTTTCAAAGAAACATGCATAGTTATAATCATTATCCACACTTTTTAAATACCAAAGACACCTCTCCTAATTTTATTTCCATACACCATATATCTGAGATGTCATCAGCAACTAAACCAGATCTTCTATTTAGTTTAAAAATACAAACTGTAATCAAAACTTATCACTTTGTTGTTGAGGAAATTGGCTTTAGATATATGGGTTTATTTCTGAACTCTCAAATGCATTTACTTAGACAATGAAATGATAAAATCTCAGCCTAAAGTAAAAGTAACAAAAAATATTAATTCTGTGTAGCTCCATCATGAGTATGGTATCCGTTAAACTTTTTGAAAGTAGTCCATGAGTAAGATCTTCCCCATATCCATTATGATAGAAATATCTTAAAGGCTCCAGGGTCTCTCACTTAGAGAATCAATAAGTGCACTCAAAAACGTAAGAGTGAACTTTATTTTATTTTTTTTTTTAAGTTGGCTCCACAGAACCCAGTGTGGGAGTCAAACTCGCAACAGTGAGGTCAAGGGTCAGACACAACTGACTGAGCTACCCAGGTACCCCAAGAGAGATTTTTTAATGCCAAATCGTATATTCTTTCATTTTCATTCTGTGGAAGCTCCTTAGATTACTAAAATCCATGACACAGAAAAAACAAAAACAAAAACCAGAATTAATCTAATTTTAGGAATTACTGAAAAAATTTTGTAATCTTCACTTAATTTGAAGGCAAAAAAAATAATATTTATATCTTAACATATTTATCAGTTGTATACTCCTTTCAAGCTGGTTTTCTGGGCAGTTTAATTTATAGTTCCTATTATTTTGTTTTTCTTTTTAGATCTCAAAATGAATGTCATGCCCATGAAAAGCGCCAGATAGGAAACTAAAGTCCTATGTTTATTCCGAGATCCTAAATCACCACAGGACTGGAGGAAAGTCATCTACAAGTTCCTGGCTCTGTCAAAAAACATTGTAAGAAAATGGGTATCAGAGGTTTCAACGGCAGAAGAGTTGTTCCACAAGCATTTCATAGTACAGGCCTTTGAAGACAGTTGTATTATGGTTGTGTTCTCAAAATGCGGTTTAAAAAATACCTCCCGGGATGCCTGGGTGGCTCAGTTGGTTAAGCAGCTGCCTTCGGCTCAGGTCATGATCCCAGCGTCCTGGGATCGAGTCCCACATCAGGCCCCTTGCTCCGCAGGGAGCCTGCTTCTCCCTCTGACTCTGCCTTCCACTCTGTCTGCCTGTGCTCGCTCTCACTCTCTCTCTCTTACAAATAAATAAATAAAATCTTAAAAAAAAAAAATACCTCCCCTATTTACCTTTAAAAGCCTGTGTTTCTTCCCAATGCTATTGCTCTTCTTTGGTCAGACCCACCGACTTCATCCTTCAAAGGAACCTTATATGTTGCCAGACCTGTTCCTTTGTTCAAAAGACTTTGTTCAGATTCTCTCTTCTTTCTTTCCTGTTCTCTCTGTGATTTCCTGGACTTTGAAGGTTAGCTCAGTGTTCCTGGGCTTTGGGACACCTTCCTAAACCATGTCCATTCACATTCCAGAGAGTGGCCTGGCCTTTACCAGGAGTCTGTACCCAAGACTGCATATGAAAATCGCCTGACAAATGTGTAGAAAATAACCATGCTTAGGCCCAACCCAGACCAAATACTTTTGCCTGGAATAGGAGTTTCAATGTGTCACACTTGAGCATAATGGCAGAGGCTGAAACCCAGTGGCCCATACTAAGTTTTTGTACCCAACTATAAGTTGAGATAATTGTAATAATCATGTGTATATATTTAAAGTGAACACACGTACATACATTCATACTCATGGATATATTTAAACTTCTTTTTTCTCCTTGACAAGGAACCCATTCTTTACCCGATTTCTGCAAGGATACCCTCCATAACCTAGGGCAAAGGAGATCTTATCTAGGTAAATGAGTGTAAACTACTTAGGGTCTCACTGTCTGGCCTCCTTTCCTTTCCTTTTTTCTTTTTCTCCTCTGCCTCCTTTCCTGTTTTCCAACACATCTGATGCACAGACAACATCCTCTACCCCTACCTAAAGGTACGACAGAATAAAGTTTTAAATCCAATAATCTATAACATGCTTTTCAATTTTGAAAGCCTGTGATTTAATTACATACCTGTACTGTGATTATCATATACTAAAAGCTTATCAATCAATAAAAAAAATAAGGCACTGCCTGAGAGCTGACCCCTCTTCCCAGGAAGGCCAGGTGATCTGGTGCATTTCAGTGCATTTACAATTATCACTCTGTATGTGTGGGGTGTGTGTGTGTGTGTGTGTGTGTATGCACACACATATATACATACATATGTATACACACATGGGAATATTATTTATGTTTATATAATTTTTATATTTATATAAAATATAAAATATATATTTAAAATATAATATAGATGCATAAATAAATGGTGATGTTTATTTATTTATTTATTTATTTGTCATCATTTATTTACCCAGTCATCCATTCATGGATATTTGAGCTACTTCCACCTTCTAGCTGTTGTGAGTAGTGTTATTATAAACATGCATACAAATGAATTTGTTTGAATATCTATTTTTAATTCTTTCATGCACATGCCTAGGAGTAGAATTATGGGCTCAGATGGTAATTCTATATTTAACTTTTTGAGGAACTGCCAAATAGTTTTCTACAGTAGCTGAACCATCTTCTGTTCCCATCAGTAAAGTACAATAGTTCTCATTTCTCTAAATACTCTCCAATTTGGGGGATTTATTAAAAAATATACTATAACCTTCTCAGTAGGTGTGAAGGGGACTTCACTATGGTTTTGTTTTGCATTACCCAAATGACTAATGATGTTGGCATTTTTTCCATGTGGTTGTTGGCACTCTGTATATCTTTTTTGAATAAAGAAGTCCTTTGCCTCTTCAAGTTCTTTGCCTGTTTTTAGCTAGGTTGTCTATCATTTTGTAGTTGAGCTGGTGGGGCAATTGGCCATACATATATGGGTTTATTTCTGAATCTCATTTCTCCTCCACTGGTCTGGTCTACATATCTATCCTACTGCTAGCACCACACTGTTCTGATTACTACGGCCTGTGGTAAGTTTTGAAACAGGAAAAGTGTGATTTGGTTCTTCTTTTTCAATAACGTTTTGGCAATTCAGGGCCACTTGCAGTTCTATATGAATTTGAGAACTGGATTTTCCAATTCTGAAAAAAAAAAGGCTATTGGAATTTTGATAGGAATTTTTTTCAAATCTATAGATCACTTTGAGTAGTTTTGACATCTTACTATTAAGACTTTCAATCCATGAATATAGGATCTCTTTCCATTGATTTCGTCTTTACTTTCGGTCCGCAGTTTCCATTGCAAAGGACTTTTGCCCACCTGGTTAAATTTATCCTTAGATGTTTTATTCTTTTGAATGCTACTGTAAATGAAATTATTTCCTTAAGTTTCATTTCTATCGTTAATATGTATAGCAACATTACTGGTTTGAATGTGTTCGTTTTGTACCCTGAAACTGCTGAATATGTAGCTTTTTGTGTATGTATTCTTTGGGATTTTCTATATATAGAATCATGGCATCTGGGAATAGAGATAGTTTTACCTCTTCCATTCCAATTTGGATACCCTGTATTTCTTTAAGTTGCCCAAGTCTTCAGGCTAGAACTTTCAGTACAATGTTGAACATCAGTGGTGAAATGAGCATCACTGTCTTGCTCTTAGTGGAAAATCTTTCCCTCTCTCACCATTGAGAATGATGTTAGCTATGAGTTTTTCATAAATGGACTTTATCACGTTGAGAAAGTACCCTTGCTTTTTATATTTTAAAATAGCTGAAAAAAAAAACAAAAGAAAATAATGTTTTATGACACATGAACATTACATGAAATTAAATTCAATGTTCATACGTACTTTTTTATTGAAACCCAGCCATGCTCATTCCTTCCCACATTGTTTAAGACTGCTTTTGTACTACAAGGGCAGAGTTGAGTAGTTGTGGCAGAAGCCATATGGTCCACAAAGCCAAAAATATTTATCCTGCCTTTTGTAGAAGATGTTTGCAAATTCCCAATCGAGTCCTGCCCATAAGCTTTATGATGGCTGTAGCTTTTTCTTTTTTCTTTCTTTCTTTCTTTTTTTTTTTTTAAATCACTGAATCTCTAGCACTTCCCATATTAACTGCCTAGTAAACAGTATATACAGAATAAATATTTGTTGAAGTGATTAAGTAATTCTAAAATCAACCAATTCAGGAAACTTTTAATCCTTTGTTTACTTACTACCTCAAATGGCTACCTAAGAAAACAACAAACAAGTAAAAACATCTAATTATCTGTTTATGGTGAATCAGTACAAAATTTTAAGGTGTGAAGATGACTAATGCTACATATATCAAATGAAACAGCATGTGCACACATGTCTTTGTGTGTAAAGCGGTATACTTACATATAGCACTTTCTGTGCAATAAAGGTTTGAATTCATCAATTCGTTTTCTTTCTAGGAGTTAGAATTGAGTGAAAATCCTAACACATGTACTATATCTTATGAGGTGGTCTTATCTTTTCTGATTCTTGGTTTTGTCATGTGTATACTGGTCATAACCATAGCTCTCATGGGACTTTTGTGGTGATTATTTGAATATTACATGTACAACTCCTAGAAAAAGGCCTGGACAAAGTAGTTGGCAGCAGTTTGCAAGACTATTACAGTGGAAGAATACAATGGTAGCTCAACATTAGAACATAAGTACTGGCCTATTTACAAATTAGCATAAGCATATGAAATAATCTAGGATGGTAAATAGTATAAATTCACAAACAATCACAAAAAAAAATCTTGCAAATCACTGCAAGATCACTGCAAAATATCTTGGGGCTAGCGCTGTATGTTTTTAAGTAACTTGTTTTAAGCCCATGGGAGATAAGAAATGAAATTTACCACAGCCACTGTAGTCAGACTGAATGGTGGAGTCAAGCTTGGAAGAACTATTGTCCAACTAGTGTATAAAGAACCTCAAGATCTGTGTGTATGTGTGTATGTGTGTGTGTGTGTGTGTGTGTGTGTGTGTGTATGCAAGTGCATACTTGTGATGGGTTGGGGGGAAGAGAGAGAGAGAGCTACTTGGCTCTTAAATAAAAGGGGACAGTGGAACAGTGCTCTTGGCAGTACATATCCAATGTAAAAATAATACACATTTTGTCTCCATTTGGACTGTACTTCCAGGTAGAGGTTGTGTTCAATGAGAATCAAGTTGAAAATGTTTCTCTGGTCCCATTTAAAAGGTTATACATAATGAGATTTCTGCCGTGGTAGGAAAGTTAAGAATTCTGGGTGACTTGCCAAATCTTTTGATCGCAAAGAGTGCTTTTAATACACATTGCAAAGCATTTGTCTTTGCAAGGTGTAAAATGCCAGAGCTCAGCTTCCTTTTTCAGGGTCTGTTACTCTCCATAGCATAATTTATCTTAAATTCTCCAGCAGTGTTAACTCTTTACATTCAGTAGCACGAGAACTGTGTATCAATGTGTATCACTGTGTATTCCCTGAGAGTCTCCCTGTGCATTTTCATCCATCTTCGGGATTCTAGGATTCTGACAAACACTGAAATAATTTATCTTTTCAATTAATCAATACACCATATATGTGTTCAGGCTGTACTTAAGGAATATGACATATGACTGGTGCTCTTAAGAGAAGCTGTAAAGCTTATGATATTCACAGAACTTCTCTGGAAGGAAACGTAAGAAACTGGTGATAGTAGATACTTCAAAGGAGGTAAAGGGGAAGAAGGAGAGGATTACCTTTCACTATTTACCTTTTGATACCATTTGAACTTGTACATGTAACTGAGTTACCTATTTTGTTTTTTATTTTTTAATTTTTTAAAGGATTTTATTTTTTTGGAGGGGGAGCAGAGGAAGAGGGAAAAAGAGGAGGAAAGACTCTCAAGCCGACTTTGCACTGAGCATGGAGCCCCACGTGGGGCTCGATCTACCAATCCTGAGATGATGACCTGAGCCGAACCCAAAGGACAGACGCTTAACCGACTGAGCCACCTAGGTGTCCCTAAATTTCCTATTTTAAAACAAAACTAAAAATCATAACTTAAAAGATGGTTTAAGGGTAAAGTTTCATTTGCAGGGAACAACTGGGAGGGATCTCAGACTGTGTCGAATACTACTAGTGATATAAATTCTATGCATTAGTCAGGAGAAGGGAGGATGAGGACTGAAATAATTGGAAACAGTTTATCCAGTACTCTTGCACTGCCAAGGGATTATGAATTAGATCATAGATACATGGCCCACCATTGTCAAAATGTTCCCAAGTCATTTTGAGGGGTCCCCAGGGATGATTCGAACATAGTCACAAGCCTCCCTTTCAAATCTCTTCCCTTGCAACTTATGCATGCATGTGCTTTCCTCCCAATTGGGGATGGAGGCTCAGCAGGGTTACCTTTGCCTATCTTGTTCCTGCCTAGAGCACATCTTTGCCCCCAAGAGTGTGGCAGTTCACCTACTACTCATTCTGTAGTCATCACACCACAAACCCGGGGGCAGCATAGCCTAGAACAGCAACTTTATGCTACACTGTGTCACCCGGAGTCCCTCTAGTCTCACATGGCTCATGAAAACAATTATAGTTAATTATAGCTGGCCTGTTTTCTGCAAAAGGCTGGTCATGGACTGGATACTAGGCCACCCTCACCACTGTTGAAACCTTCCTGGCTCTCCTCTCAGAGCCCACAGATAACTTAGTGTCATGTATATGGTCTCATGTAAATAGATGACTGGCTAGAAAATGCCATCATACATACATAATACACTTAAATCATATATAGGCTACATATTCATGGTATTTATGAAAGATATGCATATATTTTCATTCCCAATACTGCCACATGCATTATCAGATGCTTCCTGAATTCTCAATAGTTACATTTGATTTTAAAACATTTATAGTAAGTAAGGCTCTGGAGGATCAGACTCTGAAGAAAGGGCATAGTGCATGAGGTTTATCAAATGAACTTACTTCTCTCCAATTTATAAGGGCACAAAAATTACTCTCAAGGAGAATGGTTAGCAACTTCTGGTATACATACTCCAATTACTAGGATATCCTTTACTTTGAACCTTCGGATCGAAAAGAACCCTTGAGTCTGGCATCTCTTGTTTCATGGAGGAAACATTTATTTTCTAGCTTTGCAGAAATTCCTAGGTGGATCTGAGTCCTAAACAGCTTTGTAAATTATATAGTTAATGCTCTTTGCTCAAGTCCCATGCAAGGACTGAGTCAGGAAGTGTTGGGTATGAATGGGCAGAAGCTGCCATGAGAGATGTAAGCTGAAGATTTACAGAGAGAATGAAAATTTACATCCTTAGCGGGTGTTTTGTTGATGGCTTGTAATAGTCTCCTAGGAGGTTTACCTTGCATGTCTGGTACCTACAGAACAAATAGCTTCAGCTTGCACTGACCTTGGTATCATTATGAATTATTTTAACAGGGAGGAACTTGGGAAAACATCTCTAATGTATTAGATACCACCCTGCTAAATGCAGCATCTGGAATAAAGGTCTTCTCTATCTGTCTGTTTACTGTGTGCTGGAGATATGCCAGGCTATCAAAGCCAGCATGAATATGTAGATCATTTTGCTTTGAAAAAGTTGGTACCCAAGTTTGGAATTCTTTTCCATTAATATTTGCAATAACCTGTAAATTTTAGAAGGATAAGAAGCAGAAAGCTATTCAAATACTTGAGGTAATGTTACATATGGAATCATTAAAGGCAACTGCTTAAGAAAAACATACTTCAAAAGAAAATTACATCCAGTAATTTACAGAACCCAGCACTTTATCTCTAGTTTTCATCCTGATGTGGTTATTTTATTAGTAGGTGACCTTAAAATAACCATTTAATATGTATGGTCTCCTGGTTTGCAGAAGAAGGACATTGAACCAAATGGTCTATAGGTTCCTTTCAGCTTTAAAAATTCTATGAGTTAATGATTACAAATGGAAGTAAGACCTATGAAAAACTAAATGTACAAAAATCAGAAATCATGATTCATTTTTTAAAAAGCCAATCAGGAATGTATGTGTATCACTTTATGCTGAAGGAATGCAGACTGGACACCTGTGGTTCCAAGAGAGAACAAGGCAATGATTAATTGATAGGGCAAAATAAATCTGTAACTTTATAAATAACTCTTTTAAAGACTTGCGGAAAAATAACAAACTTGTTTTCCTCTCTACATATAAAGGCTGTGCACACACTATTGTATGAAGTTAACAGCTTCTCTGCTGGCTCACCCAGATTATGCTTGCTCTGTAGTTCTCCTTCTATTACATTCATAACAGGACAGACCCATGTGCTGCTGGTGAGGTGGGAACTAAGGGACAAAGAGGATTTACTCCTTAACCAAAATGATTCAGTATGAACTCTATCCTTATATGAATGCACTAAAGACCTTCCACAACGCATTGCATGTGTTATTGCAACAATAAATCAGTATTGTTTGCAAGAATATGTTTACCATATCAGCTAGCTAGGGGTGCAAAAGGGCTGAGGCACAGGGCAGTGACATAACGATTCATGAAAAAGGGATAAAAATCTCTAACAAACACAAATCACGGTGATTAAACCAAATCAGACTGAGATACTTAGTGGAAGATGCCCATTTAGATTAGTAAACAACAAACTCACCAGAGATACCAAGAATATCAGATATAGTAGGAATATTTTGGTGGTAGGGATTAGGCTGATGTGGGGCAAAAAGTATCGGAAAGAAAGGGGAAAGCCAAGCCAATACTAGGTGACAAAAACTTCATCATCTAAATGTACTACTACTCTTTGGGGAGAGGCCCAGGGTTTCTCCCTCAAGCCTCAGAATCCTTTTAGAGGTCTTAGATGTACTCCTACTTAAAAATCCCGATTTTCCTGTTTCCACTAAGCCTTTGTATGTGAAAGGGTGTTGCTAAGGAAAAGTACAATAACATCTGTAAGAAGAAGCTACCAGTAGATATATGGAAAGGGGGGGAAAAAAAGACAGCAAAACTGCTAAAACCCCAGGTATGAACACTTGGGAAGTCAGTGGTATGGACCACTTATGGGGCTAAAGCAACATGAGCCCCTAAAGGATGTGCCAGGCACCTTTTCCCCCATGTAAATAATATGCTGGGAACCAGGACTATGAACCTTCATTTGTCTGTCTTCGCTACCCTTGTGTGACTGCTGTAGAGGATCCAAAGCTTTCCCTCTGACCACTACCCCTTGGGATTAGAGGACAGTGAGGCCATCTGAAAAGAAGACTGTCTGATGAAGAGGAATCTGCTTAGAGTTAGCTCCAACCTTGCAATTCCTGCTTACCTGTGAGAATCCAAAGTCTTGGGAGAACATAATAAACAGCAGCCAATTAAAAAAGCTTTGGTATGACCAAACCTTGACAACATCCAAAAAATTCCATCAGTAGAAAAGATCTATGACATTGTGTAATTGTTTTTTACTTCACTGACAGAATTCATCTGTCATTTTGGTTCTAGGTAGACAAGCAAGAAATTATTTATTGAGTACCTACCTATTGCATTCACATAAAAGTGGTTGGGGAATGCAAGAAAATTCTAACATATTCCATGCTAAAGTTCCTATGAGAAGAGCACAGCCTGCTAGATAACCCGTACACTTAAATGTCATGCAAGGAATGAACAAACAAGTATGATTGGATTTTGAGGGAGGAAACAGTCCTCTCCAGGTAAGGTAAACAGGAAATGCTTTCTGGATATGCTAACATTTGAACTTGGCCTTGAAAGATTGGTAGTTAGGGGGATGAAGATATACCATATTTTTCCATTTTTGTATTGGGTTTTCAACATTTAACATTGATCAAATCACATGTGCATGACTAATAAAAGTGTACATTTATCTCAGTAAATATATTTCTATCCCCTGTTAGCCTCAAAAAAGCTATATTTAAATTTGTTCAGCATTTAAATATCAATGATGTTTTTAAAATTGAGGAAACCTGTTATGTCCATAGGCTGGCAGGGCAGAGACATTCTGGGGTCAAGACAGGAGCAGTAAAAATGTAAAAGCAGAAAGAGAGATTTGTTGGAAAGATTTATGACACACAGATGATTATTTATTTATTGTTATTATTTTTAATTTTCTAATTTTTTATCTTATTGCTGTGTGACTTGAGCTCAATCATCAAACCTCTCTGTGCTTTGGATCAATTATCCATGAGACAATGCTAGAAAGAAGAAAAAAGCATGACTATAAATAGTTTGGTTGATATAAAATCCTATATAAAAGAGTAACAAGTGTAAAGAGATATGTTTAATTAGATATTGATTAAGTTAGAGAGCCTTTATCTGACCTTCTAGAAGCTATGTATTTCTATTTGCAGTTAACTCCAATTTGCCTCGTGAACATGCACATAGTTGTATCAGTAAATGAAAGTAAGAGGTCTTACCATGAAGGTGAAGAATGGATTAGTTGGAACGCCAAGGTAAAAGGCATGAAGACTCAGCCAAATGACAAAGTAAAGAATAACAGCTTCAACTTTCCTTGAAATGAAGATAGTTGCACAATGAATATGATGGCTATTTCATTCTAGAACTAGGCAGAATTGGCAGGGCCATACTATGATAAAATGTCTGTGGCAACCACTTGATAATGAGTCTATCCTGGGCCCTTTGAGGTAGGAGAAAGAGAAGAGCTGGCTGAGATGAGTGGGCATGCTGTTGCCTCCAGCTATGGATAGCCATGAATGCATGTGTGAGTCAAAGAAAGGAAATGGCACTGTAGCATCAGCAAAAGTGAACCAAGATGCATCATAGTCTGAAATCCTTTCTTATACAGAAGACAGATCCATTAACGATTACATTTACCGTGATTTTTGCTCTACCCCCCACCAATCTAGAATTACATGTGAATTTCTTCTATCAGCTGAATCCATCCACGCATCTAGGTAAATGGTACAGAATCCATGCTGGCATGGCTCACACTGCACACTTCTCTTGATTACTCCAACCTTATAGTACATATTTTCTACATACTTAGTGTGTCCTGTACTACCTTCTGACATTTTTGTTGATTTTCTTGTATTATTATTTAGATCATTAACACACAGGAGGATCTTATATTCATAGGAGTGGTAAAAAAAAAAAAAGCCCTAGAGGGATCAGCATATAATGTATCTACTTTTATACTCTCCACTGGACACAAGGGAAAGGAGGTTGTCATAAGTATTTCTTCAAAGACTGAAAGCCTGAACGAGGAAATGAAAATATTTCATTCTTCACTATGGAGCAGGATGGTAAACTTCTATATGCATTCAACTTCTGAGATGAACTACGTAGAAACAGTGGGGTGGGGGGTCTCTACTCCCCAGCTCTGTCAGAGCCCATGTTTTGGACGCTAAGAACTTCAGGTTGCAACTCTTTTAGTTTTATTTTCACAAAGAAGTCAGAAATATTGAAGCAATGTGTATATCAAGTCCTTTGAAATCCACCTGTGAGACTGGTGATTGAGTATTACAATGCTCAAAATGTGCCCCCAAACAGAGTCTGCTTTGGTTTAATGACTGATTATCTGGCTGACTTATTCTTATACTGACTGTTTTAAAGTAGCTCATATTCAATACTTTTCTAGTCTAAAATTTTATGTTCTATATTTCCCTAGTCTAAAATTATATATATATATATATATATATATATATGAGCAAGTATACACACACACACACATAATATACATCTACCCCCGCACACACACAAACAACGTTGCATTTTACCTGAGCTCTGAGATCCAGGAAAATAGGAAAGTCAAGAAATACCCTCATCCTTTTGTATTTCAGAAAAATGGCTTATAAAGTGTCACCCTTCCTTACATGACCTGATAAGACTCATGGATGGGTCACTGGTTTACCTATGACTAGGACAGATACAGACCTTCTAAATTCCCATTCTTTGCCTCGTAAAAGATTTAGCTGAACTGTTTGTACCCACTGATCATTCTGAACACACTGGATGTTCTGCAAACTTTGGTTAAGATTTTCTCCTTCCCCCAGTCTCTTGAACTCTAACCAGCCCCTCACACTGAGCAGCACATGCAGCATCTCTTGAGATAAGCTGTTCTCAAGGTAAAACATTCTCTAATCCACTGCCCAATCAAGCCACTGACTCACATCCAGTTCTTTCCACCCTGTTTATGACTCTCTATTTTTTTTTTAATTTTATTTTTTTTCGGTGTTCCAAAATTCATTGCTTATACATCACACCCGGTGCCCCATGCAATACGTGCCCTCCATAATACCCACCACCAGGCTCACCCAACCTCCCCCCAAAAAACCCTCAGTTTGTTTCTCAGAGTCCACAGTCTCTCATAGTTTGTCTCCCCCTCTGATTTCCCCCCAAATCCTGCTCTCCTTCTCCCAATGTCCTTTGTGTTATTCCTTATGCTCCACAAGTAAGTGAAACCATATGGTAATTGATTCTCTCTGCTCGACTTATTTCACTCAGCATAATCTCTTCCAGTCCTGCCCATGTTGATACAAAAGTTGGGTATTATGGAGACATAATACTCCATTGTATATATGGATGATATCTTCTTTGTCCATTCATCCGTTGAAGGGCATCTTGGTACTTTCCACAGTTTGGCAACTGTGGCCATTGCTGCTATGAACACTGCGGTACAGATGGCCCTTCTTTTCATTACATCTGTATCTTTGGGGTAAATACCCAGTAGTATAATTGCAGGGTCATAGGGTAACTCTATTTTTAATTTCTTTCTTTTTTTTTTTTTCTATCTTTCTTTTTTTTATTTATTTGACAGACAGATCACAAATAGGCAGAGAGGCAGGCAGAGAGAGAGAGAGGAGGAGGAGGCAGTCTCCCTGCTGAGCAGAGAGCTCAATGTGAGGCTCGATCCTAGGACCCTTGGATCATGACCTGAGCCAAAGGCAGAGGCTTTAACCACTGAGCCACCCAGGCACCCCTCTATTTTTAATTTGTTAAGGAATCTCCACATTGTTTTCCAAAGTGGCTGCATTCCCACCAACTTGCATTCCCACCAAGAGTGTAAGAGGTTTCCCCTTTCTCCACATCTTCTCTAACACTTGTTTACTGTTTGACCATTCTAACTGGTATAAGGTGGCATCTCAATGTAGTTTTGATTTGAATCTCCCTGATGGCTAATGATGATGAACATTGTTTGTTTCTGTTAGCCATTTGTATGTTTTCTTTGGAGAAGCATCTGCTCATGTCTTCTGACCATTTTTTGACGTGATTATCTGTTTTGTGTGTGTTGAGTTTGAGGAGTTCTTTATAGATCTTGATATCAGCCCTTTGTCTATAGTGTCATTTGCAAATATCTTCTCCCATCCCGTGGGTTGCCTCTTTGTTTTGTTGTCTGTTTCCTTTGCTGTGCAGAACTATTGATCTTGATGAAGTCCCAAAAGTTCATTTTTGCTTTTGTCTCCTTTGCCTTTCAAGACATACATTGAAAGAAGTTGCTGTGGCTGATGTCAAAGAGGTTACTATAGGCCCGTTACTACCTACGTTCTCCTCTAGGATTCTGATAGATTCCTGCCTCACGTTGAGGTCTTTTATCCATTTGGAGGTTATCTTTGTGTATGATGTAAGAGAATGGTTGAGTTTCATTCTTCTGTATATAGCTGTCCAATTTTCCCAGCACCATTTATTGAAGAAACTGTCTTTTTTCCACTGTGTATTTTTTCCTGCTTTGTAGAAGATTATTTGATCATAGAGTTGAGAGTCCATATCTGGGCTCTCTACTCTGTTCCACTGGTCTGTGTGTCTGTTTTTGTGCCAGTACCATGCTGTCTTGGTGATCACAGCTTTGTAGTAAAGCTTGAAATCAAGTTTATGCCTCTGTAAAAAAGAAAACCTACTTTGGCCTAACCTTGAGACACAATCATGTCTCAGGATCAGAGCCCTCTGCATTGCAATCGTCTCCACCCATATTGATCTCCCTCCCCTCACTAGTAATCGTTTTGAATGAAGTCTCTCCTTCCTAACTCCAGTTTTTATTTTTTTAAAGTATCATTGCCATACAATGTTACGTTACCTTCAGGTATACAACATAGTGATTTGACAATTCTATGCATTACTCCATGCTGATCATGATAAGCTTAGTCACCATCTGTTACCATACAATGATACTATGATATTATTGACTATATTCCTATGCAAATTTGTTTTTTATTTGATAATACACATACAAACACATGTCATGCATACACATACATACAAATACATATATAATGTCCATGTCAAATAATACAAAAATGAGAAATTTTTGTATTACCTTTATCCTTGAATTTCAATAATTACTAACTCAAGGTAGTTTTTAGTGTTGAATACTCCAGAAATAACATCAACTGTCCTAAAAGTATCCACCTAATATCTACAATGATGGAGGGAGGAAGGCAGGGAGACAGTGAGGGAGGGAGGAGGCAAGAGAGACACAAACAGAGACAGAGAATGGATGAAACAGCACTGGCTTCATTAATCTGGGTCCTCAATAATACCTACAATTTAAAAAAAAATTATTGATAAAGATAAAGATGATAATCATATTAATAAAGATAAAAATAAAGATCTTATTTATTTGAAAGAGAGAGAGAGCGCCTGTGTGCATGCACACTAGTTGTGGGGAGGGTCAGGAGGAGAGGAAGAAGCAGACTCCCCACTGAACAAGGAGCCCCACACAGGGCTCAAACCCAGGATCCTGAGATCAAGACCTGAGCTAAAGGCAGACACTTAACCTACGGAGCCACCCTGGTACACCTAATACCTACAATTTTTTCAATGAAAAGGATTGAATCTTATTTTTCATGAACTTAGCAGAAGTAAAAAATGTACAATTGAACTGCAAGTATAGCTGGATTTTTTTTTTAAATCTTTGATGAAAAGATACTATTTTTCTAAAAGATGCTGTTAAGGTTAAGAAAAACAGAGATTTTTAAATTCCATGTTTCAGTTTATGGTAGACTTGCTCCATGCCAACAAAGAAAAGGGCACTAACATTCTCACTTATCACAACTCCTTTTACCTCCTTTCCATGTTTATGTATATTTTAATTTTGATTATTTTATATTTATTAAAATTTAGAGTAATTGCCTTCTGTTTTTGACAAAAATTAATTCAAAAAACTCCTAGTAGTATATCTATATTTAAGTGGCTTTAATAAAACCAAGATACTTTTTAAAAATCACAGGTACTATACACACTGAAATATTTGTCTTGATGTATCTCTTGTTCAGACTACTAATGAGGACATTTCATTATTGCTATTGTCATTTTTGTTTTCAAGAAGGGCTCTTGTGAGATTTAAGCTCCCTGAATTCCTTCATGTTTGAAAAGCTGCCTGTTGCTTTCTTGCTGAAACCAGATCTTGGCATCTAATATTGCTTTCTTTCTTTCACAAGTTGGAAGAGCTGTTTCACGGGCTTCTTGTCTCAAATGTGTGACTGTGGAGCTGTGTCAGACCAGCCCAGCACTGCCTTCCTATCCTGCCTCTTGCTTCTCTTCTCTGAATAGCTCAAATACTTTTACCTTTATCCTTGAATTTCAATAATTACTAACTCAAGGTAGTTTTTAGTGTTGAATACTCCATTTTAACTTCCCACAACTCAATGCATATTTTGATTTAAAGATTTCTTTATTTCTTATGCTGGGGAACTGATTTGCTATTATCTCCAAGTGTCTTTTGTCATTTTGTTGAGTCCCCTACTTCAAGGATACACAATATCCTCACCTTTCTTACCGGTGTATCAAGTACTCCCTCTCACTCTGCTTTAACCTCCTTGTGTTTT
This sequence comes from Mustela nivalis, assembly GCF_964662115.1. NCBI lineage: Eukaryota > Metazoa > Chordata > Mammalia > Carnivora > Mustelidae > Mustela > Mustela nivalis. The sequence continues at coordinate 52,736,657 of NC_139033.1, forward strand.
GTTTTTCTTACTTGTCATCATTGGAGGTTTCTCAATCTTTCTTTTCATGTCTATAATTTGAACTTTTGTTGTTTTTTTTTTTTTAAAGATTTTATTTATTTATTTATTTGACAGAGAGAGAGAGAGAACACCAGTAGGCAGAGAGGCAGGCAGGGCTGGGGGGGGCGGGAAGCAGGCTCCCCGCTGAGCAGAGAGCCCGGTGCGGGACTCCATCCCAGGACCCTGAGATCATGACCTGAGCTGAAGGCAGAGGCTTAACCCACTGAGGCCCCCAGGCGCCCTTAATTTGAACTTTTAAAATGCATATCCATCTCCTTATTATATGATTTCTTAATTCCCCAGGCCCCCTTTTCTTCTGCCTCTATTCTTTTATAGCCTCTTACTTGGGCAGCATGTCTAGACTTTGTTTCCTCTCATACATGTGTATGTATGTGCCTGTGTGTATGTGTTGCAGGGCGGGGGGGACTTCTTACTGCCTCCCCTAAGATCTGAAACCTGGCTGCTTTCCTTTCTGAGCTATAATTTGAAATTGGGGCATTTATTTTCTAACCTATCTTTTATATATGTTGAGGATGTAATGGGTTTGGCATGAGCTCCGACAAAATTAGTGTTAGTATGTTCTTCAGAGCACCAATACCTGGTTCCTACAGGTGGGGAAAAATGTAAATATTAGCAGGAGTAAACTAGCTAAAAATCTTTACTGAGATTTTATTCTACCCTGGCCTCATTTTAGGCAGTTGCATTCAGTAAGTTTACCAGCATTCCTGATTCAATTCCTCCTTTGCCTTTGAGATGCTATTTCTGACTGGCCTTACCTATCCTACAGGAAGATTCACTTCACCTAGTTAGAAGGAGCTCACCATTTCCATAGACTGAGTAGTTACTCCCACTGAATGTTTGGAGCCAAAGCATTCATTTCCACAGCTCTATCATTCATGCTCCCTAATTTCCCTAGGAGCTGCTGCTACAACATGTCAGTTAAGAAAGGGAAAAGCTTACCATATAGTCAGTGTGCTCCATAATTAATGACATCCAGGAGAGTTTTGAAAGTTACTACTTCTACTTTATTCCAGAATTTTCCATTTCTTTCCTGGCCTCAGTTTAGGAGTTATATGGTATTTGGCTGTGCTCCTTCTTTGGAGTTGCTGTGAGGGAATTTCTTTGCTGATTTTGACAATGTTTTTGGCCAATGTCTTTTACCACCATTACTTTCAAGTCTCCTCAGTTGTCCCTGGAACCCCAGATGTGTCACACATGTCCAGACAGAAAGTTTGTTCATGATTTCATTTCAGGTGGTACATGTTTCTTAATGCCCTCAGGGGGTAATGCCTTAGTGTTGCCACCGCTGACAGACTTCCACTCTCAACACACTCCCCCTTTCTGGGGCTGCCTTTCTCCTGGATCTCTCAACATTTCTAGAACGTCAAGCTCTGTAAAAGCACCAGTAAGTTATATGCAGTCCTCACATTCACTCTAAATGCTGACTGGACTTTGTCTCTAGGGATGCAGAACAGTGTTGTATCAAGTCAGGATCTCACAAGATCCTTCTTCAAATCAATGTTTTGACATGTCTTTATAGACTACTTTCTCTCAGCACTCCAGCCTGGCCCATGAGACCACACTCTCCTATTCCTATCCCTCAATGTCCTCAAAACCCTGTGAAGAAAATGATCAGGAGCAGATGTCACTTCACCAATTCCCTGGGAAAATACTTAAATCTCAGATGAAGCTTCTCTGAACCATTCTGATGAATATGCGTGAATGGCTTATTTGTTAGGCTTGTTTATGTGTATATGTTAAAATAAATACATATGATTGAATATTTGTATAACCCCATAATTATCTATATAGAATAAAGTTCTTGAAATTGTTAATAGGAATGCAAAATTCTAAGATTTCTCCTAAAAAGTTCTAAAGCATCACACCAATGGAAAAAATGCCTGTATCATCACAGGCTTGTTACAGTGGTATGTCATCTTTAGCGTGTTAACATTAACGGGCGCGCCTGAGTGGCTCAGTTAGCAGAGCATCAGCACTTGATCTCGGCACAGATCTTGATCTCATGGTTATGAGTCTGAGTCCCATACTGGGTTCCATGCTGGGTGTGGTGCCTACTTAAAAAAAAAAAAAATTAACCAATTTGATGGATTCAAATATTTAGTATTTCCTTGTTTACGAATGAGGTTGAGTATTGTTACATATGCTTATTGGACAGTTAGGTATCTGAACCTGCCCTTTGTCTATTTATTTTATTTGTATACTTTTCGTACTGATTTATGTTTAAAAATATCTATCTAGCTATCTGTCATCTGTCATCTATCATCATCATCTATCCACTTATATCTATCAATATTCTGTTCATATTTTTCTTTAGAAAAAAATGAAAATGCATATTAAGGTAACTTTTAAAATGTAGTCTAGTCTTCATGTTCTCCTTTTCCATCATGCCTATCCCAATGGCCTCAGTCTTCTGTTTTTTTCTTGATCTCCACTCTTCAATCTGTGACTCATCACGTTGGAACTTTGCTTTGCCTCTTGCCTGATACATCCCCTCCTTTTTCCATGTTCTGATCAGAAGTCTTCCTATTTATTTTAATATCTCTGTTTCTAAATGACAGGTTTTATTTTTCTCTTGGTTGTTTTTCTCTGGGAAGATAACCTCTCTATTCTATATCTTCTTCTACCTATGTAATTTCATCCAATATTAAACCCCATCCCACAGTACATTTCCTCTTTTTATTCTCTTATTTTCTAGACAGAATCTGACACATAACATTTATGTAAGCAAGTGAATTGGCTTAACATATTGTATTCCTTTCCTATATGTGTGAAGATTACAGAAACAATGAGATTGTATTCTTTAAGCAATTTCAGGAATTATAGAACTATGGATATTTGTGAGACAATGCTTGTAGACCTGCATTATAGCAATTTTAAAGAAATGAATTACAAGTTTTCTGTGATAAATTGATGTTTTCTCTGGCCATGATCACTCCTGACCATTTGAGTGTGCTATGAAGCCAAGAGTCACCCCTTAAAAAAATATTAGTCTTAAGAGACACATTGTCTTCCATTGTATGTAATTACAATGAATTATTTTATATAATAACATTGGAAAATGATAAAAATGTTGTATTGCCCCTGTCCCTGAAGATCTGCCCTATCCACATCCATATTGCCTTATAATAAAATGGCAAATGGCTTATTTGCTTTTTGGTTTGTGTAGGTGCTGGCTGAGTTGACACACTCTTGAATTTCATCTATTTTCAATCAAATGCTCTACATAAACTTGGCTTCTCTCAGCTGCCTGAGCCCATTACTAAGTTATATATTCCCTTTTCATTGCTCCATCATAGTGCTGTAGATTTGAATGACACAAGTCATCTGTGGTTTCGCTTATGAAAGGCTCTATAGCAACTTAAGATATTGTTTTCAGATTGGACTGCATTGTGCAACTCATATCCTAGTTCTGCCTTGACTCCCAACAGGACTCCTTAGGTAGATAATAATATATTTGAATAGGAAGCAGCCAATCCAAAATATTTGCACACACAGTAATTGAATGACTGCAAGTAGAAGATAATTTTCTTATTATTAATCCTGAACAGTTTAGTTCTACAGAATACCTGTACATTTCCAATACGCATTCACTTTCATTGAATTTTTTTTTCTCCCTGACATCTGGTTATTTAATCTTCTGCCAACATTGTGTCTGTGAAGCATATTTTTTCCAGCTATGCCCACTCAGCTTTTAGACTATTGATGTTTTCATAGAGAACGGTGCATGTGTGTCAAATTATAGCTATTGATCTATGTTTGTTTGTTAATACATACAGTTGTTTAGATAGTGTTATGGCTTGTCTGATTGTGGATATATAAATAAAAGGAGGAAAAGAAAAAAATGCACTTCTTTTTATATGAATTTCATTGTTGAGTGAAGACTGTTTATTTGAATTGAAAATGCACTGGAATCAATGTTTCTTTAGATATGAGTTATCTTTTTCCATTTTTCAGTATCAAATGGAAGTAATAGGATGTACAGCTATAATACAGAGAGAATTCTATTTTTTAACAAAATAAATCTTTTTAAACTATATAGTGTCAAATTTCCTTTGTCTTTAAAAAAATGTCTTTTCTATATTCTCCAACATATTTCTCTCTATTAAATGAATACTGTCAAAACAAGACTTAAATTTTTCCAGTCCCCACCTATTAGACATTCTTTGTTAAAAGTTTTCAAATAAAACATCTTGCCTCACTAATTTTGTTTCTTGCCATTTTCTAATATTGATTGTCCCCACTTATCCTGTGTAATGTTTAGGATGGATATGTAATTTAAATGACTTTAATAATACTAAATCAGTCTTTATTTTCACCCAAACTGTCAAGAAGTAATATACATGAGCATAACATTATCTTCATGCAATTTCAGTGTGTGTCAGGCTAGGAAGCAGATGCAGAGAGAGGTAAAGTATGAATCATCTGGAAGAATGTAAGCATGATGTCCACATTTAGGAAAATCCGTCTCCAAACATACAGCAGGTTGCAATGAAAACCTATCACCTCATATCTGTTTCCTTGGGCTGCTTCACAAAGCTTCTGCAGCCATTACCTGAAGGAGCATGCCACTGACAAGATATGGGCACCTGTGCCGGAGAAATGTGGCTGTCAGATCTGGGAAGGAGACTTGTAAAAGGGAAACAGTAATTTGCTGAAGATCATAAAGCTGGCTGATCAGATTAGAACAAGGCCTGAAGTCTCCCACCCCCCAGACCGCTTTGGTAAAGTGTCATTACTCTAGCATCCAGTGTGTCCCAGCACGGTGTGGGAAAACTTTAGGTTCCTAAATGTCTGGCTTTGAATGTGGCCCTGCCACTTACCTATTCTCTCTGAACCTCGTGCTCCTCATATGTTAAAGATAAAAAATGCCTCCTTTCTTAAGATCATTTTGAAGATTAAATAAGAAAGTATTAAGAACAGAAGTGTTTCGCTAGGAACTGAGAATATATCGATGAGTAAGATATGATTCCTCCCTTCCAGAAGATCATGTATTTGGGGAAGAGGGAGAAAAATATACTGACATCAAGTGGGCTTGCTCATCTATAAAGAGAACAACATGTCTGTTATGAGAGCGTAAGGAGGAGCACCTGCCATCATCAGGGATGGTGAGACTAAGGGAGAGAGAAGGCTTCCTGGGGAGGTGACACTTGCCTTGGTCTTGACCTACACAGATGCCAGTTAGGAAGGGTAAAAGTAGGTTCTAGGCCAAGAAACCAGCAAGTGCGAGGCTAGAAGGTAGAGAAGTGTGGTGATCTTCAGCCGCTGCAAGAGATTCCATAGAAAAGAAAACCTATGTCCTGGGACATTTTATTTTATTATAACTTTGATAAGCCTTTCTTCCTGCCACTATTCATTTTCTCTCTCCTCTCTTTCTGTATTCTTATTGAATACTGGGCCTTCTGCTTTGAATCTTAATCATCTTATATTTTCTTCCTTATTTTCTCTCTCTCTGTAATTTTCTTCAAGTGGCTAAGAGATTTTCTTAACTTTAATTCCAACTCTTCTACTCACTTTTAATTTTGTTATGCATTCCAAAATGCAGTTTTAAAATGGATTGATTATATTCTAAATACTCCTGTCTATAATATCCTCTTCTTGTTTTCATGGGTAAAATATTTTCTCTCCACCAAATAAAAGGTCCAAAAAGGCAAAGGGCTGTTCATCCACATATCCCAAGTACCTGGGTCAGTGACTGACATAGATGCTTTATGGTCCTGATTCATGAATATTTACTGAACAAATGAATGAATGGAAGAAGAATAAATGATGCTCCCTGAAGCATTCAGGTGTAGTTTTCTTAAAATTTTCTTCTGACTCCAACTTTGTCTCTATTTTATTTAGTTTGTCATGTTGTTTGTTTTCTGTGTCCTCACCTTTCATGTAAAAACTTAACAAAATAAAACAAGGAAGTGGTGAACCTTGGGTATTATCCATACTTAAGGGTGAGGCCCAAATAAAGTGACCAGAAACTCTCTGTGGCATAGGTAGGGATTGCTGAATGGTGCACCTCGTCACAACATGGTATGATGGGAAGCTAGCTTTCCCCTTCTCTTTGTCTTTGTTAATATCTGTAGATCCTTTCTCTTGGGTTAGAAGTTTCCTTTGTAGAATAATATCCCAGTCTTCTGTCTAGGGGTTATAATCCTGGCTTTCATAATGTGGAAAGCTTGTTAGGGGAAGAGAGCTATGGAAGTGGGAAACTCCACTCTATATTCATATTTTTAAAAAACTCCCATTTTCAGGATGGCATCTTTCAGCTTTGGTGCTGTCTCTGAGTCAAGTATATTATTATGCTTCAACTCTCAAAAGAATGGAGGAGCAGGAATTTTCTTGACGGCATAGACTTTGAAATTGAAACTTGGTTTCTAACTGTTCATTTTATGAATTTCAAAAAATTCACTCAATTTTCAAACCTAACCTGAAACGTCAGCCTCAAAAGTATCTGGCAGCCCCAGTTTCTAACTGGGCTTTGCAGAGTGAATCTTATTTCTTTCTCTGTTTCTTCTCTATACAAGGAAGCAGGTTTTATCAGTCTTCAACCTATTGAATCAGTTATTAACCGTCTGTTTATTCAGAAATTTTGTTAACAGTTCTAACTCGTGGTTTCTCTCATTTAATTTTCTTCACTTTTTTTTGTGAGCTTATTTTTTTTTATTCCTGAGTTGCTACTTCAAACGATTTTTAAGAAAGAGAAGAGATAAACCAAGTATACACAGAAATTTTTATGACCAGGAAGGAAGAGAAAGAGAGCGTCTGAAATGCCACAAGTTCTTAGAACACTGCTACTGCAACAATAAGCATACCTATAAATAGTTTTTCTGTAGAAGAGTCCGTTACTAGCATCGCCTACTTCAGGTTACTTCTTCAGTACTACCGAAGGGACCCTAGTGAGTTGGCAGAGTGACGGTGGCATGCACTGGATATGATCTCCTCTCTGTGAATCTTGGCATGTGCTCTGTCCACTTGAAAATGTCTGCTGCTTCTTTTCTTGTTTTAAATTGAGAGACTGTCTTATATGCTTTAAATGTATTAAAGACATCCTTATATTACACAAATGGCCCACTGATGAAGCTGTTTAGATAGCATAGAATGCCTAAATTTAACTTTTGCAAAGTTCTTTCCAAATCACCGAAGGCATTCTGTCCACTCCAATTCACTTTTCCAAACCCTAAGTCACTAATTCTCCAACCATTTTTGTGCATTTCAGGAATTATTTAACTCTGCTTTATGGATATATTAAATTTATTTATGAAGGTTGAGTGATGCAAAGAGACTGAAATCAGATAGATTAATATTTGAATTCAGCCTCACCTGACAGCCATATGATTTTAAACCAGTAACCTGATTTCCCTGAGCTTCAATTCTATAATGGGAGTAAAACAGCACCTGTTTTTTAGGCAACCATGCACCATATTTGATAAATAAACGCAGAACCCGATGTTCTATGCATTAATTTGCAAGCATGGATGAATGGACGAATGGATGGACAGACAGATAGACAGACAGACTGTCAAAAGATAGAAAAGAGATCTTTTGGTTAACCTTTAGGATTCAATGATTTTTTTAATGCTTTTAATCAAACAGCTGACTTTGAAACCCCTAAGGAGCAAGATAATTATCAGAGAAACGTAATGAAAAGTGTCTGAATTTTTTAGCTCGCGTTGGGGAAGTCATTTAATAAATATCCCCTATTGACTTATTTCTTTTGTTTTATTTTATTCTACTTTATTTTATTATTATTTTGTATAGACTACAAATACCTCACAATCTGAATCTGACTGCTTTTCCCCCATTATATCCAGCCCCCTGAGAGATGCATCAAAAAATATCAGCAATTATTTTGTCAATCTCTACTGAGCACCTTAATATGTCATATACCTCTTGGGAGCACAGAAGAAAAACATATTTATAAGTAATAAATAAATAAAGTCAATGCAGCCTCTAAAGCTTGACCACTCTGCTCTAATGCATTGTTCTGGGGCTCAAAGGAAAAAGGGAAACACAGAAAGACAAAGATGGTGAGTTTGCATGTAAGTGGTGGCCTGAGTCAGGCCTAGAAACAAACCCAAGTTTTGATAGACTGAGGGGGCTGTGGGAAGCATTAGAGAAGAACAGTTTGAGTTAAGAGCCAGAAAGGGGCATGAGCATAGAAATGCCGGAGACTGATAGGTTGTTAGGTTGGAGGAAACCACCCACCATGGTGAACTACTGGAGTGGGCGTAATAATGCCCAAAGGATTTGAGGATATAAAAGTAGTTCAGGAAAGTGAAGTGACTTGTTCAAGGCTACAGAGTCTATTAGTAGCAAAGTCTAAATACACCTCTTAGTCTAGGCCTATTTGCAATTCTTTATGCTGCTAACTCCAAGGTCCCCACAGGGTTTGAGTCAGCATTCCAGGTATCAGTGCAAATACACAGAAACAACCAAACTTAATCAATAGGAATAGGAAATTCAGAAACCCATGCATGGTCAATACTGATAATTATTACCTTGGTTGGTATAACAGCCAGGGTTATTTCTGCAGCCTGAATATAAGCCTGCTTCAGATCTGGGGTTTTCTATTCCTATGGCTTAGACATCTCACCTCGAACAGACCCCCACGTAACATGCAGAGGCCTTGCTCAAGAAATACTGTATATTGGTAATGACACTTCTTGCGCAGGCCCTGCTCCTCAGCATTATACTGGGCATCTCTTAGGTACACAACAAATCTCTTGGATGTTTTTCTCCTTGTTCTGATCTATTCCCTGTCCTTTTTTGCTCTTAAAAGGGTGAAGTACCCAAGCACATTTTCTCACTTATTTATTCCTGTTTCTGGATCCCACATCTTGCTTATAATCCCTGTTAAGACAAAGACTAGAAGAGGGAACCATCTCCAAGGAGTGGGGTAGAGGCTTGATATCAGGGTCTGTGTTCCATACCCCAAATAAGGCACACATCACCAACTGCCTTCTCCTTTTAGTTCTCCTAAAATAAGTACATCATTTTCTCACCTCCCATGTAAGCTTCGCGTGTGCAGGGACTGTGGTTGGTGCCTTATCCCCACCCCAGGTAAACACAAACTGCCCAGACTAGAATTTGGGGCATGCAGGGTCTGATAACTTTGATTGATGGATGGATCAATTGAAAGCAAAATGGATATGACCGGCCAAGTTCATTTTGCTGATGGATGAAGGGAAAGATAATAAAACTCATTAATACAAGTGTTATCGTAGACTTCTCTGGAGCAATTTCTCCATCTTGCCTACCCCCACCTGCTGCCGACGGTCTTGCTTGGTTATCCAAGGGAAACCTCTCTACACCCTTCTCACCCTTATGTAAACCCTCGCCCCTCTTCTTTCCACTGGTGCCTCCCGTGTCTTCTCAGGGTTTGAATTCTTAGAAGAGAGCATGTAAACATTCTCCCGCAGCCTGCCGCCTGCCAGAGCCAAAGGCGTTGTCAGCGACGAGCCAGCCGCGGCAGTGCAGTGCTGGGCTGTGTTTTTGCAAGTACAAGACAGAAAATCCATGTAATTACCTCTGAAGCCCGAGAAGCTGTGCCGCCTGACAGAACAGCATGTGTAGGAAGCACTTTGTCAGGCCTCCGCTGACTAATTCCCCACTCCACCTGGGGTTGTGTGTGCACGTGTGTGTGTAGGTGTGTGAGTGTGTATGAGCACTCCTGTGTCTGTGAGTCCTGCCAGCAGGTTTACCAATATTTAAAGACAGGATTCCAACCTCACCCTGATTCACTGGCAATCTTTGTTCTGCTTCACCCCAATTCAGAGAAAATCTGGGCTTTCGGAGGCACTCAGGCTAGCTTTACAGCATGGCGGGACATAGTCTTTTCTTTCCCTGGCATGGTAGACACTCAGTCAGACAATGCTGCTGCTCAGAAGTAAAGGAAAATACAGTCCCTGCCACAAATGGACCGCAAAGAAGTACAATCCTTCGGCATCCATTCAGGTGGGGACACCATACCCTCCCAAAACAGAGTCCCTGCATTATTTCAAGAAACCGCAGGACTTGCAACATCTCAACACCTGCGTTTTGACCTTACAGCCCCCTTCATTTGAGCGTTGCAAATGTGAATATCCAGAACATCTCCAAAGGAAGCTCAAACAGAAAGACCTACAGAGTTAGAGAAAGCAGATGCATATAGTTTTTCCTCATACTGCCTTAGTATTTATGAATCTCGAACATTTCTAATAAATAAACTTCTTTATCCTTCAGTGATTGATAACCATATATAATGAGGAAATATGACAGAACTGGGTTTAAAGCAAAGCCACTGACTATAATTGATGACTTCCCCCATGATATGTAAACTCCTTAAGGTAGAGGATTCTCTCTCTCTCTCCCTCTTTCCACCAGTGTATCTGGAGCACACACAGTAGTGCCTATAAAGTAAGAGAACAATAAATATTTGTCAAATGAATGAATCAATCGATTAAGACAGGCTTTCTTGAGTCTCTGCTTCTTCTGATGAGTTTCAGAATATGCTACCCCAAAATATGGTACGTTGGCATGTTGAAGCTGAAAGGGTTTGAAAAAACAGCAGAAGCAGGAAGGTCACTCTCACCTCCCCAGTGTCCCTCAGCCTCGACCCTGGTTGCCTTTCTTCCCTAAAACATAAAACCTTCATGTGAGAGGTGTCCTCCCTATATGTAGAGGAATCCCTATATACATATCCCTATATGTAGAGGGGTCATCCTTAGCTCTGAAAACAGTGGGACACCAAGAAAAGTCCTAGCAAACAGGCGTAGCTAACTTGCCCCCAGTTCACTACACTTAGCTCATACTCTTTACCCTACCATATTGCTCCACAACTGCCCAGTCCTCACCAAACCCAGCACAAAATGTTCAGGTTTAACTATTCCTTTGAGTCTTCATTCCCTTATGATGGTTTCTATGTCATGTAAAACTTCTCTCTTGTTAATCTATTTTTTTACCTTAATTTTCAGACTTAGCCAGGGACCATAAGAAGGTCAGGACAGCTCTTTCTTCTACTATACTCATACATAGAAAGAGTTCAGTAATATTTCATTTATAAGGTTTTTTTGTAGTTGAATGGGATAAAACAGACATGAAGCTCTGTAAGTAGGCACCACCTTCTTTCCCTGTCTTCCAAAATAAAAGGCCTGAGAAACATTTTTCCCCTCAATTAATAGTTTCCTGGAAATGGTTCTTCTGAGAGTTCTGGCATGTACTGACGATAGAGAAACAGATAACTGTAAGGTGAAACTTACACTACTGTGGAGAAACTTGCTTCTCCCTGTAGCCTGAAAGATCAGTTTCAAAATCTATAGGAATCCCAGTGGGATTCCAGGGGACAGACACACAGAGTAGCAAGCGCCAGCATTGAACTTGCCAGACTTGCTGCCAGGCCAGCAATTCTGGATCCCTTGATTGCCAACTTCTCTCCCCAAGCAGAAAGGCTGTACTCTCAATCCATTCTCTTTTCAGTTGGCTTGGAGAGAATAATCTGATGAGCAAGCTTATCATAAGGGGCCAGGGGCTGGGATATAAACTCTTACTTCGATATTTGCATTTTTATAAGTTTAGCCCCAAATTCAAACAATGGGTCAGTATTAATAACATTTAGGATATCATTAGGGGAGATGATTTTATACCATATATGTCTGACTGCTTGAGAGGTCATAAGAATGGCCTATTATACTATTATACATTAGCCACCCATATCACTGTGCCCACCACACTGCAGGCCATGGATGAACAGTGCGTGTTATTGGTACTCGAGAAGCTGGCCCTGCTCAGATACCACATTTTCCAAGTGAGAACACTCATTGGCTCCAAGCTATTGCTTTGATACACTATAGTTTTTTGGAAACTTTGTGTTTGAAAATTGCAAACAAAGTATGTGTACACAAAATCACTGGAAGTACAATTGGAGGCAACTATAATCAGCCAAACCAGGCCCCAGCAATTCCCCATGGTATGCCTGCTAATGTTTTGTCAGCTGAGTTTTATATGACTTAAGCAAAAAGACAGAGCCACATGAGCAGCGTGGCTGGAATTATGAGAGCTAATAATGATAACGATGAATAATTCATAAATGATAAATCTGTGTTGTTCCCTTCATAGAGCTTTCTCTAAAGGACTTGAGCTAAGAGACTTGAGCATGGAAGCACAGTTCCTAAGTGTGCAAGGGTTAATGAAGGAGTAGGAAGATTGACAGGAACTCTTCCTTCTGCTGGCTTAGGATTTAATGTTGAGAGGAAGGGACTTTGTTAGTCCCTCTTGACCCTTACCCCAAGTTGACCACCTTGATTAGTAAACCAATCCCTTTCATTAATTTGTGTTATTATTCATGCTATCAACTACTCATTTGAAAGCATAGCCTGAACAAAAACTTCTTTAGTAGGCAAGCAAAAAAAAAAACAACCCTGCATGGCCAACAATTTCCAGGTTTCTTCTTTCTCACATTAACTTCTACAAACAATTTTTATTTTACCTGTTACACTTAGAATTGGCTAATATATAAGTTCCTTTTTCTCCCTTTCTAATAGATATCAGTTTTGCCTTACTCCAGGAAATATTTTTGTCTCTCCCTAGTTTTTTAGTTTTTTTTATTTTTTAAGTTTTTTGTTTGTTTTTAAGAGAGACAGACAAATCAAGAAACAGACTCTCTTTCTTTCTTTTTTTTTTTTTTTAAGATTTTATTTATTTGACAGAGAGAGACACAGAGATAGAGGGAACACAAGCAGCGGGGGAGGGGAGAGGGAGAAGCAGGCTTCCGGCTGAGCAGGGAACCAGATGCAGAGCTTAGCCCCAAGACCCTGGGATCATGACCTAAGCCGAAGGCAGACTGAGCCACCCAGGCTCCCCAAGAAACAGACTCTTAGCTATAGAGAACAGACTGATGGTTACTAGGGGCGTGTGGGGTGGGGGAGAATGAAATAGGTGAAGGGGTTTAAAGAGTACACTTATGAAGAGCACTGAATAATGTATAGAACTACTGAATCACTACATCATACACCTAAAACTAATATAATACTGTATGTTAATGTACTGGAATTAAAGTAACATACTTCATAATTCTTAAATTTTTAAAAAATGAAATATGAAAATTTTTAAAAAATGAAATATGAGACAAAATATGAGACAAAAAACATGAGACATAACACATAACTGAAAATATTATTTTGTATGAAAAGTAAGAAAGACTCAGCTTGGGAATTCATGGGTGAGAATGAGGCAAGAGAAAGCTCAAGGCTATGGAATACCTGTATAGATACTAGAAAAAGCAGTGTCCACATCAACAAAAATTATTTGCCCACCTACTAAAAGTTAAAAAAAAAAAAAAAGAAAAAGCATTGGGGTCCACTGGAACATTTTACAATAGCATATCCACTGTTCCTATCTTGAAGGAATATAAAACCAAACTGATAATATAGGACATCAAAAAACAAACAAACAAACAAACAAGCAAAAGGAGTTGCACAACCATAAAAAAGGCACTATGGAAGATGTTGGGGGAAACAGACAACGAATTGTTGAATAAGAAGCAGTGATAAGTGCTATAAGTTTAAAGACCTAGGAAGGTTTCAGGAAACTCAAATCAGATGTTATTTCTGTTAATAATACTTGGCCTCATGCTAATGCAGTGAAAATGTGCAGCAGCAATCAAGACAAAAACCTGTGAAATTTGGTATCCTGGGTCACTCAGAGTTCATTTTATGTAGCTAGTCAGTCTCTCCAAACTGTACATGAACACGAATGTGAGAAATCACCAGTAACACCAGCTCCAGGAACTGGTTTTTCTGAGTGCACTTAGGTTCTAAACAGGACTAGAAATTAATGGAGACACAATGGAGATGATGATGTGTGTATTTCTGTCACTTGCAAGCTGTGATAGCATTTAGAATAACCAAAGGTTCATGGAATGATTAGATGGCACAGTAGGTATAAAAGTACTTTTCAATAATTAAGCACAACACACCATTAAAGTATTAACAGCTTTTTAAAAAATTAACAGAAGGCAGCACCTAGGTGGCTCAGTCATTAAGCATCTGCCTTAGGCTCAGGTCATGATCCCAGTATCCTGGAATTGAGACTCTCATGGGGTTCCCTGCTCAGCTGGGAGTCTTCTCTCCCTCTCCCTCTCCCCCTTGTTTGTGCTCTCTCTTCCTCACACAAATAAATTTAAAAACCTTTAAATTAATGGAAAATAAACTTCCCAGGTCTAAAGAGCACAATTTGATTAATTTTGACATACACACCCCTGAAACCATCAACCCCATTAGAGCAAGGAACATAATTAACATTTCCAAAGATTTCCTTGTGCTCCCTGGCAATTCCTTCCTCCTGTCTTTCCCTTCACAGGTAACCACTAATCTGCTTTCTGTTAGTATAGATTAATTGGCATTTTCTAGAGTTATCTAGAAAATGAATTACATAGCATGTACTCTTATTTTTGTCTGGCTTACTTCACTCAGTATAATTATTTCATGATTCTTTGTGTTGTGTGCTCATTCCTTTTTAGTTCATTCATTTTTATTGCTGAGCAGTATTCTATGTCCTTTACAAATTGTTTATCCAGTTATCTGTTGAAGAATATTTGAGTGGTTTCCTGGTTTTAGCTATTTTAAACAAAACTGTTACGAATATTTGCGTACAAATGTGGTATACAAGTTAGTGTGTGAACTTTTCCTTTTCTTACGTAAATATTTGTAAGAACGGTGGAGTCATATAATCAATATATGCTTAACTTTTTGAGAATCTGCCAAACTATTTTCTAATATGGTTCTGCCATTTTACATTCCCACTATTAGTATTAGAGAATTTTCCTTCCTTCACATCTTTACTAAAACTAAGTATATTCAGCCTTTTTAATTCTAGTCAATCCATAAGTGTATAGTGTTACCATATTGCAGCTTCAGTTTGCATTTCTCTTGTGACGAATAATGTTGAGCCTCTTTTCATGTGTTTATCTGCCATCACTTGGTCGAATTCTGTTCAAACCTTTTGAGCATTTTTAATTGAGTTTTTTTAAATTATTATTGAATTTTGAGATTTCTGAATACAACTGCTTTCTTAGAAATAGGATTTGCAAATATTTATTCCTTATCTGTGGTTTGTCTTTTTATTCCTTCAACAGTGCATTTTGAAGACTAGGTTCTAATTTTAATCAAGTCCAATTTGTCAGTTTGTTCTTTTATGGCTCACGCTTTGGTGTCCTATCTAAAAATTTACCTAGCCCTAAGTCACAAAGACTTCCTCTCTCTCTTTTTTTTTTTAACTAGAAGTTTAATAATCCTAGGCTTTATATTTAAATCTCTAATATAATTTGAATTAATTTTTGCATAGGGCATGAGATGTGAATTTAAGTCATTGTTTTGTAAATGGATTTCCAGTTGTTCTAGCAACATTTGTTGAAAAGACTATACTTTTTCCACTGAACTGCCTTTGCATCTTTTTAAAAAGATACATGCATATAATGTTGCCATATATATACATAGACACACACACACACACACACACACACACACACACACGTCATCTTATCTTTTTATTTCATACATAATGTGTCTTCTTTCTCTGGGTAAAGATTTTATCTTCATCTCTGATTTTGAGCAATTTGGTTATGATATAATTAGGTGTAGTTTTCTTCAGTTTCTTTTGCTTGATATTTGTTAAGTTTGTTAAGATCTGTAGGCTTATAATTTCTATCAGCTCTGGAAATTTTTCATTATTATTTTTATAAAACCTTTTTTTTCCCCTGTTCCTTCTATATCTCCTCTCCTTTAAGGACTTCTTTTTTTTTTTTTTTTAAGATTTTATTTATTTATTTGACAGAGAAAGAGAGAGAGAGAGAGATCACAAGTAGGCAGAGAGAGGGGGGGGGAAGCAGGCTCCCTGCTGAGCAGAGAGCCTTACGTGGGGCTTGATCCCAGGACCCTGAGATAATGACCTGGGCCGAAGGCAGAGGCTTAACTCACTGAGCCACCCCGGTGACCCCCTTTGAGGACTTCTATAAGATCTATAATAAGCTGTCTACATTTAAAAAAAAAATTAGGGGTGCCTCTGTGGCTCAGATGGGTAAACGTCTGCCTTTGGAATAGGTCATGATCTCCAGGTCCTGGGATTGAGCCGTGTTTCAGGCTTCCAGCTCAGCAAGGAGTCTGCTTCCTCCTCTCCCTCTGCCTCTCCCCCTGCCTGTGGTCTCTTTGTTTTTCTCTCTCTCTCTCTCTCAAATGAATAAATAAAATCTTTAAAAAATTTTTAAAAAGAAAAATTTTTTTTTATGATTAATTATTTTGGATAGTTCTTCTTGCTATGTCTTCAAGTTAACTAATTGTTTCTTCTGTAATGTATAGGACCTATTCAAAGCATTTTTTTAATTCCAGATATGAAGTTTTCATCTCTAGAAGTTTAATTTGGAACATTTTGTAATATTATTCATGTCTTTAATTAACCTTTGAACCTAGCTTTCTTAATGTCCTTGTTTCCTAGTTATTACATTTGTGTCAGTCTGGGCTGATTTCAGTTGATTGATCATTCTCATCCTGTAATCTATAGTCCTGTTTCTTTGCATGCCTGTGTATTTTTGTTTGGCTGCCTGACATTGTGAATTTTACCTTGCTAGATTCTGGACATACATGTATTCCTAAAAATATACTTAAATTTTTGATTTGGGATGCAACTATGTTACTCAAAAATAGTTTGATTTTTTCAGGTCTTGCTTCTGTAATTTGTTCAGTGGGTCTACAGTAGTGTTCTATATAAAGTTAATTATTTCCTACTACTAAGACATGGTCTTTATGAGTATTTTCCTTAATGCCCATTGAATTATACATTTTCCAATATAACTATCAGAAATAGACTATTCTTTGCCCTGTGTCAGTGCTAGGCTCACTGATTCTTCTGGATGATATTTTCTCCCTTTCTCAGATAGTTTCTCCACATGCCTTTGCCGATCAGTACTTAGCTGAATATTGAGGTCAAGTCTTTTCAGATCTCCAAGATTCTCTCTCTGCCCATCTGTGTCCTTTCAAGTACTCTGTTTTATGAAATTTAGCTACCTTGGCTTCCTTAAATTCTCAACTTGGTCTGCACAATTCTGAGATCTGCCTCATTTCCCTTCCCCTCCTCTTGTGACCTGAAAACTCTCTCAAAGCAATTAGGTAGGATGATTATAGGGGATTTGTTTCCAATCTACCAGGGATCACCATTCTTCATTGCCAAATGTCCAATGCCTTGACAATTGTTGTTGCATGTAATTTGGTTTTGAGTTTGTTTCATGTATTAAGCTAAACCCAGTGTGTTACTTCATCTACACAAAAGGAGAAGTTCCCAAGGTTATTATGATTAAAAAATTATTACTGTTTAAAAATAAAACCTTTAAAAACAAGAGAGTAGAAAGATGGATGGATATATAGAAAGATAGACAGATACATAAATTAATGTAAATGTATCATTTTAAAAAACCTAATGCAGGGGCACCTGGGTAGTTCAGTCATTAAAAAGTCTGCCTTCGGTACAGATCATGATCTCAGGGTCCTGGGATTGAGCCTGGCATTGGACTCCCTGCTCAGCAGGAAGCCTGCTTCTCCCTCTCATACACCCCCTGCTTGTGTTCCTTCTCTCGATGTCTCTCTCAATCTCTCTCTCTCTCTGTCAAATAAATAAATAAATAAAATCTTTTTAAAAATCCTAATGCACCTAAAACAACCATGAAACAGGGAAAATAAGGATGGGTGAGAAAGTGCTTTTAGTGTTCAAGCCTAAGCCCTGCATTTTCCCTATATCTCTTTTCTTCACTAAAACTCATCAAATAATTGTTTTGACTGAAGAAAGAGAAAACGTTCCACTACCTGAAATGGTTTGAAAACAACTGGCTTTTTTAGTGTGATATTAATCGTTTTTAATTATCTGTCTCTACTTAATTTTGTAAGTTTGAGCGTATCACGGAGTTCAACTATTCTGACTACTTACAGTCTTCCCACTACACTTGTGTTTCAGCTTCTTTGCCTCTGCCCATGATACATTTTTATTTGAGATGTATTTTACAGTCTTTTTCTCCTATCTGCCTCCTTTATATTGAAACTCTACCTCTTTGACCATCCTAAAGTTTCTATGACCAATACCGTCATCAACCTCCTGTATGCCATAATAATCTGTATAATCTCTTTATGCTTGCTCTGTACCCTCCTACCTACTACTTTCATAGATCTTCAACAATGCATTGTGGTTATAGCCTCTATACTACACAGTGACTCATCAGATTTATTTTCATATTCTAAGTATCTCTGGCACATTATCTGATGCATAGTAAATATCAATAAAATTCTCTTGAATGAATGATAGCACATATGCAGGAGTAAATAGTAGCAAGTATATGAGAGTTTCTGTGCACTACGATCTGACAGATACAAAGCTATGCTCAGTCTTCTTTCCAACAGGGTTTCTATTTTCACCAATAACTATGATCAAAACCTACAAAATGATAGTGATAATTTGATGGTCTACTCTATGGTTTATATTTGTTTTTGTTTTGTTTTGTTTTGTTTTTAATTTGTCCCTTTATTGTTTATTTTCCATGATGTGTTGGTTCCCACTCTAGGACTCAGGGTTTCAACTGTACTCTGACTTATCTCTGGCTCTTTGAGTTTTTATTTTCTCTTTCTCTGTTAATACACAATTCAATAAAGCATTAGTTTATTTTGATAAGTGGTAGAATTGGGTGGGTGAGTCAAGGAGAAAGACAATGCCCTCAGATGGAGGAAGAGAGGCAATGCCACCTTCCAATATCCCTGCATACTTTTGCCTGAGGGTTTGTTACATCTCAGGCTGCCAGGCTGTTGCAAGTGTTCTCAATTAATCGAGATTTCTGAAGCCAAAAATCAATTTCTTTTTTTTTAAATTCACATTAAGGATCAAGATTATTTTATTATTATACAGAATGAATTCAGCAAATAGAACCCTGTTCACTCACCCAGCACGAGGAGGACTTGAAGTAAGAACAAGGAAAAGTGAATGGAGATATGATTTAACTATGGCAGTGCCATCAGTAAGAAGTAGGGGGTACAGATTTACTTGTGCTTTCCTGCCAGCTTCACTTGCCTTGACTTTCCCTCCTTTCCAACTATCTTTCCTAAACTCTTTCCTCCAGAAGACTCCCATTTTTGTTGCCTTGTCCCCTTCTAAATTACCTTCGCACTTTAAATCTGAAACACTCATCCTAGTTCTAAATATCTCCTCTTGGGAAAGGATTTTTTTATTTTTCTTCAGGGATTTACACAGTGACCAACAAAGAGTGAGCAAACAACAGATGTGTCATTGGAGACTCATTAATAACTAATGTTCTGTAGCTCTGTTGATTGGGCATGGTCATCTCTTCCTCTATGATTGCTGTAAATGGGCATGCACGTAGAAGGTAGAGAAGGGGACTCTGAAACATTTTTTCCTCTACTTTTGAGGAATGGGCCAATAATTAATCAGGAAGAGTGCAAAGTGTGTACCTTCACTCTCTTCCCACTAACATATTGTTTATTGAGCACCTGAGCATGCTGTTAGCCAGTCTCTCAAAACAAGTCTCTCAAGCTTACTGTTTGTTAAGCTGGTACAAGAGTTTTTGTCTTAATGTAAACCACTAGCCAATCAAACAGAGTTTGAGAAAATAACACAGTTAATCACCTCTGGTGCCCTTTTTATGTTCCTGGATTTTATTGAGTAGTTTATAGGAGAAGGGGAAAAAAATCTATCAGAACTGCTGAAGAATAGTTCTGTCCACAAGCAAGCTATTTATCCAGAATATTGAAGTAACAACAGAAATATGTAGGAAGCAATAGGTCAACTAATTGGGGAGAAGAAGTGAGTAAGCAATTCATACCAGGAAATAATTACAGTCAAACACTGTGTTGTAAACGAAAATCATCGTCATTAATAACAGCAATCCAGTTCCAAGGGAAGCTGTTCATTTAAGATGGAAAAGTTTGTAGCTAACATCCTCTCTCTCTCAGTCATTCTCAGGGGGATTTGGGCATGGGCAGCACTCCACATGTAGAGTCAGAAAAAATTTATATCAAACATTCTTTGATGGAGAAATTTGTTTGTCTTACAGATTTTTTTTCCTGTCTCTGGGAACTTAAATAATTTTTTTCTAAAGCTGTGTCTGTGCTAACCCTTTATGCAAATGGACCACACAAGCAAAATTTTGTTTTGTAGTCCATCTGCTCTGATAACTGGTTGACATTTCATGTCAGACTTTTCTGCCCAGGTCAGAGACCTCTATTCTAACAATGAGTTCCACAGCGCTGGTTCTCTCAGCCCTGAAGGTCACATGCTCATCCCTGCACAATTGCTACCATTGCCCCCATTATCACAAATTGCAACACAACACCATGGGAAACACAGTGAATATCTGCAGAGGAATGTGAGGGGTAGGCACCATTACAAGATCACACATACACCTTTAGAGACTCACAGTACCATGCTCTTTGTATCTAAAGATGACGAAATGGGGTAGTTGCTACCCCATTTGGCTTCATAAAGTACACAGGGAGGTCCGATTTTGTGGACTCATAGCTCTGGAATGGAAGATACGTTATCAAATAATCTCTGATAGATATGCCAATAAACTGGCTAAAGTTTGGTAAGGAGTGAGTAAGGGGAATGTTCTGTGTTCCTTATACAGTGTGCTGTTGGATTCAGAAGACTGTCTGGGGAACTGAATATCTCATTCGTGTCTCAGTGTGTTGAATCTGGGGAACGAGCCTCTCACCTCTAACTTGTCAGAATCTGCTTCATTCCAATCGCCTTGGGGTAGGCAACCAGACTGGAGACAAAGTAATGAGGAGACTTCCTCCATATCCAGGTGTTAAAGAAAAGTTTAAGGACAGGATTGCCAATCTTAAATTGCAATTTTATTTTCCTTTTATTCACTAAGCCTCTTGCTCATCCTTCTTTCCTTAAATTTTATTTGGTTTCCCAGTGTCCTCTCATTTTCTAATTTCCAGTCAGTGCTACATGAGGGAAGAAGATGTAGTCACCCATATGATGTGATTTCATAGTACCATACAAACCCTCTTCCAAATACCATGTCCTAAAAACTTGTCTCCAATCCTTAAACATATTTTATCCATTAGAAATTCACTTGAAATTAATTTCATTCAGAATGAAGACATTACACAGCAAAGACATTGATTTATAGTTCTGGATTTAAAAGGTCCATAAGAAGTTATTTTCATTAAATAAATGCAAGATTTCACTTAAAAAATGTAAGATTTGTCTATAGGTATAGCTGAACACAAATGGAATATCAAGAGGTCTAATATAGTCCTTTTAACTTAGATTTAATCAAGTCCTGACATACTTCCTAAGCTACTGGAATGCTAGGTGACCTACTGAGGTTCCTGACTCGTTTTTCTACCTCAACTAAAGCAATCATGCTTTTGTTTACCTTAAAAACTTGGCTTTCACTTATACTTTTCTCCTGATGAAATGGTTCCACTGCTAAATAATACTTAGAAACAACTTTTCTTTTTCTTAGTGCTTTTGATAGTGCTATGTCCTTATGAAGGGGGAATGTTTAAGTGGTTATTAGTATCCTATCTGATACTAAGGCAAAATCAATGTGGTGTTATTTTTTTTTTCTTTTAAAGGTTTTATTTATTTGTTTGGGAGACACAGAGAGAGAGACAGAGAGAGAGAGAGAGCACAAGTAGGGGAGCAGGAGGAGGGGTGGGCAGAGAGAGAGAAGCAGACTCCCCACTGAGCAGGGAAACTTACCAAATTCATATTATAGAAAAAACTCTTTCCTTGTTCAAGCATCTTGGCAAGAAGAATGAGATAGAATTTCACTGTCTTAAAGATGTATGTTTATAGTGTTTGTGTATGCTCAAACCTAACAAAATATTATTTGACTGAGAGTAATAAAAAATCTAGGAGAAAGCAAAACTCTTTAATAGTTTTTATAAGAGCACATTATCAAAGAAATTTTACCCATGGATTCCACCAGTTTGGGTTTCTAAATGTCCTATTCACCCTGGAGAACCCAATACTGGGCATGCTACCAGACTTTCACTGTATGCATGTTGGTTGAATGGATGATTACTGCAGCCAAGTCACTGATTTCCAGTCTTGATGAGGTACTCTGGATGCATAGAGGGTCAGCAATGTGACTGTTTCTCATCTGGACCTCTGTTCCCATTAATGACCTCTTTGTGAAAGATGGTTTAGAAATAACTTTCCCTAAAAAAAGGCAGAGCATAAGGAATATAGTCAATGATATTGTAATAGTGTTGTATGATGACAGATGGTAGCTACACTTGTGGTGAGCATAACATAATGTACAAACTTGTTGAATCACTATGTTGTACACCTGAAATTAATGTAGCATTGTGTTTCAACTACACTCAAATAAAGAATTTAAAAATCATCTCTAAATAATAATATTGTGTTAAAGCATATCAGTACTGGTCAGATAGATGTTCATTACGTTATCTTTTTTATGCATACATGTATCATTACATAAATATTTTTGTAACAATGACATATTTCATAAAAGAAACACAGAAATTCTATATTTCCTAAAGTAGAATGAGTTGGCATATAGTAGTCAGTCTAGGTCCAGTTTGTGTTAGATGGAGTCAAGGATTCTGGCTCAAATAAGATAATCAGGAGTAGCCTCATATTACAATTGGCATTTTTTTGTTTTTTTGGACTTCTGTGGCAGTCACTGGTGTGAGGTGATTAGAAAAGCAATGGAGTCCCTGACTTGAATACTCTGCTAAAAGGGTTTTCTGCTCTCCCATTTGTGATAACCTATTGGAAGGGCCTGTTCAAACATAAATCTATCTGAATTATCTACTCTAAGCATAGTTCTTCAATCCCATTTTCGGCTCTCATACCACCAATCATTTTACTCTAGCAATAGGAACCATCTCTTCCACAAGATCATGACATTTTTCCTCTTGCTTTTCTGAAAATGACATTTCTTCCTTTGGGGACCCTTTCTTCAATTTGTTCACATGGCAAAACCCTGCTGCTGGTCCAAGTGTCACTTCTGTGAACCCTCCCTTGACTTCTCATGTAGCTTAGATCTGCTTCTTCCTGGCTGCCACTGTAGGTCTGATCACCTGGCGCTGTCATACAGATTCCATGTGCCACCTCTACCTCTCCACTAGACTGCCTTTTCCTCAAAGGTGAAGCTCAGGATTTCCCATTTTGCTGCCACAGTGACCAGTCCCTCACAGCACTTTGCTCTAAGAGAGTGAATGTATGTTTGCAGAAGAGAAGAAAAAAGGAAAGAAAAAGGAAGGAAATTCTTTCCAAATTCATATTATAAGGAGGAAAAACAGGAAAGGGGGGGTGAAGGAGGAAAAAAAGGAAGAAGGGAGAAAGAAATCTTATGCAGAAAAATTCATTTAGCTGCTGTCATTGTGTTGTGAATGAGTCATATCAATGCACATTTCTGAATATGCCAGAAAGCAGTGGGGCTTTTTTGGATGTACGAGAAGAGAAAGAGAAAGATCTAAAATGTAACACGTTTTCTGAAAGCATGACCCTGAATAATTAGAGACAACTTGATGGGCAGTGGAAGTGTGACAGGTTTATAAATATCAAAAATGGCCGGGAGGGGGCAGGGCATTAGGAACTAAGGCTGTGGTATAGTGGATAATTGTCCTCCCTCCACAGTGCTTCTCAGGGTTTCCTAAAGCTGTGGATAGGGTTCTCTCTCCCCATACCCTTTCAGCTCTCTTTGATTTCTTCATCAAACCTAAAATGGGATGGGAATTGTCTAACTTCAGCAGTAGCATGTGGAATGGGAGAGAGAAATGTCTCCAATTGGTGAACACCCCATTTTTTTGATAGACCCAACTACAAACATCAAGGATTTTAAGGACAGTGTGATTACTAGTTGACTTTTTCCATTCCTCCCCCCCAGATTTGGGATAGTCACAGAAGACCAGAACTGTTAGTGTAGTTACACTCACATCAGAGGCATCCCATGAGCATGTAAGCATTCAGTGCTACCAGGGGCCCCAAAAGAAGAACCCCATCTCAAAGTACAGAAAGACATTCTTGTACAGGTGCCCCTACCATCTTTCTTATACCTAGAGTTCCTATAAAATTATATCTATATTTTTCTTTCTTATTAGAGGGTAAAAAGGAAGAGAACACAGTGAAAAGGAACATGGTGTCTGAGATTCATCTCAGGTAGAATGACTGAATGTCACATACTTCCCTTAATCCAGGCTAGGGGCATCAAGTTGAGCACCACCAACTCAGCAATGCTGCTGACCATTCATCATCATATCAATCTGCAGAATTGGGGTGAGATCACAATTACGGCTAGGTACAAGCTGTAGAGAGTTCGGGACCCAAAGCCCTCTTCACACAGTTAGGGAATTTGAAGCTGAAAGAAGAAACATGGACTGCTTTGCCCTAGACATATTTGATTGATGACCCCTAAAACTAGGTTTCTTGTGTTACGACTCCTAGTCCATTGCTCTTTGCTTTAATCATGTTTGCTTCCTTAAAGTATTTGTGATCTGGAATTGAACCTTGGATGATGAAAATAAAAGTTTTGACAATTCTAACCTTTATTATTGCTTTCCTCATTTAAAAATTATGGTTAAAAAAAAAACCTAAGTATACCTCATACGATTATATATGCAATATAAATAATGAATTATCCTTTTTATTTATAACTTTTAACCCATGTCCCACAGAAAGAAGGAAAAAAAAAGTATGAGAAAAATCCCACAAGATTAACTAAGAACTAAAGAGAAGTTTCTACTTGTTTTTTTTTCTGGTGTTTTATTGTTTCTGTGTCAGGCTGCCTGACTTGGGAATCTCCCTGCCTTGCTAAGACAGGACATTCAGGCTGATGTAAGCTGATCATTTAAAAGCCTTATATCCTTTTTCTTAGGAAGGGTAAATGAATAGAGGTAGAAAGAGGGGGCTTAAAAGCATGGCCTGTTCCTAAAAGACCTGCAAAGAATATCAGATTATCTCCATTCAACAAACTATACAGGCCTGAAAGACATACATTTACACATGGTAAATTCAACTGAAAAACCTAATCAGAAATCAATTCTACAAATAGGAAGAGGCATTTCTTTTTGTGTGGCTCAATTACTTGGGATGGAAAAGACAAAGCATGGGAGTGGGACAGGGATAATACATCTATGCAAATTAATAGGCTAGTACCTGTGTCCTCTTTGGATCACATGATGTCCCTCCTCTTGAGTCCACAGATAAAAAAAAACAATAAAGCATAGACTTGAAAAAGTTCTTATAAACAATGTAAAGTAGGCATTTCTGTAACAGAGAAATCAGAAGCCTAGTCAAGTGAAGTATAACCAACTGGTAAAAATCAGACATCCAGTTGGCGCATAGAGATAGTTGTCTAAATGAGCCAATCTGTACTCCAAGTCCTGAAAACTAGGCAACCTAAGGCCACTCCTAGGATCCACTGTAGAGCAAATGAAGTTTGATCACCATGTCATAATTACTGGTTCCACTCTGAACACAAAGAAAATCTGTTGCTAGTAAATGTCTCTAAGCTATGCTGAAGGTTGGTATCTATGATTTAGCCACAAAATTTCTCAACTCTTTATATTAATCAATCAATTCTACTAACATTCATTACTTTAGTAAGGATTATTGTGATTTTTGCAGTAGCCAGTACTATTTAAAATGTTTCCCAGATCAGAAAGGCCTAAGAGTTAGAGGCAGTATGTTCAAATAGAACCATGATGTGTCATATCTAAAGGGGACTCGAAGTATCGTTGCTGGCACTAGTCAATGGGAAGGAAGAGCTGGCAGTGAAAAAATGCTGGGTGAGAGGAGGAAATCTTGGCCATGAAGAAAAGAACAGTCATTGGCTGAAACTAACCGATGCTTTCTAGGTTCCAGATGGAATGGTAAATGGAGTATATTTGAAACACGAGGAGTTTTTCCAGTAACAATGATACTCCTGTGCCCTTACTTTGGTTTCTTATCGACTGCTGAGCAATGTAAAACAAGAGAGAAGATCTCTTCTGATTTCTGCCCAACTAAATCACATGAAAAAGGATTAAAGAAGCATTTTGCAACATGTTAAATTTTTAATCAAATTATTACTACTTCATGCTCTACAACCAAGTAAATCAATGTACCCATAGGGATTTAGATTTGGTGTTAAGGAAATCTTGAGGTGCCGAATCTCACGTCCTCCAGCCACCAGGGCCTGTGGAAAGACCACCTGAGATTTTGTATCTACACTGGGAGATTCCTCAAAACTGAGGCCTGTTGTTGAATGTCTAACACCATCAGTTGTGTAAAAATTACTTCAGTATTTGCTGTATATTATTAATTAGTTTGTAGAATATAAATACCTAACGTGTTAATATAAATAATTTAAAATATAGGAAGGTATCTTTTGTTCACATACACCCGTTAATCACCTCTCCTTGAAAACTGATAGTATCTGTCTCTGATCATTTAATGAGAATACAGCACTCATGAGCTATAGCATTGTTTAATAAGCCCTACAGAAACAAACAAGTAAACCATATATTGAAAGATCACTATGATCTCAGCACTGTGAATGTTGTCATGGGAGAGGAAAAGAAGAAAAATCTCAGTCTGCTCCAAGGAGCTTACAGTCTATGCCATAGCGCAGATAAAGTGAAATAACACCAATACCATTTCTAACACAGTTCACAGGAAAGAGAGACCACTAGGAGCTGATATGATGAGAAGTTCATCTGAGATAGGAGACATAAAATATAGCATGTAAATTGGTCCTTGCTCTATGGACATGCAGTTCTTATGAGCTAGAGGAGGAGTCACAGAAAGATGTTTGAAGCAGAGGGAATATTATGAACAAAGGAAGAAAAATGGGAAGAGGAGGAGCTGAAAGTATTTGTATGAGAGTGAGTTAAGAAGTTTGCTAGAAGGGCACCTGGGTGGTTCAGTTGGCTGGATGTCCACCTTCAACTCAGGTCATGACCTCAGGGTCCTGGGATTGAGTCCTGCTTTGGGCTCTCTGCTCAGGGGGGAGTCTGCTTCTCCCTCTCCCTGCTGTTCCCCCTGCTTGTATTCTCTCTATCAGATAAGCTTTAAAAATCTTAAAAAAAAAAAAAAAAAGTTAAGAGCAGAAACTAGATACAATGCAACCAATTCATAAAACACTTGGAATGTCACATGATTTAGCAGGTCACATGTCTCTCAGGCTCTCCGGGAAACAAACGCTGAGAGGAAAACTTACATGCACACTCTGCATGGAGTTCTCTTGAGAACACCTGTGAGAATGAAGTTGGACAAATGAGAGCTGTAAGATGTCTTCTTCGTTAACCATTCAAACTTTAAGAGTGTTTACTGGCACATGGGGTTCTATATTTGTTTTTGATAACCCCCTCAAATGAATCCATGTTGTATCACACAAACACAATGATACCTAAATAAAAACAAATAAGCTACAAAGTTTTATCGGGAGAAATAATTTCTGTTTCCTTAATAAGTTAGGAAAAAATACTTTGTCCTTGTTAAAAATATCTCAAATTCTAGCTTTCTTTAAATGTTCATGCAGGGATTTAAAAAAAAAAAAAAAACATAATGCATTTTCAAACAGCCCAACTTAAAAAAAAATTTTTTAAAACATCCTTCACTGCACCAAGTCATAACGAGGCATACCCAGCAAATGCTGCACAGTTAATGTTGCTCATGGACCCCCGTGGAGCGGAAGGATTTTACTAGAACTGTATGAAGTGCCTTGAAATTAATTTTCCTATAATAGAAACTACTTAAAAGAATTATCTTGCTGTGCAGCAAATCAGTTCATGTGGCAGATTTATGCTTTCATCTGGAATTTTCTTAAAGGGGGCAAAGGCAACAAAGAGATGGTTTGGATGAACTTAAAATCAGAGTCTGTCCAAGCCCTGAGCTTTGTTCTTGGGTTAAAAAGACTTCAGAAAATGTTAAAACCTGAATAAATGCAAGGTTGTTTTTGGATAAGCATCAAGCAATATCCCAAAGAAAT
The DNA here is from genome assembly GCF_964662115.1 of Mustela nivalis. Classification (NCBI taxonomy): domain Eukaryota; kingdom Metazoa; phylum Chordata; class Mammalia; order Carnivora; family Mustelidae; genus Mustela; species Mustela nivalis. The sequence continues at coordinate 52,764,690 of NC_139033.1, forward strand.
TTCAAGGCAAAGGAATATCTAACCCCACCATCATCTTAAAGATGAAGACACTGAAATGGTGGGAAGGGGTCAAAGCATTGGTATGTGGCATGTAAGCACACACAGACATGGGCATAAACAGATCTATTTATCTGCACATAAACACATCTCACGTTGAGGAGTACTTCCCAGTTCCCAGCCATATATTTTAAGATCCATACTAGTGAAGTGGGGCTAGGCTTTTCTGTGTTAAGAAACCAGCACAAATTTAACACAATCAAAGCTTATTTCTCATTTACTTCACAGGTAAATGCAGAGTTGGAGGCCTTTCTGAACCTGGGTGGTTTTTCCCCCAGATACTGACTCTAAGAAGCACCGCAAGATGCTATCATTTCAGGGTCTCATGCTTCCAGCATACTAACAGGGGAAAGAGATTCTACTAAACTGTCCTTATTTTTTAAATATTTTCAGAACATCACTTGGCTTGGTGAGTGGAAAAAGAATTAAATTATCAGCAGCAAATCCTAAGAATGTTTTTAGACTAATATTCTCAGGCTCCCTGAGTGGCAGGCACCACTGTCTCCTTCTTTAGAGCCCAGATGAGTTCTAGGATGATTAAATTTGGGAACAATTATTTGTTACGTACCTGAAATGAACCACACTCTTCACTCCCCATTGGATTAAAGTCATAATACTGTTAGGGAACTTGGGGAAAGTCTTTACAAAGACATGGGAACTAAATCCATGAACTGATGGCATCCATCCATGGAATATGGGAATTTAGAAAAGAGAAAAGTTGAGAGAATAAGTAGAAATAGTGAATAAATCAATATTGGGGGAAAAATACAAGAAAAATACACAGATTAAGGAAGAACTGTCTTTGAGGTAAAAAGTAAAAGTGACAGAAAATCAAGTCATTCAACCTTTCAGACTATGGTTTAGAGGATAAATAAATAATAATACTGAGGGCTTGTAAGCAAACATCCCTGGTACCCATGGAATGTCAAGGAGAGTCAGGGATTAACAGAGATTGTTCCTGCCCCAACACATCACTGACTGCAATCATGAAGGGAATTAGGTGATTATAATTCAGTTACGAGGTGAGATTTTCAGGCCCTGAGAAAGTCCCATATCTGAAAAGCAAGTGGACTAGCAGCTTGTTTCTCTGTATTTTTTGATTCTATTATTTTTCTTTTTGAGAATTTTAAAATCAAAGTCTTAGACAAGTGTCCTCGGTCAAAATGCAAAGTTGAGCTGAAATTTCGTAACAGGGGAAATCTGTCGCACTTCTGCTAACAGCCTCAAGAGAACGCAGGCAACAGCAAAGACACCAGAAGAGAAGCAGTTCTCAGAGTTCAGCTCAGTCATATCCATAAGCCCTGTCTATCATCCAGCTTCATCCCCTCAACTCTTGCTTCTTTGAGACAGAAATTTTGTTCTCTAGGTTACTCCTTCCTCTAAAACAAACTAGTTCCAGGAAACATTTGAGGACATTCAAGAATTAAAATACACAATGACATTTCTTCTTTCTTTGCTTTAATTATGGTCTTCACTATGTGAGAATTTTCAGAGTTAAGACTGTGACCATTAATGCTAAGTTTTGTCTGCAGTGCATTTTGCCTTTGTTGAGAGAGGTAGCCCTCATTCTTAATTCAGTTCTATACCAGGCAGACCCTCTCTCTCCGTGGTATATGTAAGTATGATATTTTAGCTCATTCTGGAATCTAACCCTGGAAAATTCATCTCACTCCCTTGATCAAGAGTAAAATATATCTTGCTAGTTCTGGTAGCCAATTTCTTCTTGACTCTGTAGAAAGATATGCTCCAAGAGGCTGAGTAACAAACCTTTAACCCATCTGTGCCTGGATTCCTAGCTAGAATCCCATTACAGTGACTCAGTTCTTTAAATCACGTTCGGTCTTCTCCTTCTAAATCCACCCCCACTCTCCATATGTCTATTTTCTACTTGCAACTAATAGTTTTTGGTCAAAATGTTCCATTATGGGTCCTCCATGTTCCTCATAAAGGGATGATATATTTGGAATAATTATCTTTGATTTGTTAAGAAGATTAAGAAAAAATGGAGATGATGTTTTCATGAGGTTCCCCCCACTAAAAAAAAGTTGATGGTATGCTTATTTTACAGTTAGCAACCCAATGATAGTCCTTATGAATTCTAGTGAAGAACAATTATAAACTCTATTACTTAGTTTCTGTGCAAACCTCTATTCTCTAAGCTTATTGTATTTCTAGTCAACTAAAACCTTCTGCCTATATTAAGGAGTTAGCATGTGAAAATATTTGCTGAACCTGATTCCCTGATGGGAAATACAATCCACTAGAATCAAATGTATTTGTGAAACACAAACACATTTTCATTATCTGTAGCTTATAATCAAAGCAAAGTTTCTTGCTTTGACAAACATCCTATTCACTTTGGAAATAGAAGTGAAGCACAAATTTTGCATTTATTAATTGTGCATCCCTGCTGTAAACATTAGCTAACCATTTGCTGTTGAATCTTAAGTAAATCTCTAGACCTAAAAGGCATCACTCAGCTTCCAAACTCTTAGGCTCCACATTTTGTGTAGGTTATAATCTTGGTAAGATGCATTTTCCCCATCAACATCCATAATGTCTCCCCAGGGATAAATTTGTCAAAGGAGGAATTTGTAAAGTCACCATCTTCACAGAGGCCCTGGAGAACAAATTTAGCTGATGTGTGTAAAGACCTCCAGAGGTGAAAAATGGGGCAGGATAGTCACTGGTGTCAGGGGGACTTTTTTGGCAGGGTTGGGGGGATCTTCCATGAACTAAACAGGAATATTTCTTATATGACCAACACTGGAGGAGGTTTTCCAAGAGAATTACATGGCATCATACGAGATGTTCAAGCAGTTGTTCAGATTAGATACCTCTGTAATGGCCCATTTACTCATCTGAAATTTCAAAATCTTTTAAAGCACGAGGAAGGTCAGAAAACTTGAAGGAAACAAACTAAAATAATCAAAAGGCTCAATGGAAGATACTGCAAGCCTTTAAATAAATGTGTATACAGACTGTCAATTCTGAAGAGAGGAAAGGAATGTTAGAAGTCCTGAAAGTAGATGATCTCATCTACAGAAAGCTCTGTCAGTCCTAGAAACCTTATTCTGTTATATGGTTGGAAAAAGAAAATTCTTGCCAATATAGCTCTGATGTTTTGATCTTCTTTGGATGCAGACTTCTTCTAAAGACCAGATAATGGGTAAATAGTGAATTCTTTCCTTCTGTGCAAAAAAACCAAAACAAACAAACAAAAAACAACAACAAAAAAGAACCAAAAAATACACACACACGTGAGAGAGAGAGAGAGAGAGATTAAAAATTTTCAGTGACTAAGCTTAGTCATTAGTCAATGGGAAAATGAGTTTTGGTGGGGAAATATATTTTGGCCTTATATATTGGCACCATGATAAATTATAATGAGAAAAATGTCAACAAACCAATAATTAATAACGAAGAAAATAAAAAAAGAATACTTATTGTTTTTCTTCAGTATCAATTTGGGACATTTGATGCCTTGACCTAACAAAACTCCTTGAGTCTCCAAGTCCAGTGAGTTCCTCCTTCCATGTCACACAGCAGTCCTTTTCTTTTGTTGCTGTCACAAATTCACTTTAGGCTCTCACCGTCCTGTTCAGTGCTACAGCAACAGTCCCCCATCTCCTTTCCTTCAGTCTCTTCCTTATCAAATTAATTAAATCTGCAGCAAGCTAAGTCTTTTGAATATAACACTTTAATTCTGGTTGCAAAACTCTCAGTTTCTTTTCATTTCCTAGAGGATAAACTCTTAAATTCTTAGCATGCTATTCACACCTTCTACAATCCAACCAATCCATCTTCCCTTTTACTCTTCTATGCCCTTTGCTGCTAGCAAGTCAATCTAGATTTGGTGCTCCAACAATCCCTGCATTATCTTACTTCCCTTCCTTTCTTCATACTTACCTCTCTTACCATAATGCATTTGCTCTCATTTCAAACAATCCTTCAAGGCCCAGATAAAGAGCTCCCTTTTCTATGCAGCTGCCTTAGTTCGTTCATGATAAATACAATCTCTCCTTCCTATAAACTGTACTAGCCATTGTTCTTACCAATGGAACATACCTTGCCCTGTGCCATTGTATACAGAATCTACAATTATTATTTAATTAAGCTATGTTTATAGCTTGCTTGTCCAATATGATTGTGATTAGCAACTAAAAAATATTACTTCTTCTCTTCTGTCCCTCCTCCTTCTTCATTTACAACTACAAACAAAAGACTTTGGGGACATCTGGGTGGCTCAGCTGGTTAAGCAGCTGCCTTCGGCTCAGGTCATGATCCCAGCGCCCTGGGATCGAGTCCCATATCGGGCTCCTTGCTCGGCAGGGAGCCTGCTTCTCCCTCTGCCTCTGTCTGCCTCTCTGTCTGCCTGTGCTCACTCGCTCTCTCTCCCTCTATCTCTGACAAATAAATAAATAAAATCTTTAAAAAAAAAAAGACTTTGAACATAATCGACACTCAGGAAATACTGACAATAAATTAAGAAGTATTACGGGTTCAAATTCACATCATGGTTTCATTTGGATCATTTTTATACGAGTCTTAAGGAGATTCACAGATTTTTTTAAAAAAGATTTTATTTATTTATTTTAGAAAGAGTGCACAAGTAGAAGGAAGAACAAAGAGGGAGAAGGGAGAGGGGGAAAGAATCTCAAGCAGACTCCATGCTAAGCATGGAACCCCACATTGGGCTTAATTTAAGGATCCTGAGATTATGACCTCAGCTGAAACCAAGAGTTGAATGTACCAACAGAACCACTCAGGTGCCCCGAGATTCACAGAGTGTTTGAGTGATCCCAATTTTATAATTTATTTATTTATTATTTTTTTTTTTTATAATTTATTTATTAATATGGTTGTTTTTGTTTACGAGTTTTATTTATTTATTTATTAAGATTTATTTACTTATCTGAGAGGGAAAGAGAAAGAGAGAGAGAGAGAACTCATGGCATAAGAGGCAGAAGGAGAGAGAGTCTTAAGCAGACTCTGCACTATGAGCCCACAGTGGGGCTTAATCCTACAATCTTGAGATCAGGACCTGAGCCAGTATCAAGAGTCAGGCACTTAACAAACTGTGTCACCCAGGTGCTCCTTGCTTGTGAGTTTTAAACTCAACCTTTCAAAGACTGTGATTTTGAATAAAGCAAATTCTGATTGTCTGAACTCCCAAGAGAGAGCATAATGTATAGATATTATGTAATGTGTATATATATATATATGTACATATTTTGCATTTATTTATATATATAATTTATTTATTTATTTATTTATATAAATGCGTGCATATATATATATATATATATATATATATATATGTATATGCCATTGCTTATAAAGTCAAGTATAAAGGATTCAACTATTAGGATTGTAAACCCACTTCTTGTTAGAACAGAACAATTATCTTACAATATATGAGCATAATTTAACATCTCACCAGATGACATCTCCTGATGTTCTAGTTATTTGGCCTAATTTTATTTGACTAAACCACTCCATGCTCTCTTCCCTTCTTGATGTCTAGCCCTTTCAACTGTCAATAGTAAAAGTTTGCAGGATCATGGTTCTAACAGAATTTCATATAAAATTTCTGTACACGCCATGTCAACTTTACACTGAATCCACGGAGCATCTTTTTATTCTCAATGGGAGAACCAGAATAGCTACATTTAGTCAGGTTTTCAGCTTATTTGGTGCAATGCCAGTGAAAATAAGAACACTGGGGGAGACAAGTTTTTGCTCCAGCTGAGCTCCTCCCAACCTTAATTTACAGGTTGAAGACACATAACTACTAGATGTACAATACCTCACTACATTGACTACAATGACCTAATAGCAAACAAGTGTAATACACCACATAAATGTTTGATATTCAATCCTAAATGAAAAAATATGTATTCTATAATGAATACTTAATTAGGACTGCAAACTGAATATAAGGAATGGAGCCCCTACTGCTTCTGAGACAAAGCAGAGTAAAATGAATTACCATCATGCAGGGAATGATATTAATAGTGTCCAGCTTTATAAATGAATCCAATTTTAAGCCACTTTAGTTGCTATCATACTGGGAAAGAGTGCAACATGTCTAACATATTTCCTTTCTGGCAAATGACAAGACTTAAGCAGAAAACAATTTTAACTTGCTGATGTTTGCCTGCATTAAATATTTCTAATTATTGAGCACTCACAGTCAAACATCATTCAGAAAACAAACGTCAATGCTCTTTTCAGCATCGGCCTATTGAGAGGAGCCATGTTGTTTATTTGTTTTCTCCTTTACAAAATAATAAAGTAGTTGCAAGGATTGTTTGGGTGACTTTACAGCATCAGTAATTGTTGTTTCACTCCATTGAGTCTATCATGTCATAAACAGTTGGTGTTTTACTATACGTGGTAGTACATAGGTCTATGTGCTATATTTGTTATTCAGAATGTTTGCAGGTGAATGAAGTCACCAAGAAGAGATGTAGCAATCAAAAGCCACGAGGGAAAAAAAATCACAATGACAAAAATCTCAAATACTACTTTCGCATGCAAGGAGGAGAGGCTGCTGTGGTGATTATGGTAGTAAAGATGATAATTAGACCATATAAATTGGACTTAAGATAAAGAATTTGTAGACTCTTCTGATTTTCCAAACTTCTGATTTCAATGTTCAATCTATTCACCTACCACTGAATAATTCTCTACTGTATTCTCAGTCTGTGATAGTCACTGGATTAAACAAAAAACTGGGAAACACAGGTATTCCAAATTTGGGATTACTAGGCAGAGAAGACCAACATACATCAAGAGTACTGTTTAATTCAGAGTGGTATAGAAATCCTAAATATGGTGATTTAGAACATAATGTAAGAAAAGGAGGTCTAGGGTCAGCTAGGAAATGTTTGTCACACTGCTGAGACAGAGTGACAGCTCGTCCTTGGAAAGTCTCGCATTGGGTCAAATCAGAGAGGAGTGGCAAAGAATCTCTGCCTTTGGGTACAAGCCAACTTCACATCTTCCCTTAGCCTTGACAACGAGGAAGAAGTGGATCTATTATTAGGCCAAGGAAATAAGAAGTCCTCAAGCACATTCAGTTATACTACCAAACTCCAAGACAGTAAGACAGTTGGTGAATGAATAGATAGATGGGGAAGAAAATGGTTGGGTGGATGGATGGATGAGAGAGGGGGAAAAGACTGAATGGATCGATTTACTCTTAGGTTGTCACCTTCTGAGCTTTCCTTTCTGTTCTCTAGTTAATATGGAAAGGTGAGTCCTGAGGTACCTTTTGCTAGAGAAGATCTTTGATTATTAAAAGAATAATTCTCTAAGTTTATAACTTTACCACGTCCTAAGGAAAAAAGAAGCTAATGACAACAATTACGTGATATTGAAGATGATGCAATCACTGGGTTCTAGACTAATGGTTTCATTGTATTTACCCATTTATTCTTCACACTAATTCCATGACATAAGCGGCATTTTCATACATTCCTTATTCTTGCAGTAAGAAAACTAAAGCAAAGAAATGTTGGTAACTTTTCTGAGTCACCCAGCCAGCAAGTGGTTAAGCAAAGGTAAATCAAGAAAAGGATGACTTTTGAGAATTTGCTCTTATATGTTTGTTTGCACGCAGGAATTAGGCCCTTTGAGATGTTAACAGAAAGCTGAAAGCAATGTGGTTCACATTTTCTCAATTCTATTCTTCTTCATTGTTTCTCAAAGAATGCCCCCCCCCAAAACTACTCTCCACAAAATGTGGACTGACTCTCCCCTTCACTGCAGATGAGCTCTGGAGGGAGCAAGCCAGCCTGGATAAGATTATAATCGCACAGATATGTCTTATTTGGAGAAAAGGCACAGTGTCAGGAGAGGAGAATGGATGCTCTCCGTCCATAGGCGACACCCCTTCCACTCCATGATATACGGACACCAAAGACACCGTACATCATGGTGACATGCACTTAAACTTAAAGCTGGTCCAAGCGCTTCTCTGTTCCCCCGGGGAGCTGCCATAAGCTGTGATCTATGGAGAGGGCCCAGGGCCGCTCTCTGCTTGGGTTTGTTCTGTTTTGAGTAATCCTCCAAATACAATTATTGCCTTCACTGCAACGAGGCATTTCTTGGAAAAAAGTAAGTGATATGCATCAAAGGAACCAGGGATAGGGGGGAAAAAAAAAGAATCTGGTCTTTGTAGAACTTGTTTAAACTAAAGCAACATATTGCAATACAAAAGAATTAGATTGGTTAGATTGGGAATCAAAATACCAGAATACATGGCTTCTAGCACTGGTTTTTCCCAAAACAGCTTCTGTGACCCTGTATAAGTCATTTTACACTCTGAATTTCTGTCCTACCTCATGTTAAAAAAAAAAAAAAAAGTTGGTAAGATTAGTCATGTTCTTTAAGATACCTTAAGGTTTTTCTAAAATAGAAATCCACTGTTCTTATAATTGGAAGTCCATACCTTATTGGTCTTTCTGTTCTTCTATCTAATACAAGACAGGCAGGGAGATGCTTAGGAAATATTGTTGAACTAGGAGACAGGGGAGTTTGCTTATATAGTTGCACAGAAAACAAGAACCATAGAATCCTGACCTTCAGTCTGATATATACATTTGATGAATCAACCTCAATTTTTCATTAGGCTTACTGGAGTGATTTCTATAAAAAGCCGACAAACAAACAAAATCCTCTATATTGTGTTTAAACATAGTTATAAAAATGAGGTTCTTGCCGTTCCCCAGTGATGGCCTGGAGCTACTGTTATATTCATCAGGGATTGATCATTATTGCTCTGCCCACGATATTCCTGCAAATAGCAAAAACATCATTTTTCACTAGTCAGACCAATAAAAATGCTAGAGCTATAGCTTTTAAAAAGTATATATTTTTAAGTCCTGGATTTCACTGGAGCAGAATGCAATTAAAATAGCTGTTCATCTTACCAGTCCTATTTTATAAGGCAAAAATAATGATGCAATTTAAAGTATAATTTTAAGTTCTATTATTAAAAAAAAGAGTCATTCAATTCTTCAAGGCAGGAACATTTACTTTTTTTTTAATATAAAATTTAAAATTTCACTCAATATGTAAAAGTATCCCACATCATGCAATATCTCATGACAAAGTGGCTTTTTGAAATGGCTCTTTTGGTGATTTTACATAGTTTCTCCTCACAACTAAACTATCCTTAGTCTCTATTCCCCCAGATATGTCTGCAATGTTCTTAAAACAGCTGGTGAATTGGGGCTGTATCTCTGACCTTTGTATCTCACTTGTAGGAAGACTTACTTATTAAGGGCATTTGTACAATCAAAGCTTTGTCATATCTGGTATGTTTTAGATCTGTTCTGCTCAAGAGGAATATAATGGCAGCCATATACCTAATTTTAAATTTTCTCACAGTCACTTTTAAAAAGTAAAGAACAAAAAGCACAAAAAAACTAGTAAAATTAATTGAATGTATTTTATCCCAACATATCTAAAATATTTTAATGTCAACATGTAATTAAGATATCAGTGAAATACATGACATTCTTTTTTCATGCAGTCTTTAAAACACCGTGTCCTTTTTATACTTACACATAACAGCAATCTCGTTGTGTACCTGCCTCATTCTTTGGGGTCAGCAGCCTCTTGGGGCGTATTGCTGCTCTACTGCACAGCACAGTGTCAGAAGATGACTTCTAAAGGAAGATACGCCACAGTCTGATTTGTTAGCTTGCTGTTGTTTTTTTAATGTGTTTGTTTAACCCACTTGTCTTACATATTGGACCAGTTCTGAGATTTCATCAGTACTCATAGGTTTCAGTTATTTTTTCCTTTAGTATAATAGCTCTGTGACTGGTCCTTTTACATTCTTTTCCATCTCCACTTTAACCAAGGGCTCTCAACAAGAGCAGATACTAAATGTTTCCAAATTAGAAGAAAAGCAAAGGACAAGGGACTTCTATAATGAATAATAAACCTCTCAGTCTCTCTCTGTCTCTCTGCCTCTCTCTCTCTCTCTCTCTCTCTCACACACACACACACGCACACACACACACACACACACACACACACACACACACAACACTGTTACTCTACAATTCTCCCATGAATGGTGGAGAGGTTTAAAAGTATTATAAAATCCATGGACTTTCCTCAGTTCAAGACACCAGGAGGCATCAACAAATGTTTTCTGAATGTCTAGTACATGCATGGCCTCGTGCAGATAGCAGGCAAAAGCAAGAAGAGGAGTTACTAAGATGCTTTTAGATGGTCCACTGGGACACAGAAGTTTTTGCTAGATCCTCGGTGAGAAAATAGATGGTAACATTCAGTGCTTATGGATCTAAAAACAGGAACTGTATATTCACTGGGAATTGGGGAATTCCAGGCGGCTTAGAAGGCTGGTCTACTATTTCGGAACCATACATACTTCCAGCTTTGTGCGGCACTCCCAATCAAATGAGCTGCTGGATCCTGCTAGCACTCATTTTTATATAAGCGTGGTGGGACCTATGTTACCTATTGACAAATGACGGAACTAGGGTTCAAAGAACTTTAGGGACTTACTCAAGGGAGGAAGTAAATGGGACTAGAATCCTGGGGACCTTGTTTCTGCCTTTTGATTTTTTTTCCTTTTTTGTGCTGCACTCTTGTGAACCACAATTGAAATACCTGTGAATGCGGAAGGACTTAGGAATTTAATGAAACTTAACTAGTCAATAAATGTAAGAAAACACAATTTGTTTCCTCTTTCATTTCTCCAATATCCACCCTTTAGTGAATCTTCACTTGGCACCCATTTCCCATTGCAAGTGTCCTCTCTTTTTGCAGGCATTTCCGTTAACCCCTTCCCCATTACAGAGGTGCTAGTAACATTTGTTTCAGGCATTCATGCGCGCATACTCCCTACATGTCATGTAGTAGTGGCCCTCCCATTGGCTGGAGGGCAGGTGCTGAGAACAAGCCTCTTCTTTCCACAGGCAACCTCACAGTGCTCCTTGCACAACAAAGTTCAATCCCAGAGTGGTTTGACTGACACTGATTAGGAGTCTGGGGAAATGAGACTTTCACTCTCCAGTGACCTTCCAGTGGACTCAACGTGAACTCCCTTGCTCACTGCCAGTTGATTTACAGCCCCAATATACTTGTATTCAGTTCCTAGAAGGGTGTCTCATGGAACTTGCTGCTCCTCCTGTTCTCAGAGCAGCAGCAACCTGTATTATCATGCTTGACTTCAGCTTCAGATCCTCCCACACGTCTCCCAACTTTCCTGTTATTTTTGTCTTTGCCATAAGAATACTATTTCAGCCCCAAATACTGTCCTTTGATAGGATTTTTGACTTAGATACTAGACAGATGTATCAAAAGGGGGGTGCCCTAAAAACACAGTACCTGGATTTCAGCTCCATCTTTGGCTGCGCTTATCTTATTTTGTATAAGGATGAACTGGCTTGTAGCTAGCTAGATGACCACACACAAGGGCGGCTAATCAACAGATCGACATTAACCTGAAGATAGATCTCTAGTGGCCTGACAATGAGTTCTGCCCTTGGCCTTGACCTGGTTAGCATCCTCATCACTTGATCATTTGCAGATTGAATTGTCCTTTGAAGTGCGTTTCAAAAGGTCATAGCCCCAGAGTGCCAGCACTGTTCAGAGTTGTATAATGGCAGTTAGAAGCAGAAATGGCACCAGAAGCACAGATTCTGAATCAGGAGATGGAAATTTCAGTGATTACTAACTGAATGAGACTAGTCCCTGCTGAAAATATCAGTTCAAGCTTGAGAAAGTCAACAGACTGGCTAATAGGCAGATGTGCCTGGATATTCTTCAGATGGACAATACCAAACCCTGCCATGCACGTGCCCTGAGCTGGCTTCTTCCCTACTTTCCATGTTTTGGTGGTTAATGGTATTATGTTTTATATAGCACCCAAATTGGACACCTGAGCACCACCCTAATTTCCTTCTCTCTCCCTTTCCTTACCCTCAACTGACCCACTGTCCTGGTGATCTGAACTTCCCAATATCTGACTAATCTATTTTACACTACAAACAAGGGGAAATGAGAATTGGAACAAGAAGTGAAGTTTGAAAAGTCTCTGCATATGATTGTGATAACTTACCCAACCCCCTCAAATGGGTTCAGAAATGCTGCATTACGGAATGTTGTCTCTACAGGGACCACTGGGAGAGCCAGCCTTTGCAAACACATTAGGGTTCTCTAGTTATACAAGTAAAAACAGAGATTTGAAGAACAACTAAAAATCTAACACGTATGTCTATTGCCTCAGAGATTTGTAAAAATGTTTGTAAACAGGAAATTATATAAGGGATTTTGAACCCTCAACCCAATTAAAGGTTAGTGTGAATTCCTACATCTCAGAGGTGATGTGGTTTGGGATTCCCATCACGGTAAGAAACACCAAACGGAGCTTTTTTTTTTTTTTTTCTGGTTATTATTCACTTGTTGAGTTCCAGTGTAACATTTGGGGCTGAGTAGAATACACAACAATGCAAATATCTCTCGAGAGCAACAACGGTGAACTGCGTAGACTTTGCAACCACTCATATACCCAAAGAACAGGCAAAAAGAATGGCCAGGAGAAATGACATTAAATAAACTTTGGAGTCCACAGACAGTGGAAGAGGTTTTGGAGACTCCCCCAAACCAAGGTTTCTCAGGCCCTTACTTATATAAAACAGCTGGTGGCTTTGGGTAGGCACTAGCCATGCTCTATGCCATACACTAGGCAGTGTAGGCTGAAGGACAGCTAGCAGAATCTTGGCAGATGCTTTGATTCCATCTTTGCAAATAGTCACCCAAGGCTTAGGCCAGACCTTAAATATGTTGTTCTGACTCCCGAAAGACAAATGAACTTCGCACACATTCACTTCCCCTTCACATAGGTAGTTATTACACAATGAGAAGAGGGTCCATAGTTCACTGAATAGTCTACTTCCAGAGAGAAGCAGAGATCCTGGTCTCTTGAGATCAGAGAAATCAAGCAATGACAAGACTTCCTTTCACTTTCAGGAAGTGCCTCCAAAGATTTGGAATTATAGCTGATTCCTGGATGTCTTGTAGAACACAGCTTACAGTTCTCCCACCAGGAAATTTCCAACACTGGGATTCACCAGTTCTACTGGGATCAGAAACCAGGGTCCCCTATAAAGTCTGTATTCCACAATGAATGAAGCAGCTTCCACAGAAGAGCTGGCACAGAAGGCCCCAAACTAGGAAGGCCCAGCTGGAGTTTCAATATTCACCCCACTGGCAGTCTTTGACCTCTTCTCAAAATAATACTTCACAATATCTGAAATAAAATGCTTACAGTTGGCAAGAAAATCTAGTATTTTTAAATTTTAGTTTTATCCATGAACACTTATGGAGTTTCAAAAGAAGGTTGGTGGCAATAAAAGAATTGCATTGGCTGAGATCTCCCTGGATGTAGCCAGAAGCAAGGTTTAGGACTCCTCCCCACCTGAGGTAACCACAGATGAGCCTGTCAGATGTGAGTAAGGGAAGGAAACCATTCAGCTACCTATGCTTTCTGTTTGAAGGTCACCAAGACCGTGGGAGGGAAGACACCGTATCCCTAAATAGGCAGTTGAATCCTTTTATGAGTAGAATCCTAATTGTAAGAATCCAAGCTGACCATTGGAGGACAATTTGACTAACTGGTGGGAGGGTAGAGGAGGGGGACCCCCAGATCTTACTCCTACTCCTAATGCAGAGTCTCCCAACATCTATGCCATAAAAATGGGGGTGGGGGAAGTTTTGGCAGCTTTGGGAAAACAAGCCTCCATGGCTGATCCTGAGTATGAAGTTAACTGTTTAGGACAAGTCATGAGCAAGGAGGTCCAGCGCCCCACCCCACCCTGTTTATCCCTGTGTGGATGGATGCTGATGATGGATGATCCCCCATGTAGGAGCCAGTATCTTTAGTTTTGTACATAGGACTGTGTCAAATTATCTATTTCTTTGCTTATACTGAAATTGGGTCCTTGGTTCTCCTTTCTTGGAAGCTGTGATCTTATAATTGCTTAAAAAAACTGAAATTCCTTTTCAAAAAGATCCACTGACCCTTTGTTATTTTTTGTTTGTTTGTTTGTTTGTTTGTTTTAAATTTCATATATTTCTTAACGTGGTAGTAAAGTCACTCAAAACAAATAGGAATCATAAAAACCTTCCTTTATCTTAGGAGCAGTGATTTCATTTTCCTAAAATAAAAGTCAGTTCCTTTACTGTAAAGCCCAGCACACACACGTTTTCCTGAATTCAGGCTTTGTTATGGGTTGGAATACTCTAAGGGAGCAGTCATCTTCAAAGCCATAAACAAACTCACTGAATGCAGAGGATAAGCTTTTTGTTATTCTTTTTTCCTGTGGGTCTGGCTATTGAATTGCAATGACCACTGTTTTTTTTTTTTTTTTCTTTTTGTTTTTAATGTACTTTATGCTGCTTCCCACCACTGTTCATTTTTATCATCTCTTTTCATTGATAGGAGCTTCCAATGTCACTGCTTTGGCCCTTTCCTCGATTCTCTCTCCTACAGTGAAGCGTGGTGATTTCTCACAGTACCTGGTCAGAGACTTGGAATAAGGAGCTATTATAGCTTCAATTGGAAACTGTGGAAAAATCAGAAGAAGTCATTCTCAGATAGTTAACGGCATTTGGTCTGAGATTAAACTGCATGAAATGGAACATTTGGGTCATTGGATAGATGCGGCAAATAGCAAAATATAATAAACAGACTCCGGTCTTCCCATCCAAGACTTTTCAAAACAAAAGAAATGCTTTCCATGGCTGCCGCAGACACTCAGATAAGCTTTTTATTTCAAAATATCCTGATTAATCTTTTAAGTGCCCAGAGCTTGGGGATGCCCCAAAACATCACTGCCCAGTGAACTTCTGTAAACTTGCATCTTTGTTAGAGGCAATATAATCTATACATTGCAGATTCATTTACCCTTAACCCATCAAATTGTTGTTTAGTGGAAGCTGTTCAGGGCCCCTGAAGCTCTGTGCTATTTTAACGAGCCATTTAAAGCTTTTGTTTCTCTTTGCAAACAGAAGAATGCCATGTGACTATAGGAGACTCTTTAAAATGCCAGCTAATCTGGGTCTTAGTATAGATGAAAAGACTGCACAGGTCAAGTCATAGGTTTATTCTTTCATTATGTTTCTATACTACTCCATACCTGAAAAGAAGCAATGAGATGTCAGTTCCACATATCCTACTAAGCAGTAGCAAGTGATATGAACTTTGCTTTCAGGACTCAGCCTGGGTGGGATCTTTGGATTCGCCCCTCAGTGAGGAAGTCTGAGTACACAGGGCTCTCTGATGCTCAGTTTCCTCACCCTACCCCAGTCAGGTCAAAGGTTTCCTTTGATATAATGCCTGTCGCCAACCAACAATCAATTATAAAAGATCCTTTCTACCCCATCAAGAAATTTCTTAGGATGACTTCCTACTCCTACCAATACATTTTACTGTAAACTGGCTAAGCCCATAGAAAACCTAAGAATTCCTGCTCCCCCAGCGCTAACCAAAATAAATGGCATTTAAAGTGTGACTCTTGAGGACAAGTCTTGACTTGTGTGACCATAAGCTCTATACTCTCTGGAGAGACCATTTGCCCATCTGCACTGGGACCAAGAACAGGTGTATGGGTCTTGCGCAGGTCTAGGTTGGAGAAGAGACACTAGTCTCATCTCTGCCGACACCTCCTACCTCCACCTTATTCTGCAGTGAATAAGATAAGCCTTGGATTCTCTTTATTCCTAGAGGAGACAAGGAAGAAAGAGACAAGGGGGAAATACTGTACAAAGGACCTTCATTAACTACTTTTCCCCAAAGTTTTTGTTTGTTTGTTTTGTCATGTTGTGTTTGTTCAGCTATTTTTCTAAAATTTTTGAGGACAAAATAGCTATACACACTTGGCTGCATTCCAGTCTCTTAGTGGTTCTCAAGGTCTTAAGTTACTTATATTTTGATAAATAATAAAGGCCATTTTTTTTGCCTGAGCAGAGTTGCTCGTGTACCCTAGAATACTTACCAGGCAGGAAAGGCTCTAAGATGGTCACCGTGACCCAAATTACAGAAGGAAAACGAAGAAGGAAAAGTACAGTTTCCCACTGAAAAGCATCCGTGTCTCCCTGGGGCAGAGCGAAGGGCTCCAGAGGGAATCCTGAGTATTTGAGGAGATGGAGGATGGTAAGTGCAGGAGACTAATGCAGCTGACCTGTACCATCTGGAAATTCTGGTGGGCCCAGTAAGGTTGTGTTGGAATAAACCTGTGCAGACTGTAAAACCCATGTGTGGTATCCCCTCTCTTCCCTTTCTGGACCTAGAATTGCTCAGAGTTTTCTATCCAGCCCCCATCTCCTGGCTGTGCCCTCTCTTCAGTCCCAGCTCACAGTTGCCTCATGGTCATTGGCAAGAGCAGGATGAGAGTGGCTACTACATGTGCCCACTGATGACTTACTGGATATACCAACATAGGCAAGGAAGCGAGAGTAACACGTCAGGACCAAGTCCTTACTCCATCACACACCAGCTGCGACATCAGGCAGTCCTTTAGCCACAAAGAGGAAATTCCCCTTTCTTTCTCTGTAAAGTAGAATGACAGTAATACCTACCTCACTGGGCTATCGTAAGGATTAAAGGAGATACTTCTAATGCTTAAAAAAGTTTCTTGCACATTTTAGAGCCTCCATAAATGTGAGCCAGCATCATTCTTTTTATTAAATGATTATGGTGTAATATGTGATATCTCCCAAAAGAATTTAAAAGGATTTCAATTCTTGAACCCCAAAGGACTGGATTTTAATGGTAGAATTCCAAACACCTTCACAGGCTTATGGGGCTCGGAGACTGAAGGCCTTTTTATGGTTAGCCAGTTATAACCCATTCTGTCAGTATTTAATTTTACTAATGGATCTGGTTTCTATGATTGATTTATTTTTTTAATCCATCTTTAAAGACAGTGTCTAGTTTTGAATGTGACTAGAGAATGTGGGGGCTTGGAAAGCATAGCCTCATCCCAGCTTAGAGCAGCATCAGACTATAAACAGATGCACTGAGGCATGTTAGGGAAGGCAGGCTCCACATCTCAGGAATGGGCACTAGTTCATTCTTATGCAAGGAAGTTCTTTTACCATTATTAATGAATATTTTTAATCCTGAAAATATCGCTCAGACTTAGTCACACATGATTGCACCCATTTTGTTTCAAAATTTAAAGAAATAATTTTGACTGCGGTTAATCCTTGCTTTTTGATTTTTTTTTTTCTGAAACAAGTGTAGTGTTTTTCACAGAGAAGACTATCAAACTTTGCACCGAGTATCTTAAAAATAGTCACAGATAAATGTTAGTGTCCTAGTTTTAGTCCATACATCTTTATCAATCCCCTAAATTCTTTCATTCATCCCTTCATTCATTTCTTTATTTGTTCATTAATTCTCAGTATACTTTTGGCCTAGTAAGGGCTACTGAAAGAGGCAAACATTACCAGTTAGAAAAGGAAAATCTCACAGAAATACTTAAAAATTTAAATAATTCCAAATTTTAATAGAAAAAGGGTCATTATAAAGGTAATATCCAGATGGATTAAAACTATTTTTGAGAGAGAGCCAAGAAATTAGCAGAAAAAAGAAAAACATATTGGACTTAAAATAATTAAAACTTTTTTGTGGTCAAAGATACTACACATGACAGCAAAACAAAAATAACAGATGAGGAAAAATACAGACGACAAACACATTAATATTTCAAATACTCATGGAGTACCTTTATCTGTAAAGGAAAAAAATCTAATCAAAGGACTGCTCTAGTGTTATTTTCAAAATAATTGCATCTACATGATAAAATGGTTCTGTTATTTCCAGCCATTGGAAGAGTGTTTGCGATGACATAGTTAGCATGGGGCATTTGGTGGGGGAAACAAAACAATGATCAGTCTAGGTGCTCAAGACCTGTAACTATTGGTTTGTCTTCAGAATGATTGATTTACGCACTTGGATGAAAATATTTCTTATTTAAACTCCAACAAATCAGAAATTTCATCCATTGAGACTGTTCGTGATTTTTTACATAGACACTGTAACATTGCCCAACCCAGCAGCAAGTCAGGCTCGAAGGAAAGAGGGAAGGTGCCTGCCTTCATGATGTCACATAAACTCTCTAATGAGAAAATTTTCCTCTTCCTAAATTTTACTCCTTCTGGATGCCTGAAATATGAATTAGAATTACAAATGTATTTGTTTTACTAGGCTCACTTTTTTTTTTTTTTTTAAGATTTACTTATTTATTTGAGAGAGAGAGAGAGAGACAAAGAAAGAAAGAGCCAGAGTACATGACCAAGAGGAGGGGCAGGAGGAAAGGGAGAGAATCTGAATCAGACTTCCTGGTGAACTTGGAGCCTGATGTGGGGCTTGATCCCACAAGTCTGAGATTATGACCTGAGCTAAAATCAACAGTCAGATGCTTAACCAACTGAGACATCCAAGTGCCCTACTGGGTCACTTTTTAAACCATTACCCCTACATGCTGATGCAGGGCACCCAGCAGTCACTCCAAACACACTGGGAATTCTTCTGATCATCTGTTTAGTCAATACCAGGGAGGAAAGTAATGTATTGCTGGAGGTTGGGAAAAAGACCTCACTTTGAAGCTTGTGATACTTTTGGATGCTACCCAGGCTTGCCAGGGTGAACTGTCATGAGGAAACCTTCCTGCAGGTCAACAGGATTTAGCATCAGTGAACCGAAAGGGGCAGGGGGAGAAATGTTGGCATATAAGAAGAGTATTAAAAATGAGATATAGGAGAGGCAAAGGCAAACTGCACAATTTTGTTCTATGCTATAAGACTTGCCCTTCCCCAAATCTGACTTCTCTTACCCCATCACAAAGTTCTAACAGCTCTCTGAGGAATGGTGACTTATGGCCAAGGAGAAAGTAACTGTCAATGCCATCTGGGTTTTGGAAAACATAAAAATTCTCCTTGTATTTGTGTAGTCATCATTTTCCAATTTCCTCTGATCCAAGTTATTTATGAGCTTTTTAGTGTGGCCGGCACGGGGCTGAGTACAGCCCCTAGAAAAATGTGGTTATAGACCTTGATGCCTGCTGGTTAAAAATACACGGGACTCTTATAAATACACAGACACTGCTTCTGGTCACTCACAGGGTTGTTATCCAGACGTGTTCCTGCCTTACCTTGAGGATGTTGTTCTCAGATTACAGACTTGAGTGTCCTTTCTCTGACCGTGTAGAAAATACAAGAAAAAGGCACAAAGAAAATAAATTCTAGGAGACCAATCATTAGCCTCACACAGTTCATGATAGGCAAAGAGAAAATAGTGTTTCTGAAGAGTGAAAGGTGGGGCCAGGAAGGCCAAGGTAGGGGAGGAGTTGGGCCAGAGATGGAGAGAATGAAGCAGAATGGGCATCTCTGATAATACAATGGATGAAAATATAAATGCATCTAAGGGGGAGGGAGTGAGCCAATGATAGCAGATGTGACTACATGGGAAACACTTCCACTTCCCATCTTAGTCTCTGGAATGGATTTGAATTTTTCCTCCATATTCACAATCATTTTGGAGACAGTCAATCTTAAAGTGAACTGATGGAAAACTGGTTTTCATTAGGATTGTGGAGATTAAGTTTTAGCATTTATAGGAAGTGGTGGCACTGGGTCTCACCTTATTTATGCATGTGGGAGTCATATATATGCAGATGGGGTTCCAGAAGACTGACCTTTACCCAGCAGAGCCAGGAGCTACTGAGCATGGGAAGGCCTCAGGCTGTGTCATGATTTTCAGCAAACGTTGCCTAATGGAGCTCCCCAATGAAACAAGATGGAATTGGGAGGGACACAAACCATAAGTGACTCTTAATCTCACAAAACAAACTGAGGGTTGCTGGGGGGAGGGGGGTTGGGAGAAGGGGGTGGGATTATGGACATTGGGGAGGGTATGTGCTTTGGTGAGTGCTGTGAAGTATGTAAATCTGGTGATTCACAGACCTGTACCCCTGGGGATAAAAATATATGTTTATTAAAAAAAAAAAAGCAAAAAAAAGGGCAATTTACAAGGGAGTAAATAATATCTGGGGAAAGAGAGGGCAACAGAAGCTCTTAAGTGCTCAGTACATTCTGGATATTGTCCTGAACAATGAGGATGAATTGCCAGAACCATCAAGCAGAGGGAGACATGCCCTATGTGGCATATCCTTTGATGGGAAAGACAACCAATGAAAGTTAATGGCAAATGCCATAGAGAAGTCACAGCATGGTGAGCAGATAAGGACTGATGAAGGTAGTCACGAAAGTCTCCTCAGAAGAGGCGACATTTAAGTAGCAAGCTGAGTAAAATGGAGAGCACAAACTTATGGTATTCAAAAGAGCCCTGCAACCAGGACTTCCCTCCCCATCCAAGTTCAGAACCAACTGAAAGATGTACAGTGTGTGAGTCAGCAATCCAGCAGGAAGGGCCTGGCACTCAAATGGGAACTGAAAGCTAGTTTAATGAAGGGGCTACTAACACACGTGTGGAGTGGGTTAAAGACAAGCAGTAATGCACTGGCCCCAGCAACAGCAGGAAGCCACACCACCCTTGGGTCTGTAGGGTCTGGGACAAGGGAGCAACAATTAGAAATGGTCAAGAGAGAAGACAGCTGGATAGTGGCCGTGGTCTTCAATACAGGGATGTCACTATGGCCAACTGGTAGCCCAGCAGGGAGCAGAGGAAAAAATACCCATCTTCTCCATCTCCTACCCTTTGATCTTGGGCTTGTGCTTCGTACAGCTCTAACCCAACTGGAAAGCCTCAGGGAAGGGAGACCTAAACAGAGAACGAAGGTGTAAGTTAGAGAATAGGCAAGAAGACAATTGGAAGAGATCCATGGAGCAAAGCCTGTAGCATGCAAGATATCACCGCTGGGACTTAGAAGGGTGATATTAAAGAATGTGTCACTGGAGGATGTGGCTTTCAATGGACAGTAGAAAAGAGAATTTACAGGATCACTGGGAAGAAGGGAGCTAGTGCTCAAAGGGCACAAGGAGACAAGTACAGAAAGAATAGAAAGAGAAACCAAAAGCACACGTCATTTTCTCTTGCTCACAATGTTTTCTGGAGCTGGCTGGCTGAGGTGAGGGGAAGGTGGATAGAGACCATGACACTATAAGCTGTGTTATTTCCAGCTGCCTCTGAAGCTTTGGGTTTTATCTCTGATCGGCAGCGTGCTGTCATGTTCTGCGATTGTAATAATAGCAACAGAGATAAGCACTTCTGAAAGAGATCGCTGTGGAGATGAATAGATCAGCTGGTTTCATAGCACCTTTCCCAGTTACAACTTTCATGTTAACTGCTTTTCCTAATGCAAAATGCCCTTTATTTAAAACATTGAGAAATCCAAAATTTTTAAAAAATTTTCTTACTTGGATTTTGATTAAAGTAATGAATATGTTTTAATCTATTTCCACTCGTTAAAACAATTAAATTTTAAAAAGAAACTTAGTTACCTCAAATTAAATGACTCTCTCTAATTGAAGCATATGGGCACAGTTCAACTTAGCCCCATAGCAATGACCTCAAACAGAACTCTTAATCCTTTCTCCTATTGCCTTATATAAAAATGTTGTCATCTAAGTAGTAACATAAATGGACCTACCTAGGAAGCCCATGTGTTTTAGTGAATGAAGACTGATTCATATAACCCAGGCGGGCCCCAGACTCTCCCTTTGCCAGATGGGATATTAACTCAATCCTTCACATTTATCAAATACTTACTGTGTCTCTGGAGAAGAAAGTAAAACTTAAGGAGTTTAACCCTAAGTGACTCAATTAAGAGCAACCAGGGACAAGAAGTTGGAGGCTTTATGTCTTAGACTCACATTCTTCTCATTGCCTGAGACCACTTCAGACTTCACAATTCACTTCTGTTCCTGAATAGATTCATAAAATCCAGGCATTTGCCCACAGGGGCCAACCAGGTTCTTATAAATGTGCCTGTCAAAGGACAGATAAAAAGGAGGGAATGGTGGGGCCTGTGCCAATCATTTAAGTATGCACATTCAGTTAAAAATACAAAAGAAATTAAAAAAAAAACAAAACTCTATTGGTCAAAAGCATGTTTGTGGGCTGGGTTCACTCTGGGATCTGCTCATCTGTACACCTTGGAAAGCAGAAAAGAGTTCTACCATGATTCTAAGTGAAAGCTTTGTCTTTTTCCTTCCTGTCTTCTTCTATTCATTCTCCCATTTATTTAAATGTTTCTCACTACTAAAATTCTTTGTTGATGTTAGTAACTTCTAAGGATAATTCATTTTCAATATGTGTGCCCACATATGGACAGAAGGAGAAAAGAATTGATTATAAGTATTTATATGGGGTTCCAGTGTTCTTAAAGTTTACAATTAATCTGAATATATAGAAGGGTAGAGCCCAGGGGGAAATCTGTTACTTAGAGTCCTTCCTGGACCATAAAATTCAGCAAAAATCCAATAGTGTGGTCAAGTGCCAAAGATGCAGGTGCATGCGTTAAACAGGAAGCAGTAGCAATTTCAGGAAGAAAACCAAGTCAAACTTCACAGATATGCTGAGACATAAATCCTAATGACTTCACACCTCTGTACTTAACCTATCTGTACTAGAATACTATGTTTGGGAGAAAAAAAAAAAGCTGAAATATATTACGGGTAAATTAAAGTTTTTGAAATAATTAAACCTGTATACAACTAACTACAGACTACCTTTCTTGAAAGTTGAGGCCATTTTTCATGTCTAATGGAGTGATCTACTAAAACAAGGAAAGAATCTAGTGTTCCTTAGATATCTCCTATCACAAGAAGAAACTGAAGAAATGAGTAACCTGGGCATACAGCTGGTATCTAAGGGACTGGTCTTCAAGTCATAAATAAACACACACACACACACACACACACACACACACACACGCGCACGCGCGCCACACATACAACTACTCCTGATTCCTCTGGAAATATTTAATCTTTAATTCACAACAACTATAAATTGAAGTAGGGAATATGAAAACAATTAATGCATGAAATTCCACCCCTCAATATTTTTAGGCAAAGTTTCAACACAAATGCCTGAAATGTCTCAAACCAACATCCATATTTTCAAATTTCAATGAATTCAAAATATTTATTATAAAATATACTTATATTTTATAATATAAATAAATTTATATGTATATATAAATTTATTTATATAAATTTATATTATATTTACATTTATTATAAAATATTAATACTATCTGCTACAAAGACAAAAGCAATGGTTCTCCCTCAGTTTTGTCTTCAAAGAGTTCATAATTTAGGGAAAAGGAACAAAGGAGAAATTATTCAAGAAATAAACTCTTACCTATAGAGAACAAACTAATGGTTACCAATGGGAGGTGGGGGCACGGAATGGGTGAAATAGGTGATGGGGATTAAGGTATATACTTGTTGAAATAAGCACCGGGTGATGTATGGAATTACTGAATCACTATATTGTATACCTGAAACTAATATAATAACACTCTATGTTAGGAGTGGAATTAAAATAAAAACTTAAAAAGGAAAAAGGAAAAACTTAAAAAGGAAGAAAAGGTTCACAATTTACTTAAAGAAGACTTAAACATAATGAAATGACTAAATTTATGAGTTTAATTATTAAATGGACAGTATGTGGAAAATAATTACAGGCATTCTGAGGTACCAAGAATTTTATAGGCTAGGTCCTTCTTCATTTATTTGAGAAGAAGATGTCAGATTTCCTTGCTCCAGGCAGTGTACTAGGCATTGTAGTGGAAGTAATAGGAAGAGATGTAGTTAAAGTCTTTAAGAATGAGGACGGTATGTACTAGGTCTTAAAAGATAGGTGTCACTTGGTTAACTGGAAAGAGGAGGAAGAGGGCATTCCAAGTGAACAGAACCATGGAAGCAGAACACACATGTGGAAATGGATGAATGAGGTGAACTTGGAAAATTGCTGAGAATTCATTATTGAGGTGGGCAAAAGTTTCGTTTATAAGAAGTCAGAGTCATATTGCTTAAAATCTAAGATTTGATACTTCTCCTACTGAAATTTCACCATTTACCTTATCAGACTCTTTTTAAAAATCCAATGTTCATTCACTTTGCTTTTACCTCAATGACCTAAACTGAAATATATATTATTAGCAATGATTATTGATAATGATATATATAAGCACATTTATCTTCTCAAGGGTTTTCAGGGCATCATCTCATCTTGTCACCAAAATAAACCTTAGGAAGGTGGATAGTTTGTCTGGATTAGAAGGGAAAAAAAGACAAAAAAGGGAATTACCTTTGTGGAGACGTAGGACCAAGCACAGATGGAAAAACACTAAATCTAATACTCTACTTAGAGAGGGAAACAAAAAATAACATAAATGTGTGTCAAAAGACCCTATGCATTTATTACCATCACTAATAAAAAATAATTATTTCAGAGTTCAAACCAAAAACTTTCATTTTTATATTTTTCATTCTCTTTATTTCATATGTAATTTCTATACATGGGAAAATCAGAGTATTACTTTCATCCTAGCAACAGTCCAGCAGCAGGCACAAGTGCATTGTTCACTCTGAAAACCTCCATCCCAATCCCACAGTCCCACATCATTGGTAGGTTACTATGTCTCCTTGGGTGGTGTGTATGAGAGAAAGAGAAAGGTTACCAATCAGAAAAATCCCTTGATCCCTATCTTAGCTCTACCTGGCTTACAGTCTAAGTCAACACTTCCCAAAACAGTACAACTAAGACGGTGAGAAGTGGGGATGGGTGGGAGTATTTATATAATGACACGACTAGCTCTACCTAAACTCTGTTACGTGGTTGAGGTAGGGACTTATTGAGATATGGTGGGAATTCACATTAGAAATTTCAGTTCAGAAAGAACAGGACTAAGAACTGGGAACATATATTCCTAACTCTTTCCAGAGAAAGGAGAGGATTTTGATTTTTAAATAATATAATGTAATTAAAGGTGAGATCACCATTCCTACAGGGAAAATAAAACTAGTTTTATGGGCCCAGCACACTTCCACTGAGCCACTCTGCTAGGCACATAAAACTAGTTTTAAAGACATAAAGAGTCAAATTCTCCATATAATGGAGTTTTCTTATCCTTATGACTTTAATGAAAGGGGCAACATAAAATCATACTAATACGTGACTACATTTTAATCAAATATGATGTATTCTCAGAAAAAGCAATGTTTGCATCTCTGGAGAAGTAAAATCAGCCATTGTTCTTTCTGATATAGAGACAGAACTGAAATTATAATACCTACCTTGTGCTTATATATAGGAGTATCAAGGCTAAACAGCATGATTTCACAAGGATGTAGAACCTAATCTTCCAAATCCCTCCATTAGCATTTGGCAAAAATTTGAGACCAAATTTATTAGAACCAAGTAGCTATCTAAGGACCAGCTTCCTCCTCTCCTGTGAGAAGGTGTGGAATTAAAGAAAAGTCTATGTACAAAAGAAAAAGAGAGGGAGAGAGAAATTGAAAGCGGGAAAAGGAAGGAGACAGATGTCGTCCCCAAAAGAATAATCCCATACGGCTTTCTCGAATCAGATCATTGCTTCGTAGGCAGCCTTGGTAAGGCTAGATTTCCTGATTCCACCAGCTCTATTGCCCAAGCTACCAAGCTACCAACGAGTTCCCTCTGAGACAGAAGAGGAGGGATCTATACCATGAGATCTCTTCCCTAAAGTTAAATTATTATTTCTATCTTTATTATGAGCACTAAAGATGAAGTTGTAATTTGAGAGCAGTGATGAGAGAACTAACAGGAAACTGAGTCATGGTTCTTCCGTGAATGACTTGGGAAGTCTGTTTCTTGTCCCATACTCCAAAGATTCAAAATATGCTCCAAACAATATCAAGCTATCAGAAGTAGATTACCATCAACTATTTTTACTGAAGAAAAAAACAGAATTCTGAATTATATACTTTTAATAGAAGATACGGATTTAATGGAATTAATAAATGAACTATACATCTATTCATTCCCTTCTTAATGCAAATATTTATCATTGATATACTGAAATCCAAAAGACTTATGTTAAATAAAGTCACAAAAAAGAGATTCATGCACACCGAAGCACTACAAGATCAGGCGTGCTACGGGTGATAGGAATAGTATAATTAACCCTGAGACTGCCAGGCACTGCTCTAAGGTCTTTCTACAAATAACTCTTTCATCTTTGACAAACAGCCCATTTGGGGATTCCACTGTTACCCTTATTTTACATACAAGTAAATGGCATACAAAGACATTAGCTGACTTGCAGAATGACAGAATAAACGAATGAACCTGAATGTAGATGGTCTATCTAAAAATTCTGTATGCACACCAATCTCTCTACTAACTGCAAAACTTAGTCTCCACCTGAGAGAATGAAACCTGAAACTCCACATCTTACCATATTCCCCAGGTGGTTCTTGCAGAGCCAACAAAGTGATGTGTGTGCATTAATGTCCATTGAACGTGGGCTCATGGGCCACTGCTGTCCAGTAGAACAGGAAACCTGGTTTCTCTGCTTTGCATTTGTTTGCCCATCACCTAACACAGGTAGGCCTCCTGTAAATATTTGCAACTTATGGAGTTAGTGAATCAGTAATACCACTGATTGGATCAGATCGTTAAGCAACTGGAGTTTATCTGAAG
This sequence comes from Mustela nivalis, assembly GCF_964662115.1. Classification (NCBI taxonomy): domain Eukaryota; kingdom Metazoa; phylum Chordata; class Mammalia; order Carnivora; family Mustelidae; genus Mustela; species Mustela nivalis. The sequence continues at coordinate 52,791,454 of NC_139033.1, forward strand.
CTATTCCCTGAAGCCTCAGGGGTTGGGAAATGAGTTTGGAAACTCCTTAATCACCCATATAATTTCCTGTGGAACACCATAAAGAAAGATAACCTTCCATATTTTTTTTTTCTTTTTGTTTTTCCTAATTTTACTCTAAACGTTCTGGAATGATCTTATTGTCACCTAATCACTCAGCACAAGAAAGCCTCAGAGCTCTCATGATTGTTTTGTTTTGTTTTTCTTTAGACTGTAATATGCTTATTGACTTGTAGACTAGCTAGATTTCCATAGGTAATCTTTTGCAAGAGTTGCATTTGCATGTCATCCACATAGGGATCCATTTAGAATCATCATGAATCGATTTGCTAAGAGTTTACGTTTCTCAGACTTTGGAATTATATCCTAGGAAAACAGAAAACACATTCTCTCCTGCTGTATGAAATATGCAGGAGACTACTTTGGGTTACAATGCTCTTTTGCATTAGCACAGATGCTCAAAAGCAAATTCTCAGCTGGTCGGTCTCACTCAGAAGGTGTGCTACACTAATAACTGTGTATGGGGGAGCATTGCCGACTCACAATATAACAAGTTAAACTGTGTGTTGTATTAGCATTATTCTTAATGCTAATGTAATGTCTATCCACGAAGGCAGCATTGTTAGATTGTTAGTACTGTAGATTGTAATGACAAAAGGAATTAGATGGGTTTTCTATGTTAAATCAATCATTAAGCAGTGCTATAATTATTTGCTGTTGGGAACGCTCTTTTTTCTATTGTAAAATTGACACAGTCTATGAACGTAATTGCTGTGTTTTCATCCTAGGGCCCTTTAAGATTAGAGTCTGGGAGGAAGATGTGGCACTTCTAATCCTTCTGACATTTCAGAGGGACTATCCTGGCAGGAATAATATCACGTCACCGTGTAATTAATCAGTGCATTTTCCTGTGGTCTGTGAAGCCTGTGTTTCCCTCTGCATCTGAGAGACAGAGAGGTGGCATGTACGAACCTTCTGCGGCTTTAATTACAATGTGATGTTGGGTCCAATTATATTCTTGGGCAATCTGACCTTTTCAGGTTGCATATTCAGACCATTTCACTGATTCCAAGGTGGAAAATTTTAGGCATCAATGTATGTGGGTTTGAGATCATTGGATATCTGTTTCCCTTATTTCCCTGTGAGTGAGAAAGTCTTACAGAGTAGAAACTGGTAATGATGACATCAAATTAAAAAAGAAAAACCTTTATTAGCTGAAAAGGCCTCCCTTCATTTTACAGATGATAGGGCCAGCAGAGCAGGAATCTGTGGTAAGGCATAATCTCTTTCTTTCTCTCTCCCCTCTCTCTCTCTCCTCTCTCTATATATAGGTGCATAAATAAGATAGAGGGATATAGATATATATCTATCTCTGTCTTTCAGTCTCTTTTTGAAATAAAGGTAAAGAACCTATTTACCTATGTTGGGAAGTAAGAAAATAATCTGTTTGCTCTGTGGATAATTTACCTGAATAACTCTCCAGTAATATCACAGGATTAATCAAGCACCTGAGAGAGGTGCACAGAACTCTGTGGGTTTGGGCCTTACATGGTACTGTCATTAATATCAGTATCGACAAAAAGGAGAGAGGGACTTTTATTTACGGGGTAAGAGTAGGTGCTGTGGGAAATACACAAGAGGAAGACAGAACCTCTGTTCCCCCCATATCTCTCCCCAAGGAAAAAACATAGGGACACAAAGCTAGAGGAGAGAAGAAAATGCTACAAATATAAAGTTAGAGGGGAACAAAACAGTAGGCATTTTTGGGGTATTCAGAGATGGTCTCATGGAAGGCATGAGATTTTTATCTGAACCGTATTCTGTACAAAATGTGGAACTGAAAGAGTTTTTAAGCAGAGGTAGACTACCTTAGAAGGGTGATTCAGTGAGATTAACTTGGAGCTGTTGAGTCTGAGAACCAGGGGGCAGAAGGAGAATAAATGGAGATTTGTGGAGGGCTGCCTTCTTAGTAGGCTGGTGGTGTCCAGCTACGTGGTGTCCTTTGGATTATGGGACCAGCTGAGTCCGAAATGATAAAAATTAGTTCTGGTTGAGAACTGAGAGAGAGCACTCCAAGCAAATGCAGAAAGTGCCCCCACGTGCCTGCCATCAGAGAACTCTCCGAAACCTTAAACCACACGTGACTTGTGTGTGGAAACTATACATGAATGGTGTATGAAAACATTGTGTGCATGCACTAGGGTCTCGGTTTACTGGAGAACATTTCTGTATTTTATTTTATTCCCACAGTGCTATGAAGTGGTTAATATTAACTCCGTTTTCTTGATGGGGTTAGGGCCAGTTGCTCTAGTTAAAGAAACCAAACCAAACCACATGGCAGGGATGGCACTCAAACCCAGGCCTTGGTTCGGATTCCAAGAATCATATTCTTCTCACTCACAATTTCCGATTTCCAAGTCAGGAAAGGTAAATTTATTAGGTCTCCACATGCAAATGTGAAACTTTTCTATGTTCGTTAGCTAATGAGATGGATTGGGAAGGAAAAACAGAGGCTTAATTGCAGTTCACAGGGTGAAAATGCACCACGACTGTAAAGGGCGCTTTCTGTGACAGGTGCTACTTAACGATTCATCATCTATTAAGGCAAGGCCGTGGAAAAATACAATAAGGCTGTGATTTTCAAGAATCATAATTCAATTTTTCAAGGAAACAGAATAGATAGCGTGGAGACTATGAGGAATTCAGAAAATATTTATGACTCCTTATTTGGTTGACATTTATTTATTTGGTTGTTTTTCACTTCGCTGTCCCCTCCCTTAACCTTCTCACAGTCGGGTTTTTCAGCATAAATATATTCACATGCCCATCAGAGGAGGCCTGACTTGCCTTCCCGAGACAGCCAGGTTTCATTGCCCATGCACTGTGTCCACCTTTGGATCTCCTTGCTTTCAGGGCCTTGCTTTCTGGCAGCTCCTATTTCAGCCTGTCCGTCTTCATACCTGCAATCTCAGGCCCACCCCAGGGAAGTCAGGTGCCTCAGGATCCCCTGCTGGGTGATCTTCAAGACAGAGCCATCATCACTCTAAGATCAACCTGAAAATTAATATACAGAACCCTAACCTGAACCCCCATATTACTCCTAAGGTCCACTATGGACTTACCCTTCAGTGTCCTGGATCTGAAAATGGAATTCTTGACCCTAAGTGTCCAAGTCTGATTTCCTGTCTGGTCTTCACACTTGGACTGACCTTCTGCTTCCACTTATGCCTAGGGATCTTATTCCAGTAAAGGGCTCTGCTCTTTATTTTTTTCCAAACCCTTTTTATGGGAACTGGAAAATTTCTCATAAAACTTCTCATTGGCATGATAGACAAGATATATCCATGGGAATTCCCATCAAAAGCCTGCAAAGGGAAGGGATACTGACCTCGAAGCTCCCAGTTTTACCCAAAGGGCCACCAAGTGAAAAAAAAAAAAAAGCAAAGAATAAATATGTAAGTATTTCAATAATACCTTATACATGATTTCAAATTTCATGAAAAACAAAAACCAGTTCACAATTTTACAAGAACAATTACAAACAAAACAAAACCCACTAACTGCAATGGAATTGTTCCCTCTGGTGGGGGCAGAAAGAGGGGTAAGAATGGGTAACAGTAGCAAAAGCCAGTCTATCAGTCGAGAGACACTTCCTGAGGCTCAGTGATCATAATGTGCCCTTTTGGGACTAGCAGGACTGAGTGAAGCTTCTGACATAGGCAACAGCAGAAGGGGGAAAATGGATAGTCCTGGTTTATTATTGTATTTTCTTCTAAATTTCAATTTACCTATCCATTCTAATTCACCACTTAAAGCAGGTAAATTCATTCTGCAAATATAATCAAGGGATGTTCATATTGCATTAATAGATTGCTTTAGTTTTGTACTTCTCACAACTTAATTATTTAGAGTCCAAGTCCCTTATTCAACATTAGCATATTAAGGCAAAATCTAATTTGCAGTAAGCAGCTTGAGGCCACAGAACCACTGAAAAGAGTAAACGGAGGTGAGTGAATATGTTGAATTTTTTATCTCATCAATGCATCCAGTAGCTGATGGATATATTCTTCACTTGCATCTTTTAGTATTTTAGTTCAGTAAAATAATGTGTGTAACTTGGCAGGTTTGCTTGCATTTTAAGAATCTTTATTTGTTTCCTTTCTGAATAGAGGGCAAGGTCTGTCATTGGGCTATAAATAAATAAGAAAGGGGTAAAAAAGAAGAAAGAACATCAGACAAGTAAAAGTAATGAGCAAAATTTGGTCCTATAGAAGATGACTGGTAATTGTTCAATCATTTACTCTTCTGGGCCATAGATTATAGCAGTACTGAACATGTCTCTAACCCATCCATCACTTACCAAACTCTTACATGGTCTACCTCAGAATGTATACTAAGATTGTGACGGGCTGTGTTAAATTAAGTAAAAGGTAAATTAACACAAATCTGAAGATATTTCTATAGAACACCCACTATGGACCCAGTCATTTAGCAGGCACTATTATCGGTAATAATTAGAAGAGAAATGTCAAGTTGTCCCTCCCTCAATGTTCTTGGGCTTTAAATAAGCACAATCTTCCACACATTAAACAGTCATACAGCAATGTGGCAGTGTAGGTTCAAGAATTGACTTGTGTCTTTATACAAATTCTGGACTTGCTTGAAAACTTAGAGAGTTCAGGAAGGGAAAGTTCGTTTTCAACTGCTGGTAAGTTAACAAAGCATGGAGAAGGCCATGACCGGGGTAGGCAGAAACATGGGATCAGCCTTGCAATTTGCATCTGGAGGGAGGGCTATGGAGGAGAGATCAACCTGAAACTCTCTCAAACACTTTATGAAGCCATATAAGTTTGGCCATTAAAAAGATAACACACACATATAATGATTGTCTCCTCTTAAAATGAGATCTAAGCTCTAGTTTGAAGCTCCAGTGATGGGTAATTCAGCGGAAGCTGCCTTCGGCAATTTGCAAAGTACTGTCTGAGATGCAGTGTTGCTGTTCCTTAATGATTATATTTGTCTTTAAGGAGAAGAAATGAGTCATGATCAAATTTCACAAGTCCATGCATTAGTTTGACTGAATTATCCACCATGTCCAGTTTCTAGACTCCTCTAACTCAGTTTAATTGACAAAGAAATCCAGATTTTGAGTGACCCTAAAATAGATCATTAAGAGAAGGCTGGGAGAAAGACTTGAAAGCAGTGTTATATTCCTATTACACAAAAATTTGCAATCAGCAAGTACTATGTTTAGATAAGACTATTACACATTTTAGAGAGTGGCCATGGTGGCTCTAGCAAATAGTTCACCGGGTTTGTGAAACACATCTCCATCTCAGCTTCGAAAGCATATGCTCTTTCAGAGTCTTCACTGTGGAACCCTGGAAACAGTAATAGCTTTGGAGACAGACAGCCGTTGTTTAAATCTCCACTCTCCTCTTTGCGGTTTATCATCTATGTAACCTTGGACATATCTATTCTATCCTTTGGGTTTCTGTATACTTATCTGTTACAGGGTTGCCATGTTTATTAAATGCTGTAGTATACAGAAAGTTTAACACAGTGCCTCAAATAGAGTAACCACTCAACAAATGTTAGTTGCTATTCTCATTATTAGTGTTATTAGTATTATTACTTCTGTCGGACACTTGCCATTACATTTTTCGTCTTTGAAGGACCTTATGTCCAATCCTCCTCAGTGTGACTTGGAAGAATCCTGATCATTTAAGAAGCTTGTAGTGGTGCCAGTGACTTTGCCAGACACTGAATTACCATTTGCCTCTGGCCAATGAAGAACTGAGGAGAGGTCTACAGGGGAATTTCTTTGCAAGCTTCTTTTACTCCTACAAAGCAACATGAAAGATAGTCCCTCTTTTCTTACATCTTGTATTCCTGCATATGACACTTGGGACAGAGATAACCATGTGGAACAAATGAAGGACACTGGGCAAAGTAAAAAGCAACATACAGTGAAAGAAACATGTAAAAGATAGAAGCAACCTTCTTCATATGTTAACATGGAGCCAATGAATTAACCTATTAATGGAGCCTAGTACTTGCTGTTATTGAGAAACTTAAATTTTCTTTATTTTAAATGATAATTTAAAGCATATTTTCTGCTGCCTGCACCCTCAAGCATCCAAAATGATGCATTACTAAATAAAGTTATGTTTTTCTCCTGGACCCATTTCTTCCACATATAAACACACAAGCACAGACAGACATATATAAAGACATAAACATGCGAGCGTGCATACACGACACAGACACACACACACATGAAAGAATAAGGCTGACATATAGGAAGGCCAGTCCAATGTCTGACACTACTGAATGGTCAGCCTATTAAAATTCACTTTATTTTATTTGGCTGTGATTGACTAAGAGACTGCTATGGTAAATGATCATGGTTTGCACAAAGATGAATCAAACAGTCTTTTCTCTCAGCTGACTTATAATCAAACACAGAGAAAAAGTACATAAACAAATATCATCCATGGCTGGATATAGTACCTTTCTGAGAAAAGGTGTAAGGTTGAGAAAGGGGAGAGCACAAGAGGAACGTCATGACCTTGGACAGTAGAAGGATCTATTTGTATTACAAATAATATGCATTCATGTTCTGTGTATTTGGCATTATAATTAGTACTTTAGTCTGATAGAAATGGTGCCTCTTCTTAGGGATGATCACCAACATCGAATTCTTATTTTCCCTCTGATGTTCATCTTTTTTCCTCAGCCCATTTATTATATATTAAATCCAGAACAGACACACTGGCCCTTACCTCCAGACATTCTTCCTGGATCTAAAGTTTATGGTGTGGACTGAGTTTTAAGATTCAAAACCTCTTATTTCCACTTTGAATTTTGAAAATCATCTTTTTAAACTAAAAAGCTGAGAGTCAACTTTTTGTCCTTCATTGTTCTACTGTGAGTTCCCATTCCTGAGACAGAAAACATACATGATCCTGGGCACTACAAGAAAGGTAAGAGGGGTAAGGAAATTTTATGAGGAAAAAAAGAATTTCATGGAATAAAAAACACATAGAAGGATGCAAAATACCACATCTTTCTGCAGAGGGAAAAGGCCCAGAAGAATATGAGCTAGCAACAGAGGGGGCATGTCCTGGAGAAACTATGCTGAGCAGATTTTTAAAATAAAGACTGGTTTAAAAGAAGACAAGAGCGTATGCTTGGAAGAATGGGTAAAGAAATAAGATAAATTTCCTATGACTCCCTGGGAAGACTTAGTGGTGTACAGGCTCATTTGGGGCAACTTCTTTGAAAATAGATTCTGAGTAATATAGAAACTCGCTACCCCTTAATTTTATGCAACAATACATCCAGGTAAAAATACCGAGACATCAATATGGCAGGGACTGGCCTAGATTCTTCTACAAACACAAAGATTCAGTGAAATAGATCATCCCAAAGCCCTAAGCAGAATGCCCTAATTGAATCAAGTTGAGTGATAGGGAATGAGTGACAGGACTGAAATAGTATAGAGAAATCTAAGAAAGAGGATTCAAGGCTGAGGGACTTTGATTTCACCCAGTAACTGATCTGTCCACTAATGCATCTACAGGTATGCATCATCTTTGTCAGATCCATCTTGTCTGTTGTCTAAGCCAACTTTTTCATGATTTTTGCATGCAGTTGTTTTTCCCTCAGCTTTCTTCACTTCACGATAGAGACTCCCTAAGAATATGTTCCAGTTCTCTCTCCCAGGCTGCCACAGCTCTTTAAGCAGACATTTGAAGAACTGTCAGAATCAAGGGACAGAGAGCCGAAAGAGCAGACAAGGGAAGCAGAAGGCAGTGCAAAAAAATGGGAAGTGCTGCGGTAGCTGGCCATTGTGCCAATTTCATGCTTTCACACCTTTGAATGAGTGTTCAAAGTGTTTCATTTTGGAAGACTCAGACAGTGGAGCACTGATTGCAATGGCTTCAGGCATTTCAGGGCACAGCTGGCCACTCGGCCACCCCTGTGTCCATGGCAGTTTTCTAAAAATAAGGGAAATAAAATATAGGTTATTTTCAGCTCTGATGGGTGAACCTCACTGTGAACAACTGCAGGATCAGTGTTGTTTTGTTTTCTTTCTTTTTTTTTTTTCCTTTTCTTTCCTTTTCTTTTTTCAAACATAGCCCAAGCCACATCAGCTTTGAGCAATATGATTCTTCTTTCCCATAGTGTGGAAGAAACAGCAAGAAAGAAAGATGCCATTTTAGATAAATAATAACAAATTTGGAGCCTGAGTTATTGCAACAGTTGAGCTAGTCCCAAATTCTGTCTTAAAGAAAGAGAAAGGAAAAAATATCCGGGGGGGAGGGGCAGACAAATGTGAGAAACTAGCTGTTGATATGTTACACTTAACTTAAAAACAGAAACAAATCAAAAAACCCTTTTAAGTGAGTTGTTTTATATAACACTATTGCTTATTCAGTGTAGCTAGTTTTAATTAAGCCCATTTAAATATTAAGTCATACAACCTTTTATAATAATGAATGTAGTAAATAATGTCCCCAAACTCTGTTTTGATATTTCTCCATTTGAGAGCTAGATGTCCAAAAATCTGAGTTTTAGATCTAGTTCTGCTGCTTATTAGTGTGTGGCAGGTACACTTGGCAAGTCACTTAATTTCTACATGACTTCAAATTCTGCATTAAATTGAGAATTAATTTTTTTTCTTTTAGAATTAGTTAAAACTTGAATAATTTTAGAGGTTATTTAATTAATTTTATTTACAAATGAGAAAATTACTGGCTCACATAGTTGATTAGTAGATTTTTTTTTAAAGATTTATTTCTTTATTTGACAGAGAGAGAGAGAGTGAGTAGGTTCAAGTGGGGGAAGGGGCATGGGGAGAGACTCTTTCAAGCAGACTCCATGTGGAGCATGGATGTAGAAGGTAGGGCTCTATCTCAGGACCCTGAGATCATGACCTGAGCCCAAACCAAAGAATCTGATGCTTAACTGACTGAGCCAACCAGGTGTCCCAGTTAGCAGAATATTTTTAATAAGCTCCCAGCTGTGCTAACTACTAACATGTGTGTTATCACATTACTGCTCTCATCATTTTTGCTTCATGGAAGTCTTCCATTCCTATAAATCTCGTCGACTCATCCCAACCCCAGCCACCAATATCACAACGCTTCTAATATGCTTTCCCAAAATTTACCACCGTTTCAGAACTCCCTCATATATCTCAGTAACATTTTCCTAGTTTCATGAACAAACTAAGGGCATCTTCATCCCTGCAGCCTTCCCTGACTGCCCTTGCAAACATAATCTCTTGTTCTTTGGAACTGTGTAGCACCTAACAGCTCTATCACTTAAGTCCTCCATCTACAAAGTCAATGAATAATACATACAGCTTAGGCATGACAGAGGAGCCTGACTCATACCTACTTTGTGTCCTCAGCAACTAGAACTGTGTCTTTTGTCACAGTTTCCTTATATGCAAAAGGGGAATAACAATATTACCTATTTCATAGAACATCTATGGAGATTTAATTTTATACATACATATCAACCTAAAGCACTGTTTGACATATAGTAAGCTCCCTATTAGTCTTACTGTACTTACTATATTATTTGTTGTTGATGATGATAAGGATGATAATGATGATGCTTAGGAAAGTGAAAAATTTTCTTCTGAAGATTTGCTGACTAAATCCCTGAACTCCATTCCTAATAGGGACATGTTAGAAAGTAAAGAAATAATTAGGCTAAGGGCTTCTTCATCCTTGTATAAGGAGAATTCCATTTCTTAAGTCCCTCAATACTTGAGATTGCCTGAATTTCTTAGAGCCAAATTGAAAATACAATAGGATGTACACTCTGGAGCAGTTAAGATATCACTGTTTTGCTTTAGGGTTCTGATTTCTTATACCTTTCATAGATATATCATAGATATATATTTTATACCTGGTTCATAGATGATAAGAGCTGAAGATCAGGTGACATTTTAGGACTTTTAAGAAAGTACTTGATCCTTATAAATTTTAAAGACTTCTATATGCATAGATACAGTGAGGGGGTGGGGGGAGGTAGAATTCAGGCTTCCTTTTCCATCAGACATCGGTACCAGAAATATCTTTTCTTATATCTAGAGTTGCTGGAAACTTTATATACTAAATTAGGAGCACAACTCATGTATCGTGTTATCATGAGGGCACTCACTCATGAGAGGCACCATAAAAGGTATTCTTAATTGAGAGCTCAAGATATTAAGAGTTCTGTCAAAGCTTTACTGCTGAGTATTGGGCAAATTATTTCTTCTTGAGTCAGTTTCCTCATCACCAATCATTTGGAGTCCAGCTTGACTTAGTTTCTTTTAAGTTTAAAATTCTGGAAAATGGTATCTTTGAATGAAATTTAACAGACCAGCTTCAGACCAAACTTGGGCAAATTTTGTGCTGCTTAATGCCATAGATACTTTCAATAATGGACCAATGTTTTGTAGCACCAAACCCATAGTTAGAATTATAAGTTTTGTGATATGTTTTTACAGGAAAAAAAAAAAAAGAGGAAAGATACATCATCTTACTGCCCCCATTTTAATCGCAAGAGTGTGACAAAGCAATCTTTTGTGCCTAGCACAAGTTAAACAATTAACTCATCCACATAATGTGACTGAGAATGTGCAGAGTCCCTAAAAATTATTGATCATGCATAACACTAAAAGAAAAAAGAAAGCCTTTTCCGATAGGGTATCTTATTTGACAGCTAAGACTTAAATATACGAAAGTATACATAGTCCTTAACTCCCTTCTCTTTCTTTATATTGGAGGTAGATCTTATAGACATACATTGTCGGTTTAGAACACTGGTGTAGAATAGTGTAACGTTTTTTGTATCATATTGTAGTGTGCTCATTTGAAGAACTATTCTTTTGGTTCATGATTAACATATATTTGCATTCTTTAGAAATAGCCATTGATCTCTTTACAGGTATTTATATCTATAGCCCTGTATCTATAACCTTTTTGGGAAAAATAATACCACTTTGTAGTTATGAGTTTATACATACTACCTTTCCAATATACTATATGAAATTTAAGGATAAGAAATATTTCTTTCATATGCATGCTCTCCAAGATCTACTACAATATCTGATACTTAAGGTAACCATCTGTCCCGATTAGCCTAAGATAGCTCTGTTTGATGCCCATGGTCCTAGAATAATTTTAACTAGCACACCTTTCACACATAAAAGAGTTCTCATTAGATGATAAATTATTTGGTCAACCTACTTATACATATAGGTTTCCCATAAGTACTTGTAAATGACGAATCCCCTGAATAAGACGCTCCTCCTTTGTTTGAGTTTCATGCCTATAACCCATTTTTGTCATGGAACTCCAGAGAGCAGAGGGCAAGTCATATGGAAAACCAGGAGAATTACTGAAAAAATTATAAAAATGTATAGCTTACTATGAGTTTAGAAGCCATTTAATCTTCTATTCAAAGCAGGGATTCTGATCAGAATCCCTCAAAATGGCTATGTATCTTTAGTTTATGAATTTATTATATCTCTATGTGTTTGGCAGGCTTTTTCGTAAGCGCTAAAATGCCGCAGTGACTAGAACAGATGTGTTACTTGCATTCATGATGCACAGCACTACATGGAGGAGACAGACAATACACAAAAACATCAAACACATAAGCATATGATAGAATTATGGTATTAAGAAAGTGTAAAGTTTCAATGAGATCAAATACCAAGGTCCCAGTGTAGATGGAAGTGACAAGGGGTCAAGGTAGGCCTCTTCGGAAAAGTAGCTTTGATGTTTGGACTTGGATGATAAATAGCACAAAGTCTGCAAAGAATGTGGAGGAAGAGTGTTCATGGATGAAAAAGTAGCATATAGCGAAGTTCTGAAGTAGAAAAGAGCTTTGAGATTTTTAGGAAACTGAAGGATGCCTAACAAAACATGATGGCAGCTAGTGTTGGAGATGAGGGTTGGTACAAACTGACACTGAAGTGGGAGGATGAGGCCAAATCATGTGTATCTGGAACCACAACTGATTCTTGTAGCAGTCCGTTCTCTAATTTTGCCTCAATCTTGATCAAATTAATAGGCAGTAGGAACTACTGCCAGAGGAACAATACCCATATTTACAGTCCACAGCCTTTTTCCACCTTTAATGTTTCCTTAACATTAAACATTCATTCACTCAAGGGGTGTGGAGTGGGGGCAGGGTCATGGGGGTAGAAGAGGAGAGTGAAAAGGAAGGCCAGATTCATTCTTCCAAAGAAAACCATTCCAATCACTGGGACTATCTACTCATCCCTTGTTTTTCTTACTTTTTTTTTAATTAAAAAGGGCATTTACATGCTAATTGGATCTTTATTCCTTGAAAGTCCCTCTGCTCTTGTAAACTCTTCCTCTTCTGAAGCATTTAATCCCCAGCTTGAAACATCACTGTTGATTGCAATGGAAAGACTGTGATGTCACAAATGGGGGATTATGACTTCACAGGAGAAATAAGAGAGCAAGACAGACAGTTTCAAGAGACCAAGATCTTTTATTTATAAGAATGTCTCTATTAATCAAAAGGTGACAGAAATACCAAACATATAGAAAATGACAGCAGAATCGTAGCTAAATAAAATGTTCTTCAAAATTATCCTGGCAATGTCACTTTCTCTTTAGACAATTCCTGAGAAATGCTATTGCAGAAGATAGGTTTGAGATTCCAAATCTCCCTATACTCAGCACTTGAGAAATACTTAGCCCTGGGGTAATTGAAAGTATAATCAGGCCACAGAGCAAGCTCTGCCACATTTTCTCTATGATATAGAACATAATGCTACCCATGGCCCCTTCATGCTGCTCTTTAGTTGGGTCCCTGGAAGAGAGCTCACCTCCACTGCATTTCACCAGTGAAACCTTTTGGTTAAGAAGTGTATTTTGGGAGAGGCAGGGTGGCAGGTGGTTAAGTACAAACTCAATTTCCTTAGTAGATACAGGCATTCAAATAATATTTTTTCTCTTTGAGTGAGATTGGATAGTTGTAACTTTCAAAGAAATTGTCTATTCCATCTATATTATTAAATTTATGAATATAGAATTGTTCATAATATTCTCTTACTATCCTTTAATAACTGTAGGATCAGAAATGATGTTTCTATTTTCATCCCTGATATTGGTAATATGTGTTTTCTCTATTTTTTTAATGATCATAGTGGCTAAAGATTAATCACTTTTATTTTTCTTTTCAAATGAATGGCTTTTTGTCTTTATTGGTTATCCCTATTGTATCTCCATTTACAGTTTCAGTTATTTCTACTCTTATCATAGTATATAATTCTTCCTGCTTGCTTTAGGTTTAATTTGCTATTCCTTCTTTAGTTTCTTAATGTGGTAGCTTAGATTACTGACTTCAGAACTTTCTTCTTTTCTAGCATACACACTTAAAACCAGAAGATTCCTATTAAATGAATTCTGATGTCCTGTATTTTAGTTTTTCTTTAATGCAAAAGATTAATTTTCCCCTTGATATTTCCTCTTTTGCCATGGTTATTTAGTACTGTGTTATTTAATTTACAAATATTTGGAGATTTTTTTATAGATTTATTTCTAATTTTTTTTTAAGAGTTTATTTATTTATTTGTCAGAAAGAGAGCGAGCGAGAGCGAGCACAGGCAGAGTGGCAGGCAGAGTCAGAGGGAGAAGCAGGCTCCCTGCAGAGCAAGGAGCCCGATGTGGGACTCTATCCCAGGATGCTGGGACCATGACCTGAGCTGAAGGCAGCTGCTTAACCAACTGAGCCACCCAGGCGTCCCTATTTCTGATTTCTAATTTAAGTATGCCATGATGTGAGAAAATACTTGCATTATTTCTGTTTTTAAAATTTTCTTAAGTCTATCTTAGCAGAAGCTCCATGGCCATTTGAGAAGAGTTGTTGTTGCTCGAGAGTTCCACAAGGTCAAGTTGGCTAATAGTGTGTTTAGGTAATAAATATATTTTCTAATTTTTCTGCCTACTTGTTATATCAATTATGGAGAAGGTAATGCTGAAGCTTTCTGTAAAATTTGGATCTGGTTTATTCCTCCTTTCAGATCTACCTGGTTTTAAATTGAGGTATAGTTGACATACAATGTTACATTAGTTGACACTGAATATTATATTAGTTATGACAACAGTCACTCAAAATTTATATAAATTACAAAATGCTCACCATGACAAATGTAGTTGCCATATAAAGTTATTGATATATTATTGACTATAAACTCTATGCTGTATTTTTCACTCTATGAGTTGTTTGTTTTATAATTGGAAATTTGTACCTCTTAATCCCTTTCACCTATCTCATCCATTTCTATACCCTCCTCCCTTCTGACAACCACCAATTAGTTTTCTGTCCTTATGAGTCTGTTTCTATTTTTTGTTTGGTTGTTCATATGTTTTGTCTTTTAGATTCCACATATAAGTGAAATCATATGGTATTTGTCTTTCTCTGTCTGACTTACGTTACTTAACATAATAACCTCTAGGTCTTTCCATGTTGTTGTAAATTATAAGATTTCATCCTTTCTTGCCATTGAATAACATTCCAATATTCCTTTCCATCTGTTTATCCATTTGTCTATTAATGGGCACTTAGGTTACATTACTTTCATATCTAGGTTATTTTAAATAATGCTGCAATAAACATAGGGTACATATTTATATGTTTTTTCAAATTAGTGTTTTCATTGTCTTCAGGTTAATACCCAAAGATGGAATTACTGGATTATATGGCATTTCTATTTTTGAAACAGACTGCTGTATACACAGAATGTTCTATATGAACCTCATAACCACAAACCAAAACCATATAATGCTTATAGAAGACATTAGAAGAAATGAGTCCAAGCATAACACTAAAGAAAAACATTGAACCACAAGAGAGTTAAGGAAATGACAGAGAAGAACTATAACATAACCATAAAGCAATTAACAAAATGGCAATAAGTACACACTTATCAATAATTACTTTAAATGTTCCAATCAAAAGACACAGGGTAACTGAATGCATTAAAAAAAAAATAAAGCAACACAATACAAAACAAAAAAATAACACTCATCTATATGTTGCCTACAAGAGACTCACTTCAGACCCAAAGAAAGTGAAGGGGTGAAAAAAAGATATTCCAGGTAAATGCAAGTGAAAAAAAACCTGGGTTAGCTATACTTACATAAGACAAAAAAGAATTTACAATAAAGACTCTAATAAGAGAAAAAATGGGCATTAGAGAATGATAAAGGGGATATAACAATTATAACAATTATATAGGATATAACCCAACAAGAGGCTATAACAATTATAAATACCTATGCACGTAACATAGAAATACCTAAATATATAAAGCAAATATAATCAGACATAAAGGGAAAAACTGACAGTAATCAAATAATAGTAGGGGACTTTACCATCTCATTTACATTAGTGAATAGATCACTCATACAGAAAATCAGTAAGACAACTGTGGGTTTACCGTACATACTTTTCAGATACTGTTGTTTGGTTCATAGACATTTAGGTTTGTTATGCTTTCTTGAAGAATATATCCCGTTATAATTATAATTATGTAAGTCCTATTCTATCTCTAAAAATAGTCTTCCTATTCTGAAGTCTGATTTCTCAAAAAAAATACTCCTGTAGTATTAAGAATAAGAAATTAAGAATAAGAAAAATATGTTTTTTTAAAATTTTACTTTCACTATTCTTTCTTTGATGCTCTTCCTTCCTTTATTTAGATTTGAGTTTCTAACCGATATTATCTTCATTTGTTCTAAAGAGATTCTTTAAGCATTTCTTTTAACCCAGGTCTACTGGCAAAACAAACAAACAAACAAACAAACAAAAACCAAAAGCCTCAATATTATCTGTTTTTTTTTTTTCTCTTTCCTTTTTGAAGGATAATTTTACATGTATCCTAGGTTGATGGACTTTTTTTCTCAACCTTTAAATATTTCACTCCACCCTCTTTTTGTTTGGATGTTTTCAAAGGAGTTGGATGTAATTCTTATTTTTGTTTCTCAATAGGACTTCAAGGTATTTCTTCTTTCTAGCTTCTTTCAGAATATCTTTTGTAACCTTTGATTTTCTTTATCTTTGTAGCTTGAAAATTATATTCCTAGCCATACATTTTGGTTTTATTTTGTTTTGTTTTTGGCATTAATCTTTCTTAGCGTTCTATGAAGTTCCTAGATCTGTGATTTGGTGTCTGACGTTAATTTGGGGGAAATTCTCAGCCATTGTTGTTTCAAATATTTCTTCCTTTTCTTTTTCTCTTTCTTCTCCTTCTGAATATTCCCATTACATGATATTACACCTTCTATACTAGTCCCACAGTTGTTGGGTATTCTCTTCTACTTTTTTCATTTTCGTCTTCTTTGCTTTTCAGCTTTCGAGAATTCTTTTGATGTATCTTTAGCTCAGAGATTCTTTACTCAACTGTGTTCAGTTTATTAATAAGTCCATTAAAATCATTCTTGATTTCTGTAAGTGTTTTTATACCAAAGACTTCTTCCTGGCTCTTTCTTTGGATTTCAACCTCTCTGCTTACCCATCCAGTCTTGCATATTCTTTACTTTATCATTTAGAACTCTGAGCATATTAATAATAGTTGTTCTAAATTCCCAGTCTGATAATTTCAACATCGGTGCCTCATCTCGTTCTGATTCTTGTGTTGTCTCATCAAATTGTGATGTTCTTGTTTCCCTTTTGGTATGTCTTACAATTTTTTCTTGATAGTTGGACATGATGTACCAGTTTAAAAAAAAAAAAAAAGGAAGTAAGAAACTATTGTAAACAGACTTTTAGTAATGTATTGGTGAAGTGTGGGAGGAAGGGAAGCATTTTGTGGTTCTATGATTAGGTCTTAGACATTTAGCAAACCTATGCCTCCGTACTATGAACATTACAAATGTTCTGTTTTCTCTTCCCTTAGGTAGGACAAGATGGCTAGAGTGGACTAAAATTGTGTATTTCCATTTTCCCATATGGTATGCTATTGTTGACTTGAGATAGCTATCTCTTTTCCTCCAGACAGTTAGTATCTGATAATACCCCAGAAGCTTAGTCTATGGTTAACTAGTTTTTCCTGAGTGTAGACTTTGTTAGCAATGGAGAGCTCTGGCATATTTCAGAATGATTCCTTTTCTCCTTCCCCTGCTGGAGCAATGATATTTTTCTTCAGTGTTTACTATAGGAATGTGGTCAAGCTCCGAGAGGTAAATCTCACAATATCATGCCCCCCCCATAACTGTGGATTCCCCCTGGAATTTTTACTTCTCAGACTTGTCCACACAAAGCCTCCAGGAATTCTTCAATTACAGTTAAGATTTCCCTACTTGGCACTGGTACCTATGGTCATTTCCACTCCTGAGTCTGCTCTGGTAAATTATGATTCCAGTATTTACCTCTATGTCTCTCCACCTTAAGAGGCAAGTTTTCCCTGTGTCCTTCCCTATCTTAAAGATTCAAGAAAAGTTGTCATTTTTTTCAGTCTGTTCAGCTTTTTGTTATTAGGATGGTGACTTTCACGTTCTTTACATGTGAAACTGAAAACCACACTTGTCCTACTATGGTTTAACTATTGCTTTCATGATACACTGTTTTCCGTCGTTTTTCTTTTAGATTATCTACTTCTTTGTGTTTAAGATGCCTTTTTGTAGAAAATAAATTGTTCCTGCCTTGGCTATTGGGAAATTTTTCAATTGGCCCTTTGATATAATCTTACTTTTTGTTTTTGTTTGTTTGTTTGTTTTTGGTTTTGGCACTAAAAGATGCTCCAGGCTCATCTTGCATGTCTCCTACCCAAGTACTCCAATTAGCCATCTCTTCAAGGAATTTCAGTTCCTTTAACTGAAGGACGCTAGGTGTGCATACTATTACTGGAGTGTTTTGGCCCTGGGTCCTCTTAGCTGACATAGTAAGGAAACATATGCATGCATATATACATGTATCTATAAATATTTGAATATGAATCCATCTGTATCTTTAGTAAGTAAAATATTGGTTCATACTGATGTCTATGTTTCTAATCCATCACCAGATGAGTCAGTCTAGCATTAGGTCCTTGCTTATCTACATCTTTCCAATGTAACGATAAGAAAACACAATTCTGTCATCTGTCATCCATTTATTTAATTGTTCCATTCCAGTATACATGCATAGTGGTTTTAGATTTGCTAACTCATACCTCTGAAAGGAAAAAAAAAATAACCAGAAAATCATGGTTATGAATAGTTTCTTTTGCATTTACTCTTACAGATTCTACTAATTTCTAAAGTTACTTGGGTTAGCACCTAAAAAGTAGAACCCACTATCTTCAATGACATTGTTTCATAATTTTGTAAGTCATTTTAAAAGATTATTGGGGTGCCTGGGTGGCTCAGTTGGTTAAGTGACTGCCTTCGGCTTGGGTCATGACCTTAGGGTCCTGAGACTGAGTCTCACATCAGACTCCCCACTCAGCAAGGAGTCTCCTTCTCTCTCTGAACCCCTCCTTCTCATGCTCTCTCTCTCTTTCATCCTGTCTCTTTCAAATAAATAAAATCTTAAAAAAAAACCTCTAAAAGATTATTAAAATACAGACATTTCCCTGTATTCCTATTTTGCTACAAGTGTGTTTCTTTTATAATGAATGTGTGTTAGCATCTGGCCAAATGTTTTTTCTGTGTTAATTGATATGATATTACTTTTCTTTCATTAGCTGGTTGTAATAAATTCCAGTCACTGATTTTCAAATGCTGAACCAGTCTTGCATACTTGGTTGTGGTATATAATTATTTTTATACATTGTCTAATTTTATTTGAATATTATTTTTACTAGGTATGGAATTCTGGGTTGACATTTACTTTTACCACTTTAGAGACATCACTGCATCTCCTCTGTTTGTAGATTTTCTTATATCAACTCTGCTACACTTATTATCCTTTTTCTTCTGTAATTAATGTATCTCTCCCACCTTTCAGGCTGTCTTTTTGTCTTGCTTTTCAGTAGTTTAAATGAGATAGGTGTTAGTATAGGTTTTTTACTAGTTATCCCTATTGATATTCTCTAAATTTTCTTAAAACTATGGTTAGTGTGTGTTGTTAGTTTTGGAAAATTCTGTGCCATTATTTCCTCAATTTTCTTATTTTTCTCTTACCCTTTCCTAATTACATGTGCATATGGCAGACTGTATAATTCCTGGAAATTCTTTTTAAGATTTTATTTATTTATTTTAAAGAGAGAGAGAGAGAGAAAGGAGAGGGGGAAGGGGAGGGGAAAAGAGAAAATCCCAAGCAGACTCTCCGCTGAGCACAGAGCCCAATGTGGGCCTAGGTCTTACAAACCTGAGATCATGATCCTGAGACCTGAGCTGAAACCACAAGTTGGGATGCTTAACCAACTAGGCCACCTAGGCAACCTTTAGAGATTCTATTCTTCTTTTTGTTTGTATCTTAAATAGGGATTTCTTTTGACATGTCTTCATGGTCTCTCATTCTTTTCTCAAAATGTGTCAAATCTACTGATGGTCCCACTGAAGAAATTACTTATTCATCTTATTGTGAATTTTTTTTTCTAACATTTATATTTGATGTATTCTTAGATTTCATCTCCCTGCTAAAATTACCTATTTGATTTCACATGTTATCTAACTTTCCTTCGAAATTTATAATAATAATTAAAAACTTAATAAGTTTCCTGGCTGATAGTACCAGTATCTTGTCATATCTGAGCCTTGTTCTAATGTTTACTTTATCTCTTCAGGTGTGGGTTTTGTTTTGTTTGTTTTTGGGGTTTTTTTGCCCTTTTATGTACTTCATAATTTTTTGTTCAAGGCTGGACATGTTGTATAGGATGATAAATACTGAAGTAAATAGTTTCATGCTGGCAGTAGAGCACATCTTTCCTTCTGTGTGGGGTTGTGTTAATCTGGTCAGGTTTGGGCTGCATTTGAAATTTGCATTGTTATGGTTACTCTCAGTGTACCAAAGTCTTCAAATTTCTCCAGTGATATTTTATTTTTGTTTCTCTGCCTGATTTACACTGCTCCCTGGAGAGAGTCTGCTCCCTGGAGAGAGTCTGCATTTTCCATTTCTCCAGCAATATTACACTGTTATTTTTAAACTAATGCTTAGCATGGTTATGGAAGATGTGAGAGAAAACAAAATTTTTCATCTTAGGCAGATATTGTGAAGCTGTTCTTGGGAATGTAGTCTTCACAAATGTGCCTTCCCCTGTTTCAGATATAATGATGAACATAGAATTCATTCTACCTTACCAGCAAAGTTCAAGACTTAATTGTCCTATCTCTGCCCCACCTTACCCAGGGTATAATGGGTTTCCTTACAGTACCCCCTCCATGGGGTACCCTGCCCACTGTAGGATAAGGCATTCTTTTTATTCTTACTTATAATACAGGAGATGAACCTGAGAGGATTTTCACTGGTTGCCTGCATTCCCCAACTTTCAAAGTCACCACAAGCTTTCACAAGTGCTCCCAGGCTACAGACTAAAGCTTTTGTTCCTTAGGGTTAACAGGGAAATGAATCTGGGTGTTTTTCCAGTGGGGCCTTCATTCCCATGACTTAACTTCCATTGGGCCCCACCCATGCTCTCAGGTACACATTTTGATCCTATCCACATGCAGACAGGGCTTTCATTCCTTAGGGAAGACAGAGGAAACAGTGTACAAAGATTTTCACATTTAGCCTACACTCCTCTTCCTCAACTGCTACAAACTTCCACCAGTGCCCTCTGGTTACAAGTGTTGATGTCATTCCCTTTCCAAATGAATGTTTTTACTCCTTAGGGGAGTGAGGTAGGATGAATCTTGACAGTTTTGGCAGCAGCTGCTCTTCCTTTTTACCACTGGCATCATGAGGGAGGTTTTTCAGGATTCTCTCAAATCTTTTCTATAGGGATCTGGAAGTGTTCTTAGAGGGAAACACTGCTAGAGTATATGGATCCCCCTACATCCGTGGCCTTCAGTAGTTCCACCCTCTCACAACAGGTTCCACTCTACTTTCAGCTATTCTTTCAAAACTTCTATTTAAATTGATTTGTAGGCCTATATACTGTTAAATGACATCTGATCCAGGTAAACAAACATACAGGTGTTCCTATTCCTTTAGGTGCCTGTTTCTCTTTCTATTTTATGTTAGTTGCTTGTCCTACAACTTCAGTTCTATGAAGGTTTCAGTAAAAATCACTAATTTAGTGTTTGTCTAGCTTTCTCTTTGTTGTAAAGGTGAGAATGATGTTATTCAAAGCTTTTTATGGCTGTGAGTTAAAACCAGAAGTCCTTGAGAATGTGCTTTGCCTTTTACTAATTGAAATTAGTTAAAATTGAAATTGAGATTCCTATTGTTCACAAACAAAAAAAAATACTTCAGGTTTATGTATATATGACTATATGCTGAATGTTGATTTCTAAAAGAATAGGTTTGAATGTTTTATCATTCTCCCCATGTCAGTTTTCTTGGACCTGCTCTTTCAAATTCATTGCAGTAGTCTGAGCTCTTGGCTTTGATGAACTTTGACAGATGGACAATGCAATGGGGCAAAGAAAATAAAAGCCAAAAATAGTCCTCATGTTATAAGAATTTAAGGACATTTGAAAAATTAGTTCCAATAGGGGTATTCATCACCCCTCTATCTCTGCTCCCATACCCCGAAAAGGCCTTACAACACAAGAACTACTTCAAAAGAGCTAATAGAAAGATATGCAAATGTGGGGCAAATCTAAAATTAGGAACCAATTTAGGATTGCATCAATTTAAATGTTGATCAGTTACAAACCCAGAATAATGAGATTTTAAGTGTCATTAATTTGACAACAATAGAATAGCAGCAACAATAGTAACTACAACAACAAAAATGTTATTTGGCCTTCTTCCTAAATGTACTCGTTTATCCCAAATCAAATGTAAACTCTTTCATGAAGACTTCCCTAATCTTAACCAAAAAGAAATAATTGCTTCCATATCTAAAAATCATGGTATTGCTCAGGTCATGATCTCAGGGTTGTGGAGATCTAGCCCCTGCATTAGACTCTGTGCCAGGGGCCCACCCTGCTTAGGATTCTCAGTCTCCGTTTCTCTCTGCCCCTCCCCTTCCCAGGTCATGTGTACACACTCTTTCTCAAGTAAATAAACGAAATAAATATAAAAAATAAAGACAAAAAAAAAGATGTTATCTTCTTTTTGAACCTAAACTAAGTTAAATCTAACTACATTGTGAATCAGTGTGGACAACAATAAAGACGAACCAAATGAGAACAAGCAAAAATCTACTTACTCAAAGCTATAGCCAGGGAGTCTGCCACCACCACCACTATGTTTGGCAGACTCAAAAAGGTAGATGAATGGGACAACTTCACAGTAGAACAAAGTGAAGGCTTTAGGTAATGTTCTGATTGGAGCCTATTGGCACAAAGAAGTTGCAGATGGGCTACCTAGAAGTGGGGCATCCTTTGTGATTAGTTGGGAGGTACATATTTGTGTTCTCTGATTGGTCCTCAACTGGAAGTGGGGACAAAAATTATAGAAACTTTCAGTTATTAACCAAGTTCTGGCCACTCTGGGCCAATCGTGACAAGAGTTATTATTATTTTTTTTACTTCCTGGATTATTACTGTACTTACAAGTCTGACTTCCTACAAATTCAACTTATAAATAGGTAGTAGCCTGGTTTCTCTGGCTGGTTACTGTAGAAAGTGGGTTATTTTCCTGGGCTGGCTACTGCAGGGATTGGGTAAGAATTTTATTTTTACATATGTTCTGATGATTGTTTATATACTCAGTCTTTCAGTGGCAAAGAAATAAGAGCCCCCAAACTCTAGACTTAACCTGTTTAAAATTACCTACCCCTGGACTTCCTCCCAAACAAGACACAGTCCCAGGCCTCAAAATTAAACTTAAAGCAGAGTCATCCTCATTGAGCCCTTCATCTTTGCTGAGGGACTGGTAGGCAGGGAAAGAAATATTCAGGAGGCCCTGGAAGAGTGAGAGGTTCTGCATACCCATACTAAGTGTTATGCTAGGAAAGCCCTTCACAACTTGGGTTGCAGAATATATTACTTTAATTAGGTATTTTCCTAATTATTTCAATCCTGGATTTTTTAAATTGTAAGTGAATTTGGAGAAGATAAGTGATTTTGCATTCAGAGTCTATAAAGATTTTAGCAACCCATCAGCTATTTTCAGCATTTCACAGTTTAAATACTGCGATGAGACTGGACAAGCTAATGAAAATAATGTATACCATCATGGTTCTTAATGTATTAATATTATATATCCGTAATGGAATCATTCTTTGAATATTAGTAAGTTAGATATTTCTTCATAATAAATATGGAATACATGAATTATTTCAAATAAAGAGTCTCTAGAGTACACAGGACACACTTGTCACTTTGTAGTAAAATAGCAAAAAACTTCCTGACAAATGAACTTTAGGGTTTCTTCTGATTTCAACAATTTTATGCTTATAGCAGATTCATGGTTCTGATATTTAAAAATTTTTTGACATAAAAAGAATGATCTTTAGTGAGACTTATTTAACACAATTAGGAAATGAAGCTTTAACTCTAAAGAAGTGTGATCAAGCCAAATGCATAAATTCTAGTTTGAATTTGCAAAATTTGAATTTATAATGAATATAAATTCAAAATATATTTTTTTCCTCACCATAGCAGATATCCTCTCCAATGTCCCTCTCAAAATATATTTCTTAAAGGAAAAGAAACTAGGAGTAGGCAAAATAGCTGAGATACTTTTTAAAAATAATTTTCATTTAGGAAACTAAGGAAAATTTAAGGTTTGTTTTTTGAGTAATAAAATGGTTGCTTTGGAGAGCTCATAAATTGTCAACATCCTGACATTTAAACATACCTCTTAGATTGGATTTTTATTATTAATTTGCTCATTAAACCTTTTGCTATTAGAACATTAAAATGTATCTTTCCAAATCATTGTGATTATAGTGGAGTCCAGAGTAATGATGCTCAAAATACATTTATTTGTTAGTAAGTACATGTATTTCCTATGTATTATGATATATTAATTAGGGTAAAATGTTAAGGAATAATGTGTGTGCTTCCTTCAATCCCATTCAGTATTTGAATAGCATCCCTCTTTCAGAATGACCATTTCTGTAAGGCCATGGTCAAAGAAGATTTGCTTTGCTCCCCTGGAACACAGAAGAGAAAGAAGTTTAAAGAAACCCTTGACAGGAAGATTTTCAAGCTGTTACTCCATTGTTTCCTATGATAGCCCCAAATTAAGTAACAAAAATGCACTAAACACTAGCTTTTGCAAATTGGGAAATGAAGAATACAACGTGCAAATTCCCACTCCCTGCCATTTTAATAAAAAAGTTACAAGCAACTTTTAACATCACAATAAGGAAGAATTCAAGGCCTGAGAGAATTGATTTTGCAAAGATGAGTTCATTTTTTGCTCTGTAAGATCCAATAAAATGTCTTTACAGAATAAAATGACACATTTACAGATAACAACTGCAACATCAAATCATGCACTTTTATTTCATCTCCACACTGATGTTACCAATATATTAACAAAAATTAAAAACCTCAAGAAACAAAATTCCCAAATGTGATGGATAAAGGTACTACACAAACTGTGATTACTTTGATTCCATTAGCCCTGAAGATGTTCTTAATGAAACCCATAATTTGGTATATGTAGTAAAGTTCTAGGTGCTTTGCACATACGTTTTCAAAATATGGTAATTCAAGGTGATCTTGCCATTGATTTGTTATAGGAAACAAGGAGTTATTAAGTGATATAACTTGTTGGTGTGTATTTTACTCTGTTCATATAAACCAGTGAAGCAAGATCAATTTGTTTCTCGGTTGAATTAGTTTTCTTGTGGGCACCTCAAGCATACATTCAAGAACAGCTTCCAAGAAACAAATTTATTTTCCTGAAATGATGGTCTTTATTGGCAACATCTAGTTCTTTTAATTTTACAGTTGGTTTCCCAGTTATGATCTCTGTTTTCATGAAGCATGAGAAAAATCCTAGAACAGTTAAATGTGCTTACCATATAGTTTATGAATTAGTTGCTTCTTCAAATTGGCAAAAGTCATAGAATAAAACTGCACTCTCAGTAACTCAGTCCTTCTTTTTCTGACTCTCTCTGAATAGCAAAATTATTTATCCTGCATGCATCCCAGCTTGGTTATGGTGGGTATTAAATTGTTATCAGTATATACATACATATGCATATACCTATACACAGAGACGGGGAGAAGGGAGGGGCAGGGAGAGAAAGAGAAAGAAGCAAATGTAGAGTCGAAGAACCCCAGTTCTGGTCCTACTCTGGCAGGCATTCATGTATTGTGTATCTTACAGATATCACGTAAATCCCCTGAACTTTGGGTGCTCAATCTGTTAACAATAAAAAATCATCAAGTAAACAACCTATTTTGGACCTGTCAACATCCAAAGGTGCTGTGCAGTTTGGGGAACTCAGAGAGATGGAAATAATACTTTTAAAAGCTAGAGTATGCATTGAGCAAATTTTAAGGCAGTATCATTTTTCTCTCTGATATTACACCAACAGACAGCTCTGATGAAACTAAGACACTAGTGAGTAGTATTTGGTCTTTCAAATAAAGGAAAAATATCTCTTTTTGATGCCTTTTGGCTGCATTTGAAGGAAGGAATGCAGGTGTACTTTAAATGACTCTTCCAGCTCTGTCCAGAGGGCTTTCTTAGCCCGAGAGGGACTGCCATTAGTTGAGTAAGTGAGAAGTGACATGTTCTGTCTCTCAAAGGGTTTCTTCGTGTCCACTTTGGTAGCTCTCATTACATTGCCTGAATCCATTAAGACAGAAACAAGGTTACCCCACGAAATGTTTTTGTGACTAAAGAGGACATGCAGCTCTTTAATCAGTGACAGAACATCTCCTCTGACAAGACAGAGTGATACAGTGTGCTCTGGTCCCACCTTTGCTGCTGAGAGGGAATATCCCTTACAAGGACGGAAGATATTCTCATTAAATTGCCATTGGCTGATCTATCAATGGGCCAGTGAAAATAATTATTCTGAATAAGTTTAATGTAAATATCTACAGTAAGTGAAACCCCATGTTGTATCATGTAGTTATCTGATCCATGGAAATTCAGCCAATGCCTTGAGGTTATAAGATAACCATCAGCTGGTTTCAGATTTTCCAGGAGTCAGGGTGAACTAGAATATTACCAAGATGGGTAGGATTCTGTCTACTCCCAAAGTAAAAGCTAAAGCTACTGGGAGAGAAGACTGTGATGCCTGCCACCTCCTTTCTTGGTAATGGTCAGAAATGGGATCCAAAGTGATTTTCTAATTAAAGGTCCTATAGGAAAAGTAGCCAGCAATGTGTGGCTGATCTCAATATATTTTTAAAGATTACATATGTGGGTGAATATGTGTCAGTTTGATATGTGACACGGTTTAAGAATTAGAGAAAGGACTAATCAGTAGGAAAACACCCCATTAGCTGGTGGTATTAGATTTTGCACATACACACTAAGTTAAGAGAGGATACGACCTGGGTGAATTTAAAATGAAGTGAAGCTTACAGTTCCTCTATCCCAACTGGCTTATTGATAGTTAAGAAACATGATGTCCAAACAACTGAAATACCCCAGAGTTGCACCAAAAGTTAATCTGTGAGTCCAAACTCCAGATCTCTGCTCCTTGTTTAAGATTTCTATGAATTTTACAAACCATATCATAACTATTACCAATTTATTTTGAAAATACACCATCAATGTGGCTATGGCTCTTTGTAAGAAATGGCTGACCATTAACGGGCAAAGGCTTCTACTCTGGTGAACCCCCATCTGCAAATATAGAACATCAACATGTCTCTCTTTTTCCCTCTTCTTAAGTTACTTCTCAAGGCCTCAAAGGAATCCTAACTATGTTCCAGAATTGTTCCCCTCTCTCTCTCTGGGGTGGCAGGTTCCTGAGAAGGGTCATGGTTACTAGACACTGGTGCTTTCCTATTGGTGTTCTGATGGTCTTTGTTGTTATAGTTCTGATATACTCAGCCTAGAATTCTCCCACTGCATCTCAAAGTTGAGAAACCCTCAAGAAGCTTTATTACCTTCTATCACATTTGTGTGCATAGCATCTCACCATCTCCAAGTCCCCAGGCTGGACAATGGAAAGATACTATCACATCCCTTCCAATTTCACTTTTCTACTCATCTCTTTCAGCCAACAGACAAAATTCTACATGTAAATATGCCATGCAAAGTACAATTCCAAATAGGTCAACCACTCAGAATCTCAGCCATGGTTCAGATGGAGCTCTCTGTAACTCAGTGACAACTCCTGCCTGCCACCACAAGTCACACAGTGTCTTCAACTAATTTTCTCTCTGTCTAGGACCCTCACTATACAGCCTGACTCAGTTACCTGACAAAACTTATTTCTACTGGACATTTCTTTTCTCTTTCTCATTGGATCATGAACGAAGAGGACATTTAAAAGTCTTCAATAGACGGAATTAGGATAACTGATATCCACATGAAGAAGAATGAAACTAGATCTTCATCTTACACGAAAATCAACCAAATCAAGCAAAAATAAACTCAAAATGGATTAAAGATGTAAACATAAGAGTTGAAATTATAAAACTCCCAGAGGAAACATAATTGAAAAGCTTCATGACATTGGTTTTGTCATGAATATGACACCAAAAGCACAGGCTACAGAAACACAAATGAACAAGCGGGACTACATTAAACTAAAAAAAGCTCTATACAGCAAAGAAAACAATCAACAAAGTGAAAAGGCAACCTATGGAATGGGAAAGAACAATAGCAAAAATAATAATAATAAGGGAAAAGAAAAAAACGAACAAGCAAACAAAAAAACACCCTGATAACCAAATTTAAAAATGGGCTAAGGACTTGAATAGATAGTTCTAAAAGAAGACATATAAATGACCAACAGGTTTATGACAAAAGGTTCAATGTCAACAATCATCATGAAACTGCACAACAAAATCACAATGAGCTCCCACCTCATACTTCTCGGGATGACTATCAGAAGTACACACACACAGCAGTATTGGTAAGAATGTGGAGAAACTGGAATTTTTGCACACTGCTGGGGAGAATGAATGATGGTACAGCCTTGAGGTGCCTGGATGGCTCAGTCTGTTACGCATCTACTTTCAGCTCAGATCATGATCCCAGCATAATAGGATCAAAACTGCACACTGGGCTTCCTGCTTAGTGGGGAGCTGGTTTCTCCTTCTCCCTCTGCTGCTCCCCCTGCTTGTGTGCTCTGTCAAATAAATAAAATCTTTTTAAAAAAAGAAAGGAAAAAATAAAGATGGCAAAGTCTCTATAGAAAACAATATAAAGATTCCTTAGGTTTTTTTTTTTTTTTTTTAAAGAAGAACTACCACATGATCCAGCAATCTCATGTCTAAGTATATACCAGAAGAAATTTAAATGAGAACCTGAAAGCAATATTTGTACTCCTATGTTCATCAAAGCATTGACAATTGCAATGTCAAGCTCTGACAACAACCTAAATATATATCATCAGATGAATGGATTAAAAAAAATGTGGTATATACATACTATGGCATATTAGTCTTAAAAAATAAGGGAATACTGCAATATGTGACTATATGGATGAACTATGAGGATTTGTAATAGGTGAAATAAAGCAGACACAGAAAGATAAATACTTTATGATTCCACTTATGTGAGGTACCTAATATAGTCAAATTCATAGACTCAAAGAACAAAAATTGAAGGGTTGGAGGGAAGGGGAAATGAGTTACTAGTGAACAGTGATAAATTTTCAGCTACACAAAATATATAAACTCTAGAGACCAGCTGTACATGGTATCTATATTTTAAAATAAATGTACATTTGAAATATTATTAGGATGATAGCTCTCATGTTGTATTCTTGATAATAAGGTAAGATTTCTAAAAAAATAAAATACATGCATATAAAGAAAAGTCTTAGATTTTGAGTTTCTGTGTGATCTCTACAGATAAATGTTAGTTAAACTGCTTTTCTATGATAGCACCCATTTATTTAGGTTTGTGTTGTAAATGAAGACTAAAAGGTAGCATGGTCTGCCCAATATATTTTTACCCATAAACCAAATGGAGGCTTTTGCCTAGGACCTATCCCTGTGCTGTCCATTCCTTTTTTTTTTTTTTTTTTTTTTTTTTTGGTCTTCCAATTAAACTTTGTGTTATGGAAACTTTGTTTTTGTTTTTTTTTAATTTTTAAAAAATTTTTAAACAAACATATAATGTATTATTAGACCCAGGAGTACAGGTCTGTGAATCGCCAGGTTTACACACTTCACAGCACTCATCATATCACATACCCTTCTGTGCTGTCCATTCTTAATCAGTCCTGGACCCTCTGAGTCCTGGTAGATGGACTAGAAAATGCTGGGATTCCCCAACCTACTAATCAACCTTCACTGTTGTTTGTTGTTTATCTGTCAGTAGTGTTCACACTAGTATTTCTGATTGGGTACGATGATGTTTGGCTTTGAGAAAGGATCTTTGCTTGGTGTAGGAGAGAGAAAAATCCAAGGATAACATATATTTCTGTACAGATTCATTCATGTGACTACCTTGACTCCTTTTCTGATCTGGGCTGTCAACTTTCCACTGAAGAGAAATACACTTGAAATTAACTCTATTCCACTCTCTTATTATTTAAATGTCTTCCAATACACACTGCAGGTTTTTTTTTTTTAATTGTATATGAGCTCTTCAAAAATGACACCCATAAAATATAGTACTGCTTCCTCAAAATTGTGGTATCTTTGAATGCAGGAGGTTATAAATAAGCTTGTGGTTAAACTTCTGGTTTCAAACTTTCGCCTCTTTATCTCTGTCACTGCAAAAGGCCTATCGGTCTGTCTACTCTTGTGCCTATGATAAAATGCTTATGTGGTAGTAATCAGTCTTGTATTCTCCCCACTTTCCCATCCATTTATTTTTAATTTTCCAGTTTCAGACAACTACTACTTTGGGAGTTGTGATATACCTACCTTTAGTGTATCTCTAGGTTTTCTGGGAATCAGGGTTGAAGCAGCACAGTGCTGAGGTGGTTACTTCCCAGGCCTGCCTGATGTCTGTCCCACTTTAATTAGTCAACCCCATAATCCCACACATTTCTGATGTATCTACGGAGCAGATGAATAAAGCTGCTCCTCACCCCTTTATCTTGACAGTGAATGTCCCAATTAGTTTAATCTTTAATCTCTGTCATTCCCATGACTCCTTGATTTTGCTAATTTCTTCTACTTGATCAACATAGTTTACGAACACTCATCTCTTGCAAACTCCTATGGCTGCAAAGTCCCTGTCACTTTCTATATTCAATTTCTCTTTGTCTTGTTTTAACTCATTTAGTCAGTGTCTAATATTGCAAGAACAAATAGGAAATAGATGCAATATTTTAAGTTCTGCCTTAACAGTCACTAATTAAAGCATCCATATTTTAAAACAGACCATATATGGCTTATTTCTCTATAAACAGGTCATTATTTTTCAATATTGTACTTTTTCAATAAAAGAAAAAGAGAAAAACACCTAGAGATAGATAATTTACATTTTCTAAGCTACAGAATATCCAAGTATTCTTAGGATATTATAAGAACTATAGCCAATTTCAATTTTTTAAATGAAAATGTACTTTAATAATAAAGCACTTTCTAAGTATCTCATTGTTTTATAGCACATCATAACAATTATCTAAACAAGAAAGTAGGCAAGGTTTTATAACTCAAGAAATAGAAGCAGTAACAGGGATCAAATATCTATTGACACTCTGAAAACACAAGCTGGGTCATCTTCTTTTCTTATGAAAACCTTGCATGTTCTATAAAGAAGAGAGTAGGAGAACAATAAATATATTTTACTTAATTCCTGGATATATAAATAGTATACATAACACAAGTAGCTTCATTCTCCAAATTTTCCTTCATCCTCCAAATTTTCCATAACTGTGAAATATATTTAAAATATATGCTCAATTGAGATAAGAGAAGATTTTACTCATGGGCATGGCATTACCCATGAGTTTTCAAGAAAGAGAATATGATGGGGCACCTGGATGGCTCAGTGGGTTAAAGCCTCTGCCTTCAGCTCAGGTCATGATCCCAGGGTCCTGGAATTGAGCCTGATATCGATATCGGGCTCTCTGCTCAGCAGGGAGCCTGCTTCCTCCTCTCTCTGTGCCTGCCTCTCTGCCTACTTGTGATCTCTGTCAAATAAATAAATAAGATCTCTTAAAAAAAGAAAGAGAATATGACATATTGACTTGGAGATTTTCAAACCAATAGGATAATCTTCACAATAATCTTTACAGTGCACCGTTTACCAATTCGTTTACATTTTTCCTCCCTCTCTAGTTGCTTTAAATTAAGAAAAATAATTTTCTTAACAAAGTGAGTAACCTCTCAAACGTCATAACTATATTTTCTCTTTCTCTTAATACCCCAAACTGCTGGGATACTTTTTTTTAAAATCCCAGTTGGAACCATAAAAAGTCTTTCAAAGTTTCTTATGATAAAGAGCAACTAAAACCATTATTGTTGATAGTAGGAGTGGATAACATACAATTATTTTGGTATACTATATGACAGTTTCTTATAATAATAGTTGATCCCTGAACAACATAAGTTGGGGTATCAATACCCCTTTGCAGTCTAAAATCTGTGTACAACTTTTGACTTCCCCAAAACTTAACTGCTAACAGCCTATTGTTGACTGTAAGCTTCCAATAACATAAACAGTCAATTAACACATATTTTGTAAGGAATACATATTATATAATGTATTATTACAATAAAGTAAGCTAGAGTAAAGAAATTTTTAGGAAAGCCGTAAGGGAAAATACATTTGAAGTACTGTACTGTATTTATCAGAAAAAAAAAACAGTGTACAAGTGGACCTGCAGTTTAAACCCACATTGTTCAAAGGTCAACTGTACTTGTATCTACTGTATGACTCATCAATTCTACTCCTAGTTATACATACCAAAAATAGATAAAAAACAATTATGTTCACATGAATAATTATGTCAACATGTTCACAGCAGCTTTATTCACAGTATCACCAGACTGCAAGTAACCCTTATGTCTAATCACAAGAAAGCTTATAAATAAATATAAAAAGTAGTAGTTAATGGAATACTACTTGGGTATAAAAAATGAACAACTGATACAAATAATTACTTAGATGAATCTCAAAAACATGAGAACTAAAATATGCCAAACATAAAAAAGTATAAAGTATATGTTTTTATTTATATGCAGTTATGGAATAGGCACACCTAACTGATGCAGATAGATACCCGAGGAGAACTTGCTTTGGAGTGGAATTGTGAATACTGACCAAGAAGGGGCAAGAAAGAGTTCTGTGGAGTGATATAAATGTGCTTTATCTTCATGGGGGTATTGGTTACACAGACCAATTTATTTGTCAAATATCTAATTGTGTGCTGAAATCCCCTACATTTCACTGAATGAAAATTATATCTAAATTTAAAAACAAAACTGGTCTGCTTATTACATAAAGGATATATGATCTGCAGGAAAACAATTCTGAAAAGAATGAAAAAAAAGTACTAATCAGGGCATTTTAACTTTTTATTTATGTAATTAAACAGAGAATATAACATAATTTAAACATGCTAAAACTAACTAACAAAGGCAAAATCTAGGTATTTGAATTCTCCTTCAAATTAATAAAAAATAATAGTTTACCACAGTTTTTAGGTGAATTTTTTTTCTATAGTGACTTGATCCCATGGCTATTGGTACAAGGCCTCACTCAGTGCTGCACCACATGGAGCTCTCCATGGTGCTGGCTGGGTGTCCTTTTGATAAGGCGGTTGGCTTCCCCCTGGGGGCAAGTGATCTAAGAGAGCAAGGAGGAAGCTACATGCCTTCTATGGCTTGGCTCAGAAATAGCACACAGTTATTTCTGTCTCATACTAATCATTAGAAGCTAGTCACTAAGTACAGCCCACACTCAAGGAGAGAGAAAATATGTTCCACCTTTTGAAGAAGAATGTCACAGAAATTTTGGTTACATTTTAAAACCTGTAAGCACAGAGTGACCTCACCCTTCTATATGTTTCTGACCCTTGTAGAGATAAAAAGGGCTTACCCTATTGAATTTCAATAGTAGAGCATTGGTTTCAACAATGAAGCATTGGCATTTGGGGGAATTAACCCCAGTCCATGCAGGGAAAGACAAATCATTCCTAGGACTGGTACCAAGATAAGACAAGTGAGCTAAGGGAGGGTTATGAGGCACTTGCCTCAGGTACAGATTAAAGGGGTACAAAATTAATGCAAAATGCTTGTTTTTCATCAATTTTGCTATTTAAAAATATTGCATTATAATATTATTTTGTTTATTGAAAATTTTAACTACCCTTAAAATTTTCTCCTGAAGTAAATGCCTCACTCATCTGGTTTTCTTAACTCTGTTCCTGGCCCCATTCTCTCATACTTTCCCTCCTCTTCTTACTTTATACATAAGACTGGTTGGTTACTTTTAGCAGAATGTAATTAGTGGATCCACAGTCTGCTGATAACAGACTATAGGTAGCACAGAACAATGGGAAACTGCCAGGCTTGATACTAGGTGGTCTGGGTACCAGTACCAGTCAAGTCCTGCTCTAAATAGCCACAGGACCTTAGGAAAGTCATTTCCCCTCTCAGTGTGTCAATTTCTTTGTGACAAATTTGAAGGGACTGAATTAGGTATTTGCAAAGGACCAAATTTTTGATAGCAGAAAGTCATAGTGTCTTGGATGAGGTTTTTCCTTTCCTTGAATCCATCATCTGTACCTAGAGACCTGAAATCCATTACTCTTCAGGGTAAAGCTAATGTCTTTCCTATGTGATTGTTGTTTTTAATTTTAATCTGGAACCATTCTTTTTGTAGTCATTTGGCAGGTTTGCCCAATCTTGCTCTGGGGTAGTAATCAGGGCATGATGCAGTATTGGTATCATTTTCTATTTTCATTAAGGTGCCCTGAGGACTTCCAGCATTTGATGCCAACAAATTTAAATTATTAATTTTATTACAACAAGAATTCTATAATGGCAGTGTTACTGAAATGCTTTTCAAATTGGTTTTTAACTAGAAAAATAAAGAGATAGAATTTGGACACGAGAAATAATGAAAAAGTGAGACAGCACTGCTATTGATTTTAAAGTCAAGCAAGGGGATTTTTTTTTAAAGTTCAATATTCACAAATCATTGGCCTTTCATGAGATACTAATGAGAGTGCTCAACAATCTCTTACATATATAATAATGGAGAAACAGACTAATAATAAATGAAAACTGTAGCACTGACATGCAAGAAAGAAAAAAAACTGATCCCACTAATTAATATTATTTTAATTGATTCCACTGTTTAATTAAAAAATGATATTTTCAACATGTCTAGTTAAAAAGCTACTGTAAACAAGATATATATAATCAGGGACAAGGGATGGACTCACAGCTCCATTTCTGAATGATCTTAGGTAAATCGCAAAAAAAACAATTTGAAACTGTCTTCACCTAAAAAATGGGGATATTATAACCCTTACACAGGGATTTTTGTGTGGCTCAAATAAGGTACTATACATGAAAGCAATTTATAAACTGTAAAATACTCTACACATATAGAAAGTTCACAAATTTGTAGATATTTCTCATTTCCAATTAATATTATCGGGAGTCCTATGAAGGTGACATGGATGAAAGAATAGTGGAATTCTAATGTGACTGTATCCATCAGATGACACAAAGCCTGACCCTGAAAAATACAAGTGCATAGATTTCGCTTTCATTCAGAGTGATGTGATGAGCTCTCTAATAAATGATAGTATTACAGAACTTTTGAAAAATCCTTGTCATTATTTGTGTTTATTAGGTGCTTAAACAGAAGAACCTCCACTGGTGGACACAACAAATCAGTCAGCAAAACTCATCAGGATCACCCTGTGCCTGACTTGCCACAATCAGCTATCCTTGTATTCCCCACCCAGTTCTATCAAACCCCACAAACCCAACCATGGAAGGACTCTGAGTGTGGAAAGAGTCTCAGATGAAGGGCAGATCTAGACTTGGACTAGAACCAAAACCTTGGTGACAAGTCCAAGAATCTAGGTTCCTCTGTAGGTGAAGAAGTAAACCTCATTCAGGAGGAATCCAAAAACTTGTGCAAAGAGTATGGTTGGTGTAGAAGGTGGTAGAGGCATAATCTGAAAGTTAAGCTGGGATACAGATTTGGTGGAAACATTTGCGTATGACTGATGAAGTAAAGGCCATCAAGACTCCAAGACTAGAAGATGGGAATGGGAGCAAGCAGCTTAGAGCAGGCAAAGTAAGAAATGGAAACCCAGAAATGCCTTTCCCTTGCATTCTCTTTCATCACAAGGATATGTTGAATTTATTAAAAAAAAAAAAAAAAAAAAAGAGGTGAGAGTCAGAACCATACCTTGGAAACCGGGAAAGGCCCTTGAATATTGAAGTGCTATGTTGACAGTATTTTTGGATTTTTTTTTTTTTTTTTGTGCTGTTCATTCAGTCTCCACCTGGAGCAAAAGGACACAAAGACATCCTATATACTGTTCCTATGCCAAGAGCTGCTAACAGGAAAATTCATTTCTCTAATAAGACACTGCACATACAGTATTACTAAGAGGAAAAGTAATGTTGGAGTACCAGGGCTGCCCAAAAGGCCATCCTCTAAGAAAACAGTTGGTCTGCACATCTGTGAACTAAAATCTGAGGGGCTATTTTCACATTCACCTACCCTTTTCTTCTAGAATCTAGCTGGGCAGCAGTGAATGTCAGGGAGCTATGTGAAATAATATTAACAGCCACATTTTATTGAAGGCTAATCATGTGGCAGGCTTTGTGCTAACTGCTTTCCACTTATCAGCTCATTTAAGCCCCACTTCAACCTCATGTAGTAAATAGCATTATCTCTGTTTTATTGATGAGGAAATTGGAGGCCTCCAGCCAGCACACAGTTGACTGAGATTTGAACATGGGTTTCTATGTAAAGCCTGCTTCATGGTACCTCATTCTACTCTTAAATTCTGGAGCATATTAGGGAAACTGAATGAATATGTGCTCCTGTGGAGTGGGTGAAATTTTTCTGATGGTGATGGCAGGGGGAGGGTGGGGTGTCTTATGGCAGAGGTGCAAGATGGTGAGTGGTTCATATGAGTTGACCTATAAATTAAGAGAGGAATAATGAAATCAGAAGTGAAAGAAGGGAACACAGAAAAACCCACCCACTTTCTGAAAGTCTAAACCTTAAAATACCTTCCTCAAGGAGGACTAAGGAAAGACTGGCCAGAGTTTCAAGCTCTGTTCGTACACTATAATTCTCTTCTGAGAGCACTCTGAGCC
The DNA here is from genome assembly GCF_964662115.1 of Mustela nivalis. Taxonomy (NCBI): domain Eukaryota; kingdom Metazoa; phylum Chordata; class Mammalia; order Carnivora; family Mustelidae; genus Mustela; species Mustela nivalis. The sequence goes on from NC_139033.1 coordinate 52,827,906, forward strand.
TTTAGTAAAGACATGCCTTACAGTCAGATAGGCTGGACTGATAAGACTCCAAGGAGACAGTACAGACAAAGGACCATTGGGGCTGCCTGATCCTATTTTCTGGAAAGAAGGAAATGCTGAGCGCCTGGTAGACTTCAAGAGAGAACCTCAGGAGGTCTTCCACGCCCATGGAAAAATCCAAAAATTGGGAACATAGGAGATAGTCCATAGCAACAGAAATGAAACCAAACTTCCAGGTTAATTAAGAACCCCCTTTGATAGGGTTCAGAATACTGAAATTACATTCCAACAGCCCAAGAGATTACACTGAGCAGTTTGCTGCAGGTTTTCTCCTGACTTTTGAATATCTATCTTCAGTTCTTGAAGGAGAAAGGGGCAGTGGCAGCTGACTACTTAATTTATTTCCTTTTATAGCTTTAGCCTCAGATTCATTTTTTTCTGGTGACCGCTGAAAGATCTTTCCATGCTTCCTACTCATGGGAATGCCCATCTGCCTGCACTCCATCACTTCCAGCTGGATTTGACACAAATTTGTCACTAATAGCAAGTTCTTTTCCTTACTTCCCCCAATCCTAGACTGAACATCTGCCTTGTATATTGGCAAGATTAATATATCCCACTTGAGCAAATGCAATATGGTCTCTTGGTATCACTCTGAGAAACAGAATTTGTCTTGCCAGTTGTGATAATTGTGCCATCTTATACCATTAAAACATATATAGTCCATACTGTTCTAGGTAATATGCAGTCCTTCATTCATGAGGCTCATGCTACTGAATGCCATCAATGGGATACTCTGGGAGTGACACAGGTGTCTATCTCCTGTGTTTCCAAAGAAAAATAGTCATATTTGTCTTCCTGTGACATGGATTTTCTCCATCCTTATTCTCCTTGCACCAATCTGTGGCTATTTTTATACAGTATACTGCTTTATTCACAGTTTCACTTTCCATGGTTTTAGTCACCTACATCCAACGCAGTACAGAAGCCGATCCTACTTTTGACCTATCACCAGAAGGTTGATAGTTGCTTAATGTTACATCACAATGCCTACATAATTCACCTCACTTCATCTCATCATGTAGGCATTTTATCATTTCACATCACCACAAGAAGGATGAGTACAGTACAATAAAATATTCTGAGAGACCACATTCACATAACTTTTATTACAGTATATTATTAATAGTATTATTAACTCATGTTATTAATCTCTTACTATGCTTAATTTAGAAGTTATACCTTATCATAGGTATGCATGCATAGGAAAAAAAAACTATTTATAATGTTTGGTATTATCTGTGGTTTCAGGAATCCACTGGGGACCTTGGAATGTATCCCCTACAGATAACAGGGGGACTATTATAATGTTTGAATCCTGTAGACAGAAATGTATCTTGTGTGTACTGTGGCCCCAATGTTTAAGACAGTACCAGAGATACTGTAAGCCCTCAGTAGATATTGGGTTAATACATAACTGAACTTTGTCAGAGACTTCTTAAATTTTAAACAGATGAAACCTCTGGGTACGAACATGATTTTTTTTTTCTCTCACTTGTCCTGCACCTCATTTACTCAAAGAACTTGATATATCATTTGCTTTATCATTAGCGAAATTATATTACTAGGTACAAACATGTACTTATCAACATTGTCAAAGTCCCTAAAAATGCGAAGTCTCCACTAAAGTGAGGGTCATAACAATCAGTATTATGGTGTCATTGAACTGGTATTGTGATGGGGATCCAAAAAGTGGTTTTTAAACACAAATGGATTGATTTCCCCCCCCACTTCTGAATGCCTCACATCTTTTATCATATGGAGTAAAGAATTTTTAACCTAGAATTGATGGGTAAACATTGTGTTTAAAGCCTCTGCCCCAGATGATTCTGTTAACGACAGTCTTCTCCTCTCTATGGAATTCTTAAGGTTCCCTAAACTCAACATTCTAAAATTATGAAAAGTTAAATTGGATTTTGAAATCCAGGCTATAGAAACAGAAACAATCTTTGAGATACTAATCTAAAATATGACCATTTCCCAAAGCTCCTGATTTCATCTAATTTAGACAGAGAGCACTCCTGGGAGAAACACAGGTTACATGCTATTGGTCTTTACACATAAACTCCCTCCACTACCAACATGCTCTGCATCCCAATGCCTGGCCAACCCCATCACTAGTAATCAACCACCATCCCAAGAAGTGAACATAATCAAAAGCTAAATCAAATAAATATGTCTTACTCTCTGCTCTGACGTCGGCCAAGTTCCATTTCTGGTGGGAGGCCAAGGAGAACTGGTGCCAAAGGCATATGGCTGTGGGCACCATTGTGCCAGAAAGATGTCAACACATTGGAAAGGATTCAGGGAAGAGGAGCGGGGGTGATTAAGGGGCTGAGGAATTTACTTATGAGGGAGATTAAGAAAGCTAAGTGTGTATACATTGGCTAGGCAATATATGGGAGGCAGCAGAGTTGGATATAATTTGAAGTGTCGACAAGTCCGCACAAGGAATTAGTGGCGTGGGAGCCAGAGGAAATACTAAGGCTTGGGAAGGAGTAGTAAATAAGGACAAAACCAGAGTCTAGTTGTTATCAACATGTCTTAAAAGTATGCTGATTTAAAATGAGAGCAATTTTACAGTACAGTTGTAAGACTAGTCAGAGATCAAAAGGAGAACATGCAAATAAGCTGTACTGACCTGGGACAAAAGGTCTAAGAAACTCAGTATGTCTTCCCCATCCCCTCCCCTTGTGGGGCATCAAAACTAAGAATACATCTACTGCCCACTGTCAATTGTCCATAGTTCCTCAGCTGCATCTCAAGGAGGGGTGGCCCAGGGTTCAACCTTTCTCTTGCCCCTCTTTCTATCAGCACTGTTCTCCCTGACTCCTTTTCCCAGTGGGATGCCACATAGACACTGACCATTTGATACAGGATAATTATGTATATAGATAAATAGCTTTATTGAAATAAAATTTACATATCATATAATTCACTTATTCATAGTGTATAATTCAATGCCCTTAATATATTTATAGACTTGTGTATCTATCACCATGATCAACTTTAATAATATTTATATTACCCCCCAAAAAAGCTTGTAACTCTTATCAACCCTAAATCCTCAAAAAAAAATGTCTAATTCCACAAAGGTACGTTGTCAAAGCCAAATAAAAAATGGAAAATACCCCACTAAAGTGATGGCCATAAAATCATTAGTTTGATCAGTGATCCAAGAGATGGCTTATAAATATAGGTAAATTAATTTCTCATAATCTTTGAATGCCTCACAATTTCTATGGCATGGAGTGAAAAGTTAATAACCTCACATCTTTCCTTTTCCAGCCCTAGCCAAACACTTATTTAAATTCTATCTCTGCAGATTTGCCTATTTGGGACATTTAATATAGGAGGAATCATATAATATGTGTATCATATAATTATGATATTATAATATAATATTATATGATACATATTTTAATCATATAATATGTATCATATAATACTTGTCTTTTGTGACCAAGTTCTTTAAATTAGCATAACGTTTTCAAGGTTTATCCATGTTATGGCATGAATCAGCACTTTGTTCCTTTAGATGGCTGAATAATATTCTGCTGTATGGATATGCCACATTTGTTTATCCATTCAACAGTTGATGCATACATATATCATTAGTAGAGACTATCACATCATTTCTATCTCCTTAAAAATGCCTGCACATTTCCTTTAATTACATGATTCAATCTGAGACATAATGAGGTGGTTCTATCATCTCTACCAGAAGAGATATATTGTCTACAATCAAACAAATTAATGACGCTGGAATTTTATATTCCTCGCCAGGTTTTTCTGGAGATACATTTGGTTAGTTAGTCCAATGGCCTGGATGTATTGTATCACTAGTTACTTAGTTTCATAGAAACATCTGGACACAGTCTCGCTTAAGGGACTTGACCCTTTAGTGTTTCCCAAAAGGGATAGACCATACATCGCAGCAGAGGCTGCTGAAGCGCTCTTACTCCCACAGCAACAATGAAGTGAGTTATAGTGCGTCTTCTCTGGGTGAAGGTTTCCTCCTCAAAAAGTAAGTGGAATAAGATGTTATGGTATGTTCTACCAATGGGATCAAACCATACTCCAACCCATAATAGCGGTGTGACATTGAGAAAGTTATTCCAAGTCCCTAAGATCCAGTTAATGCACAGGGACAAATAATCTCAGTGGACTGCATGAAGTAAATTAAACAATACACAAAAGTGCATAGCACACACTCGAGGATCAAAAGTATTAGTTGATTTTAACAAGATGTAATCCTATAAGAGAAAGAGGAGGAGGAGCATATAAAAGCAGGAAAAGGTTTAAGGTGCACTACATGAGAATGCCTTCTATATAAAAGAAGAGTATAACAATAAGAACTATGATTTCATAGCTCTTCTCATGCCTGGCACTATTCCTTAGATCTTTTCATGTATTAACCCTTTCAATACTTCTGTGAACGAAGTAGTATTATTACCTTCATTTATTAACAGAAGGGTTTTGTCAAAGGTCACTCAGCTTAACAGAGGTGGGATTCTCATGTAGATAGCTGGTTTGGGGACTGAATGCCAACCACTTATCCTGCTGTTGGTCTCCACATTCCTCTGAGAGTAGGCTGGTCAGGCACATTGTGCACTGACTGGTATAATCAGGCCTGGTTCATCAATAATCAGTTTCCTGAAGATCAGCGTTTTAACTTCCATTTTTAATTTCAAACATACTGTTTTAAGTTACTACTCTTTTCTCCCTGTAATAACTTCAACTTTTACAACTCTCTCTTTCACTATGTTAAAGCCCAAGAAAAGATCTTGGTAAAAATTGAGCTGTTCATCTTGTTCAGAGTTGTCTTTTGTATGCCATCTTTCATTGCTATAAACTTGCAAAGAGAAGCAGGTGGTGAGGATAAAAATACGTTAGTATTCGTATTTCTAGCCAAAAGTCACCTACATTTCATTTGAGACAAATAGGAAACAAGCAAAAATATCTCCCTTCTATTCCTACCCCATCTATGCCCAACAGCCTAGTCAGACTCTGATTCTCCGATTCTGGGTTATTGCCACATATCCTGCCTTCCCACATTCTCTATAACTTTTAGCCCTTCCTACACATGGCTGCCAGAAGATCCCACCTGCCCTGCCTTCAAGAACCTTCAATGCACCCCTTCTGTTAAATAGATCCAGGTTCAATCCTATACTTCACTTTGCCCTCCCAACATCCTTCTCTGCCTCAGTCAGTCAAATGTCATCACTGTCCTCTCAACATGGTCATTCACATCTGTTTTGATACTATGAGGTATACTTCCTCACCACACACACACACACACACGCGTGCACGCGTGCCCACACAGACACACATGCATGCACTAGAAAGAATAAGCACCCAGTAAATCTACACCAGGTTTTTTTTGTTTTTGTTTTTGTTTTGCCTCTTCTTTCCCCCAGCTTTATCAATAATAAATCCTTCCTAACTTTTCCAGCCTGGAATACCATCTTTTTCTGCCCAAATACCTGTCACAGCTGCTGCCACAGTGTTTAAACTTAACAATTTTTTAAATTATAAATCACCTCTATGAGGGACCTCTTTGAGAGGGACTGGGTTAAGCCTTGTTTTCAAAATTAGACTTGGTGTTTAAAAGGTATTAAATACCTTCTATCTAACTGATTGATTCAGTGGCTGAGATGAAATATCATCTTTCCTGTGGTCTTCCTATACCTGAATCCAACTTTTATTACCCTCAAGAAAATGCAATTTCTCCTTCTGTACCCCATCATGATGTGGACTCCATCACTGGACCACTGTAGACAGCACCCTATACTCTGGTTATTGTAGTAAAGCTATTTCCCCCCAAAGAGACTAGGAACTTCTTGAAAACAGGGGCCTTCACAATCACTTTCCATCCCCAGGGCTGTATCTGGTATTTACTAAGCTGCTAAACATATCATCTGAATTTAACTTAATTAAAAGAGCAGAACTCTGAAAGAAGAGGGTTAAGTGTGTTGAAATGGGTGCCGGGGTGAAGAAGTTGGAGTGGCTCAGATGCACACAAGGTGCTTCTTCTTTTCATACATTGCATTAGATTTGCTCTTTATCCAGGACCCACTGTGCCAAATCAGGCTTGTGATTAAGATCAAGTCTACCGGGAAATCAGCAGACAGTTGGAGAGCATTTGAAAAGGGCCTTGCTGTCCAAAGTTTGCAACTCTGGCAAACAGCTGTTATGGTTCTATTGTTTTATTTTTGCTTCTTTTAAAGGGCAAGGTTTGAAAAACCAAGGAATTTATAAAAAGAATTTCAGTACAAAGAGTACACTCCAGGAATCACTTTCTCTTAAGTTGCCCACTGCATAGACTACTGTGTAGATAGTGGCTGTGTCAGCTTCCAGGGCCACCTAGTCCAAAAATCACCTCTTTCAAGATGCAAAAGACCTACTCTGCCCTGAGGCAGGACTGTGAATATACAGACTCTATTTCTGAGAACGGCTTTCAGATCCATTTAGAGCCTCTCAAGGAGCGTGTCTCCCATTCTGTAGGGGAATCTAAAGTATTTCCTCATTGAATCAGAGAATATTATGGCTGGAATAGATCTTAGAGATCACCTAGTTTAAATTTCTTTTATTTTCTCTTTTTCTTCTTTCTTTTTCTTTTTGTCAAAGAGAGGAAACAAAGGAAAGAAGAAAGCACACAGCCAGTTATCACAGAGGGAAAGCTGTGATGTCAAGTTAAGTTCATTCCCTGCCACACCTCAAAGCCTCTGCTACTGTTTACTTCTGCATAAGTTCACAACAACATGTTAAAGGGGTCTACCCAGGCAGTTAATTGAACGAGTTGGTTGGTTTCACAAAGGTCAAACGCTTACCTAATTATATGTCCAAGTGCTCACTTTTTCTCTATCAGTGTTACATAAACAGAGAAGTTCTGGGCTTCTTTATTTCATTTGTGTATCTGGAAGATGAAATGGAAATTTGGACCTTACATTTAAAATTCTGTTTGTGCATCCAGGGCTGTGTGTGCGTGTGCGTGTGTGTGTGTGTGTGTGTATTTGCATATGCTAGTTTGTTTGGAACTGGTGAGATTCAACGTAATGGACTGGCAGGGAAGAAATTCGGAATGGGCCTTTGACTCAGAAGGCAACATATTTACCAGTGATAGCAGGCACCTTGGCAGAAGAGAAAGAAGACAAATGGGGCGTCTCATACTGAACATTGATGGAAGAGCACAGAAGCAACCTTGAAAAGTAACGTCCCTGGACTGAGGCTTCTCTGGAGCAGGAGACAATTCTACAACAATGACCAGGATTCACACAGTGCAGAAGTCAAACTACTAACTCAACTGCCTGCTTGAATTCTACTTACTTACCTTCTTTATGATTCTTTGTCCATGAATGTATATACATTCAATGAATCCAGTAATATCGCAATGCTCCTGAAACAACTTATGTAATAAAGGAAAAGCCTTTTGGAAAGTACAAAGAGAGAGTTAAATAGAAGGTATCTATCATTCTGACTGCAGGGATAACGTCTTCACAAACATAAAAGTATTTGCCCATGTACAGATTTGGCAAGAACTTCTATAGGTTGGTCTGAAAATAGACCACTTGCTTACAAACGTGAAAAAAATCTGCAATGGGAAAAAGGGAATAAATAAAGACATGCACATCTCATTTAAAATGTAAACCATAAATAGTGTTCAGACACATATTCCAGCTACTGCTTACCCTGCCCAATATGACTTTGGAGTCACTCTCTTCCTAACCGGACAGAGGCAATAGAAAATATGGGTAAAGTACCAAGTCTATGCCTGGGTGAAAGTTTTTCATCTTTCAGTCAAGTGACTATTTATTTTTGAACTTCAAAAAGTTTAAATTTCTGCAAGAAATTTGGCAATTTGGTCATAAAATTAAGCATAGCTTCATAATATTGCCAAGAAATTAATAAAGGAAGAACACATTTGAGGATTCCAGTTGTGAGCACCTCAGGTGTCTATGGTGCTCGAAGCTTCCTTGGTTTAAACCAATCACATTGTGTCTTCAGCTCAGCCCACTTTATAACTTTAATTAAACAAAATTAAAATTAATTATTAATGGAAACAGATGAATTAGCTAGGGTGACCTGATATGTTTTTTTGTTGCTGTTCATTGTAAGGTGCCACTATATACTCAGCATGAAAAGAGTTTAGCTTGAACAGTGCTGAATATCAACAAAGTTCCTGCCCCAAGGAGCTTTCCTTCTATAAACAAGTCAGTAAAAGACAGATCATAACTCCAGGTACAGCTGACAGAATCCACTACTTCCGAAATAAAAGAGTATCAATGGCAAATTCTAATCAAGGGAAGAGTTGAAACGTGATTCTCTAGAGAGTCTAAATAAGGGATCAATTCAGTCATTGACTCAGGTTTTATGAATATTCAGAGGCACAAAATGAAGCTCTTCCCTCAAGGCAGTGCCTTCCGAACTCTGTGCTAACACAGTTCTATAACGAAACCTCAGTCTATGCTATTAATTAACCCTATTTTAGTCACTGGATAGTCACACACTGATTCCTCATGTCTTGTTTAGTTTTTCATCTTGCACACCTCAGGAATTTTTTTTGTATCTTTGGCAAATATTTCTTGAAAATGTGTTATGGACCTAGCACTCACTATATGATTAGTGTACAGTGACAAGTAGAACAGGTGTGGAGGAATAGATTTTTGGAGAGAATTTCATAATGCCCCATGAGGGAGTGGGATAGCCGCACTGCATGAACTATGAGGCAGAGCTTTCTAACCTGTACAACTTGATGGTTGCAGGCAGAACATTGAGGCAGAGCAAATGGAAGAAGATAAGGCTGGAAGAAGATAAGGCTGGCAGGAGGACTCATGGGTTAGGTTTTAACCATGCTCCCTCTGTGGTACCAAAGAGACCTCTAAAAGGGGGGTCAAGAAAACAGTTCCACCTATGTGTTGGAATCTGTGGCTAAGTCTGAGAAAGATCTCTTTTGCTGTCATGATAATCACTAGAGGTGATTAGGATTTTTTCTTTGTATACCATACAATATAGATTTTATTTATCTATCTATTTATTTATTTATTTATTTGGTTAGTTAGTTATTATTATGTTACCAAACAGTACATCATTAGTTTTTGATGTAGTGTTCCATGATTCATTTTTTTGCATTAACACCCAGTTCTCCTTCCAATATGTGCCCACATTAATATCCATCCAATCCCTTACCCTCCTTCCCTCTAAAACCCTCAGTTTGTTTCTCAGAGTCCCCAGTCTGTCATGGATCGTCTCCTCCTCTGATTTCCCCCCTTCATTTGTCCCTCCCTTCTCCTAATGTCTTCCATGCTATTCCAAATAAGCAAAACCACATAATTGACGTTCTCTGCTTGACTTATTTCACTTAGCATAATCTTTTCCAGTCCCAACCATGTTGAAGCAACCATCTTTTATGATGGCTGGGTAATATTCCATTGCATACATGGACCACATCTTCTTTAGTCTGTTTAAGGGCATCTTGGTTCTTTCCATGGTTTGGCTATTGTGAACATTGCTGCTATGAACATTGGGTTGCATGTGGCCCTTCTTTTCACTACATTTGTGTCTTTGGGGTAAAAACCCAGTAGTGCAATTGCTGGGCCATAGGGTAGGTCTATTTTTAAATTTTTGAAGAAATTCCACACTATTTTCCAAAGTGGCTGTACCACCTTCCATTTCCATCTATAGAGTAAGAGGGTTCCCCTTTCTCCACAATGTCTCCAACATTTGTTGTTTCTTGCCTTGTCAAAATTTGCCATTCTAACTGGTGTAAGGTGGTATCTCAATGTGGTTTTGATTTGAATTTCCCTGATGGCTAATGTTGATGAACATTTTTTCATGTGTCTGCTAGCCATCTGCACCATCTCCATGTCTTCTTCGGAGAAGTGTCCATGTCTTCTGCCTATTTCCATGCTCATGGATTGGAAGAATAAACATTGTTAAAATGTCTATGCTACTCAGATCAATCTATACTTTCAATGCCATCCTGATCAAAATTCCACCAGCATTTTTCAAAGTGTTGGAACAAACAAACCTAAAATTTGTATGGAACCAGAAAAGATCCCGAATCACCAATGAAATGTTGAAAAAGAAAAACAAAGCTGCGGGCATCATGTTGCCTGATTTCAAGCTATATTACAACGCTGTGATCACCAAGACAGCACGATACTGGCACAAAAACAGATACATAGATCAATGGAACAGAACAGAGAGCCCAGATATGGACCCTCAACTCTATGGTCAAGTAATCTTTGACAAAGTAGGGAAAAATATCCAGTGGAAAAAAGACAGTTTCTTCAATAAATGTCCTGGGAAAACTGGACAGATATGTAGAAGAATGAAACTTGACCATTCTCTTACACCACACACAAAGATAAACTCAAAATAGATGAAAGACCTCAATGTGAGATAAGAATCCATCAAAATCCTAGAGGAGAACATAGGCAGTAACCTCTTCAACATTGGCCACAGCAACTTCTTCAAGGATACATCTCCAAAGGCAAGGGAAACAAAAGAGAAAATGAACTTTTGGGACCTCATCAAGATAAAAAGCTTCTGCACAACAAAGGAAACAGTCAACAAAACAAAGAGGCAACCCACAGAATAGGAGAAGATATTTGCAAATTAGACTACAGATAATGAGCTGATATCCAAGGTCTATGAAGAACTTCTCAAACTTAACACCCAAAAAATGAGTAATAAAGTTGATTAGGATTTTTCACTTGGACCTTATGTCCTCTGAATGTTTATCTGTAAGAATTCCCGAAGTTGGCTGAACACATGCTGCCACAGAAGATTTACTTTTGCTTTTGCTAGTTGACCCAAACCAACTTGGCACCTTATAACACAAGTCTAACTTGAGTTATTTTAGATCACATAGGCACATGAAATTTGGACCACAATTCAGAAACTCAAGGAAGGTTAATCTGGTATTACAAATTCTCGGGATTTTTGTCAGCATGAAATTGGAACTGGGAACTTTTCCTAGCTGCACATCCCTGCAGCATGGGCCTATTTCTAAGCCTCTGGGGTTCTAGTTTTATACAGAAGGCATAGATCACCCTTCTTCCATGGGCTCTGGGCAATATCTCCTTTCCCCTGCTCTTCTCATAAGATCAAAATGGAAGCTCAAGGTACCATTGTTTGCCAAAAGCACATTTGTGAGGAGAATTACTTTGGTGGAGCCTAGTTTTATTTTGGTTTTGGGGTTCTGAACTTGTCCCAATTTTTTGCTAGCTTGGTATGCATTTTAAAATGCATTTTAAAAAATCATACCTATGTTTTATTTAGAATTTTTAGTTGTTTATGTGGCATACTTGTTTAGGGTATCTAATCTGTCAACGGGCACAGAAAATAAAATTTTGATATTTTGTTATTATTTCCCAAATATTTGCTATGTGATTTATAGTCATTATATTATTTAATCCTTAAAGCATCCACATGCAATAGGTATTCTTATCATAGTTTCCAGAAGAGGGGAGTGAGATTAGAAGAGATAAGTAAATTGCCAAAGGCAAGAGAACTATTAGTGTTTTAGGATTTGAACTCATAGCCTCTTGGTTCCCAACCTCGTATCTATAATAACTGTAGATACTGAGACATTGCAAGAACACTGAGCTCATTTTACCATCTGCTCTTTTGTCTATATATTTTTCCCCTCCAATGTGTCTTGTGTCCTTTATCTTCTCAAATTTTCCACTTCATGAGTCTTTTCCATCTCAATAAACCCCACCATCATCTATCCAACTGCCTGGACTGAAAGTATGTATAAGTCATTCTTGATTTTTTTTTTTCCTTTCTTAACATCTGAAGACATTGCTCTGGTCTAGGCTACCAATATAGATTGTCTAGACTCCTGCAAGAAAACTATTACTTGTATCCGTGTTCCTGTTCTTCTGCTATTGAACATTTGCTGTTCATTTGCACTCAGCAGCCAGACTGATCTTTTTAGACATACACTTTCACATCTGAAACACATACACAAACTGACTCCAAAGAAATAAAGGAGAGCCCCTTTCCCTGCGTTCTCTGCCCTTCTTTTCCTGACCTACTGGCTAAGGAAACTAAAAACAGAGAACCTAAAAACATTCCTAGGGTTACACAGTGGTAAAGGCATGACTAAATCTTAAACTACCCTTTGGCTCCTAGGCAAAGCTGATTGTCCATATTTCTCTCATGCCATCTTTAGGGAATATGCTAAAGGAGTAAACCCACTTGACCTTAACAACATGAATGATCATGTGGCCACTCATCCTTAAACCTGGAATGTTTCCAGGTAGGGTTTTATGGACTGGAGGTTTATGCCCCTCACGCCCACCACAAAGTCATATGTTGAAGCCCTAACCCTCAATGTGACCATACTGAAAAATAAGGCCTGTGAGGAGGGATAAAGGTTAAATGGAGTTATAAGGGTGGGGCCCTAATCCAATAGAGGCATCCAATCCTTATAAGAAGAAAACTCTGTCTTCTAGGACACAATGAGAAGGTGACCATCTGCAAGTGTGGAAGAGAGTTCTCAGTAGGAATTGAACTGGTTGGTACCTCCATCTTGGATTTCTCAGCTTCTAGAACTGTGAGACAATAAATTGCTATTGCTTAAACTACCCAGTCAGTGATATTTTGTAATGGTATTCCAAGTGGACTAATATACAAGATACCCTCTTCCTTCTAGAATATACCAAAAACATTAGAAATTGATTTGCAAGGGCATTTTCAGAATTTTTTTTTTTTTATCTAATATCAGCTTTCCTGCAGAAAGTGCTTATAGTCGATTTTATGGAAAAAAAAATTATCTGAGGTGGTACCCATTTGTAAAGCAAATAAACAATAAAACATATTTGAGGGGATTAACAGACCTTAATACTATGCTGTGCTACGATTTTTGTTTTCTTTTCTTTTCTTTTTTAACTTGCTGTGGTGCTTTTGTTTTGTTGTTACTTTTAAAGTACTCTTGGCCTTTGTCCAAAATCAGAATCTTTTATTAGAGTAAACTGTAGTGATTCTGGATAAAACTCTGGATAAAACTAAGGGAGCTGTACACTGTGAGTAACCACCTTCCACTTATCCAAAGGAAGACCCATTTAAGAAGATAATTTGTTTTACTAACACTTTTTATAACCTATAGGAAGAAGAATACTTATGCCTGTGGAGGAATTAATCTGAGTGATGAAAAGTGGAATAAAATGTTTCTGTTTCTCAAGTACATTACCTTAATAGACATTTGCATATCAACTGATATTACATATGCACATATATTATTTCTTGCAAAATGTGTGTGTGTGTGTGTGTGTGTGTGTGTGAACATGAACTCTTACAATTTAAAGAGTACATTTGATTCAATTTAATTACTGAGTGGCCACCACAAGAAGCCATATTTGTGCTGGAGGAGTCAAGGCATCAGACAATGGGTTGGCTCAAGAGTAAGCTAATGCACACAAAGTGTTTAAATAAAAGATGAGGCCAGAAATGTTGGTGCAGAGGACAAGTTCCTGACTAGTGTGGAACTTTCAGAGGGTAAGGCTTTTCTGGGCAACAGGATGCCCTCAGAGGTCTGACTGGATTTAGTTGGGCAGTAACCAATAATCTGAATATTTAAATGGAATGGAATACTCCCAAGAGACCTTTGTAAAGGAAAGTCTGATAGCCTCCCTTGTGTTATCCCAGTACACATGACAGATGTCTAATATAATATGATCTGTATCCTTTACTCACAAATAACTCACTGCCATATCCTTTTTCTGTCTGAGTGATACTTGGTGTGCTATCGAATTTGCCCCACTTGATTCATACACAGAAGCGCCTTCTGAGACACTGTGGCCAGGAAGACACATTAAGCCACGCGTACATCTATATCTCAGTCTTAGGGCCCTCACCCTCTTGGTCTCCGATACTCAAGTAAACATGGTCAGCATGTGTCAGTGGACACAGAATAGTCATCAGCGGCAGGCAGGTCCAGATGCCAGGTAGAAGGTACTACAAACCAGCACTGTCTAGTGAAAAGATCACGAGAGCCAAACAAGTAATTTTCATTTTTTATCAGCCACATTTAAAAGAGTAAGAAGAAAGAGGTGAAACTGATTCTAAGAATACATATAATTTAGAGTTCCTGGGTGGCTCAGTCAGTTAAATGTCTGCCTTCAGCTCAGTTCGTGATCCCGGAGTCCCAGGATCGAGTCCCACATCGGACTCCCTCCCTACTTGGCAGAGAGACTGCTTCTCCCTCTGCCCCTCACCTCACTCCTGCTCTCACTCTCTTTCTTAAAATAAATAAATTTAAAAAGAAAATTTAAAAAAGAATACATGTAGAATTTTAATTAAACATATCCAAAATAATATCATTTCAATGTGTAATCAATATAAAAATTGTTAATGAGATAGTTTACATTTTTTCCATAAAAAGACTTCAAAATTCATAGTGAATTTATATTTAGAGCACATTTCAATTGGGACCAATAACATCTCAAACCTCAGTAGCCCAGGACTGTAGCCAAACTTAAGCATGCAAGGCCCCCTTTTAAAAGAAAAAATGAATATATATGGCACTTCACAATTGTAATACTAGGTATCAACTTCTTATACTTTTAACTCGTATGATAATGAAATCAAAACAAATTGATTAAATAAATATAAAGCAAATAAAATGTGAATTAACATTATTTGAATATGAAAGCTGATATTTTGCTTAAGCTAAATATCTTGGTACAATATAAAATGGCAGTTTTAGGTTTGAACCACTGCAAATCTTCCTTCCCACGAGGACATGCCAGGATTTCATTTAGCCTTTTTGCAAAACAGTGCTTCATTTTAAGTGTCAATTCTGTCAGCAAAAAATCAAAGTACCAATACTTAGCACCAAAATTATTCAGGTACAGAGTCAATGTGATAAAAAATACAAATGCCAAGGTGAGCCCTGAAATCATTCATATCTTTACTAATTATACATAATTAGTGTTGGATATATCACAGAAGTCCTTACCCTTGCCCTTCCCAACCTCCCCTCCAACTGGTTTTCTTTAAAACAATTATACTTCTTTTGTAAACTTAATATTACAAACAAATTTTCCATGTTGCTTCATAGTTTCCAAAGCATTACTCTTAATCGTCATATAATATTCGATCAAGAATGTATCAGCAATGACCAGCTCACTGCTGGACACACGGACTCATGCTGGACTTCTCTGTTGTATTAGTTTTTAATGAAAACACTGCCCACTGCCCATCAGTTCATCCTTCTGGAAACTCTTTCCTAAGCACTTTAGTTTACTGAGTCTTACGTACTTCCAGCTTGCTAAGTGCCCACCTCTTTTTCTGGCCACCAAGTGTAGGCACATTCACAGCAGCCGGCCTCTTCTCTCCTCCCACCCTCCTCCAGGAACTCACCCTCATCCAGGATTTCCTCTGTGCTGATACAGCCATTCTCTCTCTTCTAGGCTCTGCTTTCACTTTTCCTATTCCCTAAAGAACATGTCTGCCAAATGGCCTCTGCAGCAAGTCAGATTCTAAACTGTGTTCATTTTCTTTGTTCCAGTACTTCCCATCGCAGAACCATCAGTCCATTTCTCTGTTAACGATAACCCCATTCTACTAGTAAACATGGGCTGGAGACTTTGCATTGATGCACGCCTCTTATTTTTCTTTCGTCTGCCATAACAAAGCTCTTGGCAAGACTCCCTGTGAATGGCATTCCTCTGAGTGATTATTTTCACTGTTACCCTGTTACCTTAAGTTATTTGTCACTTAAGGCACAGCAAAGGTGCCTCACACATCCCCCCCCCCACACACACACATACACACACACACACACACACATATGCGTGCCCTCACCTTTGCTCTTCTGGACAGTATTTGCAAGATTCGTTTCCTTAAAGCAGCCACCCAATCCTGAGAGTCTGCTCTTGGGAAACACTAATACTGGCACTCGATGACCAAATCAAATGGCACTGAGCTTACCCTTTGGAGACCTTCCCTTTCTGACCACAGAACACTCTTCTACTCTCACCCAGTGAGCGAGGGCAAGTTTCGATAAGGCAGACATGCATATGCCTTCTCTCTACCACCAGACTTTAAATTTTTAGGTTCCAGGATCATGTCTTATTTATACTGATTATCCAACAATATTCACATGGTGAATAGTCAACCAATAAGCAAATACATAAGGTTTAAAAAATGACTTCCAGCAAGTAACATTTTTTAGAGCAAATGATTTCATCAATCAATTGAATAAAAGACCATGCTGCTAAGAATTGGTGCCAACTGACAAGAGAGATCTGTCAGGGGTATAAAAAGCCACCCAGTGCAGGCTGGCCTGAGATACAAAACAGAGGGCCGTGGATATCAAGATGGGAGTCTGTGGGCACTAGAATCACAGAATCTAGGAGTCTGAAGGACCAGTTAATTCATAAGCTGCAGAATCTCATTGTACAGAGGTGAAAATGATCACAAATTTAAGAAACAGCCTCCTTTTACAATGCTATTACACCGTGTCTCCTTACTGATATAACTCCAAGTTGTACTTACTACAAAATCATCTGTTTTGAGACATTAAGTTTGTAGGTTTTTTAATCTTTAATTGATCAAATTGAATCTATAACCAAGTCGCAAGTGCTTAAAGGCCTCCCAGAAAGGAAAACGTGGCAAATGACCACAGATAAACTTTTGAAAAAGTAATTAACATCTGTTTAGTACTTTGCTGTTTCTCATTTGAAAGGCTTGGCAATCTTTTGAGAAGGTCAGGCAATTATTATTATCTTATTTTACCAATGATAAAATTGAGGCCTAGATTGCTTTAATGGCCAAATGTCATATTTCTGATGCAGCAGGTCCAGCAGTAAATTCAGTTCTTCAGACGCTCGGGCCATGGCTCATTCTAGTATTTACTGCTCACTCATTTACCATTTTCCCAGTGATCAGACCTGCTTGCAAATAACTATAATATGTGACATTACAAGTATCAGATACCTATCTCCTCTATGTCAATATATTTTCAATTAAGCCGCTGGCCTATGTTTTTCTTCAGGAAGTTTCCCTTTGGATGCTCCCAGAAAAATACTCCTATCTCTTAACTTGGAAATAATGATCTTTTAAATAAAATATTTGTTCAATATGAATTAATCAAATTGTAATTTTTCATTATTTAATTTTCCTCTGACTCTTCCAGTTTCCACTGTGGATTCCTAGGCAGTTTAGGTACAACTCAAAGTGTATATTATAAGGTCTTGTGTTTTAGGGCTCTAAGAGCATTTCCTCTGGGTTTGGTTATAGCTTCAATCCGATCAATTAAAAGTAAGAAACCTACACTTATGAGACTTGCTGCCTAAAGGCAGATGATTTTGGAATAAATAAAACTTTGAAATTCTTATCTCAATGAGGAGTCTCACAGATTTTGTTCCTGTTATTGTTGCAGATTTTCAGCTTTCTATTTTATAACATAAGGAGCAGCTGAAGTAAAACATGTTTTTATTTTCATTTTCAACTTGCATATATTAACAAATTAAAGGCAGATCAAGCTGCAACAGTAGTTCAAGTTCTCTCTCCCCTCCCCCAACTGTGTTTTAGGAACTTACAGTAGGGCTAGCAGATTTTTGTTCCCTAGCAAATCTAGGGACACATATTTGCATATTGGTTTGCATGTATTTGAATTTTAATTTGCATAAATTTGCATACTAAAATCTAAAAGCTTCAAGTACAAGTATATAAAGTAAAATAAAATTGATTAATTAGTGCAACCTACTATAGTTGTACCCAATCCCATTAATCTGGTTGTGCTGGAAGACTGGTAGTCAATAGTGGCCTGAAGGCTAGGGAGCCAGCTTCCCAGCTGTTCCTTAAACTGGGGCCAGCTTCATAAACACTGAATTGCAAGAAATGGGAGCATCAGAGTTAAAACTGTTTCTGGAAGGAAACATACACATACATACACGCACATCCACACGCACATCCAGAAAAGTTTTATCTTTAGCTAAGGATCAAATCAGAGTATAGTACAAAGTATGGATGATTTTGTTTCCTTATATGTCAGTACAGTGAACAGAATGAAGCCTCTTTCAGGCTTGCCGAAGTCACTTAACCCAAAGCCAGTTCACTCTCAGATGCATGGCAGCTCACCAGGGGCAAGGGGAGAGCACCCACCACCACTAGCATCGAAGCCTTTGACCCGCCGATCTCATTCTTGTGAGTCCGGTCTCACATCCCTTTCAACATGAAGTGGCCACTCCCACCATCTTCTCTTTTTCTTAACTTTCTCCCCAGTGTTTTTTCTTTTTTTTTTTTTTTTAAAGATTTTATTTATTTATTTGACAGACAGAGATCACAAGTAGGTAGAGAGGCAGGCAGAGAGAGAGAGAGAGAGGTGGAAGCAGGCTCCCCGCTGAGCAGAGAGCCCAATGTGGGGCTTGATCCCAGGACCCTGAGATCATGACCCGAGCCGAAGGCAGAAGGTTTAACCCACTGAGCCACCCAGGCGCCCCCCCCAATGTTTTTTCTTACTTGGTCTTTTTCTCATCCTATCTCTCCTGCAATTCCTCTCCTCTTCACTCATCCAAGTTACAACTTCAAGGCTTAGCTTAAATCTGTCCACATCCTTAAATATATCAATAGAACAACAATTAAAATAACTATGACAAAAACCATCCTTGCCTATTTCAACCCATCAGGCTCCTTTTCCTGAACCTCAATGACATCTATTCTCAATATGACTCACCTGAGTCTTTCACATGCTTTATGATGACATTTGTCACTTATGTGTATGGTTGATCTCCATACAAAGTTGCAAGTTTTGGTGGAATAAATATTCTGTATCTAAACTCTTCCAAGCGTCCATCAAAATTCTGGAAGCATACCAGGGGATCACTGTAATTGTGTTGATTCATTATTATGAAGAGTATTAACAAGACAATAGTCAGAATGAGGTGAAGGGAACAAACTATGATACAAAATCAGTAAATGTGATTTCCTTCATGTAGGTGGGTCCTAATTTAAGTTTGTACCTTGACTTGAATGACCTGAACAGTTGGTAGAAGAGGCTAAAAGGTACCAAGCACTTACTCTGTGCTATCCACCAAAGTAAGTGGATTACATGCAGTATTTTATCTAATTCCCACAACAACCTGATGGTAGAGTAACCATTTTAATCAACATTTTGCGGGTAAGAAAACAGAGCCATTAGGTGATTTGTCACAGTTCACTCCTCTGGGTTGCAGCACAGACAGGACTCTCACCTGATAGGTCTGACACCAAATACTCTTTTTCCAAACCACCAGACTATACTACTTCTCATTTAACTGCTTCTTGTTCAGGCTCCTCATCTGAAAATGCATATAACAATTACCACCTCATATACTCTATGACTCCAATGAAACTGCATAGAGGAAAGAATTTTGTGAGCCACAGAGATCCTAGTTGTGTTTGTAGTTACTAGAGAGGAAGATACTTCTATCTTGGTCCACTCCCTCACTCTCACTTTAGACTCACTAATTCGGAAAATCTTGAAAACTGTGGCTTATCGCTTTTACTATGACTCAAAAGAGCCTCCCGAACTGGCCACTTGCCAGACTGATAAGAATGCATTTTCATACAGGCAGGACACATAGCCGGGGTCACGTCCCTGGGTTTCTCCAATTACATAGCTTGCTGCAAGGAGCTGAATCAACCATGAATGTCATCCCATTCTACAGTGGCGAGCAGGGTGCTATCTCTTTGGCCTTTGGCATTTAACCATGTTGAATTATGAATGTGTTTCCAATCACACTGTTTGCCTTGGAGCTGGTTAGGATGAATGCAGTACCTTTTTGGGAATTAGATTTTGTTAGTAGACTATGCAATTTTTTAAAGTAAAGTTTATTCAGAAAGCTGTGGTTATCTCAAGATTTGCCAGATTATGGAAAATGGCACTGACTCCTGGATGAGCTCATGGAGTAGTTCCCTGCAAAGCCTGTGGCTTTATTTAATATTAAACAAAACTCGCTGTCCAGGCCAGGGTAGGTCCTGTAAAATCAAACAGCTGATATGTTGGTCTCTCTCTCTCTTTTCATACAAAGTACTCCAGGGAAACTTGTGCCTTGGTTCTGTGTGAGATGAGACCTCTCTTTAGATGAATATGAATTTCATCTTCTAATTAAGAAAGAAAATGTTCTGTTCTACCCAAAAGGCAAAAGTTAACAACGTGATGAATTCAGAAATGGGTATTTTAGGCTGTTCTCTCTTTAGTGTATATGTCAGTTTATGAACATTTCTTTGAGACAGAATGGTGCTAATTCCAGGTATCGAGTCTTTTTATGAACCTTGGTCCTCTCCATGCCATGCCCAAAATGCCAGAAAATTCTGTGAAATGGAAATAGAGTCCATACATACTCTAACAGGAACATATAGGTTTTTATGAAGGGACTGGTCACACTTTCTTTCCTACCTTTATGATGAAGGACATTAGGGATAATTTTAGGTTAAAAAAAGAACCTGTGTCTCCACTCCAATGGACTCACAACTATTTCCACCCATGTAGATAGATAAAAAGCCGAGGTTACAACATTTCCCCAAGAATTAGGACTCTCTTATGTCAGGTAGTATGTTCTGAATTATAAAAAATTATTAATTATATAGAGAGTGAAGAGTATTTTAGAGAATCCTTTGTTCGTATTACCAAAGAAGGTATGTGAATGGCAAATAAGAACATGAAAGGATGCTTAACATTATCAGTCATTAGGGAAATACAAATTAATACCACAATGAGCTGGCACTTTGTACTTAGTAGAATAGCTATAATCAAAAAAACAATAAAAAGTATAGGTGAGGGTATAGAGAAACAGGAACCTTTTTGCATTATCCCAAACTTCCAAACTGAGAGTGGTTCCTTTAGGATCCTTCTCCTCAGGGTAGGACAAACAGACTTACTATATGCATTATATAATGAGAAAGTGGTCACTTCAAATTTCTCCTTGAATTAAAAATAATTAAATAGTGGAGTTAGGGCTTCTCTTCTACCTCTGGTCCTAATGCTTCCTGTGACACAAAGAGAATAGAACCTCAAACATGAAATGAAAATTAAAAGTGATTTACAAATATAAACTAACATCATATGGCTAAAAAATCATATCATATATTCTTAATAACATAAATATAGAACACAGTGTAAGGGCTTCTATGTGGCATAAATTGGTTTAATTTTCTTCTTGCTATACTGTAAGGAAAAAGTCCTGATTGCTTTAAAATTCTATAAGCTCTTGGTAGGATGTCATTAAAAGTTACCCTTAAGTTAAGTGGTTATAGAAAATGATATAAAAACCACTCTAACCTAATCAAGCCACTTCAACATTTAGAGTAGTTTTTCAAAAATGAAAACATTTTTGACATTTTTGATGAGTGTTTGGCCATTCAACATTTTTTTAATGTTAAGAAAGAAAATGATTAATTTAAGACTCTGCGGCCAATTGAAATGTTACTACCCCTACAAACTGGGAATATAAAATACAGGTGGTACTCCTATTTAGGAAAAGCTAGCATATGGAAATGCAGGTTTACAGAGCAGACATATTAGAATATGATAATTTTCATTACAAAAAGGTTCTCTACATAACAAAAGGATTTTCCTCAGGGTTCCCCTTAAACATCAGGCTCTGTTAGTTCATTTAAATATGACTCAATTTGCACACCAATTTTCAGGAGCATATTCATTATGGCAAGTTGGGTGTACACACATAATGGCATGTACCCAAGCAGACATTAATTCTCAGCATCTACCACAGTGCTTGGGGCATGCAGCAAACAATATGTAAATGTTTGATAGATAAGTGAGTAAATGAATAAATGAATGAATATTACATAAGCAGACAAATATCCATTCAAAGTCTTTTGAGTACCCAATAAAGTCTTCAAACAGCATGGGATGCAGAATGTCAGGCTGAGTAGGAAAACAACATTCCTCAGAATTTTCAAATAAATTTTATCTTATAGTAGTTCTTATTACTGAGTGAATAAATAAATGAACTTAGTTAACAGGTATATTTTCATCATCAATTCTTGATTGAGAACAAATCGTGAAGTAATATGTGGGAAAAAAAATCAACAAAGGCCACCTTTCTATAAGCAGCAAACCAATTTTGGGGGTCTCCCAGCAGCTTTGTTTGATGCTGAACCTGAAGTATTCAGACCATTACCAGGGCACCTTTGTTCATTCTCTTATCCTAAGCTTCACACTGTTTGGCTATTACAACCACTGTAACAAAAGCGAGTTACAGCTCTTTCTTCTCCTTTCCCACCCCTCAGACACAATCAAACAAAACATCCCAAACTTCCCCTTTTTTCTCTGCAATATTCAACTCCATTCTCCAGCCCACTGACCTGAAGTCACAGATGTCTAAATTCCTGGGTGAGGAAGCCCTTTGTTAACTCACACAGAAGTGGGTAAGTGTAGCACATGTAGCATGTTCTTCAAGGTGTGGCTTCAACCATCACATTAACCCCACTAATTCCTCCTGCTCGGAGGTTTGCTGCTTAAACATCTCCCTATTCTTTTGCATCCTCCTTCTCTCCCTTACTGACACCTCCTTTCCCTATTTTTTTCAGTCAACCTCTGAAACCATAGTCAACAACTGACTCAAAAATGGGTTTCTAATTCAGTGAGGGTGAGGTCAGAAAAGGGATCACAACTGAGGAGAAGATGGTTCATGCAATGTAGTTAATGAGCTGAAATCCTGCTTGGGGAAAGCTGGACCAGGGAGTGGAGCAGCAACCTGAGCTGTTGTGCTACTCACATGCCTGGGATGCTCCTCACCGAAGATATTGGTTCCAGATGCCAAACCCTGTACTCCAAAAAGAGGAACAGGTAGAGACAGACACACTGCAGGAGCCTAGAAGTCATGATGCTCTGTAGCTCCCCAGAGGAAGTCAGATATGCCAGGGTGAGTGCCAGGTGGCATTGTTCTCCAAATGTTCACTCAATCCTCGGCCAGGTCCTACCAGACCTCTACCAGTACCTTCTGGAGATATTCTGTTTCCTAGAATTGGTCTTTGATGTTTCTAGACTTCACATTCTCCATGGAAGGTGGTCCCCATATAAAAGGTGGGATTATAGACACAGATCCCCCAGCAGCTTCCATCTCAGGGCTGCTACTGTGTGTGTGTGTGTGTGTGTGAGAGAGAGAGAGAGAGAGAGAGAAAGAGAGAGAGAGAGAGAGAGAGAGAATTGTTAGAGAATTGGCTCATGTAATTGTTGGGGGGCTGGCAAATTCAGGGCAAACTGGGAGACTGGAAGTTACAAGATTTGTCTCTGTGTCCAAAGGTGGTTTGGAGACAGAATATATTCTTCCCCTGGGGACCTCCATTCTTGCTTTAACATCTTCAACTGTTTGAATGAGGCCCACCCATATTATGGAGGATAATGTGATTTACTCAAAGTCTACTGAGGTAAATATTACTCACATTTTAAAAATACTTCACAACAACATGTAAATAGTATTTGACCAAATAACTGGGCACCACAGCCTAGCCAAGTTGACATATAAAATTAACCATCACAAATACAATAAAGATTGAGGGACAGGCAAGGGGCTATGCTGAATTGGTGAAACACTACCCACACAAACCACTCCTGCTTTTTCAAACCACCTGCTGAGACAAGTGTGTGATCATGTGTCTGTTTCTCCATCTACTTCTAATTGCTTGCTAACACTGATCCTTGGCTCAATTTGGTTTTGGACATGGATATGCTCTCAGGGAGCTATGCAGAGCATGATTTAAATAAACAAACAAAAATATATATATATATTAATTATAATATATAATATATATGCATATATATATATATATATATATGCATTAAAGAAGGGCCTCCGTCATTCCCTTCCTCCTACCTTTGTTACTTATTAAATCCTACCTTTGTTACTTACAAAATCCTGCTCATGTAGCCTCATCTACTTCTTAGTTGCAGCTGAATTTCAGAGCCCAGCTCAAGTGCACTTTTTCCTCCCCCCCTTGACCTTATCCTTTCCTTCTCTCATACTGCTCATGCTCATGTTGATTTGGATTTCTGGCCAAATGTAGTATTTACCCACAATATGATTAAGTACTTTATTAACACCATTTCTATCATCCCTTACAAATCTAAAACTTGGTATCTCTCTTCTTGGCATCAAGTAATTCTTGAGAGTTGACTGCTTCCAAGACAAAAAATAAGTAAGTAAATAAATAAATAAACAAATAGGAGATTTGGAATAAATAAGCCTATCATATTAAAGACCGACTAAGGGCGCCTGGGTGGCTCAGTGGGTTAAGCTGCTGCCTTCGGCTCAGGTCATGATCTCAGGGTCCTGGGATCGAGTCCCACATCGGGCTCTCTGCTCAGCAGTGAGCCTGTTTCCTCCTCTCTCTCTCTCTCTCTCTCTCTCTCTGCCTGCCTCTCTGCCTACTTGTGATCTCTCTCTGTCAAATAAATAAATAAAATCTTAAAAAAAAAAAATAAAGACCGACTAAAAGGAAAAATATTCACGAAGGTATAGATGTTTATTAAAAACAAACAAACACAACAAAATCAACCAGATGCCCCCCAAAATCCCCATTATGAAATGGTCCAAATTATCATGCCGTATAGTTGAATCAAAACGTCTGCATGCACAGATGTTTTAGTGCTTGTTCAATGAATGAATAGAAGAGAGAAATGCTACTTTGAAATGTCTTTTTTTGTTTTTGTTTTTGTTTTTGCCAATCTCTCAATAGAGAACATTTTTTAATGTCAGGCAATTTTTCTTCCCTTCTTTCATTTTTTTTTTTAAATGAGCTTTAGGCCTTATGAGTAAAATACAGTAGATTCATATAATTATTGACTGTTCAGAATGAGCTTCACTTTAGCCACGATGTAAGAGAAACAACTCCTGGGGGAGGTTTTATCTGATCTGAAAAGTTGTATTATTATTACTATTATAAGAAAAATTGGAATGCAATTTAATTGGGAACATAACCAACCAGATGTGGAGGAACAGAATAAGAAACCAATGTGAAAGGCCGTACTTATTGACAGGACATCCCTCAAGCAAAAATATGATATAATTTTGAATTTTAAAAGACTGGAAGTGAGAAAATCGGAGACTTTAAATCTATAATGAAGAGTTTATAATATTCTGTCAGTATTACCAGTAACTTAGAACACTTTTCTAATTTTAATCTACCTTCAACTAGTTTGCTTTTAGCATTTTGCCTAAGCTCTGTATACACAGACACACACATAAGCTATTAACTAGTTATTTCAAGGTGCATAACCATGTAAATGAATCAAAATAAAGCAAAAATCCTAATGGCTTTCAAATATTAGAAATGTGGACTACAAAAATCAGAAAATTATCTTCATTTTCTGCTTCCCTTTATTGTTCAGGAAGAGGTGTGGTTTACTCTGAGAAGCCTAAAACTACTTCTTTCCCCTTGTTAGTACTTTCCTTGATGCAGACATCATTTCTGAAAGCCTAGCCGGAGAAGATTGAGTGCAGAGCACAAAGAATCCACAGAGTAGACACTGTTTCCTTCTACCTTGGTCATCTTAAGGAAAAGGTAATCCAGCATTCACTGACACCTAATATTCGGCACGTCTACAGAGACCCCCTTATTTAAGACTTGAAAACACACTGTAAGGCACCCAGACAATACCTTCATTTGCAGATCAGGAAACCAGAGCTTAGAAAATATGCAACTGGGTGAGTTCACACAACTCTCTGGTGGGACACTCAACTTTACACCCAGAGTCCCTCTGACTCTCTCGTGCTTTTTCTTTCATGACACAGCATGGGTATCACTGATATAAAAGGAAACAATAATGAGTCCTGTTGATTTTGAGAACTAGTGTATTCAAGTGCATTTAAATAGTACCCCTATTTTACAATTTACAAACTATTTGCAAACTATTTACAAACAATTCACAAACTCTTTTTCCAAACAGAAGACTTACTCTATGTTTTTGTATTATCAGACTGAGAAGTATCAAGATGAAATCTGAGCTTTTCAGGAATTCCCACATAGGGCTCTGCCACTCTCCCAGTGAGGAGATGGGCTAGGTTTCAGGCAACAGGTAGCTCCTGTGTATGCAGCACCGGCTCTCAAAGCAATAGGGGATGTCTGCAGACGGGATCAGGCTGGCTCAACCCAAATGTCTAACGAGAGATGGAAATACAATAAAATAACATGTCGTTGATTAGATATTCTAATTCTCTACCATACCCTTTTCCAAAGAAGTCCCTTTATTTTTCTTCACCTCAGAAATCTTTTACCCCATTTAAACTATTTAATATTCTACTTCCTTATCTAGGATGCCTGAGGCTAACACACCTCCTCCCCCACACACAATCATCATATTGGATTTATAATTTCGAGAATGGTCACACCATTTTGAGGGCTACTATGCTATGTCTTCCATAGCATTAAACTTATTTAAGAAAACATTTTATCTAGAAGATTAGAGGCAAGATCCCTTGTGAAAGTAAATACCTTGCAACACAATAATTTGTGAAGACTTGGGAATTACTTTTCTTTGTAAGAAAAGAAATGCATCGGGATCTATTCTCTTGGACCTAACTTCTCAAAAGAATCAGGCATGGCTTCTCATCATAGCTAGAGACTCACTGTGTTTGATGTGTTTCTACAGATCTATACATGGTTTAGTTTTTTTTTTAATTCAAAGAAATTATAGAAAATAATTTATTAATATATAAAATATAATAAATATTTAAATTATAATTAACATTAACTATATTAATTAATTAATTATATAAAATAATTTATTTTGTAGACTGGGAAAGGACTGAGGCAGTGATAAAACAGAAAGACAATAACATCATGTTTTATGGTCACGTGTCTCTGTTGCTCCAGGCTGCCTAGGCCTCCTAGGTTCACCCTGAAATCTTCCTTAATGGATATTTGTTTTTGTTTTTGTTTTGTTTAGTTCTACCTCTTTGGTATTGGACTCATCTATCATTCAAATTTCAGTGTTCAGTTTCTAGTGCAATGTCTAGCCCAGTCCATACTTGTAAAGACAACCACAGAAGTAAGACTGATAGACTCACAAAAGGAATAAAGGAGAGAATGAGAAACAGAGAAAGAGGGAAAATGGCAGCACTTGTTTATCTCTCTGAGGATTTTAATTCATTTCCCCCATTTCTTGCTAAGGTTTCAGGAAATGGATAATCATGTCTGCCCCAACTGCCCACAAAACCTGTTCAGGAAGCAGACATGGGGCCTCCCATTTTAGCAGTGATGAAACTAAGACAGGAAGGGAGGTAAGCCTGACCATCACCAAGGCCCATGGCAGTGGATCTTCCTTCTAGCCAGGACTCCTTCATTCCTTTCCATGTGAAGCCCTTGCACCCTTTTTGAGCTCCCTAAAGGCTAGGCCAGAAGGCTTTTGTCTCCCAGCATGAGGAAAAGCCCAGCAATCCTCCACAAAAACTGAGATGCCCCTGTACCCCATGCCAGCCACGATCTAAGCACCCAGGAGGGAGAAGTACCTTGATCCTCTTGGAAAATGCAAATATGTATCAGTGGCAGAAACACATCCCCAACCAGGCAGCAAGGCCACACGTGAAATAGCGGGGAAGAACAGATTCCCCCCAGTGCTGGTGAGTGCCGCTGTGGCCCTTCCTCTCTAAGAATCCCATCCTGAGCTTCATCCATCCTCTTGGGGCTGGCTTAAAGGCAGGAGCCCACTGGGATGCTGGCAGAAATAGGGCACAGGGTCTCTGGGATGTGTGATGGGGAACAAAGGGGTGGTATGGGAATGCAGACAGAAGGGAAGGGAGGATCATAATTGGCCTCCCTGATGACCCTGAACTCTCACTTGACTACAACAAGCAAGAGTCTTCTAGAAATAGTACAGACCTGCCCAGGACTAAAGAAGTAGAATCCACAGCAGTTCTGAAACAAATCAAAGAACCATTACTTCAAACAAACAAAAGCCTTGCACCTTCTAACTCACCTTTGAACACTTGCTAGATTTTTAGATTCAGATCTCTTATATTGATAACCCGTCCATTTAAACTTCATTACAATGAAACTTGGGCAAACAATGTACTTTATAACTTATTTTCAAAACAGATACAAGAACAAAAAAACCCAGAAGTGTTTGTTTGAATACCCTTGGATTATAATTTTTCTCTCCATTCTTGATTTCTTGCTCCCTTTGAATCTCTCTGCCTATCTTCCTTTCCTTTTTTCTCTCCTACCTTCCTTAACCTTTTTCTTCCTTCCTTCCCTTCCTAGCTTCCCCTTCTTTCTCTCCTTTTTCCTTCACCTCTTCCTTTCTCTTGGTTATAGGATGTCAGTTAATACAAATTTCATATTTCACTTTTTGAATGTGGGTGCAGAACCTGGAATGAGCAATAGGTGAATTAGCACCATAAAGCAGTGCCTTACAGGGCTCCCCTTACCTCTCCATCTTCCTCTACCGACTCTGTGCCCAGAAGCACATTTAAAGAGGTTTAAAGAGGCATTCACCAGGCTACACAATACAGATAAAAAAGTGTTTTTCTATAGAGAATGTCCTCATAAACCTAACTGTGACTTTACTGTAATTCAACTGTTTTTCTATTGTCTTTACCAATCGCTGTGTGTGTGCATGCATGCACACGTGATGTCATTATTCTGACATAACTAGAATGATCTCATTCCAACTCATCCCTCATGCTGCCTCTGAGAGTGGTTAATCTAAAACAGACACACAGAAAAATAAATACAATAAAATAAAATACTAAAATAAAATAGACACGCAGGAAGTTTTTGATAATCAATCTATTTTTCTTATTAGTAATTTTCCATTATCTTCTTAAATTACTACATTAGAAAGCTCTTCACTGTTGTCATCAAAGCTTAATAGCACCATTCAAATCTTTTTTTTTTAATTTAAAGATTATATTTATGTATTTGACAGGGAGAGAGAGAGAGAGCGAGCACAAGTAGGGGAATTGGCAGGCAGAGAGAGAGAGGCAGCCTTCCCAGTGAGCAGAGAACATGATGCCGGGCTTGATCTCAGGACCCTGGGATCATGACCCAAGCCAAAGGCAGATGCTTAAGGGACTGAGCCAACCAGGCACCCCCTCATTCAAATCTTTTACAGGGAAAACAAACCTTAGGCTCTTGGCATAACTGACTGCTGGGGGGAAGGGAAGTCAGTGCATTGTCTTCAGGACATTTCCTTCCTTTAAATGGATTAAAAGCTACCAGTTCTCCAGAAGTTTTGGAAATAAAATGAGATGATACATAGGTACTTGATTTAAAAGGAATGCACAAGTTATTTTCTCAATCTCAATCCCTTGCATCTATTAGGAACTTAAGTAAAATTTGGGGAATGAATGGATTATTTTTCCATTCAAATCAGTGACTTACAACTATTTATTCATCTTGGATCCCTGTAAGATATTAATAAAATAGAAATACAATAAAGAACTAACACTTATTTAGAGATTCCCATTTGCTAGCCACTGTTCTGATTACTTTCCACATATTAACATGATCTTCACGTCAAACTCTGAGGTACTTGTTATTATTCCTATTTTAGAGTTGAGAAAACTGATATGGCACCTATGAAGTCACCTGCCCTAGATCACCTAGCTAGTAAAGGATGCAGCTGTGATTTGAACCATGCAGTCAGCTCCAGAACCCATCTCTCAAGCACCAAGTATCCTCACTACCACAGATATAAGCTACAGGCTTCACTACCAGACAAATAAACACAAAATGTTGACCCAGTTTTAGGGGAGTCACAGAATACTTGAAGCCCAACCATGAAGCCTAGGTTAGTAATTCATGATTACATCAAACTGGTTTGGAGCAATGGTTGAGTGAGTTTGTTTTCATGGTGACAGCAGGAAATGTAGCACTAATGCACTGTCAGTTTCTAGAAAAGATGGGAGAAGAAAACTAAGAAAACAAAACAGAGGTGGAAGGCCATCTGGGCCAAACTTTGCACATACTATAATATTTATGAGATTGGGGCTGGCAATATTCTGGCTTAAAGATCCAGGGCTCCTTTATCCAAAAGCAAACCCTATCTAAATAGAATATATATAATTTCATGATTCACGGCTGAACTGTGAAAACCATAGTTACAGAAAATATAGTCTACTTTTCTCCCAACACAAGGTACTTGAAAAGCAGGTGATCCATGGTGAATGCAGCATGAAGAAGACTAAGACATCAGTGTGGTAGTTTGGATCAGCTTTTCCCTGGAAGGGAAGCCACGGATACCCTTTACAAGTAGCTGATCTTGTCCTCTCTCTGGAAACATATCTAACAGCCTGGAAGACTCAAGAAAAATCTGACCTGAACTCTCCTTTCCCCCTTCTTTTTTGCATAGTGGTCTTTGGTCCTACCTTCAAATGTTACATTACTTCTTAATTTAATTACACTTGTCCTCAAAGTCAGACATTTAAAAAGAAATAACATGGCTGCTCTGTCTGTGCAGAGCTTCCTTGTTGTATGTTTCTCTAGTCTGTGTAGACTGAGTGATATTGACCCATAGGTCACTGAGACTGTGCTAACCTTATTATTCTTAAATGTTGGTTTTTCTCTATTCTTGCATACAATATGCAGTCAAGTCCATCACGAAATTCTTATTTCAGACACTATAATTTCTATTTCTAGAATTTTAATTTCTTTTTTTTTTTTTAAGATTTTATTTATTTATTTGAGAGACAGTGAGAGAGAACATGAGCAAGGAGAAGGTCAGAGAGAGAAGCAGACTCCCCGTGGAACTGGGAGCCCGATGCGGGACTCGATCCCGAGACTCCGGGATCATGACCTGAGCCGAAGGCAGTCGTCCAACCAACTGAGCCACCCAGGCGTCCCTCAATTTCTAGAATTTTAATATGGTTTGTTTTTACCACTTTTCTCTAATATTCTCTTCTTTATTCATAATTTTCCTTTCTCTTTAGATTTGAAAGGAAACACTTTTCCTTTAAGATTTTAACATATTTATAATAGCTGCTTTGAAAATCTTTGTCTCCTATAGTTGTCATCTTATCTTTGTCATCTTCTAGTTGGCATCTATTGATTTTTTTTTCTATTTACTATGTGCAGCAATGTTTTGTATGTTTTCTAGTAGATATTATGATTGACAAATTTGTGACATTTATTTTCTTTTTCTTTTCTTTTCTGAAAGGAAATTGTTTTAGTTCTCTTACAGTTAATTTTGTTTGACTAACAACAACGACTATCTCTTAGTAGTGGACATCAAATGAATTTTGCACCATTTTTTTTTTCCAGGTTTCTTGATGTTGTTTTCTGCCAGGCGACCTAAAATACACTCTGCCCATACACAGTAAAGTATAATTGTCAGGTAAGTTATTGGGTAGAGTTTATATGCAATTTTTTTAGCTGTCCCATCTGTGGTTCCTCCTGTCTGGAATATCTTCTTTACTCTCTAGCCAGTCTGAAAATTCAAAACACAATTTTGTGGCAGCAATTTGTTATTGATTTCCTTTTGTCTTTTGCTCTTGCCCCAAATAGCTCTATTGTGTGACTTTAAGTTGCAATATCCGTGGTAAAAATACCTATTTATTGTAAAGGTTCCAATAATATCAACTAAAATTCTTGAGGATTTCACATTGCATGAGTCCTCGCACACCAGTTTTCAAATAAATAAGACAGATTATTTGAACACCTATGTCCAGTATCTACTTTCCTATGGCTTTCCATCCATTTCATTATCTTTCACATCATTTATCATTAATACCCTAATAATTTTCTCTCTTCTAAACTCGCTCCACTACTTTCCTCTTTTCTTTCTCATCTCCCCTTTTCCCATAATTTCTTATAATTCACTTCCCTTCCTTTCTGTTTATCATTTAAAAAATACTTTTTATGTTTTTTGTTCATTAATGAGGTTATACCTTCCTTCACTTTACTGGAAAGAAATTGATCATTGGCTTCCTTTATTCAAGGTATCTGGCAGCTTTCCACAATAGCTAAAGTTTCTTATACAATTTTGAGCAAAAGGGCTGTAGGTAATTCTGGGAAACTCCCTTTCTTACCAAGGATTCTGAATTCATGGTAGAATGCTTTTTCTGTCTACCATAATATGCTTCCTGTTACATTACCAACAATGCACTAGTCACTCTGCCACACACACACACACACAAATGAGAGACAAGAGAACATATGCTGTCTCAAATGAATTAGGAGTATACTGTGGAAAAAAACTAGATACCCCTTAAATAAGCACCAAAATTTTCTACATATCTGCATGACTTATTTTTGCACTTCAGTTAATGCCTCTGCTCAAGTGAAATGATTTCAGGAATGCCTTCCTTGTCCACCTTATCCAAAATAGCAAACCAAGGGAAGTATGCTCCCTTCACTACTTTTCTTCTTACTATCACTAGAAAAATTATCTATTTATTACTTGTTTATAATGTTCATTTCCATCCACTTGAATGAAGCTCCATTCAATGTAAGGGCACTTTTTTTTTTTTTTTTAAACTACTCAGCACTATGCCTAGAATCTGGTATATATCAGACAATGTCAAATGAAAATGGAATGGATAATTTGTTTCTAAGTCTAAATGGTCTTATCATTTTGGCCTAATCCCTTTCATCCACCTTCCATGGTTGTTCCAAGTTAGTTCTCTATTCAAAAATTTATAACCATTTCACATTTCAGATTTAAAAAAATTATAAACCTCAATATCTGGGATATTTCAGTGTATTTCAGACCAACTTTTGAAAATTTAAACTTTTTTTTTTTTTTTAAATGTTGTAAGTCCTGCCCTAGAGTCACATTTGGCCATCTGACTTCCTGCCTTAACCTGAATTTAATTTTTTTTTGTTGTTGGGTTTTCCATTTTTTGGTTTTGTTTTGGTTTTGGTTTTTGTTGTTTTTGACTCCCTCATATATTAGTGTCTACTCCTTACTCGTCCTTTGAATTCTTTATGAATTGTTACTTGATTAAATACCTGTAGTAATTTCTTTGATGTTCTTTCATGGCACATACCACTTTTTGACTATTTTTTTTTCATATTTTGCTATTCACCATTATATGACAGTGGCTATATCTTGTTCATCTTTATCTCTTAAAGCATCTCAAAGAAATAATGTTTCATAGTGGAAACTTTATAAACTTACTACTACTCTAAAGTGGATTGAACTTCCCCTAATTATAGGTGGCTTTAATCAGTATCACAGATGATTCAGATCTTAAGCTGGCTTCTAAAGGAAGTATATTTATGAGACTGATGGAGGGATACAATGAGGACCCTTCTACAAGGCAAAAGGAACTCTGTAACTCAAGGTACAGAAAGAACATGACATTTTAAGGAAGGTGAGGGTATACTGATCTAAGAAAAGTACAGAGGTTATGTCTTCTTGCTACAGTTTCCTGGGAACACGGATTTTAAAAAAAGAAGAAGAAAAAAAGCCTATCCTTCATAGAATTCTATCTCCACATTATTGAGTTTGGGACCTATTCATTTTTACACTGTGAGACCCCTTTGATTGCAAGCATCAGACTATGTTGGGAAGGTGATAAAAGCTTTGGCATGCAGTTCTACCAAATAAGACCTCGCAGAAGATGAACAGAGGAAAAGCGCCTGGCAGTTATATAATTGAAAGGGAGGGAGGTGAATCAGACATTGTATGTCCTAAGGAATCACATATAGTGTAAGCAGTTCACTGATCTGTATCAACACATTAATGATTTATGTAGCTTTTAATTTACAACACAGACATATCTAAAATAATCAGGTAGAAGTAGGCATTAAAAATTCACTGCATGGGTCATAAAATGATTAGTTATTCAAGTGACTTCAGATTTGTATTTCATTAAGGAATAATTTTAATTTACTTTTAAACAGTTTATATACAGAGATTTAAGAACTCTTGCAAGACGATTATGCATACTCCAGCTTTTATGTATCCAATATATTTGAGACACTTGCATCTCCTTTTTTTTCTTCTTGCAAGTAGTATTAATTTGTTTGAGAGCACACATCGAGAAAATATGGCCCAATAATTTAGTAAAAACAACTTTAATTTACAGAAAATGCTTGGCATTTCCTTCACTATTATTTCCATTATGTGCAGTTTATACGGATTTGGGACTAGAGGGGGTCTCTTTCTAATCTAAGTGCGAAATGAAATTACCCAAACATCCCTACATCCCCTGGCCACACAAGGTCAATACTAAACCTTTTATGTCATCGTCATCATCACACTATCATGCAAGCTTATTCGTAAAAGAAAAGTCAGAAATTATTTGCTCCAATTTGCTCATTCATATATTAAAAGTTGGCTCCAAAGTGCTCACAGGTGGATCGAACTCAGGTATCCCGCTTTCTAGCCCAATATATGTTCCCTCAATATCTTGAGGTTCATTAGCTCCATCTTAGCTGTTGAAGTTATTTCTAGTGTTTAAAAAGCCAACTTGCTGGTTCACTGGGACTGTTTATTTTCTGCCTCCTTCCTGATCAAATACTGCGGCAATCTGTAAAAACATAACCAGGCTAGGGGCAGTTTAACTTGAAATTAATCTTATCTAGGCTATTAAGCACCTAGTTTTTCTGGTTTCTGCAATTCTATCACAATAAACATTTTAAAATGCCGCTCTCAACTCCAAAACTAACACAATCATATAAAAAGCTTAGCCATTATCAAACTTACTGGAAGGCAATGTAGCTCAACATGTCGGCAGCATTTCTGTCCTCAGATTTTTTTTTTTTTTCTTTTTAACTAGTACTTTATTCACTCCCATGCTCTACCCTGGATCTCCCTAGCTCTTGCCTTCAATGGATGGCTGTCATGTGGAACTTTATTGAGGGCCTTCTGAAACTCATGATAAATCATGCTGTATGCATTGACACTGTCAACCTTGTCTGTAACCTTCTCAAAGTCAAAGAAGTTTGGCAGATTTCTGCTCTTGCCTAGATGAGGTTTTTCTCTATCTCTCCATAGAAGATGATAAGTCTCATACCTTGCACAATGAACAAAGTTTCTATTTTTGACACAAGTTATAAATGCCAAGTTAAATGATCCAGTGAACATTTACTTAAAATATGTAACTTGTGATACATAAGTTATCCATGCCAGGCTAATGTTCTCTTTCTTTGTCTGTCAACTCCACATATTCCTTCTGAAATCTCCTACTTCAGATCCTCATTTTGTCCTTAAAAATTAAGGATAGCAAATGACAATTTAAACATTGAGTTATACATTAGCACATTCAGTGATGTGCCAAATATCCTAAAACCAGACTTGAAAGTCTCACAGCAGTTATTGCTATCTCTCCATTTTTGCCATCTGGAGCTCATCATGCCGACTTCAGGGATCATTCTGTGAAGAGTTCTAGGACTCTATTCTAGTGAAAAAGATGCTAAAACTAACTTTTGCACAACCTTTTGGAAATGATCTTTTTATTTTTTTTAAACTCCAAGCTTTGCAGCATGCTTTTGTTCACTTGAAATTAATTATGAAAGGTTTTTAATGATTATTGTTCATTCATACAATTTTTCCAACGTATTTTTCATTCTTTTTTATAGTTTTTTTTTTCTGTAGATCCATAACATCCCATTATACGAATGCACCATATATTACTAAGCCAGTCTACCATTGATGGGCATTGTTTTCAATAGGATTTTTTTTTTTTTTTAATATTAAGTCTGGCCCTGTTTCTAGAGGTTTCCCTTTGCAACTACAACTTAGCCTAATTTCTAGAACCATCCATACACTGGCGTCCCTTTCTATATCACTTCCTACCTGCAATCAAACTAGATCTCCTGATGTCATCTAAATAGTCACTTCATCCAACCGAGCCTTATAGTTTCTTATTTTAACTCCTCTAAGTTGTTCTTTACCCAGAAGTCTTTTGGCCTAACTGCCTTTTCATGAAATTCCCACCCATTCTCAAGACCCAGCTAAAGTTTCTTGCCATTCACTCATCTGTCCTTGACACTCTAGCCTGTGCTCATTCTGTAGCCTATGCCCTCTTATTGCCCTATCAAATGCTGAGCTCCATGATAAGAAGGACTGGGTCTTACCATTCAGGTCTCCCTAGACAACTAGGAAGGTCTCAGAAAGTATGTTTATGTTGGAATGCCATTAAACTGATTGGTTCTACATTCTTTTAGATGATACATCTGTTCCTTCATGTCTTTCACTGCATTTTGTGTATGTGTGTGTGTGTGTGTATGTGTGTGTACTTACACACATTTTGTATGTGCATGTGTTTAGATCCCTTCTCCACTTCTAATTGGTAATCTCATCAAGGGCAGCTGCCTGGCCTTAAACTAGTTTATATTCACTTCTGAGACTAGCTAAGTATTCTACCCATGGTGATGTTTAATAGATAACTTGTTGATTGGTGTTTATAGGAGCGATATTCAAAATACTTAAGAATCATAAGGGATGCTCAACTGGTCAAAATGGATGTTGGTCATAAGCTTTCCATAAAGCCATACCTTCATATACTGGCTCAAAGTCAGTTCTGGTTGTTTTCTGTAAAGAAAAAGAAAGCCTATATATAAATTAATTGGAGGCCCAAAATATCTGGATTGTTAAAATAAATTTAGATAAGAAATGCTTTCAATGTGATGAAAAATGAGATTAATTTCCCAAGTATTAAATAGTATTTTATCTTTTTAGTCTACAAATAGGCTGAACTTTTTCCATTTCTATAATATGAATTTTCCTTCTGTTCTCTGTTCTCTTTATAAATAAAGCTGTTGAACATGGACAGAAAAGAGTGAATCTATGGCAATGTCTGAGAAATAATCTAATAGTTCCTCAGTTGCTGGAATTACCCAAGTAGTTTTGCTTAAGCCTCTGATCCTAGAATGTACTAAGAATATATTATTACAATAAATATTAAGGGCGCCAGTAAAGAAAACATGCCTAATAATCCAGAATTTCTGAGTGTTGGGGTTTTCTGACAACGTTAAACCAGGAAGGTCCTGTTAGCTTTATTTTCAAACTGTAATAGAGATTTACTCTAAGCAATGCAGTTCCTTATAGATAAGCTAAGTTCATGTGGAAAAATAAAAATCTAAAGCTAGGAGACTGAATACCAATGCTAATGTCAAAGAACAAAAACAGATTTTTTTTTTTTTTTTTTTTAAACAGAGATAGAATAAGAAAAGAGCTTCAAGACTGAGGAACCTGGCAAGAAAGACCAGGTAAGTACCTACATCATATCCCTGGAGTATTTCTTATTTCCATCTCTAATTGCATTCGGCTGTGAAGTTTGTAGGGATAATGTGTATTAAGGGAAGACAGGAGACTTCAATTACCTGAATTCCAAAACAATAAATCATTCATTCTTTTTTTGTTATTTAATTCAATAAACATTTTCAGTTCTCTTGGTGAGCCAGGCCAGGTGCTAAGCAATGAGGACTCAAAGACATTAGGAAGAGCATGATTAAAGGAGGGTGAAATCAAAGGATGCCTGGTTGCTTCAGTCAGTTAAACATCCAACTCTTTTGTTTTGTTTTGTTTTCTTTAAGATTATTTATTTATTTATTTGACATAGAGAGAGACAGAGAGAGAGAGAGAGAGAGACAGCAAAAGAGAGAACACAAGCAGGGGAAGTGGGAGAGGGAGAAGCAGGCTTCCCACTGAGCAGGGACGTGGGGCTGATCATGATCTGAGCAGAAAGAAGATGCTTAATGACTGAGACACCCAAGAGTTCCCAAGTATCCAGCTCTTGATTTCAGCTCAGGTCATGATCTCAGACTATTGAGATTAAGCCCCAAATCAGGCTCCGCGGTCAGAGTGGAATCTGCTTGTCCCTCACCCTCTGCTCCTCCCCCTACTCACATGCTCATGTGTGTGCTCTCTCTTAAATAAATAAATAAATCTTAAAAATAAATAAATAAAAGGAAGGTGGAATCAAGAGAGTGGTTAAAGACCCGTTGTTTGAATTCCCTATAGACAGGCAAATAGGGAGATTGAGTAAGTAGATGAAGTATGAGACTGGAGCTTAGGTTAAAGATTAGGGTGTAAGTATTAAGGTAAAGGTTAGGGTGATAAGTATTTTTTATAACTGGCATGTGTAAATATATATATATAAATATATATATATATGTTTATATACATCATATTATAGTATATTATCTAGAGCATCTGAAGCTGTACTTGCTATGGCTCTTTGTTACTTTTTCTTCTCTCAGTTAACGTAACTTGCTCTGTTACTTTTCTTGTCTTTGGCCCTTATTTACCTGCCATGTTTATTCAACATCTTAAAGGTACTTAAAAGTACTCCTTTTTTGATAGTGGTTAAGAGGTCCAATATGAGTTTATCTTTTTATACTCCCATATTTAAAACAATGATGAATCTTTGCTATCATTTTGGTCTCCTTGGTATTGAAGAGCCCTTGAGATCCTTGAGAGGTTTAGGGAGGAATCACTTGAGGAACCAAAGGCATTGAAAATTAAACTTCTATGGAAAGCGGAGAGGTGCTTCTCAGCTGTGGCTGCATATTAAAATCACTGGGAAGCTCTTAAAAAACACTGATGCCTGGGGGGGACCTGGGTGGCTCAGTCAGATAAGAGACCTACTCCTGATTTTGGCTCCGGTCAGATCTCAGAGTCATGATAAGATCAAGTCCCGACTTGGGCTTCATGCTCAGCTAGGAGTATGCTTGAAAGTCTCTCCCTCTGCCCCTCTGCCTGCTCATGCTCCCTCTATCTCAAATAAATAATAAATCTTAAAAAGAGCACTGATGTCTGGGAACCATTCAAAACCATTTAAATTGGAACCTGGGTGATGTCAATAGTGTGACTCCAGGGATGACAACCACTAGTTTAGAGGAGTTGGGTTATCAAGTAGCTGATTAAGATGTACTCAGTAAGTTTCTATTTATGTCATATGGTGTGGGGACTATTACTTGAGACATAATATGCAATCATTCTCATAGGAAACTCATGTTCTAGTTTCTGAGACAAACTATCAAATTATTTTATTATAGTAGAAGGTGGGACTGATGTTTGACAATTATACTAATATTTTAAAATAAACCAAAGGAAATTTCAACATTGCTATGGAAATTCATATGTATTTTCCAAAAAATGCTGTTCTTTTGCAGAACATTTAGGTAATTTTATTCTGGAAAAATGTGTTACATTTGCTAGAATACCCTCTATGCAGATAAACCTTCATCTAGTAGGATGGATTTATTTTTCAAGAAATATTGAACATTTTACAGACAAACCTAAAGAACTTGGATAAAAATATTTGTTTGTTTGTATGTATACACGTGCCTGTGTTTATGTGCACATATGTATTCCAAAATCTTCTATGAATTAGGTACTTTCATTATCATTATTTTATAAAGACAGGAAATTGAAGTCCAGAGAGGTTAGGTAACTTACCAAGAGTCACCAGCTATTAGGTAGCAGAGACAGGATTCAAAAAATGTTTAATGTTAAAATGCAGAATGTTTACTATTAATATTACCACAGGAATTGTGATAATTAACATTTTTAGACCTTTAGGAAGCACTTATACACTGTAATTCATAAGTTAAACTGATACAAAACTGATACAAAAGAGACCATTAATGAGAACAAGGATGGAGCGTTTTTATAGTAAGGTCTGACGCTCAGAGGGACAAGTATGAACCTGTACTTGAGGGTACACAGGGGATCCAACTGTTGTGAAGTAAAGCATAAGGAGGGGACGAAACTGTTTTTATTGAAATACAGTGTATGTACAACTGATAAATTATGGACTAAAGAGTCTTAGAACCCTAAATCCGGAAGGTATTTTCACAGACATTAAAAAGATACAAATGGTACAATAAAGAGGCATACTGGGTTAATAAGTACTGTATCAGGGGCTCTCCACAACAGTACTGGTAAGTGAGTCTGAATGTCTAAGGACTGATGTATAGTGAAAGGATCTATGAATTTATCATTTTAGTCCTAGGCAGGAACTTGAGGGCTCTGTAAGTCCATTTTCTAGATGAACCGACAGACCCAGAGACTTAGTTATTTGGCCATTTGTCCCTTGGGTCAGAACCCAGTTGTCCTGGCTGCCCATCCAATTTTCTTCCCACCAAACCATTCTTCTGCTTTATATCAGTGGAAATTCACCCTGAGAGGCACTCCTGCTCCTATCTTTGGCATCACAGCAACTGCCTGCTCTGACACGATTTCCTTCCCAAGCTCGACACAGAGAAGAGCGTGACTGCACACCTTCCTAGTGAACAGAGGAAGACAGATGCCATCTGAGGAGGCGTCTGTGAGTCCCTCCACTCACTGGCACCCAGGCACCTCCAGTGTGCATGCACGTGCAAGTGGAATCTCACTTTCCACTTACAAACTCAGAGCGCTATTCCAATAATAGCCTGTGGTGAGACCTTTCTTTCCCTAGAGGCTGGGATTCTTCCATGCCGTAGTCACTTTGAAAACCCGCCTCCTGCTCTGCTTTTCTTTGGAGGAAAGCTCTTGGGAAAATCTTGCTTACAGGGACATTCAAGAACGGCAGGTGGCAAAGGCTTCTTCATCCCAGAATGGAAGTAACCTGAGTCCATACTAAACAAAGGAGTGTGAACGAAAAGAAATGCTTTGGGCTCAGCTCTGGTTAGCAGTACTGTGGGCTTTCCGCACACAAGAATTAAAATCATGCTGCCTTGGACAGACACACAAGATTTCATTTCCTAACATTTCTTAACTATTTTGAGAAGGGAAGGGACTGCAAATAGTTGGTTGAGACACAGATTTTGTGAATTTTCTTACTTAAGCCCATAGAAATAAAACGGGCATGAAGGATTAGTATGAGGTGATGGCAAAGCATTGGACTAAAAGTCCAAACAAATTGGTCTTTGTCATCCCTCATCACCTTTTATCCTTGCACTTATACTGTTACTTAGCACTGATAGTCTGCCAGTTATTTCTCTGGCTACACGTTATCCTGTTGGTTAAAATGAGGATTGGTACCTAATAGTAACTGCTATCTTTTGCTATGCACATTCTTTGAGGCTTCTTTGCAATATCTCATTTAAAAACAACAGTGGGACAGATATTATCTGTGTTCCTAGAGAGATGAGATGACTTGCTTGACCTCATGAAGGTAGCTCATTGCAGGAATGGATTAGAAAGAGCCCAGGCCTTCCAGTGCCTGGCCCAGTGCACTCTTAAATGTACCATCATCACGATTCACACAGAGCCCTAGCACTGAACAGTTGCATTGTTCCACAGCTGGGGCCCTACTTCACTGGCTGCCAAAAACATTGAGTGAGCGAGTGGGCATGAAGTTGTCCAATGAAGGGATTAATGGTACCCATGTCGAAATTAGCTTTAAAATCCTGATTAGAAGTCACTCTCCCTTGCAATGAATTTGGCTCAGGAAATCGAGAGGAGAGAAGCTAATTTAGAGAAGTGGTTGATGCCTTAGGTTTTGCAGTCAAGCTGCCTCTGTTTGAATCCTGGGTCTGACATTCAGTACTTATGTGACCTTGAGCAAGTCATTTAGTATTTATAGTTCTTCATTCCTGAAGTGGGGTTAACAATAATATCTACCTCCTGAGGTAATTATATCTTTAATGGCAGTACATTCAACAGGCTTAGCACACAATGTGTGCTCAATGCACATTTTCCCTCTCTCTGTTTCCCTCTCCCTTTTCTTTCCCATCACCCTTCCCAAAAAACTGGAGCACTGTCAGCAGTGCTGCTGACTATGTCACCACAACACAAAACCCCTTCACGATTAAGTGAGATTCAAAGATGGGCACTTAATGACTTTTTCAAATCACTGGTTGGGTTTTCAGAATTAAAAGCCTCCAATCTGAGGGTTTTGAAGGGGTGGGGGGTGGGAGGTCGGGGTACCAGGTGGTGGGTATTATAGAGGGCACAGATTGCATGGAGCACTGGGTGTGGTGCAAAAATAATGAATACTGTTATGCTGAAAACAAATAAAAAATAAATTCAAAAAATAAATAAATAAAAGCATCCAAATGCCAAGAGATGCTGAGCTCTGTAACATGAGATGAACCTCAAGGTGGACTCTTTAAGTCTAATATGATATGCTCCATCTAGATCAGTCTGAATCTTAACAATTTCTGCTCTGCACATGTAGAGGATGTCTGGTCTTGCCATCTCTGTCAAAAGAGATGCACTAAAATTTATATAAATGGATACATATGTATATATGTGTATGTACACTTCTGTATGTGTATATAAGTGTGTCTGTATGTATGTACCCATGCTCACATATCTGATCATAAAGAGTAGTTTCATTGATATTAATCTTCCTGACTCTCAACTGTAAGTGGAGATTTGTGACATTCTTAAATACAGAACTTCAAGCTCAGAGATGTTAGGTCCACACTGAGACACAAGCCTCTTTTCATCTTGACACCTCAACTAGAATACTTCTGGGCAAACTCCCAGCATTGGGAACCCAAGTTGGGAAGCAGGCTCATGGGGAACATACCTGTACATCCTGTCAAAGAGAAGTTGTTGATGGCTAATCCCTTTGAATGGTCTGTAAGAAACAGAATCTATTTGGGCCCCATTCTGCCTTCCTTCTTTTGGTCTCTTGCCCCTTTTAAGCTATTAAAATATAATTCCAAAGATTCCAACCTCTTTTTCTTTTCCCCCACATGGGAAAACTGTCACCAAGTACCATTAATTCTACAAATCATGATACCTGATGTACCACACAGCACACCGAGAAACCCATGTTACATCTGCCTCTAATTCCAGGTAAAATATCATGACAAAAATCACAGAATCTTTGGCAAATAAAATCTGAAAGACACCTGCTCCAAAATTCTCATTTTACAAATGAGAAGGAAAAACAGAGAGGTTAAAATAAATTTGTCCAAAACCAGAATTCCACTCATTGGTTTTAATTGTTCCTAGAATTTCATTTCTGTATGCATTCCCCCGCAAGGAAGAAAACAAGGAATCATTTTCCTTTCATAAAAAGAGAGAGAGAGAAAAAAAATAAGACAGAAGCAAAGCAACAGAATTTATCTTTATGAAAGCAAATTCTGTAGATATTTTGCCAAAAAGGACACATAGTGAAAATGGATTAGTTCATTTGAGTGGTTTGTGGAAAATATATATTTCCCGAAGCAGGTGGTGCTATCAAAGTGAATAGGGAGAAAAATGTCGTGTATGAAAAATATTTTTTTTAAAATGCTATTTTTCAAGTCGAAAGGGAAATGACACAAAATCCTACCACTGACTCTGACAGCATATTCTAATGGGTTTTGGCTGTATTTTAGAGAAACACACACCCACATACAAACAGAAACAAACATTTTCAAAAAGGATATGTATAGAAAACCCTGGAGGTTTTACATTTGTTAGATGGGAGAAAAAAAGAAAGACAAACGGCCTGCCAGATAATGAGATGAGTGAGCAAGTAAGTCATTGGAAACTCACAAAATGCACTTTCTGAGACATTTCTAGTACTGTTGATATAAGCAGAGAAACACAGATGGAATAAGAAGCAAACTGTTGCCCCATGGACATTTCAGCAAAATTCCAGAATTTAGCACTTTAAAAAAGTAGCTCCGTGGTTTAGTATGTAAATTAATTTTTTTTTTTTTTAGTATATTTCTCTCTGGTCATCTTTTTTATTTTTCTAGTTCTTTATTTTTCCCCCCCTCTAACTAGTAAAATTCAGTTCAATGAGCATTTACTGAACTCCAGCCACAGAAGAGGGTTTGAACCATACAGGACATTATAGGGCTTATGAGGAGGTCAGAAATGGTGAAGAAACACGCTAGTCCATTAGGAGACTTAGTTTATTCCATTAAGTACTAAACTATATCGTGATCTGTAAGTGCTGGTCCCTGCCTTCCTGAAAGACCATGTAATTTATCATCCTCACTGGGATACTGGTTTGTTGTTTTTTTTTTTTTTTTCCCATCTTTGTATTGAAATATAATCTACATACCAAAAAGTGTGTATCTCATAATTATACAACTTCATGCCTCTTTTTCCTCTGTTCACTGACTTACCAATCTTACTGTTAAGAAAAACCAACC
Source organism: Mustela nivalis (assembly GCF_964662115.1). Lineage (NCBI taxonomy): Eukaryota > Metazoa > Chordata > Mammalia > Carnivora > Mustelidae > Mustela > Mustela nivalis. The sequence continues at coordinate 52,871,910 of NC_139033.1, forward strand.
TACCTTTCCCTCTGTCCAGCATGGGTGCTCTATGTAACTAACAACCACAGTAACAGTACCACTGTCCCACTTCCATTAGAGAACTGCTGTTTATAACAGACACCAAGGCAAGAGCACCCAAAGAGTAACGGCCAGATTTCATGCCCAGCTATGTCCTTTTCTAAAATTTTGATTTCTTGACAGCCCTCCCCCCACCCCAACACACTAGCCACAGTGCCTTTGCTTATGAGTCCCATCTTAACTCAGGAGACCGCTTCTCACTTTTAAGCATATTGAGGACTAACTTGTAACTCAATTCGAGTGAGGCTCCTACTGACTCTGGCACCTTTCCAATAAGTTTCTCCAATACTTTTAATTTTTAGCCATTCAGTTTAACCCCGAAGTAAATTTGTACATTTTCTGGTCACTGTTACTTCAAAAGCAATTCCATAACACAGTGTCTAGCAAATAATACATCCTCAATGGTTAAATTCTGTACTTGAATTTTCCTCCAGAGTTAATACTGCAATCTTGCTGAGACAGAGGATTTAGGTAGTCTTCCCAACAGGTTTCCATAGTGTCCCCTTAATTCCTCTTATGAGTACAACACTGATGTCTGTGTGATGTTTCAAGGCAGAACACTCAGGAATATCACAAATAATTTCCCAAACCTCAAGCCCAGTACATACTCAGGCACAATCTTCTTAATTATATACCTTAAATCTAGATTGAATATGCTTTTTTTCACCATCATACTCAATGTCCTTTCCTGGGTCAGTTCATCAGTTCTACTCTGAACCATTAGAAAATTACTTATGCCAGGCACTCCCGCACACTTCAATCCATTCTTACCATGTTGTAGCCAGAGATGCCTTGTTAAAAATGACAGTGAAATTGATCTATGGCCTTGCTAAACTCTCCTAATGGTTCCTCTTTGGTGCTAATTCCATGGTATGAAATCCAAAATCTTTCACGATATCCTACCCAGAATAGGCATTTACATGCTCAAATGCTTACCAGACCATGATCAGAAAAGAGAGCTAGCTAAACTTGCTGGTTAACATCTACTTGGAGAAGGCAGAATGTCAAATTAAAGGGCTTTCCTTCCCAGTTTTTACTTAGCAAGCAGAAACACTCAGTTTATGGCAATAAAGGCATTAATTAAGCAGAGTATAGGAAAATGTCAATGAGAATTGACAGCTGTGACTTCTCAGTGAAAATATTAAGTAAAAGTTGCCTGCACTCCTTTCTCCTCCACCCTCTCCTCCTTCTTGCTCCTCCAGTATTTGATTAAATACACTAGAACGAAAACATCAATTCACTCTCGTTAGAGGGCAAGACATTGTGAATTAATGAAGTCAGTTCTGTGGGCATTTCGATTCAATTCTATTACTTTCAAGTACTTATGATAACTGGACCTTAATCTTTCCAACACAGAGATCATTAGTATCATTTAGCACATATGATAGTGATCACTGAAAGTCATTCGTAACTAGCAAATATATACACAAACACAGACATTTATATACATATGCATATACATAATACATATATATGTGTGCTGTGTTTATGATTAAATCTATATTCATAATTATTGCCAAAAGTTATTTTTAATTATATATGTGTTTGTGACTGTTTTCTGGGTTTTCAGAGCTTATTAATTATTAACATTTCTTAAAATATTTTGTTCCTTCCTGCTTTTATGGAGGTTTTCTATAACTACATCACACTCCTCCATCTCTCTATAAAGAAAAAAGGATTTTTTTTTAAATTCAAATTTTAGTTCCACCTCTTCTCAATTTGGTGGGACCTAAATTAAAAGGTTTTACTACAAGGAGTATCAAGTTAAAATAATGATGATATCTATTGCAAGAGACCTATAATGTGAGTCAAATTGCTTTTGGAGCTCAATGATAAGAGTTTTGAAGCTGCATATTACTGGATGAAAATCTCGAAAGCAACAATGATACAAGCTTCATTACCTGGTGTCATGCTTATAACAGGGAGGCCTTCAGTTTTAAATGGTATTTATTGAAAGCTAACCAGATTGTGAGCATTTAATTGAATATATCAATTTTCAGGAGACCAGAATTGTTGTGTTTGCTTAGAAGCTTGTTCTGGAGAGCACCCCCCCACACACTAGAAATATGTAATAATTTTGTGTCTGAAAAAAGCTTCAGGTAAAATGGTAATTTGCTTCTGCAATCATATCAGTTACTCTGGCAAAATGCAACCCCAAATCTCACATGACAGTTTACAAATTAAAACCTGTAGAAATAATTAAAAAAGGAGATATGTACAGGAGTGTTACGTGAAAATGTAAAGCTTCAGCAGCCGGCTCAGCTGAGTGATAACTAGACGTGAGGTACAAACTAATTGTACTTACCTAGTTCTCATAGCAGAAACTGCAGGGATAGAGGTTCTGCAGTGGGAAGAAAGGGCGGGCACAATATTATTACTCTCATCAAGTTTCATGTGATCAAAGAGAACTAGTACTAGGAAAAATCGGACAGCATGGGAGAGGATGTCAACAATTTGGGACTAAATTAATTGTTGTGGATCTTTTTTTTTCTTTAATCTTTTCAATAGTTTTACTTTCCCGTGTGTCTTTTGCATCTTACTGACTTATTCAACAAAGCTGTTCAGAGCAACTACCTTGTTGGAGACGCTGTATCATCATCAGTAACTTGTTCCTCCAACTGGATGTCTAATTCGCTAGAGCCAGACTCTCTACCTTCTTTTTTCTCGTATCCACACTACAGCAGCTAGCGCATGCTTGGGCACATGTTATACACCCAATAATTATTTTAAGACAAATTAAAGGAAAAAAGAGATATAATTTCTGTGATCCTAAAGATTTTCCAAGACACCACTGCCCAGCAGCCATTTGAAACATTTGAATTCAATTTTTTAAAGCAGCTTTACACGGCAAGTCTAGATACAACTCTTAGTTATCCCAGTGAGATTTTGATTCATCCCAGGGGCCTGGACCCAAACTGGAATAACTGTCAGAAGCAACATTAATTGCCCCCCTTCTTGGCAGCTGGGGTGTGAAAATTGGTACGGAGAGAGACTGAAATTTCTGTTCATCCCAAGCAGTGGCCACTGGGGACACGATGCAGCCCATTAGGGGGACAGATGTGTGCAGGCAAGTTTCATATCTGTCTGAACAGCTCCTACAGTCTGGGTAAATAAATACCTTAAATCCCTAGAGCCAACAAACTTCTTCAGGATTTTCTCCTAATCTTATGGGGCCCGATGGTGTCTGGGCCTAAGGCATTTTCTAATTGTGAGTAATTTACTTTAGAAAGCTCAGGAGCTGGCATCTCAGTGGTATGACCACTCAACCAACAATTCCTGAATAGAAATGCTCATTCCCGCCTTCCTTCCTTTACAGAGACCCCTTCCTTTTCCCAGGAACTCTTTCCTTCCCTTCAGAAGAAGATAAACAATACCCATCCAAAACACAAAACCCTTCGCAGCCACCGGCCTCCAATGAATACTTCCTCCTCTGAGCTCCTGCAGCCTGACCACCCACTGACTGTTTTTCAAATGTTGCTTGGTACATTTTGCTCCATTTGTAACATGCCCTTTCTCTACCTCTCCTCCATCTATGTCGTAATCATACAGGTTCAGAGTTCATATTTCTGTATAGCATCTACTGCAATATAAGAAACACCCAGGGAGCTAGTCCACAGCATGATTGATTAGTTCTAGTCAGTTTGCTTATAGCAAGAACTAGGTGTAGGAACGCTGATCCTTATGCCTCCCATCCTCTTCCATGAGCTGTTTGTACATATTGGCACATTTACTATCTTTTCTCTTTTCTATGGTTGCTAGCCCCTTCTTACTAGAGTGAACTTCCTGGGGGCAGAAGACTTGGTATATGTCCGACAACACACGAGAAGACTCAAAGGGAAAGACCTACTTAAGGAAGAATTCCAAGCTGAGGAAGGACTCGATCACAGATGTAGGCATATGAAGTGACTAGGTCAGATACAAATAAATGTTTCAGTCTACATTTCCAACAACAGAGTGGGCCACCCAGGAAGTATAATTTGAGATGCACATGCAGAATCTGGATGACAACGGTGGAGGCAGAGGAAGGGATACCTGTCCTAAGTAGGGGTTTAGACTCCATGGCCTTCAAGTCTCCAGTCTACTGAAGTCTTAAATTCAAGGTCAGTGTGACGGTTAATTTTGTATGTCAGCCTGACTGGGCCATGGAAGCCCAAACATTTGGCCAATATTATTCTGGGTTTGTACATGAGTGTGTTTCTAGATCATCTGAGTTAACAGGCAAAGTAAGGTAAATTGCCTTCCATTTGGAGTGGGCCTTATCCAACCAAATGAAGACGTGAATAGAGCAAAGAGTCTGAATAAGAAGGAACTTTTCCTACCTGACTGATTGAACTGGGACATTGCTCTTCTCTGGCCTTTGAGCTCAGACAGAAATATTGGTTCTTGGGACGCCTGGGTGGCTCAGTTGGTTAAGCAGCTGCCTTCGGCTCAGGTCATGATCCCAGCGTCCTGGGATCGAGTCCCACATCGGGATCCTTGCTCCGCAGGGAGCCTGCTTCTCCCTCTGACTCTGCCTTCCACTCTGTCTGCCTGTGCTCGCTCTCGCTCGCTCTCTCTCTGACAAATAAATAAATAAAATCTTAAAAAAAAAAAAAGAAAGAAATATTGGTTCTTCTTGGATCTCAAGCCTGCTAGTTTGTAGACTGGAACATCCATCACTGGCTTTCCTGGTCCTCAGGCCTTCAAACTCAAACTAGAACTACACCTTCAGGTCGCTTGGATCTTTAATTTCCTGAATGCAGATCTGAAGGACTTTTCAGTTTCTATACTCGTGTGAGACAATTCCTTAATAATGGACCTATCTCTCTCTTTATACACACACAGACACACACACACACACTTATATGTAAGTATGTATGTGTGCATTGTAATATACAAATATGTGTGAGTGTGTGAGTGTGTATGTGTGTGTGTGATACCAGTGGTTCTGTTTCTCTGGAGAACCCTGACTAATACAGTGAGTATTGCCTGTTTTAGAAAATGCTGCTTTCTGACTAGAGGGGATAAAGGAATGGGGAAGCTGGCTTCAGCCCCAGGCCAGTCCATCAAACAATGCCTCTAGCCTTCCAATTGGACTGTTTGCTTTACTTGTTCTAAGAAAGAAAATAAGTTTTGTCTTTTTCCCCTCTGTTCTTACCAATCTATCCTTTGATATTTGGCAAGAGCTGGTAGCTTTTCTTGTGGTCTGACTGGATCTGGAAATAACATGGTTATTTTTGTTTAAACATAATAGCAAAGAAGAGCTTGAGCTTATATGCAATTTAGCCTTATCAAGCCCAGACATATTTGTTTGTGTACAATTGGCACGCCTGAGTGATGTCAGAAGAGCTCTGAAAACAATATATTCTGAAGCCAGAGCTGTTAGTGGGTGGAACCCTCCCAAATAATAAGCACTGTACACATGGCTGGAGCTAGAATGAGTTATTAAGTCCAATATAACCCGCTTTAGTCCATACAGCATGCCATATGACTCAAACAAAACAGGAAAGAGGGAGTAAGTGAAAGAGAATGGGCCAAACATGAAGGAAATTGTGTATTTGTGGGCTCTCTGAAGGCACTCAGTTAATGGTTGTTGAATAAATTATAACTTTTGAAATAAAAAATACAATGACATTCACACATGTATATATGTATTTACATACAGATATAAAGAAAGATGGCATAGCAGAGAGTGCAAAGGCATTCACATGGAGGGCTAGTGTTGTTGATGAATTACCCTATGCTGAGATACTCAAGATGCACAAAGACCCCTGTTACAGTCTTGGTCTTTCTCTCTCCTGATGTTGTCTTCCTTTTGCATCGTAGTGGGCTATACCCTGAGCTGTCTTCATTCTACACGTATTCCATCCCAGCACGCTCAATCTACTTCCAGTCAAAACCACACTTCAAACATCCACAATCGTGGCAAAGATTTCTCTCTGAAGTTGTTCTCAAAGAGAAAACTACTCATGTCTCAGGACCGATATTTCTAGGAACATTGCTAGTTTTGTTCCAGATTGCCTTTGCACACATGTAGAGTAAGAGAAAACAAGAGAGCAGTCTCCATTAAAAATGAGTACGTGCTCTAAAAATGAAAGGATCTTTGCCTGTCAATGGTGCTGGCAAAATATAATGTTCTGCTACCTATGGCTTTCTGTCCCAACCTCTCACCTTTAAACATACCCCAGGGGTTGACAGCTACAGTTAAATGTATTGATGGATGTTTTATGGAGGTTTTATACCTATTTTATATCCACTCCATGAAAGTGACACTGCAAGTGATGAAGGAGACAGAATATTAGGAAACTAAAAATACAGAGTTTGTTCTAAGTGACAGAGTTGCAAAGGAAAGTGTTCTTTCACTCTTTGAACTCATAAGGTAACAAAATATAACCACCCAGTTTGCCTCAATTGCTCAGTTTTCTGTATCAGTAAATTCTGAAATATAGTTTGATTCTTAGGTTGCACCAAGAGATCTGATTCATCAAGTTGCAGTGGGGCCTCAGTCATCTGAACTTTAAACAAAATAATCTAGAATATTTTGGTAAAATAAATATATAAGACACACTTAGAGAATAATTACAGCCTTGTTTTACTCCCCCCACCCTTTTTATTTTGGATTTATCCTAGGATAATGCATGGAGAAAAATACCTTAAATTTGTAGCCAAAAGACCTTTGAGCTTATTTTTGGAGACTCTAGTATCTAGCCTTAGCTCTTCATTTGCTGACTTTTGCCACGAGACATCTCCTTAACCAATCAGAGTCTCACTGTCTTTAATTATAAGGAAATGACATTATCTAGCTCCCATGGTTTCCATATTATTCAGAAAAATATCTGTAAGAGTGCTTTGGAAATTGGAAATTGCTGTATCCAAGCAAAGAAGCATTAGAATATACCTGTGGTTTACTCTCAGCTGGTGCAGTGACAGGTGGACGGATGGTAAAGATAAGATGAAAACCTTGCCCGAGGAGCTCATAGTCCAGGAGCAAGATATATTAAATAGCCTTGAGGTAACAGGATCAATGAATGGCAAAGTGTATCATTCCTAAGGACTGCTAAGAAGGGAGAGACTAATGATTTATGATAAACAGTGGATTATGGGGGAGAGCATAAGGTAAAGATGAGAGAGAATAAGGTAAAGGAACTGGGCTATAGTGGGCCTTCGAAAAAGGGTGCATTTGGTGAAGAGTGTCGATGGGGACATTCCAGGTAGAAGAGAAAGGGTGGAATGGTCCAGAGATGGGAAACAGCACCTTGTGGAGCACAAGAAGGGAAAGAAAATGGCAAGAGATGGTTTGAATCTCAGGAAACCAAAAAGCTTATCTTGTTTAATTCTTTGAATGGATTCAGGCTGTACCCAAGTCTGCAACACTACCTTTTCTGTTTGACTGACTGGCATGCTAAATGTCTCAATCAATATTTACAAATCTTTTTAGTACCAACTTTTATAGCAATATAATACACCATCCACAGAACCCCTCCCATCAAGACCGAGTTAAAGATGGCCCCATTAACATCATGAGTTTATCGACCTATTGATATGTTCCAGAGGTCTCCATTGTAAAATTAGTGAATATGTAAATAGTATAAGCTGAAGGAAAAGACAAACAAATTTTAGAACACTACTGCCCTTGTTATTGGATCCACATGCTTTTTTTCCAATATGTCTCTTTTGTTTTGTTTCCAGAAAGTTCTCTTCAGTATCTCTAAACTTTTTTGGATATAGTTTTCTACCAACAATGGAAAAAAGAAAATCCAGTCAGACATCCTAAATACCTTTTGTACTTTTCTATACTTTACGCAAGAGCACAGAGGGATATTTTTTCTACTTTGAACATTATGATTTAATAGACTTTTTAAATAGAATGTCAAAAACAAAAGAATAATTTTAGTACAATGGCATGAGAACTAAATGTATGGATTGATCCTCTGATAGGCTATTTACTCACCATCTCCTTCTCATGTACTTTTTAAGTGATTCATGTAAGCGGCCAGTATGTTAGAGACCCAAGTTCCCTACTTATCAAACTGACTGGGCAGGAAGCTAGCTCTCAGCTCTCCTGCCTCAACAATGCAAACGGTGACATGTATGAAAGCACATTGATGATTACTTCAGAATCGTTATTTTTTTAATTTCTCAAAAGAGAAAGCAAGTTTTTACTGACTGTTAACAGGATGGGAGGCACTAGATTAACGAGCACCGAGGTCCTGTAAGAGGCAGAAGGCTTTGAGGACTTGACATCTGCTTACAAAATGCAGATGTCTCTGTTTCAGACTGTTTCTTCTTGAACATTATCACATTAATTCCCACTGAAAAAGACTCTCCTCAAAAAATGTTTGCCAGAGAGGAAAGAGCTACAGGCTGGTGTTCGGGGATTGGGGCTCACGTTTGAAATCCCAGTCACATTACATTTCTCTGCCTTATTTTCCTTATTGATAGGGTGAAGTACCCATGTCCGAAGACAACCAAATGAAGTGTCAGGTAAATTTAACACTGCAACTATGCTGGTTATTAGGGCATTGTCTCTCAGCTCTAAACGCATCTTCTTATTCTCCCAAGTGATACCCAGAGGGGAACATAAAGGCTGGAGGAGGAAGAGGCTCTTAAACATATTTTTGTTCATAGATGCTTCTTAACTCTGGTAGTTCTGTTTGGCTCCAAACAGCAGATGAATCCAACCTGAGAAATTTTATCTCCCCTCCCAGGACCAGCCCCATGGTGCCTCTTCAGAGAACTATGTCCCAACCTTACAAGGACCCTCCTCCCAGCTTCTGAGGCAGCAGCTGGTCAGTGTTCCCTCCTCGGAAGCCTGGTTCCAGCTCTGTGCCTTCCTCCAATTGTCTAATGACTCCAAATTCTTTTCCTGGGGCCAGGAGCGGAAGTTGCTTCCTGTAATATCTACTTCCGAGTCACCGCAGGGATTCCTTCTTATCTTTGCCATCTCTCCAACGTTTCTCTAACTGACTCATGACACTACTTTCTACTGTTGAAATCACCGGTGTGCTTTTGGTTTTCTTAAGGGGAGCCTAATAAATTCAATGGTTAAAAGCAAGTTGGGACATTTATACATTAATAATATTTTCAAACTAGCTATATTTCTACTTTTCCAGGATTCTAAGACTGCATCCTCTTCCCTAGGAGCATTCTTTCTAGGATGTTATTTGAGCAGAGACCCTTTCTTTTGGACCATCAAGATCCCACAGGGATCTCTGCAAGTAAGGTCTGTCCATTGCTCAAGCTCCTAATAGAAGAAGCTTCTTTCTGAAACATGGAAGCAGGTCAAATGGTCCTCGTAGGAAGACTTCCAGTAGGCTAAATCATAATTACTCTCCAATCAGGTCCAACAGGAGCCTTAATCTCTTTTCTACTTAGTAGTGATAGAGTTGTAGATTAGAGTTGTTTTGTTTGTGGGCTGACATGTGCAGGCAAAACTAACCAGGTGGCCATGATATCTAGAGCCAGAAATTAATGTGCAGCAGTCAGAGAACCTGTCTTACTGCAAAACAAAAGTTTCTTAAATAATTGGCTTCTTGCTGTAGCCCTGCCACCACCAGTAGATAGGCAGACATATGGGAATTGGTAAGCTTGGGAACACACAGGTATTCCCCGCCTCATGTGGCATTATTCATGTGCCCTGAACCTTCCATTCTGAATGTTGGGTGATAGTTCAAGAAGATAATGGCCTCTGCCCAGGATTTGAATTCCTAGAGGACAAGAGAAGGCAGCACTGGGACTTCATTATAAGTTGGTCCTCTTATAATTTGTTGCAACATGGAATTGGGAAAACCTTCCACAAAACTGACAGAGAGTTTAGTTCATAGCTTGTATCTGTGTTAAAAACATACCCCAATTTGATTCATTTGTGTAGTCAGTCTGTAACTAAACACAAAGTGAGGGGTATATATCTGAATTATCTCAATGTCAACGTTATTTTCTATTAACTTCATAAGTCATTATCATGGCTATAAAATTATGATGATGCACTTTCAAGAATATGCTTTAGGAACTGGAGGGGCAAATATTGTTTTGTCAGGTGACATACCCAAATATTAAATTCAAAGAACTTGGCTGATTGAATTGTCCATTTAAGTTTTCCCGGATATAAAAATCTAGTCAAGAAGACAATATTAAAACATGGAAAGTTAAATCACTATTTAAATATGACTAAATATCTGGCATGGGCCAGACTTTACCAAAAGGTAACACATTTAACACACTGATTGTTTTTAAAGAATTCTTTGAAAAAAAGAGTTTTGCTGCATTTGAAAGAAAATTTTCTGAAACACCATACCCTTGCTGGTTTGCAAGACAGTACATTTCTTCTATGTCTTAAATACTCCAAAAGATTATAAATTCCTTGAAAGAAGTGGCACCAGGATTAAAGTAAAAGAACCAGGAGGTCATCCTTTTCAGCCTCCCCTTCTATGAGTATTCGGCCCTCTACTTCCCCTTCAGTTAAAGATCATTTAGACTGAGCTTGAACACTGTCCTACTAGGGGATTCACGAACCAGTAAGGAAAACCATCCAGGTTAATTTTGCTTTCAAAATGAGAGCACCTAATCTTTTTTGTATCAGAATTCCACTTTAATGCAGTCACGAAATATCATTGAAAGCCTTCCTCAAAGCTGAACATCTAGTCTATTTTGGGTTCTTTGACATGCTTTGTTTGAAGATTTTTTGGCATCCTGGTCTTTTCTCCTCGGGACTACGTCCTGTTTACCAATATATATACTTACTTGTCACAGCCTAAATTTAATATAAGCAAATGTCACTACAAACAACACTAACTGTGGTTTACTAAAAACTATGTGTTGGTTACTATCCTCTCAAGTTTGCCACATTAACATTTCCCAAAGGACCATGAACTAAGAAGTGTCTTGAGTCCTTCCTTTTAGAGATAGGAGACATGCAGTTAAGCACATGTCCCAAGCCCAGTTAATGGACAAAGTAATGTTGCACCAGGAGCATGCGATTCCGAAGCCCAAGCAGATTCTGGAGCCAGGCATTCTCTCTCTGCACGTGTAGCCTACCCTCTAAGCACACATTACTCATTTTCATACCCTCACAGCACCTGGCTCAATGCTTTGAATGATAGTTCTTCTTTATGGAATGAATGAATGAATAAATGTGTGAATGAATAACAGTGCCAGGAAAAGCTGCTTCTTCAAGGACACAGGCATACAGAAAACACTTCAAAGGGACTTAAACACGCCAAAAAAAAAAAAAAAAAAAAAAAACCACGCAAACATAAGATCATTTTTATTACTCTTCCCTCCCAAATTCTATACGCAACTGCCTAGCTTACACTTCTACCTAAACATGTATAAACTCATAATTTCCCCCAAACCTCTTCTGCCTGTTTCTTCATTCTCTGTACCCCCCACTTTGGTTTATTTATAAACATCTAACCTATCTGCCAGTCCTGTGCCCACTTCCACCACATTCGTCCTGTGAATGTCATCTCCCTGGGATGGCAATGGCTCTAACTGGCCCCTCTCTCCTTCCTTACTCTGCCCTGGATTCTCACAAAAGTGTTGATTTCGAAATGTAAATTTGATTTTGTCACACCCCTTTAATAGCTGCAGTGACTGTATTTACTGTGACTCCAAGCCTTTTACCTAGTGCTGTGGCCCTCCCTATTCCTTCCTTCAACCTTGCCTAAAGTATGCACGCTCTCCCCTGTTGCTCTTTCAGTGTCTCACTCTTCCCATTCCTCTCTCTGTCAAGCTCACTGCAACTCAGGAATGCAAAGGAGTCCTCCCTATGTTTGGTTTTTAACTTGTCAACTCCTCAGCTGGTTCTTAACTTGTCAATTCCTTCTTTGGTTTTTAACTTGTCAACTCCTCAGTGAAACTTTTCTAGACAGCCCCATCCAAAATAATTTTTCTATTATTCTCTATCTCTTCCCCACCCCACCCCATCTGCACTCCTTTTTTTAACTATTGTGTGTAGGGATGGAAAGTTATCCATGTGTGTTTGCTATTTGTCTGTCTCATCTATTAGAATGTAAGCTTTAACCAGAGAATAATTGTATCCAATTCTCCGTGAATGCTAGTACATCCTAAACCCCTTCTAAAGTTATTTTTTTGTATGGAGAGATCCACCTTGATACAATTGCTGAAGTCTAAGCTCTGCCCATTCTAGGTTCTATTTGTTCCCCAATAGAGTACTGAGTGTAGAATGTTCAATATTTTTTTTTCCTAATATTCTTTAATTTCTACATCCACATTATTGAGTGCCTCATCTCCATGAGCTTTCCATGATGCTGCTATTGCCTCTGGGCCCTTGGCACCTCCTTTGCTATAGATGGTGATTCTATCGTGCCTACCCTCAGAAAAGGAAGGTCCCTCAAGCAGTACTGTCCCAATTCCCATAGTTATGGAACTACAACTGAGGTCACTTCTAAGCCCAGAACTCCTGGAAAGATGAGTCACCTTCACTCCCCCAGAAAAAGCAAAATGGTTCCCCTCTAATGCTATCCTTCTGATCTCTCCACCTCCTACCACTTCTATTCACCTCAAGATTTTCCCTGCACTCTGGCTGATGTGCTCTGGGTCTCTCAATATGTCCAGTATGGAGTAGGCAGACTCAACTTCCTTCCTTTTATTGGTTATCCTAGATAAAGATCCATATTTTTAATGTACCCATGTTAATTGGTTCACAGGTGTTGAAGGCAGTAACAAGTTAATTGCTGAGTAACGAGATAACATTTTAATACGATTTGCCTTTTCCAGATAGTGTCAGAACCCAAAGTTTAATACTATGCATTTTGGGTATCTATGGGTAGCGAAATTTTGGCCATAAGACCTTTGATTAAACCAGAAATACCATCTCACTGTCTCCACCTAATTTACCTATGCCCATGACTACATGTGTAACTTCATTCTTCGCTGATTTATGGAGAGAAAATGTAACAGTGTGCTTAATTTGCTTAATTTTAATACTAGAAAGTCATATACATGAAAGAAAAATTGTATCCACAGAATGAATAATCAAATTACTTAGAGCTTGAAGTAAGTGAGTGTTTCCTAGAACCAGTGTTGAGAAGAGGACACTTTTGAAAGCACCTCAGCAGATAGTTCTTTAAGTTAAGGTTTTTTTTATTCCAAAGGACACGTTTATGATAATAGAATTGAGCTGGAGTACAGTGTTGCATGCCTTGCTCTCTTCTGAAACCATATTATGTCATCTAGATGAGGGACCACCAATTTATAAGTCAAAGGCAGATGAAGAGTCAGTCCTGACTCCAGATCAAGTGAGGTCCACTTTCAGCTCTACCAACTGAACTATGACCTGGAAAACTTACAAAATATATTCCCTATCGTAGCCAAATAAAGGCTGAGTTGTTTCTTTCATAGGCAGAAAATACAAATTTTCATTAACATCGTTAACCAAGCAATGGAATGACTACATGTGGATTTATATAAACCTCAGGAAAGGCTCAAAGCTTATGAATATGTATGGTTTCCCTCCATCTCTCTCTCCCTCTCTCTCTCTTTTTCTCTCTCAACAGATGACCTGAGTTAAGTAGCAAGTTATCCTGACATTTCACTTATCTTTCCACTCATTTTCTTTGCCAGAAAGGGATTTGCCACACTTGCAGCAACAAAGACAAAACCATCTCATCCTCCTGCTTCTTGTGGCATCCCTGGGGAAATGTGTGAACATGGTCAAATGTTTGAGCTTCTTGAGATGATAGGGAAAAGAAAGAAAGGAATGTGTCTTTCAGTAGTCAGGGATTGTAGGAAATCCTTTAGCTATTGTTCTTTTGCAGAGGATGGTGGGGAAAGTGAGATGCACGCAAAGCCACAAAAAAGGGAGAAATGACATGTGCCAATAAAACCTCTGAAAGCAACAGCACTTTGACATTTTTTAAAAGGTCTGAGAATGACTGCTTTTTTTCAACTGTAAGAAATTTTACTTTGCATTGCACAAGAGACTTAATGTTACATATGAAATGAATGTTGTTAATACTCTTTAGTAAAGAAAAACAGATGACAAATGTATCACATTTATACATACTTCTACTTCAAAAACAAACAAAAACCAAACTGCTATGTAGAAAGAAGAGGTGACAGTATTAAATACATTAGAAAATACAACTATTTAAAACTATATAAGTTTTGGGGCACCTGCATGGCTCAGTCAGTTCAGCATCCGCCTTCGGCTCAGGTCATGACCTCAGGGTCCTGGGATCAAGCCCAGTCCCGGCTCAGCAGGGAGTCTGTTTCTCCTTTCCCCCTTTCTCTCTCTCTCTCTCTCAAATAAATAAAATCTTCAAAAAAATCATACAAGTTTTCAATTTCTCACAGGTATGAGACTCAAGTAGAATACTGATACCCTAAACAAAATTTGAGTTTTTACTTAAATGCTATTATACTGGACATCTTCATTAGATACATTGACATAATCATTGTGCATCTTGTTGAAGTATCAAGTTGAAGCATAACAATTTGCTGCAAAGAAAAACTAATGCAACCTAGCTGACCTACAACAACAATTAAATATTGTTGTTTTCCTCTCATTTCATCTATTTATGTTTTATTTCTAACTTGTAAGTCCCCATTCTGCATTCTGTTTAAATCACTTCTGGTGTTAGTTTAGTTCTCTATATGGCATTTTTTAGGCAATCTATAGTCTGCATTAGTGGTTCATTGATTTGTCCTGTGCCTTAGTACCAGACTTAGAAATACAAATGTAAACAGAATTAGAATTCACCATGCATGCGGTTGCTAATTAGTTGGGATTCCTAGAAATGATATTAATAAGCTTTAATTTATTTATCCATTACTTGTCTATAACGCGTTAATCATTTGAAACATTAAAATGCAACTATTGACTTAAAGACATTAAATTCAAATTGACATACTTTTGCTTTTGGATTTATTCATTTTAACTTTTCAGAAGAGGAGTCTGAGTTTTCATTTTCACACATCTCCCTCTCTCATCCTGGGCTTTGACCAAGATTGAGTAAAAGCTAGAGCACAGAGAATCGAACTCAAAAACTGTTTGTGATTCTCATAGGAAAGATCCAGTGTCTAAAATTGCAAATCATATTTTTAAAAATGTTTTTGCAAAATGTCCAAGGCAGCTGCTAGACTAAACAGAGAAGAGATGATCAAGTTTGAAATTTTCTTTTTTCTTCTTAAACATATGATGAAATTCAGTAACTTTAAAAATTCATGGTCTAAAGGATACTTTTATCTTTTTAGGAGTCATCTTTATAAAGAGATATAAAAACACTGGCATTACAATCAATATGGTAACTGCTACTTCAGATACACCATCAGGCACTGACTGATGGGGCCACTATGATTCTTCTGGACAACTAAGTGGTCAGTATTATCAATATACTAAGTATTACCAATATACTAAGAGTCTAGCGAGATACAAACTTGAAATTCAGGAGATTTTGAGTTGTTTCTATACTTACTGCATGAAAATTTCAAGCCTATTCTAAAAAGAAATTGTGATTTTAGGCTAACATGTAGCAATGAGATAAAGTGAATTATTTGTTTTATTAGATGATTGCAGAGAGGTTAATCAATACAATATTTATCTCATGGGTTTCATTTTCCAGAGTGGTGGTTATGGTGAATAAATAAACTATAAAATTCACTTAATGTTAACCAAATAACCATCAATCAACCCATATCTACTAAGCAGTACTTTACAAGACTCTATACTAAGTTCCATGAGGAATATGAATAAATAGTAAAGACTTTAAATAGCAAGTTCCTGTCCTGGGCAAGGACAGGAACTCCAACAGCCTAGACTGACATGCCCATCTAGACCCTACCCTGGATTCTGGAGACCCTGGAATTCCCTATCTAAATGACCCTACGTCCACTTCTGGGGACTGCATGGGCTTTCTCCCAAGGCTGATCTCAGGGGATGGATAGCATCTTTGGTGTACAAATCTATAGACCTGAAGGGTAGGGACATTTAAGAAGAAAGTTTCTAAGAGGGGAGGCATGTGGACTGGGAGGTTCTCTTTCAGCATGAGACTGAGGATGAGAAGAAAAGGTAGGTGAGATGAGAAACCCACTTTCCCTACACATACATGTTTAGACAGAACTCTGAGGAATCAGAATTTTAAGTCCTACTTAGCTTTCCCGGTTGTTAGGAAAGTATTTTTGTAAAGGTAAGTTATAACAATATATTAAATATTTCATTAGTCTTATTTATAACTTCTATTTTTTTTAAGGATTTTATTTATTTATTTGACAGACAGAGATCACAAGTAGGCAGAGAGGCAGGCAGAGATAGTGGGAGAAGAATTAGGCTCCCCGCTGAGCAGAGATCCTGATGCAGGGCTTGATTCCAGGGCCCTGGGATCATAACCTGAGCCGAAGGCAGAGGTTTTAACCCACTGAGCCACCCACTCGCCCCTTATTTATAACTTTTAAACATTAGTACAAGAATATGTTGTCCCCTTAACCTTGACCAATAAAATGTTTAGGATGAGCTAAAAGAATTGTCACTGTCTACAAGAAGTTTACATTTAAGGAGATGAAATAACATATAGAAAATACTTATTTGGCTTTTGAAGGAGCATAAAATCAGAGTTGTTTAAACCTAGACTATTATATACCCATTTATTATTATTCTTTCAGCATAACTAAAGCATTTTTAGCATGGTATGTAGCTTACTTACATGGTATGTAGGTCCTGAAGGAATACTTTGTTCAGGGGACTGGTTCCTCCTGGTTTGTGTGTGTGTGTGTGTGTGTGTGTGTGTGTGTGTGTGTGGTTTTTTTTTTGTTTGTTTTTGATGATATTCCAAAATTAGTTCAACAACATGTCTTTAGAATACGCAGTGCTAAGTTTGTGCGGAGGTGTGTGTATGCATTAACATAAAAATCTAAATTCTTTCAGGAGTTTGAAAAACGACGGCTGGAGGAATAGAGATCTATAGTGAATATTTTGGCTGAGCACATTAAATACATAAAATTCATATTTGTTATTAGATTGTCTTAGTTTTATCAGTATATATAAAAAAGCAATTAAACATACTGAAATCAAAAAGTAGTGCCTATAGCTTTGGAATGACTTTGTAATATGGTCTAACTACTTTTGATATCAAAAGGAAAAAAATAGTGAAATATTGCAATCGTATACTTTGGATATGGTCACTGACCCACAGCATGAGCAAATATGATTTTCTATATGAACTTCTTAGAACAGACTTTACTATGCAGAGCATGTGCTACAATTTATGTTTACACAATAGAGGAAAATGGAACTAAAGGGAAGAGATTTTGCTGTTTAAATTTTTTCATTATAAAAAATGTATTTAAATCAAATGGGTATAATATTAACTGTCTCCTAATGCCTTTACCTAGTAGACCAGCTGTTCAGGCTCTTAGGTAAATAACTAAATGTTTTTAAAAACCACACAAATACATACTTAACCAATAGACTGGAACAAATAGAGCCTCGATGGGCCATTTGGAGCTTGGGACAATTGGAAGATTATTGAGCTGGTAGCCCACTGTGGCTCATGTTAACATTTTAGAGCAGGTTAAAAAATGCTAACCTGAGCTTACTTTAATGAAAAGTCCTTAATGTGCAAGATTAAAAAGTCATAACAGAACATTATTATAGAGGGGGTAACCTGGATTAAAAGTAGTCCAGATAATGTTTGTCAAATATGTTTTATCACACATAAGGGAGACAGAATTTAAGTTTGGTTTGAAAGCAAAATGGAATATTTTAAAACGTTTATAAACATGTAGTTCTAATATATGCATATTTATTTGCATGTATTTATTTATTAATTTATTTATTATTGTTTACAAGTACTTCAAAAGATATTCTGTAAAGGCTTTTATTTAAAATACTGTTGAAAAATTATAGAGGTTTGATTTCTTCTCATAGATTCTTTGTTTTCATATATTTATGATCAGTTATAGATCCTTTGTTAAAGATACTAGAAACGAATCCATATTTTCAATAGTCATTGATAATTTTAAAGTTTGGACCCATTGTTAAAATTATATTTGATTAACTTCCTCCTGTTATTCCTTTGTATATATCTGAAGAAGATTATTAATTAGGCATGGAGATTTCGGTTAGTACACGTGTTACTGATAATATCTTCAGTCTGTGGCTACTTTTTTGGTGAAACTTAGTTTAATTAATAATCAAAAGCAGAATCTCTAAAACCACATAACCATAACCCTTCACAGTATGATGAAAGGTAGTAAAGGTAGAGCACTGAGGAGGTCACCATCATCCCTGCTGAGCTGCAGAATTCCATTGTTCCCTCAGGACACATCACCCATTCTATATGACGTGTGACCATCTGCTATATGGACAGACTAAAGGAATAAGTGGCAATTTGTATAATAAATATTTGTAAAGCTTATTTTCCTTCTTTTGCCAGCTGAAATGATTATAAGAATAAGTTCTATTTTCTGCATCCCTCCTGATAATCTTGTGTATTTGCTGTCATACAAGTGCCTTGTTACAGATGCCACTGTTCTAGGGTCTTACATATAGATGGAACATCTTGAAAAGAAACAGGGAATCTTATATATTAATGAAGCCTCAAGGGAATCCAAATAATATATTAAGAAACTAGGAGGTTGAGGTTATTACTTTCCAATAATTGCCTTGTTGTCATTTACTTCCAGAAATACAGGGCTAGTACATTTTACAGTCCATGGTAACTCCAGGGAGCACTGCTTACCTCATGACCTTGAGAACTGTGTCATTTGGAATAATGTAGTAGGTGATCTGCATAGCTTTCATAGTGGTTCTGACAAATGAGGAGGAGCTGAAGCTTCTTGTAGCCAATCAAAGACATATAAATAAGGCAACATTAAGCCACTTTTATTGAGCACTTAATTCTTGTAGACTTCAACCTGGAAAACACAACTCCATAAACTCAATGTAAGTGAAGTTTATGTACAGAGTATGGTGTCTTTGTCTATTAGGAGATTCATTTTGCCAAAAATCCACTGGATATTTACAGTCTTGAAAATAAGTATGCAAAACATGATGGTGCTAAGAAGATGAAGAAAATATGGGTTTTTAATGGGCAGACAGAGTAGGTGACAATGGTTGAGTAGAGGACTAAATCAAAACTAAAGCAACCCAGTTATTACCACCTCTCTAAACGGCAGCTCCTCTGCTACATGGTGCTCGTGCTACAGCTGCCTTCAGTGCTTCCATACTAGCAGAGTTCTAAGACCATGGCACATTCTAGAGAAATGGATGTCTTGCATAAGTGTTGGTGTAACAACAACAAATATTTCCTAAATATCTCTGTTCTCAGAGTTACTGCAATATCTCTCTGGCCAGAGTTACTCAATCACTCCAAGAACTTGATTTTCTCTTAAAACTTATCCTGTGTCCCCTCCAAAAAGTTCCCTTTATTGAAGGGAGGAAGAACTATCCAGTTCCTGTCCTCAGCTTGCACACCTCTCTCAATAAAAGAAGAGCATGGTGGTTCTGTTTCTCAGGGAACCCTTGGTGGTCTCCATTCTGGACCACAGCTAGGCTGTCCCAATATGGAAAGTTTAATGTTGATTTGGAGAGTTAAGAGAGGCTTCAACTAATAGGTAAGTTTGCTCTAAGAAGTCTCTGAGAAAGTCTCCATAAACTAGTAGATATGTTTTACCTTTTATTTTTCTCTCCATGAGAACAGAACTGACAGAAAAGCTCTCCAGTATAATAATTCTGCCCCAGAGGAGTAAAAAGGCAGTATCTGCAGGCCAAAAGAAGCTGGATAGTTGAGTAATTATCCAGAAAATTTGATTAAGGAAGACATCCAAATGGATCATTGAGACTCTAAGTGTACCCATCCTAAGGCCTTTTCAGTATTGGCAAATTAAGTAAAAAACAAAGAGAAGTAATTATTCAGATAATTTAGACTAAGTAATATTTTATACCTATTAAAACAAAGTGTTTCTTTGGCCAGTTTTACTTAGTTTAGTTGATTTTATTCTCTCATTTCCATTCATTCTGAACATGTAGACTTAGCATCTTTAGTTACTTACATGACTGGCTTAGTGCTTCATCAATTTTTTAATTTTTCTTATCTTGCTGTGGAGATGAATTTGAAGGTGTGATTTAGAAACTTATAAAGGCTAAGCCTAGAAAACAGAAGACTTTGTGTTTTTAAAGTTTATTGTTAAGATGTGACTTATGCAGTCCCCTTCTGAGAAGCCCAGGACAATCTTGATAATCTGGCCAGGTTGCAACATAATTGCAAACTAGAAAGACAAGTGTTCACAACACCTCTGTCCATCCAGCATTTGGTAGGCTCTTTTATCTAGGTAGTGTCCTCATCAGTGCTTTTTATTATGTCTTGCTCTTCTACAGGGTTTTGATCTTCTCTGGATGTTCCCACCATGGAAAACACTGGCTAAAATAGTTTTGGCTGGGATGTTAATGCTTGATGATGGCTTAAAGTGTTAACCCTCCCCATTTTTCAACAGGGGTATCTTTCTTCATGGGAAACCTTTGAAAATTAGGTACATTTTCTAAAGTTGTATTGCCAGTTGGCACATCTAACAGTAGAGACATATTCTTAAACATACTCATTTTCTTCAAATTCCGACTAGTCTTCTATTTTGAATATGACTGGTGCAGCTATTGTATGTTAAAAATGGTTAAAATGTGAAGAATTGGGGTTCAGTCCATCAGGGTGAAGAGAAAATGTGCTTGTTTCAATCCACTGCTGGCCATCGTGCAAAATTGTGGTAGCAAAGAACAAACAGTATGTCAAGGACCATAAATAAAAAAGGAAAAGATGCTTTCCATTTCTGAATCCATACACATTTTCTGTGCTAAATAAGAGTTTTTGTGGTTTTGTGTGGCAATATCATCAATGATGAAGTAAAATGGGATTACAGAATTTTAAATAATATTTCTAATATAGCTTTATTAATATGAAATGTGCTATGGATGATGATAACCCAGGGCCCTCTGAAATCTGTCAAGCCTTTTGAAATACTTCTCATAGAGGAATTTTGGCCCCTTAGATTTCTTTAGTTAAGATGCATTGATTGAGAACTATAGTTACAGTAACATATAATTAAACTGAATGTTTTAAAACAAAGGGTTGCCTAATCATTTTGTCTCAAACTTTATGTACCATTTTCCAAAGTTCTCTAAAGTATCATTGGAATAAACCCAGTTTGTAGGATACACTGGTTAAGCTCTAGATTTTTTTTTCTGCTGAAGAATATTTACTGCCTAATAGAAACTAAAACACCCAAGAAAACAACTAAAACAACAGAACAAATCAACAAAACCAGGAAATGGTCCTCTGAAAAGATCAACAAAACTTATAAACCTCTAGCAAAATGCATCAAAAAGGGAGAGAAAGAGAGAGAGGACCCAAACAAAATCACTAATGAGAAATAACAACCAACACCACAAAAATAAAAATAACTGTAAAAGAATATAACCAAAACCTATATGCCAACAAATTAGCTAACTTAGAAGAAATGGATAAATTCGAACAAACATATAACCTACCAAAACTAAAGCAGGAAGCAATAGAAAAATTGAACAGATCAATTATCAGCAATAAAATTGAATCAGTAATCAAAAAACTCCCCAAAAACAAAAGTTTGGGAGCAGATGGGCTCATAGGAGAATTCTATCAAACATTTAAAAAGGAGTTAATTCCTATTCTTCTCAAATTATTCCAAAAAATATAAGAGGAGGAAGACATCCAAATTCATTCTATGAGGCCAGTATCACCCTGATACCAAAACCAGATAAAGACACCACAAAAAAGAGAACTACAGGCCAATATTTTTCATGAATATATATGCAAAAATCTTCAACAAAATATTAGCAAACTGAATCCAACAATACCTTAAAAAAGTCATTCACCACAATCAAGTGGGATTCATTTCCAGGATGCAAAGTTATTTCAATATTTACAAAACTAATCAATATGATGCATCACATCAATAAGAGAAATGATAAAAACCATATAATCATTTCAAAAGATGCAGAAAAAGCATTTGATGTATTCATGATAAAAACCCTCAACAAAGCAGGTCTAGAGGGAACAAACCTCAACATAATAGAGGCCTTATATGAAAAACCTGCAGTCATTCTCAAAGGTGAAAATCTGAAAGCATTTTCCCCTAAGGTCAGGAACAAGACAATCAGATGTCCACTCACACTACTTTTTATTTAACATAGTAATGGAAGTCCTAGCCACAGCAATCATACAGCAACAACAACAACAACAAAAATCAAGACATCCAGATTGGTAAGGAAGAAACAGAATTCTCACTATTAGCAGATGACATAATACTGTACATAGAAAACCCTAAAGATTACCAAAAAACTACTACTAGAACTCTTGAATGAATTCGGTAAAGTTGCAGGATACATAATCAATGTACAGAAATCTTTTGCATTCTAATACACTAATAGTGAAGGAGCAGAAAAAGAAATTAAGAAAACAATCCCATTTACAACTGCACCAAATCAATAAAATATCTAGGAATAAATTTAACCAAAGAGGTAAAAGACATGTACTCTAGAAACTATAAAACACTGATCAAAGAAATTGAAAACAATGCAAAGAAACGGAGACACTCCATGCTTCTGCATTGGGAGAACAAATAGAAAATGTCTATACTATCAAAAGCAATCCACAGATTTGAGGTAATTTCTATCAAAACACCAACTAAATTTTTCACAGAACTAGAATGGACAATCCTAAAATTTGTATGAAACTACAAAAGACCTCGAATAGCCAAAGTAATTTTGACAAAGAAAAACAAAAGTGAAGGTATCACAACTCTAGATTTCAAGTTATATTACCAAGTAGTAGTAATTAAAACAGTAAGGTACTGGCATAAAAGCAGACAGACAAATCAATGGAGTAGAACAGAAAACCCCCAAATAAGTCCATAATTACATGGCCAATTAATATTTGACAAAGGAGGAATAATATAAAATGGAAAAAGTCTTTTCAACAAAGGATAATGGCAAAATAGTTCAGCCACATGCTAAATAATAAAACTAAAAATAATAATTAAAATATTCTGTGTAATAAATAATAAAAAATTTTTTCACTATACAAAAAAAATAAATAAATAAACTCAAAATGCATTAAAGACCCATGTGAGACCTAAACCCACAAAATCCATGAAAAGAACACAGGCAGTAATCTTCTCTAACACTGGACATAGCAACATTTCTCTAGATATGTCTCCTGAGGCCAGAGAAATAAAAGCAAAAATAAACTATTGGGACTACATCAAAATAATGTTTCTTCATAGTGAATGAAACAATCAACAAAACTAAAAGGCAACCTACTGAATGGGAAAAGATATTTGCAAATGACATAGCTGATCAAGGGTTAGTATCCAAAATATAATAATCTGACACAATTCAATACCCAAAAAATAAACAATCCAATTTAAAAAAATGGGCAGAAGACATGAACAGACATTTCTCCAAAGAAGACATCCAGATGACCAACAGACACATGATAAGATGTCCAATATCACTCATCCTGAGAGAAATGCAAATCAAAACTATAATGAAATTATTACCTCACACTTGTCAGAATGGCTAAAATAAAAAACACAAGAAACAAGTCCTGGTGAGGATGTGAGAAAAAGGATTCCTTTTGCACTGTTGATGGGAATGCTAACTGGTACAGCCACATGGAAAACAGTACGGGGATCCTCACGAACTTAAAAACAGAACTACCCTATGACCCAATAATCATGCTACTATGTATTTACCTAATAAATACAAAACATTAATTCAAAGGGATACATGCACCTTTATGTTTACTGCCACATTATTTACAATTGCCAAAGTATGGAGGCAGTCCAAGTATCTATTGATAAATGAATGTATAAAGAACATATAAAGAACATGTAGTATGTATGTGTGTGTGTGTGTGTATGATATATATATATATATGTACATATATATATATATATATATATATATATATAATTTTGCCATTTATAATGACATGGATAGAACTAGAGAGTATAATGCTAAGTGAAATAGTCACAGAAAGACAAATATATGATCTCACGCTTATGTGGAATTTAAAAAACAAAACAAGTGAATAAAGGGGAAAAAAGAGACAGAGACAGAGAGACAGGGACAAAACAAGAAACAGATCCTTATCTATAAAGAACAAACTGATAGTTACCAGAGAACAGGCAGATGGAGGATAGAGGAAATAGGGGATGGGCATTAAAGAGCACATTTATCATAATGAAAAAAAATTTTAGGGACGCCTGGGTGGCTCAGTTGGTTGGACGACTGCCTTCGGCTCAGGTCATGATCCTGGAGTCCCGGGATCGAGTCCCGCATTGGACTCCCAGCTCCATGGGGAGTCTGCTTCTCTCTCTGACCTTCTCCTTGTTCATGCTCTCTCTCAAGTAAATAAATAAAATCTTTAAAAAAAATTTTAAATATTAAAAAAAGAATATTTATTGTCTGGTGTTACTGTCAAGGACAGAAGCCTATGAATGCCATGCATTAATTGATTTTTTCATTCAGTCACTCTACATTAATTAAGGGTCTACCGACCATGCGTCAGTCTTGCAAGGTAAAAAGAATGCAATATAAAATTATATTAAGAATATGGACTCAGAGGCAAATATACCACTTCCCATTGACCAATGTACAAAAATATTTATTTGTATCTGAAATTGAAAGTCATTAATTGCATCATTGCTACATTCATACATTCAACTCCAGAATGCTACTATTTATTCAGCATGCTAAGAACATAAAAGATGATCCCTGCCTGTAAGTGACCACCTACCTGTAGTATACTGAGGACATAGACAATGGTAATATGAAAGGATGGCAAATAAAATGGTTAGGAGAGAGAGGTAATATGGTGGAGGAACTGGGTGACCCTCAAGTGCCTCTTTCCTTGAACACAGCTAGATAAATATCACATCATTCTGAACACCCAAGAAATCTACTGGAATCGTTATTCTTAGAGAACAAAGCTGCATGTCTAAAACTGGAAAAATGACTTTTGCAAGGTAGGAAGTACAGACAGTTGATTTGTGGGAGAAAAGAGCCATAGGCACTGCGCAGGGGAGTGAACCCTGATCATGGAGGGAGTAATGAAAGAGTAGGGAGAGAGAAAAAAAAAAAAGAGTGAAAACACACGCAGGGGACTATACAAGAAAAGTATACCCCAAATCATTGATGGGGAAAAAGGAGAGAGGGTTACAATAATGTCAATTTTCTACAAACACTGGAACACAGAGTCTAAAGTTTCAGAGGCCTGGGACATCACCAGGTTCACACCTGGGGAACTGAGAGGTGCCCTGGTGGAAGAGCAGGGTGGAACCCCAGCACTGGGCAGCCTGAGGATCCCCAGGATCACATGGGGTGAAGGGGTTCCCCTGCTTGGAGTGCATTTGGGAGAGGTGATACAGCCTCTCCATTGGCTGAGGACCCATGGGGACCATTCAGCTGTCTTGCTCACCAGTATAGGAGCAAAGATGGTGGCTGAGGGCAGCAAACCCTGGTGCTGGCTGTTATGTTGCAATTTACCATAAACTCTGAATTGGTGCATGGTCAGGCGATTGCCTTCTGAGAGAAGTCACACCGGCCACGGTACAGGGAGAACCTCCCCCAGAGGATTAGTGTGGGTCCACCCTGGGGGGTGGGGGGTCTCTTAAGAGTGGGCGTAACCATTTTCTCCCCATTCCAACAAGTTTGACCCACCCCAGTGAACTAAACAGTACCACCAAGTGGAGAACGGGCAGTGTCCAGCTGCACCCTGCAAGGTGCACATCCTCTAGGGCAAGTCTCACCTCAGAATCAAGACAAATAGGGCCCTCCCCCAGAAGATCAGCACAAACACCTTGTCCACACCAAGTCTATTGATCATAGAGTGCTGCAAAGCCTGAGCTCTAGAAGAAACAGAATTTAATGCCCTTTAGGGGTTTTGGGCAGGGGGGAGGGGTATTCCTTTTGGCTTTTTTTTTTTAAGAACAATTTTTTTTTAATTTTTTACTTTATTTTATGTATATTTTTTAATTTTTAATTTCTTCTTTCTACCATGTTTTATCAGGCCTAGTGACAAGGAGAACAAACACACCTAAGATCTAGCTTCCTTTATGTATTTTTAAATTAAATTAAATTTTGTTAGTTTTTAATTTTTAGTTTGTTTTATTTTGCTTTTGGCCCCTCCAAAATGACAAGACAGAGGAATTCACCCCAGAGGAAAGAACAGGAAGAAATGACAGTCAAAGATTTAATCAGTATAGATGTAAGTAGATGTCTGAACTAGAATTTAACAACAATTATAAGAATACTAGCTGGGCTTGAAAAAAGCATAGATGACCGTAGAGAACCCCTTACTGCAGAGATAAAGAGCTAAAATCTAGTCAGGCTGAAATTAAAAATGCTATAACTGAGATGCAAACTTGAATGGATGCCATTAAAATGAGGATAGACAAGGCAGAAGAACAAATCAGTGATATAGAAAACAAAATTACAGAAATAATGAAGCTGAAAAGAAGAGGGAAACAAAGGCAATGGATCATGAAAGTAGACTTAGGGAACTCAGTGACTTATTTGAACAAAATAACATTTGCTTATCATAGGAGTCCCAGAAAATGGAGAGAAAAGGGGGCAGAGGTTTATTTGAGCAAATCATAGCTGAAAACTTCCCTAATCTGGGGATGTATACAGTCATCAAAATCTAAGAAGTACAGAGAACCCCTACTATATTCAACAAAATCCAACCAATCACCAAGGTGTATGATAATCAAATTCACAAAATACACAGACAGGAAAGAATCCTGAAAGCAGCAAGGGGGGAAAAAGGTCCTTAACCCACAAGGAATACAGCTCATATTTGCAGCAGATCTGCCACAGAAACTTGGCAGTCCAGAAGAAAGTGGCAGGTATGTTCAACCTGAGTGGGAAAAATATGCAGCCTAGAATACTTTATCCAGCAACACTGTCATTCAGAACAGAAGGACAGATAAAGAGTTCCCCTGACAAACAAAAACTTATGGTGTTCATGACCACTAAACCGCTCTTCAAAAAATATTAAGGGGGACCCTTTGAGTGGCGAAAAAAGACCAAAAGCAACCGACTATAAAGGACCAGAGAACATCACCAGAAACACCAACTCTATAAGTAACATAATGACACAAAATTCATATCTTTCAATAATCACTTTGAATGTAAATAAACTGAATGCTCCAATCAAAAGACATAGGGTATCAGAATGGATTAAAAAAAAAAAAAAAAGGGGAGGAGTCAAGATGGCGGAGAAGTAGCAAGCTGAGACTGCTTCAGCTAGCCGGAGATCAGCTAGATAGCTTATCTAAAGATTGCAAACACCTGAAAATCCATCGGCAGACCGAAGAGAAGAAGAACAGCAATTCTGGAAACAGAAAAACAACCACTTTCTGAAAGGTAGGACCGGCAGAGAAGTGAATCCAAAGCAACGGGAAGATAGACCCCGGGGGGAGGGGCCGGCTCCCGGCAAGCGGCGGAGCAACCGCGCACAAAATCAGGACTTTTAAAAGTCTGTTCCGCTGAGGGACATCAGTCCAGAGGCTAAACCGGGGCGAAGCCCACGCGGGGTCAGCGTGGCCTCAGGTCCCGCAGGGTCACAGAAGGATCGGGGGTGTCTGAGTGTCGCAGAGCTTGCGGGTATTGGAACGGGAAAGCCGGCTACAGAGACAGAGCCGACAGTAAGCTCGCAGCTCGGTGTTACCTTGAACCGATCACAGGCTCGGTGAGCTCGGAGCGCGGCCGGAGGTCAGGCAGACGGGAGTAACTGGGCGCTGTTCTCTGAGGGCGCACTGAGGAGTGGGGCCCTGGGCTCTCGGCTCCTCCGGGCCGAAGACCAGGAGGCCGCCATTTGTGTTCCCGTCCTCCGGAACTCTACGGAAAGCGCTCAGGGAACAAAAGCTCCTGAAAGCAAACCCGAGCGGATTACTCACCCCGACCCCGGGTAAGGGCGGTGTAATTCCGCCTGGGGCAAAGACACTTGAGAATCACTACAACAGGCCCCTCCCCCAGAAGATCAACAAGAAATCCAGCCGAGACCAAGTTCACCTACCAAGGAGTGCGGTTTCAATACCAAGGAGAGCAGCAGAATTCCAGAGGAGGAGAAAGCAAAGCACGGAACTTATGGCTTTTTTCCTGTGATTTTTTTTTAGTCTTGCAGTTAATTTAATTTTTTCTTTTTCATTTTTTTTTTTCTTTTTTTCTTTTTCTTCTCGCCTTCGGGTAAAATTTTTTTTTTTTTTTTAACTGTTACCTTTTTCTTTTTTAACGATTTTTTACTAGTTTATCTAATATATATATTTTTTTCTTTTTTACATTTTTCTCAGGTGTTTTCTTTTTTTAAAAAAATTTTTTTTTCTTTTCTTTTTTTTTCTTTCTTCCTTTTTGAACCTCTTTTTATCCCCTTTCTCCACACTCACGATTTTGGATCTCTTCTAATTTAGTTAAAGCATATTTTCCTGGGCTTGTTGCCACCCTTTTAGTATTTTACTTGCCCCTTCATTTACTCTTATCTGGCCAAAATGACAAGACGTAAAAATTCAACGCAAAAAAAAGAACAAGAGGCAGTACCAAAGGCTAGGGACCTAATCAATACAGACATCGGTAATATGTCAGATCTAGAGTTCAGAATGACAATTCTCAAGGTTCTAGCCGGGCTCGAAAAAGGCATGGAAGATATTAGAGAAACCCTCTCGAGAGATATAAAAGCCCTTTCTGGAGAAATAAAAGAACTAAAATCTAACCAAGTTGAAATCAAAAAAGCTATTAATGAGGTGCAATCAAAAATGGAGGCTCTAACTGCTAGGATAAATGAGGCAGAAGAAAGTATTAGTGATATAGAAGACCAAATGACAGAGAATAAAGAAGCTGAGCAAAAGAGGGACAAACAGCTACTGGACCACGAGGGGAGAATTCGAGAATTAAGTGACACCATAAGACGAAACAACATTAGAATAATTGGGATTCCAGAAGAAGAAGAAAGAGAGAGGGGAGCAGAAGGTATACTGGAGAGAATTATTGGGGAGAATTTCCCCAATATGGCAAAGGGAACGAGCATCAAAATTCAGGAGGTTCAGAGAACGCCCCTCAAAATCAATAAGAATAGGCCCACACCCCGTCACCTAATAGTAAAATTTACAAGTCTCAGTGACAAAGAGAAAATCCTGAAAGCAGCCCGGGAAAAGAAGTCTGTAACATACAATGGTAAAAATATTAGATTGGCAGCTGACTTATCCACAGAGACCTGGCAGGCCAGAAAGAGCTGGCATGATATTTTTAGAGCACTAAACGAGAAAAACATGCAGCCCAGAATACTATATCCAGCTAGGCTATCATTGAAAATAGAAGGAGAGATTAAAAGCTTCCAGGACAAACAACAACTGAAAGAATTTGCAAATACCAAACCAGCTCTACAGGAAATATTGAAAGGGGTCCTCTAAGCAAAGAGAGAGCCTACAAGTGGTAGATCAGAAAGGAACAGAGACCATATACAATAACAGTCACCTTACAGGCAATACAATGGCACTAAATTCATATCTCTCAATAGTTACCCTAAATGTGAATGGGCTAAATGCCCCTGTCAAAAGACACAGGGTATCAGAATGGATAAAAAAACAAAACCCATCTATATGTTGCCTCCAAGAAACTCATTTTAAGCCCAAAGACACCTCCAGATTTAAAGTGAGGGGGTGGAAAAGAATTTACCATGCTAATGGACATCAGAAGAAAGCAGGAGTGGCAATCCTTATATCAGATCAATTAGATTTTAAGCCAAAGACTATAATAAGAGATGAGGAAGGACACTATATCATACTCAAAGGGTCTGTCCAACAAGAAGATTTAACAATTTTAAATATCTATGCCCCCAACGTGGGAGCAGCCAACTATATAAACCAATTAATAACAAAATCAAAGAAACACATCAACAACAATACAATAATAGTAGGGGATTTTAACACTCCCCTCACTGAAATGGACAGGTCATCCAAGCAAAAGATCAGCAAGGAAATAAAGGCCTTAAACGACACACTGGACCAGATGGACATCACAGATATATTCAGAACATTTCATCCCAAAGCAACAGAATACACATTCTTCTCTAGTGCACATGGAACATTCTCTAGAATAGATCACATCCTCGGTTCTAAATCAGGACTCAACCGGTATCAAAAGATTGGGATCATTCCCTGCATATTTTCAGACCACAATGCTCTAAAGCTAGAACTCAACCACAAAAGGAAGTTTGGAAAGAACCCAAATACATGGAGACTAAACAGTATCCTTCTAAAGAATGAATGGGTCAACCGGGAAATTAAAGAAGAATTGAAAAAAATCATGGAAACAAATGATAATGAAAATACAACAGTTCAAAATCTGTGGGACACAATAAAGGCAGTCCTGAGAGGAAAATATATAGCGGTACAAGCCTTTCTCAAGAAACAAGAAAGGTCTCAGGTACACAACCTAACCCTACACCTAAAGGAGCTGGAGAAAGAACAAGAAAGAAACCCTAAGCCCAGCAGGAGAAGAGAAATCATAAAGATCAGAGCAGAAATCAATGAAATAGAAACCAAAAAAACAATAGAAAAAATCAACGAAAGTAGGAGCTGGTTCTTTGAAAGAATTAATAAAATTGATAAACCCCTGGCCCGACTTATCAAAAAGAAAAGAGAAAGGACCCAAATAAATAAAATCATGAATGAAAGAGGAGAGATCACAACTAACACCAAAGAAATACAAACTATTATAAGAACATACTATGAGCAACTCTACGGCAATAAATTTGACAATCTGGAAGAAATGGATGCATTCCTAGAAACATATAAACTACCACAACTGAACCAGGAAGAAATAGAAAGCCTGAACAGACCCATAACCAGTAAGGAGATTGAAACAGTCATTAAAAATCTCCAAACAAACAAAAGCCCAGGGCCAGATGGCTTCCCGGGGGAATTCTACCAAACATTTAAAGAAGAACTAATTCCTATTCTCCTGAAACTGTTCCAAAAAATAGAAATGGAAGGAAAACTTCCAAACTCATTTTATGAGGCCAGCATCACCTTGATCCCAAAACCAGACAAGGATGCCACCAAAAAAGAGAGCTATAGACCGATATCCTTGATGAACACAGATGCGAAAATACTCAACAAAATACTAGCCAATAGGATTCAACAGTACATTAAAAAGATTATTCACCACGACCAAGTGGGATTTATTCCAGGGCTGCAAGGTTGGTTCAACATCCGCAAATCAGTCAATGTGATACAACACATCAATAAAAGAAAGAACAAGAACCATATGATACTTTCAATAGATGCTGAAAAAGCATTTGACAAAGTACAGCATCCCTTCCTGATCAAAACTCTTCAAAGTGTAGGGATAGAGGGCACATACCTCAATATCATCAAAGCCATCTATGAAAAACCCACCGCAAATATCATTCTCAATGGAGAAAAACTGAAAGCTTTTCCACTAAGGTCAGGAACACGGCAGGGATGTCCATTATCACCACTGCTATTCAACATAGTACTAGAGGTCCTAGCCTCAGCAATCAGACAACAAAAGGAAATTAAAGGCATCCAAATCGGCAAAGAAGAAGTCAAATTATCACTCTTCGCAGATGATATGATACTATATGTGGAAAACCCAAAAGACTCCACTCCAAAACTGCTAGAACTTATACAGGAATTCAGTAAAGTGTCAGGATATAAAATCAATGCACAGAAATCAGTTGCATTTCTCTACACCAACAGCAAGACAGAAGAAAGAGATATTAAGGAGTCAATCCCATTTACAATTGCATCCAAAACCATAAGATACCTAGGAATAAACCTAACCAAAGAGACACAGAATCTATACTCAGAAAACTATAAAGTACTCATGAAAGAAATGGAGGAAGACACAAAGAAATGGAAAAATGTTCCATGCTCCTGGATTGGAAGAATAAATATTGTGAAAATGTCTATGCTACCTAAAGCAATCTACACATTTAATGCAATTCCTATCAAAGTACCATCCATCTTTTTCAAAGAAATGGAACAAATAATGCTAAAATTTATATGGAACCAGAAAAGACCTCGAATAGCCAAAGGGATATTGAAAAAAAAAGCCAACGTTGGTGGCATCACAATTCCGGACTTCAAGCTCTATTACAAAGCTGTCATCATCAAGACAGCATGGTACTGGCACAAAAACAGACACATAGATCAATGGAATAGAATAGAGAGCCCAGAAATAGACCCTCAAATCTATGGTCAACTCATCTTCGACAAAGCAGGAAAGAATGTCCAATGGAAAAAAGACAGCCTCTTCAATAAATGGTGCTGGGAAAATTGGACAGCCACATGCAGAAAAATGAAATTGGACCATTTCCTTACACCACACACAAAAATAGACTCAAAATGGATGAAGGACCTCAATGTGAGAAAGGAATCCATCAAAATCCTTGAGGAGAACACAGGCAGCAACCTCTTCGACCTCTGCCGCAGCAACATCTTCCCAGGAACAACGCAAAAGGCAAGGGAAGCAAGGGAAAAAATGAACTATTGGGATTTCATCAAGATCAAAAGCTTTTGCACAGCAAAGGAAACAGTTAACAAAATCAAAAGACAACTGACAGAATGGGAGAAGATATTTGCAAACGACATATCAGATAAAGGACTAGTGTCCAGAATCTATAAAGAACTTAGCAAACTCAACACCCAAAGAACAAATAATCCAATCAAGAAATGGGCAGAGGACATGAACAGACATTTCTGCAAAGAAGACATCCAGATGGCCAACAGACACATGAAAAAGTGCTCCATATCACTCGGCATCAGGGAAATACAAATCAAAACCACAATGAGATATCACCTCACACCAGTCAGAATGGCTAAAATCAACAAGTCAGGAAATGACAGATGCTGGCGAGGATGTGGAGAAAGGGGAACCCTCCTACACTGTTGGTGGGAATGCAAGCTGGTGCAGCCACTCTGGAAAACAGCATGGAGGTTCCTCAGAATGTTGAAAATAGAACTGCCCTATGACCCAGCAATTGCACTATTGGGTATTTACCCTAAAGATACAAATGTAGTGATCCAAAGGGGCACATGCACCCGAATGTTTATAGCAGCAATGTCCACAATAGCCAAACTATGGAAAGAACCTAGATGTCCATCCACAGATGAATGGATCAAGAAGATGTGGTATATATACACAATGGAATACTATGCAGCCATCAAAAGAAATGAAATCTTGCCATTTGCGACAACATGGATGGAACTAGAGCGTATCATGCTTAGCGAAATAAGTCAAGCAGAGAAAGACAACTATTATATGATCTCCCTGATATGAGGAAGTGGTGATGCAACATGGAGGCTTAAGTGGGTAGGAGAAGAATCAATGAAACAAGATGGGATTGGGAGGGAGACAAACCATAAGTGACTCTTAATCTCACAAAACAAACCTAGGGCTGCTGGGGGGAGGGGGTTTGGGAGAAGGGGGTGGGATTATGGACATTGGGGAGGGTATGTGCTTTGGTGAGTGCTGTGAAGTGTGTAAACCTGGTGATTCACAGACCTGTACCCCTGGGGATAAAAATATATGTTTATAAAAAAAAAAAAAAAAAAAAAAAAAAAAGAAAGGACAAATACCCAACTTTAGTAGCAGCATGGACAGGACTGGAAGAGATTATTATGCTGAGTGAAATAAGTCAAGCAGAGAGAGTCAATTATCATATGGTTTCACTTATTTGTGGAACATAACAAATAGCATGGAGGACATGGGGAGTTAGAGAGGAGAAGGGAGTTGGGGGAAATTGGAAGGGGAGGTGAACCATGAGAGACTATGGACTCTGAAAAACAATCTGAGGATTTTGAAGGGGTGGGGGGTGGGAGTTTGGGGTACTAGGTGGTGGGTATTATAAAGGGCACGAATTGCATGGAGCACTGGGTGTGGTGAAAAATAATGAATACTGTTATGCTGAAAATAAAAAATAAAATAAAATAAAATAAATTAAAAAAAAAATAAAAAAAAAAAATAAAAAATAAGCAAACAAACAGCCTTAGAATAAGGTAAAAAAAAAAAAAAAAAAAAAAGATCCAACTATATGCTGCCTCCAGGAGACTCATTTTAAACCTAAATGCACATGGAGATTGAGAATGAGGGGATGGAGAACCATCTAGCATGTTAATGGATGTCAAAAGAAAGCCACAATAGCCATACTTATATCAGAAAAATTAGATTTTTAAAACAAATGCTATAATAAGAGATGAAGAAAGGCATTATATCGTAATTAAGGTGTCTACCCATCAAGAAGACATAACAATTGTACCTATTTATGCCCTCAACTTGGGAGTACCTAAATATATAAATCAATTAATAACAGACCTAAAGAAAATCATGGATAATAATACAATAATATTAGGGGACTTTAACACCCCACTTATAGCAATGGACAGGTCACCTGTGTAAAAAATCAACAAGCGAGCATTAGCTTTTAATGACTGGACCAGATGGACTTAACATCTGGTTTTAAACACTGGACCAGACAGACTTAACAACATTTAGAACATTTCATCCTAAAGCAGCAGAATACACATTCTTTTGGAGTGCACATGGAACATTCTTCAGAAGAGATCACATATTGGGTCACAAATCAGCCCTCAACAGGTACAAAAAGATCAAGATCATACCATGCATATTTTCAAACCACAATGCTATGAAACTTGAAATTAACCATAAGAAGAAAATTGAAAAGGCCACAAATACACAGAGGTTAAAGAATATCCTACTGAAGAATGAAGGGGTTAACCAGGATATTAAAGAAGAAATTAAAAAGTATACATGGAAGCAAATGAAAATAAACACACAACGGTCCAAAACCTTTGGGATGTAACAAAGGCAGGCCTAAAAGGGAAGTATTTTGCAATATAGGCCTACCTTAAGAAGAAAGAAAATTCTGAAATTTACAACCTAACCCTGAACCTAAAGAAGCTAGAAAAGGACCAGCAAGTAAAGTCTAAAGCCAGAATAAGAGAAATAAGAAAATTCAGTGCAGAAATAAGTATAGAAATAACAAAAACAGTAGAACAGATCAATTAAACTAAGAGCTAGTTCTTCAAAAGAAACAATAAAATTGATAATCCCTTAGCCAGACTTATCAAAAAGAAAAGAGAAAGGACCCAAATAGATAAAATCATGAATTAAAGAGGAGGATCACAACCAGCATCACAGAAATACAAACAACTATAAGAGAATACTATAAAAAATTATATGCCAACAAACTGGGTTATCTGGAGGCAATGGACAAATTCCTAGAAATTTACAAACTACCAAAAGTAAAACATGAATAGATAGAAAATTTGAACAGACCCATAACCAACAACAACAAATTGAATCAGTAATCAAAAATCCCCAAACAAACAAAAGTCCTGTCCCAGTCCTATACCAGATGGCTTCCCAGCGGAATTCTATCAGACACTTAAAGAACCGTTAATAGTTATTCTTCCCAAACTGTTCCAAAAAAGAGAAATGGAAGGAAAACTTCCAAACTTATTCTACAAAACCAGCATTAACTTGACTCCAAAGCAAAGACTCCACTAAAAAGGAAAAGCACAGGCCAATATTCCGGAGGAACGTGGATATAAAAATTTTCAATAAAATACTAGCAAGTTGAATTTTAACAGTACCTTAAAAGGCTCATTCACCACAACCAAGTGCGATTTATTCCTAGGCTGTAGGGGTAGTTCAGTATTCACAAACCAATCAATGTGATACAGCGCATTAACAAAAGAAAGGGTAAGAGCAATATGATCCTGTCAGTAGATGCAGACAGAGCATTTGACAAAATACAGCATCCATTCTTGATAAAAACTCTCAACAAAGTAGAGACAGATGGAATATATCTCAACATCCTAAAGGCCAAATGGGAAAGACCTGTAGCTAATATCATCCCCAGTGGGGAAAAACTGAGAGACTTTCCCCTACGGTAAGGAACAACTCATGGATGTCCACTCACCATTACTATTTAACACAGTACTGGAAGTCTTAGCTTCAGCAATCAAACAATGAAAAGAAATAAAAGGCATCCACATCAGCAAGGAAGAAGTCAAACTTTACCTCTTTGCAGACAACATGATACTCTACGCAGAAAACCTGAGAGACTCCACCAAAAAATTGTTTGAACTAATATATGAATTTAGCAAAGTTGCAGGATATAGAATCAATGTGCAGAAATCTGTTGCATTTCTCTACACAAAAAGAAATCAAGAAATCATTCTCATTTGCAGTTCCACCAAAAACAAGACACCTAGGAAAAAACCTAACTAACAAGGTAAAAATTCTGTACTCTGAAAACTATGGAACACTTATGAAAGAAATTGATGGGGACACAAAGAAATGGAAAAACAGTCCATGTTCATGGATTAGAAGATGAAACACTACCCAAAGCAATCTACACATTTAATGCAATCCCTATCAAAATACCACCAGCATTTTTCACAGAACTAGAACAAACAATTCTAAAATCTGTATGGAACCACAAAAGACCCCAAATAGACAAAGCAATTCCAAAAACAAACAAACAAATAAAAAGCAACTGGAGGCATTACAATTCTGGATTTCAAGTTATATTACAAAGTTGTAGTAATCAAGACAGTATGGTTCTGGCACAAAAATAGACACACAGATCAATGGAAGAGAATAGAGAACCCAGAAATGGACCCACAAGTATATGGTAAACTAATCTCTGACAAAGCAGGAAAGAATATCCAATGGAAAAAAATCAGTCTTTTCAACAAATGTTTCTGGGAAAACTGAACAGTGATATACAAAAGAATGAAACTGGAGCATTTTCTTACACCATACACAAAAATAAATTCAAAATGGATGAGAGACCTAAATGTGAAACAAGAAACCATCAAAATCCTAGGAAAAAACACAAGCAGAAACCTCTTTGATCATGGCCATAGCAACTTCTTACTAGACAAATCATGGGAGGCAAGGGAAACAAAAGCAAAAATGAACTATTGGGACTTCATCAAGAAAAAAAAAAAGCTTCTGCAAGGAAGTGAAACAATCAACAGAACTAAAAGGCAGCCTGTAGGGGCGCCTGGGTGGCTCAATGGGTTAAAGCCTCAGCCTTCGGCTCAGGTCATGATCCCAGGGTCCTGGGATCCAGCCCCGCATTGGGCTCTCTGTTCAGCAGGGAGCCTGCTTCCTCCTCTCTCTCTGTCTGCCTCTCTGCTTACTTGTGATCTCTGTCTGTCAAATAAATAAATAAAATCTTTAAAAAAAAAAAAAAGGCAGCCTGTAGAATGGGAGAAGATTTTTGCAAATGACATATATGATAAAGAATCCGTATCCAAAATCTACAAAAAACTTATCAAACTCAACACCCAAAAGCCAAATAATCCATTTAAGAAATGGACAAATGACATTGAGATAGTTAAAAGACACATAAAGAAGCTCAATGTTACTCATCATCAGGGAAATACAAATCAAAACCATGATGAGATACCACCTCATATCTGTCAGAATGGCTAAAATTAACAATACAAGAAACAAACGCTGGCAAGGATATGGAGAAAGGGGAACCCTCTTACACTGTTGGTGAGAATGCAAACTGGTAGAGCCACTCTGGAGAACAGTATGGAGGTTCCTCAAAAAGTTAAAAATACAACTACTCTGTGATCCATCAATTGCACTACTAGGTATTTATCCAAAGGATACATAAATACAGATTTGAAGGAATACATGCACCCCAATGGTTACTGCAGCATTATCAACAATAGCCAACCAATGGAAAGAACAGAAATATCCATTGACTGAATGAAAAAAGAACATATGGTTTATATAAATACATATAAATTATAATAAATGTATAAATATATAATAAAATACACATACATATACAATGGGTTATTAGTCATCAAAAAGAATGTAATCCTTTTTTTTTTAAGATTTTATTTATTTGAGAGAGAATTTGATAGCGAGAGAGAGTATGAGCAGGGAGAAGCAGACTCCCTGTGAGCATGGAGACCGATACAGGGCTTGAACCCAGGACCCTGAGATCATGACCTGAGCTAAAGGCAGACACTTAATCAGCTAAGACACCCACGTACCCCAAAAAGAATGTAATCCTGACATTTATAATGACATGAATTGAGTTACAGTGTATTATGTTAAGTGAAATAAGTCAGAGGAAGACAAATACCATATGATTTCACTCATATGTGAAATTTAAGAAAAAAGACAAATACATGAGAAGGGGAAAAAAAAAGAAGAGAAGGAAACAAACCATAAGAGACTCTTTTTTAAAAATTTTTTAATATTTTATTTATTTATTTGACAGAGAGTAGGGGGGACAGCACAAACAGGGGAGCAGCAGAGGGAGAGGGAGAAGTAGTCTCTCCCCCAGGCAGGGAGTCTGACATGGGGCTCGATTCGGACCTGGGACCTTGGCAGCATGACCTGAGCGGAAGGCAGATGCTTAACTCACTGAGGCACCCAGGTACCACACATAAGAGATTCTTAATGATAGAAAACAAACTGAGGGTTGATGGAGGAAGGTGGTTTGGGATGTGAGGGATGGGTGATGTGTATGTGTTGTGATGAACACTGGGTATTGTATGTAAATGATGAATGGCTGAATTCTACTCCAGAAACTAATATTGCATTTTATGTTAACTAAAATTTAAAAAATAATAATAAAGAAGTAAATCAATAAAAGTTCTTAAAATAAGAAAAAAGGGGATTTACGTATGTGTCCTTTCCAATTAGACTACGTAATCAGTGTTTTGTAGAATATTTGTGACATTTCACAGTAACAGTACTTAAAAAAAAACTGTTTTTGAGAAGTACTTGTTGGCATTGTCTAATATTGGGGAGTTGATTTTAAATAAAGAGAAGGCAGAAAGAAAAAATAATCATAAAAATAAATAAATAAAATGGTTGTATGTGCTCAGTGCAGTAAGAAGCTAGATGAAGCATCTCAGTTGGCCTGGGACAATCAGAGACACAGATAAATCTTAAGTGCAACCAGGCAACAAGCCCTTTTTAGGTGTCCCATCCTATATAATAAGCACTTATTACACATCATCCCTTACTTAAAAATCCATTGTCTATGAGGTAGGTATTATTATTATGATAATTTTAAAGATGTAGAAAATTGAAGTGACAAGATGTTGTATAGCTTGCTCAAGATCCCATAAGTGGGAAGATTCAAATTTATATCTAACACCAACGTTAAGATTCCTGGAGGGATAAGGCAAGTGTATACTGATCACATGGCCTACTAGGATCTTGGGTACATCAGTTAACCTCTCCTGATCTCTATTTTCTCATATGATAAAAAAAAATGACACTAACTAAAGAATTTCTGGATACTTTTTGCAGTGAAAACACAAGGTGGGTACTGGGTGCACAGGGAGCAGTTCTCTTACATGAGACATCTGCATCTTCGTTATCAAATCCCAACATTACTGTAATATATTATAGTTTTTCTATTACTAATAAAATATCTTGAGAATTTTAGTCCTGTTAAATAAAAATTTGAATTAAAATTGCAACAGAGTCAGGGAATATGGTAAAAAATGTGCCTCCTTCACTGTGATAATAAGTATTTACATATTTAAAATGTATATATAAGTTACTCCTATCCCCTCCATTTACCAAGCTAAATAAGTTGTTCGTGCCTGGCATTTTTCTCTTTTAACTCCTGACAAGCCCTATTCATCTCTGCAACATAGAGGAAAGAGACCAGAAATTATTCAAGTTGACCATATGTTGGTAGAAATCTCTTGTTGGTTCCTTGGACTAAAGCAACAATCTTCAGGTCATTTCAATAGTGAAGTAGAGAACTGGCAAAAGATCTTTCTTCAAAGCTACAAATTACTGGTTCCATATCTTTTCAGGGAAGCATCCATGTCACAAAGAACAAAGCAATTACTGGAACTGCAGATGACTAACAGTGGGGTGACTTGCCTCACAGTGTATGAGTCGCATTATGCTTCATGATATTGATATTCTGACAAAGAGCAAAGAGATAGAAAAATATACACCAACTAATTCTATGGAATCCTTGGATTAAAACCCTTCCCCACTCACTTTTGATTGAAGAACTCAGGAGGGACATAAATCTCCTGACAGTACATTTGGAAGAACGAAATGAAATCTGTTTGGTAAGACAAAGAATGGACTATGTAGCAAGCACCAAGTGTTATTGAGGCAACATGTCTGGAGTTTACATTTGCCTACATCACTAACTCTGGTGAGGTTTTAGCCAAATCTTTCAATCTCTGGGTCACAGTTCACCTGCAGCAGATGTTAAAAAACAAAACACAAATGAAGTTCCCCTAGGAGCGATGTTTATTATAGCACTTTGGATCAGATCTTAAGAATTATTATTCTTTGTTCTCTAAGCAATATTTTCTACGAGAATACAAAGCTGCCATTATCCCCAGACTGCGAGTGAGGAAGGAGGATGTTTTCCTAATACCACATAGAAAAGTAATGATGGAGCCCTGACAACATTTGTGATTTCTGACACTGAGCCCATTTTCTTTGTTCCAATCCTGACAATCTTCTCCACTATATGCATCAATATTTTGAAAATGCTAGAAGGAAACAATGTTAGTTATTAACTGGTCTTTCTATAACCCACACTCTCCTTTTGGGATTAGACTTTATTGTTTTCCGGATTCAATAAACATTTTAAATTTGTTGAAGTTTTAGACCTTTCAGAAAAAACAGTTGCTGTGGAAGTATAAGGCTACTTCTCACCAAGCCCTTGAAATTTTCAAAGTACCATCAACATGACTGAAATAAGCATACAACTTTTAGATGATAGAGCTTTAAACTATCTCTTTTAGTGTAAGTGAGAGTTAATGGCTAAACTGATAGGGTAGCTGGAGAAGCGTTGCCTCATGCTTGGAGGACATTTAATCATTAAACTGTAGAGAAGAATATTTTAACATGGGAGTAGAAAGAAATACTTAGCCTAAAGATCAGTCCATGATCCACTTTTTTTTTTTTAAATGATGGTGAATTAGCAAGATGTTATACTTGAAGCACACAATATACTTCAAAGTGGGTAAGTTATTGAGTACATTGTCTGGAAACTACCCATCACTCACAATAGATATTAAAGGTAAGTGACCAAAGGAGGTAACTATACCTCATGTCTAATTACTTCAGGGTCCCTACTCTTACCTCCAAATTCTACTTAAACCACTTATTCATGCTGTAAAACACATTAAGTAGGGGGCAAAGTCTATTATATTATAATGAAAAAGGTTTTGGGAATAGTGGGGGAAAAACCCAAACACACACATAAGATTCAAGCAGATGTAGGGTTGAACCCTATCCCAGGTCCTTGCTGGACGATTGACTTTCAACAGTTACTAAGCTTCAGTTTGCTGATTGACATTTGATAGTTGCTAAGCTTCAGTGTGCTTATCTACAAACAGCAGATTAAAGTTTATTAAAGGCATTACATTAGTTCATATATGTGGAAGTACCTGGCATATAAGTACATCCTACTTTCCTTAGTTTTGTATTATGTTGTTAAAACTTTGCTTGCGGGATGCCTGGGTGGCTCCGTCGGTTGGGCAGCGGCCTTCAGCTTGGGTCATGATCCCAGGTCCTGGGATGGAGTCCTGTGTTGGGCTGCTTGCTCAACAGGGAGCCTGCTTCTCTCTCTACCGCTGCCTGTCACTCTGCCTACTGGTGCTCTCTCTTGGACAAAAAAATAAATAAAATCTTTAAAAAAACAAAAACAAAAACAAAAAAAAATTTGCTTGCCATTGTTCTATTTTTTTTTCTTTTTTAGGTGAAAATATTAAATCTCAGAAAAATAGTAAAATTCTTCCAGGTTAAAGAGTTGGTTGTCAACTAATTCAGAATCAATTCCCAGTGTTTTCTAAATTGTATGAATAATGTTCTGTAAACTCCTTTATGACATCCACAAAATAATAGGCATAATAACTCAATGAGTGGCAGGTAGTAATGGTAGAGAGAACATGAAAGGGGGAACTTTTGCTTTGGAAAGTCAGGCACAGAGAAAGTGGCTTGAATTAAGTCTTCAAAATGAGAGGCCTTTTTACTTATTTTATGTATTCACGCTCTATAATACACAAAGTATAAGCAGATATGCAACAACAGCAGAAGTATCATTAATTCCTTTTTGCTAAACAACTTCCATACAAAGAAAAGAAGTAACTGAAGGAAGAGAGAGAGGGAGGAAAAAGGAAAGTGGGAAATAAAAGTCAAGATGAAAAAAGTCAAGTGAAAAAAGGCATGATTCTCCCCAGAAACAATTAAAATAAGAATGTGAATGAAAAGCTGACACACATAACTCTATACATATATCTTAAATATACACATACACCCTAGAAGTCATACTGTTCACACACTTTTTACACATTTCTTTTCCATGACATTGTATCTAGGTAACCTTCCCATAACACTGCATACAGATCTTGTTCCTTTTGTGGATCACAAGATATTCCAACATGTAATTAATTTAGCTTCATCTTGATGGACACTGTGATTTTGGTACTTTCCTTGAGTATACCTATAGAATAATTTTTAGTGGCTTGGCTAAGCCAAATTTCATATGGACTTACATTTTGGCAACCCCTGTCAGATTACCCTAAAAAATCAACAAGCCAATTTGCCTTCCTATAAAGAACATAAGTAAGTGCCATTTTGGCAAGAATCTAGGTAGGAGAATGGCTAAAGAAAGGTGTATGACACAAGGTTATACACAGAGTTTTGCACAATTGGGTGAATTTTGGTCAAACTAATGAGATGTTAAATTGTCACCTAGATACTGCCTGTCCACTAGGAAATCGAGGTCAATCTGCTTAACCTAAAATTTCAGTGCATTTAGGATTAGTTTCCAATGGATGAGTTGATCTAATTTGTTTTGTCACTTATCATTTAATTTTTCAACTATATTTATTTATATTATTATCTCCTATATTTCCAAGTGTTTCTTTTAAAATGGTCTTTGGGGCCAAATTCTGACTAAAACTCTCCAAAAACAAAAACATGACACAAAATTAAACTTAAAAAATTTACATTATGAACAAAAGTTCATACTGTAGTCATAGTCCTTTAATCAAGATTGCTGCTGAAAAATGTTGTATAACAAACAACATTAAAATTTTAGTGGCTTACTATATATATATTTTTTTTTCTATTGAATAACTAATCTCAACTGGACTTGGTTAGATTCAACTAGACTCACTTAGATTTGGCTCCAAGAAGCAGAAACTTCTACACATATCCTATTCTTCTCCTTGTTCCAATATGACCTAAGACATGCTCTCAGAGTGCATCTCAGAATCATGAGAGACAAAAGTAAACCATTAAAACCCATTTTGTGAGGTGCCTGGGTGGCTCAGTGGGTTAAAGCCTCTGCCTTCCGCTCAGGTCATGATCCCAGGGTCCTGGGATGGAGCCCCGCATCGGGCTCTCTGCTCAGCAGGGAGCCTGCTTCCTCCTCTCTCTCTACCTGCCTCTCTGCCTACTTCTGATCTCTGTCTGCCAAATAAATAAACAAAATCTTAAAACAAAACAAAACAAAACAAAAAACCATTTTGTGTCACTGCTCTTACCAAATCTGTTAACATTCCACATGTCAAAGCAAGTCACATTATCTAATCACCACGAACAGGTGGGAAAATACACTTTGCCTCTCTGGTGGAAGGTACTCCGAAGTCATATGGCAAAGAATGTG
Organism: Mustela nivalis; assembly: GCF_964662115.1. Taxonomy (NCBI): domain Eukaryota; kingdom Metazoa; phylum Chordata; class Mammalia; order Carnivora; family Mustelidae; genus Mustela; species Mustela nivalis. The sequence goes on from NC_139033.1 coordinate 52,915,688, forward strand.
GATATTTAATTCTGTAACAGATGGACTGAAGAATTTGAAACAGTCTACCATAGATAATTCTAATTCATATCTTAAAATCAGACTACATAACATTATTCTATTATCTGTATAGTTTATATGACTTGACATAGCTTTTTTCATAGGTCAAGGGCCTGAATACCAGGACATTGCCATCCTGGCTAAAATCTAAAGGAATATACAAGTAAAATAATTCCAAATGGTATCGTATATTTCAAGAACACTTAATTATGTACCTCTGTAAGAAAAATATCCCAGAAAGAAAAGATAGTTAATAAAATACTGGAAATCTCTTTAAAAATATGATTTCAGGTCTAGCCTAACCTATAAAAATATTACAGGGCTGCCCATGGACCTAAACTGGTGGTAGAATGATATAATGCTTACAATTTCTTTCCATTACTTGTTCATGGATGCAATTATATTTTGCACATAACAAAAGTTTTGATTTCATAAAAGCCCCAATATCAAGGTAATTGGGAATAAATTATTTCCTGATAATTAAAAGGGTTTTTTGTTTGTTGGTTTTTTGGTTTTTTGGGGGGGAGGGTTGGCAGGTAAGTGTAACTATGAGTCTCTAAAATGTTGTGTATCCAGAAGGTTCAACCAGAGAAACAGAGGCAGTAAGAGATATACATTCAAAGCTTTTATAAGGAATTGGCTTATTAATTATGGGGCTGGCCAGGCAAGTATCACATCGGTAGAACAGGATGTCAAGAAGGGCATACTGAAACCCTCAAGCATGAGCTAAAGCTGCAGATCACTGGCAAAACTCCCTCTTCTATTTCAGAGAACCTCAGTTGTGTACTTAAGCCCTAACAACTAATGGAATCAGATTATTTAGAATAATTTCCCTTACTTTTTTTTTTTAAGATTTTATTTATTTACTTGAGAGAGAGACAGTGAGAGAGAGCATGAACGAGGAGAAGGTCAGAGAGAGAAGCAGACTCCCCATGGAGTCTCGATCCATGCGGGACTCGATCCCGGGACTCCAGGATCATGACCTGAGCCAAAGGCAGTCGTCCAACCAACTGAGCCACCCAGGCGTCCCTAATTTTCCTTAATTAAAGTCCATTGATTATGAACTTTAATCATATCTTCAAAATACTTTCCCAGCAACCTCAGGTTGGTGTTTGATTGTGGAAGGGGTCCACAGCCCAGCCAAGCTGATACATAAAAGTGAGCATCGCACACTGCAGCCCTGGGGATGGAGGAAAAGGCTCCTAAATAGGGAGGGGAGGCTGTGAAAACAGACTTCACTGACATCTCAGCTTTGCCCAAGGCTGGCCAGATCTGATTTCAGATTTGGGTTGAAATATAGAAGTCATTTTCTTGTGGCTTTTGTCACCACTCTTAAAAGTACTTTGTCATAATCAAACTGACAGCCTGCCTCTTTAGGAGCTCGTGGGTAGAGTTTCTCAGAGATGTGCTTAATTGAAATCACACTTGGAGATTCTATCTCCACTTTACAGTCTTAGGATTTGCTTTGTTTTTAAACTGGAACAAGAAGAGAGGATGAATGGCTGGTATATTTGATGATACATAATCACATTAATACTTTATTGCCACATTTGTCAATATATTAGTGCAATATGTTATCATATACATTATTAACTGTTACTGTTAAATGTTTTATGCTGATCTTTTACATTTTTTATTTCGATTGTGATAAATTTGGATCCAAGGGATCTTTTTTCTTTCGGAACAAGAAGGAACAAAAATATTGCATTAAAGGAATACAGGAGCATTGAGCTCAGTCCCTCAAACAAAGACAACCGGTATTATTTTCCTCCCGTGGCCTTCTTACCTGCCCTTTCTCTGCTCAGCAGTTGCAGGTATTAGAACTTAAAAGTGGCAGATCGCCTGGCACACAGAAGGATCCTGATAATTCCCCATCTTTGGCAATATCTCTGCAGTTCATCGACAGAGGCTCCCACGCTGTGTGATGGTTGTGGGGTGGCCTTCGATAAACCTGGATTTACAGCTGAGACGGCCTCTTCCAGTGGAGTATTATTTCTAAATGTTATCTCTTGAAGTTGGGATTATGTTCTTAGTTGTAATTATAGAGTGGTGCCATCGTGTCTGAGCAGAGGCCAAAAATTAAGGCTGATTTGACACGTTCCACTATCTTGTTTAGTGTTTTTTTTTTTTTTTTTTCATTTGGGGAGGTTAGAGGAGAAAGGAAATACTATAGAATTGGGATTTCTTTAAGTATGGTGACTTTCATACTTGAAAGATTAGCAAGAGAGTGACAATTTTGTATCAGGAGTTTCTTCTTGTTTGCTTCACGGAATATAAATTGCTTCCTACATTCCAGAGACTATCTAAATTTTACAGAATTACTACATTGCTAAAAATTCTTATGTGACTAAATTTTCTGCATATATGAGATGTTTGCTATTTTTTTTTTAAAGATTATTTGACACAGAGAGAAAGCACAGCAGGCAGAGCGAGAAGGAGAAGCCGCCTCACCACTGAGCAGAGAGCCTGACCAGGGGCTTGATCCCAGGACCCTGGAATCAGGACCTGAGCCAAAGGCAGCCACTTAACTGAATGAGCCACCCAGGCACCTCGGAGTTTGTTACTTTTAAAAAAATTATTTCATGTGTCAATTTGTAAAACAAACAAAAATTACCCTTTGTTTTTTATAAATTATGATTTACACATATTTGTTTAGATTCATGTAAGCATCACTAAGCTTCGGTGACATAAATGAAAATTGGTCAGTATAACAGATAGGACATCTACTATCTGTTTTCTACTAGATGAGATAAACTGAGGTATATCTAAGTCACTCTCCCACGGCAGACTATCAAGACTTCAGTGCTAACTTTCTGTGTTGTTTTGCCACTGAAGAAACAGCCTTAGAGCCCCTTGGTATTCTCTCTAGGGCTTAGTATACCCAGTTCTGAAACAGGATAGCAGAACAGATGACTTCTAAAGCCTTTCCCAGTTTGGATAGCTTTGAATTATCTCCTCAAAGTTACTTTCCAGTCCTGTTCTAGCAGCATTTCTGTGTCTCAAACTCATACTCATCCATTAAAAATGATTAAGGTGATTAAACGTATCATATTTCTTTTAACTTTATTCCCTTAATTCACTGCTTTGGAATATTTTCATGAACACTATCTCTAGCAGATGCACGAAGAGCTGTTCCACTATTTCCCAGCATAGAGATCCTCCAAAAGTAGGCTAATGTGCCAACCCAGAATTGGATCTCCAGTGATGATTTTTGCCACTGTTGGGTATGTAGATTAAACAAAGGTTAAAATATAATATATATTCCATACATATTCTATTTTATATAAATATAGTCTGCTTATTATATGATATACAACAAAATATTCAGAGAGAATGTTGGAATAAGGCAGATTATGCCCAAAAATATTAAGTGGACTGGATTAAAAGAAATAGATCCAGTCTTCACTGGATATTAATAGACAGCAGAGGGGGGACAACTGGGTGGCTCAGTCGGTTAAGCATCTGCCTGTAGCTCAGGTCATGATCCCAGAGTCCTGGGATAGAGTCACATTGGCCTTCCTGCTTGGCAGGTAGCCTGCTTCTCCCTTTGTCTGCTGTTTCCCCCATTTGTGCTCACTGTCTCTGACAAATAAATAAAGTCTTAAAATATATATATGCATATAGACATCAGAGGGGCCAGTCCACGTTTGCCTCTATCACAGCCCCCCCCCTTTTTTTTTAACTTGAGAGAAGAGGGGATCGGGATATAGTTTAATAAATTTAAAAATGTGTTTAACAACACAATATTAAAATCTAAATTTCTTTTTGTGACTCTAATTGACAATTGTTCCCAAAAATGTCTTTTATGAAGCAATGTCATTAAAGTATTCTGATAGGACAAGACACATTGTTTTTCTTAAGAATCCATCAATTTGTATAATGTGAAATGCAATGTTGATCTATTCCCTGCCCTCTCATCTGTCATTTTGAATACCACATCTCATCAGTTTATTTCTTTGTTTAATAAGATTATATCAACTTTAAACCTCAAGCTTCAAGGGTTACTGCCCTACTTATAATAGAATTTAATCCTCTTGTAAGGATCAGCATTCGTAACACTCAGGCATGTGTCATATGACATATTTACTTTTATCCCCACTTTTACAGATGAAAAAAAAAGTCTCTTTTCATGGCAGTTATATAACTTCTTGAGTTTGCTAACCAATGCAGGTAGAGCTAGATTTTAAAAAGTCACCTCCAAATGTCTGAAAAAAACATCAAACTCTGTGCTCTGGTACATCTTCTGGTACTCTGTGCTCTGGTACATAACATCTTCCCTAGGAAAAGGGAGGATTCTGAAGCTAGGACCTATGGAAGAGTCACCATTGTACCTTCCAACACCTGGCCTGGTGCCCAGCACATGGTATTATCCATTAAGTATTTCTGAATTGTAAGTGAACTGCTAAGCATCTCCTTAATCACTTTATGGTTTCCAAACACCCTGTCCTTCTCCATGTCTCTCTCTTTCCTATCTAAGCATTCCTTACATATCTCAGTTTTTTTTTTTTTTAAAGATTTTATTTATTTGACACAGAGAGAGATCACAAGTAGGCAGAGAGGCAGGCAGAGAGAGACAGGGAAGCAGGCTCCCCGCTGATCAGAGAGCCTGATGCGGGGCTGGATCCCAGGACCCTGGGATCATGACCTGAGCCGAAAGCAGAGGCTTTAACCCACTGAGCCACCAGGCGCCCCGCATATCTCAGTTTTTATCAAGGAATGATTCCCTCAAACTCCCCTTAATGGTCTCCATGTCCACTTCTTGAAATTCTCTAGTTCTACTGCATTTATTTTGAGTGCTATGACCAGAATTGCCTGTGAGATCCTAAGAGATTCATGATATCTGCTTCTTGGCTTTGGGGCTTATCTTCTCCGGCCTCACCAAAGGCAGAGGAACTTTTGACTTTATATCACACATATTTCTAAGAGATTTGACTATTTAGTTAACAGTCTTGGCCATAATGAGCATACACCATCATTATGACCAGACTGACAGAAAAGAAAATTTTAAAGAATGACTATTATTTTATATCATTGACATTTATTCTATGTCGTCTTCCCAGAAAACTAAATATACCCTTCTCCTACTTTATCAGTTATCATTTTAGTGACGGAAAAGTAACCTTGTTGGGATGCCTAGGTGTTTGAGTGTCTGCCTTCAGATCAGGTCATGATGTCAGGGTCCTAGGATCAAGCCCCTCATGGGCTCCCAGCTCAGCAAGGAGTGTGCTTCTCCCTCTCTACCCCTCCCCAGCTTGTACTCATACGCACTTTCTTTCTTCTCTCAAATAAATAAAAAACATCTTTTAAAACATTAAAGTAACCTAGCTTACATTGAAAAGAAAGGAATATGGTTCAAGTGACTGTGAAGTTCAAAGGTAAATCTAACTTTAGGCATAAATTTTATTATTATTATTATTGTTATTTTATTTATTTATTTATTTGAAAGAGAGGGAGAGAGCGAGCGAGCACAAGAAGGGCAGGTGGGAGGGCAGGGAGAAGGAATCTTGAGCAGGCTGCAAGGTTCCATCTCACTACCCTGAGATCATGACCTGAACCGAAATCAATAGTCAGATACTTATCTGACTGAGCCACCTAGGCACCCCTAGGCATAACTTTCTAAAGTCACAACAGTCTGTCTGCATTAATTCTTTTTATCTCCTCCTCTTGACTCAGTCTCTTTTGGTGTATTTGCCTTATTCTCTCCAACTGCTTATGATGTCTTCAAAGGGGCTGACTGTGGCCATAAGTGAAAGCTGCTCATCAAAAATCGATTTTCTTATCTTCTTGGACCCAGTGTGATATAACCTTTCCCGGCTCCTGCTAGAGTTGAATACGGTATGTGATTGAGTTCTAGCTTATGGAATATGAACAGAAGTATTGGTGCAAATTCCAGGCCAAGGGTTGTAAGTGGGTATGATCCCTTCATACTCCCTTTCTTACTCCCCCTCCGACTAGAGGAAAATAATACTGAAGCCCTATGGGATGGTACTACAAGCAATAATGAGCCTCGGTTATTCAAGCATCAACGGAGGAAAACGCCACACTGACTAGTAATACCTGCTTGAACTGTAAAGACAGCATGAAATAATCCTTATTGTGTTTGGACTATTATACATTTGGGTGTTTCTTTGTTATAGCAGTTAGCCAGATCTCAGAGCCAATGAATACTCTAACATATGGCAATAAACAACTCGAGTCTGAATTACTTAAGGTTCATGATCAACAGAAAAAGAACATATCTGGGGGGGAAAAAAAACATATCTGGGGATACGTTAGATAATAAAGGTATATATTTTTTATTTTTATTTATTTTTTAAATATTATTTTATTTTTTCAGTGTTCCAAAATTCCTCTCTATGATAATAAAGGTATAAAGATAAACTTGATTTTTTTTTTTAAAAAGGACCTCTACGATACAAAAAGAGATGATTTCAGAATTTGAGTTCAAATTGCAGCATTTGGTATTTATTTATTTTTTATTTTTATTTTTTTTAAAGATTTTATTTATTTATTTGACAGAGAGAGATCACAAGCAGGCAGAGAGGCAGGCAGAGAGAGAGGAGGAAGCAGGCTCCCTGCTGAGCAGAGAGCCCGATGCAGGGCTTGATCCCAGGACCCTGGGATCATGACCCGAGCCGAAGGCAGCGGCTTAACCCACTGAGCCACCCAGGCGCCCCTGGTATTTAAACCAGCCATGTGCTCTCAAAAATGCAGACTTTGGGGGCCACACGTGACAAATTCTGATTCACATATTTTGAGACATCACCTATTAATCTGCAATTTGAAATTTCCAGAGGATATTCTGATTCAAGTGTCCCATTAACCAAAGTATGGGGAAAAAATACTAATTATTTTTGCCAAAACGGCCAATTCAGGAGCTGAGTCTGGCATTTTGAGTTCTATCATTTTTATTTTCTGCCAAAAGAAAGTATATTTATTAACCAGCAAAACTTTTAAAATCCCTATAACTAAAGTTAAGGAGTAATTTATAAATGTGGGTCATTATGTAGAAAACATCAATACATGTCTTGCCCATAACAGAAGCTAACTGAATTGTATTAACTCAAGATGGTTTAGTACAAAGGCAGTTCTCAATTCTCAGCCTGGCTATACACTGGAATCCACTGGAGAGCTTTATAAAACACAGATACTTGAGTTCTACCCCACTTTCTTACTTAACTGAATAGAAACAAGTTTAGGCATTAGATTTTTAAGATTGCTAGATGATCTAACATGCAGTGTTGAGAATCGTCTTGAAATTGGGCCCTCAGACCAGGACCTTGAGCATTACCTGGAAACTTACTTGAAATATATAATTTTCAGACCCCCCAAATTTCTGAATTGGAAATGTTTGGTGTGGGGTACAGCACCAGATTCAATCTGAGACATGCCCGTGTTTAAGAACCACTGGTCTAGGGGCCAATGGGTGGCTCAGTGGGTTAAGCCTCTGCCTTCGGCTCAGGTCATGATCTCAGGGTCCTGGGATCAAGCCCTGCATCGGGCTCTCTGCTCAGCAGGGAGCCTGCTTCTCCCACTCTCTCTCTCTGCCAGCCTCTCTGCCTACTTGCGATCTCTGTCAAATAAATAATCTTAAAAAAAAAAAAAAAAAAAGAACCACTGGTCCAGGCAGGCAGTGGTTTCCAAATCTGATCATCAGAATTATGTAGGGGAATTTCTGAAAATAAAAATTCCTCAGCTTCACCGCTGCTTCCAGTTTCTAACCCAGAAAGTCTGAGGAAGGCTGAGAAAAGTTTTTATTCGTGTATTTTTTTAAGAATTCTGAAGATTTGCCAGGTTTGGGAACCACCTTGGGAATATTCTGTGAAGGGCACCAACTTCAGAAATCTGAATTCCAGTCCCACTGCTGTTTGTAGCTGCCCATGTGACTATAGCTGTGCCCTCCCCCTTCTGTCCCCAGAAGCAAAGCTTCCTCACCACAATGGACTCTGCACTTGTTGGGCAGCTCTAATGAACACGAATGAGGTGTGAAGCGTCAAAGCCCTTGTAAAATGTGAATTATTACCATCAGATAGTCTTCGAGTGGAAGAGGATGTTTCCTGCTCCACTTCTGCCTCCTGGGAGACTATTACCCACGAGCATGGCCTTTCATTCCTTCTTCTTTAATGGAAAACCTCCTGAAGGACACCTTGGGCTCTGCTATCTTCTTCATTTCCATAATTATCTAGAGCTAAACTTCACCCTAGAAAACTCGTGCTGTAACAATGCCTCTCTGCCGGGGTTTTTTTTTTTTTTTTTCCTCTCTCCTTTTCTCACCTCTCTTTGTCTCTTCCTGTTCTAGACAGTGTCTGTCCATTTCACCCTCTTTCTCTTTTATTATTATTATTTAAGGATCATAAAGTGGAAGTCAGGTTGCTGAGCTTTCTGAGACAGATGAGGCCAAGTGGTCCGCTGGGAGCACTCGGCACCAGGCTCTCACAGTATCCCAGCATATGGAGTCGAGTCTCCAGGCACTGACATTAACACTCCTGCTTCAGGTAACTCATTTAGCTTTGGTGTCATTTTACAATAAATATACCATCCACCGACACAAATTAGACAGCTATTGAGATTAATTTTGAGGCACTATCGGCAACATCTTAAATCAAAAATCATTCTTTATTAGCATGCTTGGCGGTATAGTGTGCCTGCCCTCCCCCCTCCTGATCCCTGCCACAAGAATAAATGAGGCCCCGTGGTTGACATAGCGCATCAAGTGTTTTATAATAGTCTAATTGTAGCTAATGGTTTGTGCAGCTAATTAAGGCCCTATGAATTACAGTAATCAGTCAGGCTCATCCTTTAAACCAGATAGTTCTATTCAACCGTTCCTTTAGTAAGAAACAAAATATATAACTATATATAACTATAACTCCACACACACACACATACACAGCACACAGGCTGTAATGATCAGCTAGGTTCGTCTGAGCACAAAGAAATTAATAAGACTGATTTTTTCTCTTACTTATTACAAAATATTTATTTAGAGAGACGCAGGTTTCTCAGCAACAGCAATAGTCCCTGTGGGAGGGGGAAAGGCAGAGTCTATAGTGTCCTCTGCCTGAAAACTGAGAATCAGCTGACGCCAAGTGTAATACCTTTTCTCTCACACCTCCCTTAACCCACCCAGGTTGCCGCCCAGGGGTACCATGTGGCATTGGTCACGTTGGAGGAATCCAAATGCCTCAGAGAAATGGTGCCAAAGAAGCCACCTAGAGAGGATGGCTGAAAAATCAAAATGGATAAAACATTCGTGAACTAGATGGCTGACAATACTGTCAACATCATTCGCTTTCTTTGGTAGCCCTGGCCACTGAGGCAGAGGAAGTTAGGGAGCAATTCAGGAGACACTGAGAAGAGGATGGTTTTCTTTTACAATGGATTTGTTTTGAGGATAATACTCAAATAGAAGAGCTATTAGATTATAAAACAGCTCTCTGCTTCTTGGTTTATTTACAAATTGCCTGGGCAGAGCAGGAAAGTACTTTGGGAGCAATTCTGCAAAGGCCTCTGGGGAACAGAAGAAGGGAGTGATAGGTCTGTTCCAGTGCTTGCATCTCTGATTCTTTGAGAAGGAGAAAACTTCTATAGAAATGTCATCAGCATGACTTCTGTTCGAATATGTGTCCTAGTTCTCCAGGGTCCCATCGGCAGTAAAAAGTAGAAAAGAAACAGGGATTTTCATGAGGGTCATATGTTTTCGTTCTTTCCAGCTCCAATCTCCCGAACTGGGTAGGACCTTGGAAGTTCAACCAGTTCAAACGAGTTCAAACCTCGTTTGTAGGCAAGATTAGATTTAATTACTCTGGACAGGTGATTGGACAACCAGTTCTATTATGTAAAATGTATTCCTGTGGCATATGTTTATTGCAGATTCTTGTTCCCAGCAACTACCTCCTTCCAGCTGGCCAAAATTTTCTTACTGTAATAGAGGGCCATTTCTTTATGATTTTAAAGGTCATGACTGACTGTCTCTTGTGAATCCTGGCCACTCTCAGATCAAATTATTCTTGTTTCATTAAACTCCCCCTGTAGATCTTCTTAGCTCACCATTGTGGTATAGTAGAAAGCTCACTGGTAAGGGAAGAAAAAAAGAAAAGAAAAGAAAAAGAAAAAGGGCTATTTGCCTTCTAACTAGAGTTTTAGGTATTTATTGGTCATTCATTATATCCCTTCGAGATTTACATTTATAGGTAGTACTTAATCTCTATCCTCAATCTAAAAGATTCAACTGTTAGGCCTAGATGTTCCTTATTTCTGAAACGGTGACTATCAACTAAAATGCTTACATTTAGGTCTATCTGCTTAACAAGTTAGTGTAACTTGCTCAGAATTTTTTATCTGTCTGTCTAACTATATTTTTGCAAGGCTATGAATGTATTTTTTGTGGTTATCCATGATGGCATTAAAATTTTTCTTTTTATCTACTAAATACGCTTTGTGAAGCATTAGCTGCATGTTGACATTTGATTGCACATACTTCAAGGCTTTTTATGAAGTTTTCCTTCCCCTTGAAGATGACCAGATGTTGGAGGAAATCAGATTGATGGGAGATGAAAAGTGCGATTTTCCCAGCTCTCATCACTAACCCCTTTCCTTCCTCACTCTGCTCTTTCCATACTCTTTTCCTCTATGATGATCCTTGTATACTTTACGAGGCTGAAAACTCAGCTTGTGTAGAATGAGATAATTTTGAAATAGATGCTTCTGGTTCAGGCCAAAAGATGCTTCTCCATGATGGGCATTGTGGTGGCACACAGTCTAGGGTTTTATTTATTCTGCAATGAAACAGATTTGATGGCAGTTCTCCACCACCTGGTGTTGGCCTCCTTCTATAGGTCATGATTCAACAGCCCTTTCATTAAAGTCATTATGAGAAATTACTTTACCAGTCATTTGGGGAGCAACTGATATTGCTACTTCATCCTGTTGGTTTAGGTGGATATATGGAAGTATACACTCTGTTCTTACCACACCTCAAATTCTAAATTTTAAGCATTTCAAAGAAAGGATGATGACACAATGCATACTTACATTCATCTACCTCAGTACTACCTCATCCCACACATGTATAGAGTACGAAATACCCTTGATATATGAAGGTGTGTCTGCTCTAAGAGTTTATCACACCTAAATAATTAGAACTCTAGACTATATCTTTTGGACAGACATTCACCTATCTAAAAGTGCAGATCTGGGCCAGCTGAGATTTCATGATTTTCTGACTCCAGAATGAATGAAAGCAACAGAACCCCCATTACTCATAAACAGAGTCCAGCCAGCTGCTTTTGTTTGACTCAGTGGCTTTTTTTTCTTCTTGTTTTGTTTGATCCCACTCCAGAAAGTGGACACCATATTAATCGTATTTATAAATACTGTATACACCAGTTGCAGAACCCCGGGGCTCATTTAAAAAGAAAGATTAAACACATAAATTATTACAATGAATTAAGCTGTCAAATTCCTTTACTCTCAGTACCCAGAGTATTTTAAAGACCCCAGTCCAAATCCAGGGACTATATGGAGAAACACAGACCACCAGAAACACCTACATATCATGGGAATGTTTCAGAAAATCATCAGGCATATAGATCCATCTTCAAGATGATTCAAGACCTCTGTATACTATAGGAAACCTAGAATTCCCTAGTATGCATTCTATACTTTGTTAGCCTCTATCTACTGTAATCATCCATTTATCTCAGAATTCAGAGATGTGAGCTTTGATAGCTAATACGTGCCAAGCATGGATTTACCACTACCACTGCCCATGATCACAGCAAAGTCAAAGGTAGTACCATATTGCTTGGCTCAGTGTGAAAGACCTTTAATTCTGCAACCCAGAATTTATTTATTTTTAATTTTGAAAACTAGGCAATGGCAGAAGTTAACAGTGTTGCTGGTGCTAAAATGCAAGGTAACTGTAGAACATGCATTATAAAATTCTAGATTGTGTTGTGGAAAGAAACAGTAAATTAGAGAAGAGAGGGAAAATTATAGGCTAGTGTTATCCACTGCTTTTCAACAGTGGCCATCAGCTCCAGCAGTTCAGTGGTCATCTGTCTACAAAGAACGGACCTTGAATCTGTCCTCTATATATAGCGCCCTTTCTCACTCATCCAGAATCTAGAGCCTATCCAATTTTCAGGCCTCTGTGTGCATCTGGATTCCTCCAGAAAGCATTCCCAAAGAATACCAGATTATGTCACCTTTCCTTTTTCTGAACAGAGAAGTCTCTCGCTGTGCTATGTTGGAACATAATCACATGCACCCCCGAATTTATCATTTAGGTTGTGGGCTAATGTTGAAATTAACTCACAGTTCTGAAATCTATACCAGGAGATTTTAGCAAAGGCGAGAAGCTTAAGAAAATCTTGGGGGAAAATGAAGGCAAATTTTATGAATAAGGAGAGATGGCTGAGGCTGGGAAAATACAATAAGGGGCAGAAAACTGAATTTACCTGAGCCCTTCCAGAAACATAAGCTTGTCAACCAAAAAAAATCCAATTTAGAGCTTATTTGAAAGCTGGCTCAATTTAACTTTTAAAAATACTTTCCTAAAGTAAAATATGCTAAAAATGATTATCAGAATATAGTTGATGATTATGTTGATCTTCATTTTAGGAAATAGTAAAGCACGGTTATAAAACACAGACTCTGAAGCTCGCTGGCCAGAGTTTGTTTCTGAGCTCTGCCACTTAGGAGCTGTGTGACTTTAGCAATGTTACTTAACTGTTCTGTGTCTCTCTTTCTTTATGCACCAAATACTAGTAATACCAATATCTACTTCATAGGGGCATCATAAGGATCATGTGGTTAAATGGAATAATATATGTACAGGCCTCAGAATATTGCCCAGCATACAAGAAGTTCAATATAAGCATAAGTTTTTAAAGTGTTTTAAGCACTTGAATAATCTTGAAATATTAGTATGGATTAGAAAAGGCTCAGGTAGAAAGTTGGCTGGAACATCTTATATCTAAATTCTAATTTGCATTTCTCTAGGTACATGTCAGCCGGCCCCAAGGATGCATTCTACCATTTTTGTAGGATGGGGAGCTGAAATATAAAATCTGAACCTTTTTCCAGGATTGCAGAAATAAAGCTAGACATTTAAACAGAGAATTTCATAATATATTTAATAAAACAATGAAACATTATAACTTTCCATTATCATTCACTATCTACAAAATCGTAATTAGTGTTTGTTAAAATCACAAAAGTGACAGGACCACTTCTTTGCCAAATGAAATCTGATTGTTGGAGACTGCAATTAAATTCATTTTGATGTGATTTGGAGCAAGACCATAGTAATAATCTGTTTTTCCTATGGCCATGTTTTCAGTTCTCTGCAGTTTGGACTTTTTAAAACGAAGTATAGACACTTTTTGATGTTGCAGAAAACAACAGGATTTCAAGAATTGATTGCCTCTGTGATGACCCCTCGAGTGCTTCATTGTCTCTATCCACAAAATGGAGAGAATTATTTGGCTATAGTTACGGTAACTCCAGAGCAGTGGTCAGTTCCTGACTATCAGAAATTATGTGTAAAACCACCATTAGTGACTTGTTATTTTTGTTATAACTCCCCTACTGTTTCCAAAAAAATATGGTTTGAAGATAGTCAGAAGTTGGTCAATATTTGTAAAGAAAAGGCCATACAGTCTAGAAAAGGAAGGCACTGTTGCTACATCACATGGTTACCATTGCCACATTTTTTTAACCATATACTGGCACTCATAAAACCCAATCCATTTAAAGAGATAAGAGAACAGTTTATTTGAAACAGACTTCTCTGAAAAAAAAATTAAATGTATCAATAAGTCCTGTGTTTCAGCTTCTGTAAGAAAAGGGATGTCATGCAAATAATAATAATACAATACTAGTAGCAATCACTTATATGGGCCTGACTAGGTGCCATCCACTCTTTCAAGTTCTTTCCATGTATGAACTAACTGCTTGTTGGAAATGGCTAATGAAGTAGGCACTACTTTTATTCTTTTTTACAAATGAGAAAGCTGAGGCACCAAAGAGTTAAAGAGCTTCTGTGAGTCATTCAGAATTCAAATCTGGGCACTCTTCTCCCAGACTTTGGGCTTTTAGACCCAACTGCATTAGATTCTGTATGGGGGAGGGCTGAGCTTTAATTAGAGACTCAAATGAAGTACTTCCTCATTTACCTAAAGAAGTGAACTTATATGCACTGTCCTTGGGGATACAAAACAGATTCAGGGCTTGCCCTCAGGAAGTATAGGCTATACCAGGCACTTCATACATAATCACTTGCCTACTTATTTCAAAGTGTGAAAAATGCTATGCAGAAAATCATAAGGAATAAAATTAAGTTTTAGAAAACAAAACATTTCAGAAAGGGTAGTTGCTTCCAGTCTGCTAATTGTAAGCAACAAATAAACCAATATAAAGCTGATAAAGTCATAAAGGTAGGCACCTTAACTATCTTGTCTCACTCTGTATCCCAAATCCTTGCCTCAATCTATCCTAGAATAGGCACTCACAAAGCATCTACTGAAGAGGAGTCCTAGGAAACAGCTAAAGACAGGCAATCTGTAAGAGCAGACCTACTAGATTGATCACCTCTTCTCTCTTCCTCAGTGTCAGAGCACGAACCTACGTAAGGACCAAAGGTCCCTGTGCCATCCCAGCTTATCAGCATCTGCTATACCTGCAGATCCAGGCTGACCCAGACACATGTGTGTAGCCGCCTTATGAGCCACTGTTTATATTATTAATGGCCATACCACTCAAAATCATCACCCACTAACCCTTGGATGGCTGCCATGTTCTGATTGAGAAATTCCACTCTTGCCCAGGCTGAGAGGTAAATGCCATATTCTAACACTTGACGGTTTGAGGAAGGCCAATCTTCTAACAGGAGCTGATCTCCCCTTGTCCATACATCACTGGGTTCTTCAATACCCCAGACCTGCCAGGAGGTTTCCGTGCAGCTTTATCACAAACATCCACTGTGGCTCCTCGAGCACTGATGACAGTCCAGGTCTTAAGAGATGGGAGACCTTCTCTCCTTGTTCATGTTCCTCGCTATATATGAAATCAGTTTGTGATATCTGCAGGAGTGAGGGCAAGAATGCCTTTCATGGTGAGAGATGCTTATTGGCACAGGGGAATCAATGCTGGAAAAGAGTTCTCTAGACGTACTAAGTCAACTTTCTTGAGAGGAAATTAACAGTTATGTTGTCCAGGGTCATTGCCTGGAAAAACTTTCTTTCCTTCTTTTCTCCAGTCTTTCTTTCTCCCTCACTCCCTCCCTTCCTCTCCTTTCCCTTTCTTGCCCTTTCCCTTCCCTGCTCTTCTTTTCCCTTTTCCTTTTTCCTTTCCTCTCTTCTCTTCTCCTCTTCCCTCTCAAGGACTATGATTCTCCTTTTTTATTTTTTTGATATGGAATTGCTAGAGTTTTTTTAGGCATTGATTTTAGGTGACCATTGCATGACCTGGCTTTGTAAATATATTGGGCAAACGACTCAAGCTTCCAGTGAAATTTAAAATGTCCTTACTATTCCAAATTCCCCCACCTCCACTTGGCTCTAGTGGGTAACTGTTCATTTTAGGAACCCATGTGTCTTGCTTAGAGTTAGAGCTATTTTATTTGTCTCTTTACTTTTACTGAAATATTTTGGCTCAAAATATACTTCCTAACACTACAGCCGAGTTAGTCTCCATCTACCTCTAAGTGTTGTGGGCTCTATTCCTCTATACCTGGGAGAAATGCCCCAACTCCTTTTTTCTAGTATGACAACCATCCATTCTCTAAGAAAAGCTGGCCACAGGCAATCCTGCAAGGTCAGTATTCTCCCCTTATCCATGTCATGTTGTCTCCCTATGGTATGCCATCCCCTCTGGGTGCTCAGTGCCAACATACTCTTCTCCCTTAGCATCTCTTCTTCTATGAAGAAAATCTCTAATATCAATAATTACACTTCATTGTCAATGTAAATTAATGTTTTCCTACTTCCAGGGATATCCTCAGGCTAATGATAGACGTTTTTCCCCCACAGGTTATAAAAGAAAAAAAAAAAAAAAAAGAGGAGAAATCACATTAATTTGACTGAACATCAGCTATTTGTCAAAAACTATATTATAAATCTTATATATGCTAACCATTTGTTTTACAGTACATCTCCCTATTTTATTATTAGAACTATTTGCAGATGAAAATAAGCTTTGTTCTCTGTTTAAAGTTTCACAGCAGAGTCAGAATTTGAACCCAGTTATATAGGTCCATATGCCTTTAAAATCTCACCATGGAGTATGGTAGTCCATATCAGGGCAATGATCTCTCATATTGCAGTTGCAGGTCAAGTGTCACCCAGTTTTCTAGAACCTTCTCTATTACATGGTTTCCTTCTTCCTTGGTTTCCTTCCTTCACAACAGTAAGAGTCTGTGCCATAAAAATTATAACTGCACTGAATACTGCCACTATGTTATAGTAATGGCTTTATTTGTATGTATCAGCATTGTAATAAGACTATAGGCAATCTCAGACAAAAACAAAACAAAACAAAAACCAAAACCATGCCTTGTCTTTAAAAATATACTTCTAGGGAGTTGGGGTAAATTGGAAGGGGAGGTGAATCACGAGAGACTATGGACTCTGAAAAACAATCTGAGGGTTTTGAAGTGGCGGGGGGGGGTGGAAGGTTGGGGTACCAGGTGGTGGGTATTATAGAGGGCACGGATTGCATGGAGGACTGGGTGTGGTGAAAAAATAATGAATACTGTTTTTCTGAAAATAAATACATCAATTTAATAAAAAAAAATATACTTCTAGACCATAGACTAGAGAGTTACACACAGCAAATACTCAGTGAATCCTTGACCTTTGGAGGACTGGTGAGATATGACGACTGGAATTTTAAAGATGATTGGGGAGAAGAAGGAGGAGGAAAAACAGGTCCCATGTCAAATTTCTTATCCAGAGTATTTGGGAAGTCCCTAACAATCCCTTTACCTTATAAGCATTACATTAAAGCAGCTACTTGGGAATACCTTGTTATTTCTTTCTTTCTTTCTTTCTTTCTTTCTTTCTTTCTTTCTTTCTTTTTCTTTCTTTCTTTCTTTCTTTCTTTCTTTCTTTCTTTCTTTCTTTTTCTTTCTTTCTTTCTTTTCTTAGATTATTTATTTATTTATTTGACAGAGAGAGAGAGAGAGAGAGAGATCACAAGTAGGCAGAGAGACAGGCAGAGAGAGAGGAAGGGAAGCAGGTCCCTGCCTAGCAGAGAGCCCGATGTGGGGCTCAATCCCAGGACCCTGTGATCATGACCTGAGCCGAAGCAGAGGCTTAACCCACTGAGCCACCCAGGTGCCCCATACTTTGTTATTTTCTAACCACCATCTTTGTGAATGATACTTCCTAGAATTGCGCAGTGCAGGGATAGCTCTGTCTGGCCCCAGTCCTTCCTGGTGATGGTTAAGGTTTATGGAGATAAGCTCAATACTTGTGAGAAGATAACAAACAGTGGAAATCTGCAGGTCCCCCCCACACCTGTGGCTTCACCACATCCTTCCTTTGGTTCTGTGAGCACTAACACTGTTTCACCAATGTCCTCACTGAAGACAATTTTCACATAGGATAGTTTGGGCTATTCACCGCAGCAAAACACAATGAACCGAAAACAGTGTTGGGATTATCATAAAACTCTTTCACTTTGTGGGAAGATTAATATTGGCATGTGGCTTGTTGGTTTATACTTTAGAGCCTCCAGGTGATATTACTGACAAATCTCAACTCTTCTTTCTTCTGAGCCTTTTCCCTCATATACTCAAGGCAGCCACTTTCAATTATTCATGACTGAGGTAACATTGCAAGTTATAAAGATGTTCTCTGAAGGAAGTGCCGACCACAAAAGACACAGTGTATAAGGGATCATAATATCTCTGTCACCGATGGGGACATCACCATAAAGAAGCATATCCTGGTGGATAGAGAGCCAAATCTGGGAGTACAGGAAACCAATGTCTAGAGGTGTCCAGAGGCCTGTTGCACTGTTCTGTTCTAAACACCCAAATGCACCTAGAAGTGCACAGTATCATAATACGTGCAGGTGACAGAAGGAGGAATAAGTCATGATTCATGCACATAGGAGGTCGTCATCTAGAAGAATGACAGAGGTCATTTAATATGACACATCATGTGTTATGATCTAGGGGTACAGAGATTATAAAAGAATCAGTAAAAAACAGTAGAGCCAAACTAATTTTGGTGAGTTAATCTCAGGAAAAATTCTTGGGATTAAATACTCTAGCTACTGCAGAATGTTATTAAGAGGCAAAAGAGTTTGATTCGGAAAACAAGGGTGCTGAGAGAGGTATTTCAGAGTTACAGTGAAGCGAAAGGCAGCAACATGTGTTTAGGGCACAATAAACAGGTTGGTATCATTATATCTTGGCCAGCATATCCTTGCTGGAGGACCACTTAGCTGAATCTCACCACTGGACTGTACATCTGGAGAAGAACTGAAGCAAAATCCCAATCTTACAAACTGAGGCAAAACAAAACAATGCTTTAGGAGGATCTGAGAGCTAAAATTTCAAGTCATCAGAAGACAAAAACTGATTGGCAGAAAAATAAGTTTGAAAAAGAAAAAGATATAGGAGATCAGTAGTCATAACTAGAGCAATGGAATTTAATCCCATTAGAGGATTTTCTGATGCAGTTAAGTTTGAATCAATGAACTGAAATGGCTTTGAGTCCATAGCTTGTGGGCGTTAATTCTGAGAAGCTGCACAAGCACATTCGGGCACTTTTGGGAATGACACTGTCTATTCCTCTGGGGTCTTTGGGGGGGTGGTGTGTGTGGGAAAGAGAAGTACCTCATTTTGCCCACCGTAGTATCTGCAGGATATATTTATTTCTGTGTATATCATCATGAGACTGATTGTTGGAACTGGCTGTTGGTGGATGTTAATGTCTTTACTCTTAGTTCCATGAACCTCAGTTGGTGCTTCCTATGGCTATAAATCTCTCAAAAATGTAATCAAATTGTCTGCACATTTCTGGGAGATTCATAACATCTTCTCAGAAGAACCATAAGATTCAACAAGATCTCAACAGTTCTTTAAAGAAGCCATGATCTTGGTGCACCTATTTGGCTTAGTCAGTTGAGTGTCAGAATCTTGGTTTTGGTTCAAGTCATGATCTCATGGGTCATGGAATCAAGCCCCACACAGGGCTCCGGGCTCAGTGGGGAGTCTGACTGAGGATTCTCTCCTCTGCCTCCCCCTTTCATGCTCTTATGTTCTCCTTCCCTCTCAAATAAATAAATAAATCTGTTTAAAAAATAAAGAAAGAAAGAAGCCATAATCTCAAAATGTTTAAAGTCCAATGGTGTAAACAAAAGGAATCTTATTTGCATTCCAGAGACCATGCCCACTCTTTCCTTTGAGATACAATAAAGTGAAAGTAAGAACTGAAGACACACATATTATTAAATGAAGAGTCTAAGACTACATCTCAAACTCTGTATTTACTCCTTCTAGAACATCTTGGAGAATCCTTATTGAATAAATACTTGCTATTTATACCTTGTTGACATTTTGCTTGAAGATTTCTCTCAAAATGCAAAACTAACTTTAAGATTCATAGTTTAGTTAATTGGAGAGAGGTTTAGGACAAGTGGTTATAACTTTGGTCTAATGGCCCAAATCCAATACAAATCTCAAACACTGTGCTCTGGAAACCGTTATCCAGATCTCTGTTCAAGATAGTACAAGGACAAGGAAGCTTCCATCAGAAATTCTTTCTGGAGTACCTGGACTAAATATTGTCTCATTGTTTTCTCATACTCAAAAACCCACTTTGCCAGAAATGCCCTCAGCATACTGGGTTCTAAAAATAATCTAGCTTGATGCATAACTTCTAGAACAGTCAGAGGAAAGTTGCTTCTCAATTCATTTCATATAGGAAAGGGCTCTGAAGTTAGAAATGTTGTCTCCCAAGTTGTTATTTATGGTACCTTTCCCATTTTCTGTGTTATTTCTGAGAATATTTGGGATTCTATCTTAGGAAAGGCTATTTATCCACCATATCATAAAGAGCTAAGCTCTTTCATAATTCATAATTGAGGCAAAACAGGAAAAAGTATAATCTTATTTTCATAGGAAAGACTATATGAAAGCTCTCCAATTAACAAAATGTCTCTGAGAATCCCTGTAAAATCAAGCATTAATCATATTTCCTAAATCATTTCTAAAGCTGTGAACATATCCAGGCAACAGGTATAAGAATGGAATGTAGAAATGGAAACTGCCATCTCTACAGATGTGACTGCATATCTGGTCGGGTGAAAGGAAAAAAGTGGGGGCATTCCTAATAATCTTGAATATGCCTCCTTGAGATTCATCTAAATGCAACTAAAAGGTACTGCCTTCCTGTGAGTACAGGATGTATTCACAAGCAACTCTATTATTATTATTATAATTTAAAGAGATATAGAAAGCCTCTGTGGATGGAACAGAAGCTTAGTGTTTATGCATATTTGGTCTTTTCTTCTAAACATATGAGAGGACTCATTTCTCAGATGACTCCAAATTGTTTGAGTGGAGCCACGTGGCTGGATCTAGTCAGTGGGTTATGGGTTGAATCGATGTGTGTCACTTTCAGGCCAGAGTATGTCATTGTCCACGTGAGGTCTTCTCTGTCAAGGCAATGGTGGAAGCCCTTGATGATACGGAGGTGCCATTTCAACAAGTTCTTCCCTAGGTACTGAGCTATCACAAGGATGATGTCCTGAGAAGTAGCCCAGAACCACAACAGATTTCCCACAAATGAGGAATAAGTTGTGTTCAGTAACTGATGTATATATATATTTTTTGTCTGCAGTATAAGCTTGCTCTAACTAAAACAGTGAAAGAGGGGTTCTGAGGTATTGTTTTGCAAAAAGATTTAGATAGTGGATAGAGGTAGGAAGATTTTTAAAGGAAAAAAAAAAGCACACACAAAATCATAAAAGTGGAAAAGTGTCATTTCCATTGAAGATAAAATGAACAATTAAATTTGACAAGAATATAGTAAGAAGTAGATAATAACCCAGAAGACATAGATTAGAATGTTAACACTGGATTCATTCTTAATCCTGTTGGCAACGGATAATCATCTAGTGTGTAGTGAGGAACATATTAAGGGGAGGAATTAAAGGGAGAAGAGGCTGGGAGAAAACAAAAAATGGGTGATTTTTAAATGAGTTTAGGTAAGAATAATAACACCTATAGAAGATTAGAGATAGAATAAAAATAAAATAGCGAATATATTTCTAGAAAAAAATACTGAGGGGTGCCGGGGTAGCTCAGTCGGCTAAGTACCCACCTTTGGCTCAGGTCATGATCTAAGCATCCTGGGATTGAGCATGGTATCAGGCACCCTGCTCAGTGGGGAGTCTGCTTCTTTCTCCATCTAACCCTCCATCCACCCTGTTCATGGTCTTGCTCTTTTGCTCTCTAATGAATAAATAAAAAAAAAAAAAAAGAAAGAAAGAAAAGAAAAAGAAAAAACTGAAAAGCACAACAATTGACTTGACAAGAGATTGTTGGGATGAAGAAGGGATGACTCAAGGAGTTATAGTGAAGGCCACTACAACACAGAGGCATTATTAGGAAGGTTGCTCCTGTGCACACACACCTAACACCTTGTCTAGGGGCTAGTCTCCTCTAAGTTACTAGCAAGTAACTGATTTTGGAGAACAGCCTATTTCTAAGATGAGACTCTCATCAGAGACGTCCTTGCTAGAGAAGATGAATTTGATATGTCCCTAAGCCCTCCCTTTGCCTCAGCCTGTCCTCTCAATGTTTATCCATATTTGAGATAATCTCAGGATAGCTCGTATCAGCTCACGTGATTCATGTCAGTTTGTCAGTTTGTCAGTTTGCCTGGAGACCTGACATCTGGTTCTACACAGGCTTTCCTCAGGTTTGTATGTGCATGCGGGAAACACACAGATCTTTTGTAATTCACGAACACTAAGGGAAACAAGGAAAAGGAGATTGCTGAAAAATAGAGTAAAAGGTCCTCTACAGCCATAATGAGACTAAGGTTTAACAGAATATAGGACAGAAGTAAAAATTAATGATAAAGAACTTGGAATTTGGAGGTAGGCATGTCTGATTTTGAATCATTGATGTGCCACTCTAAGTCTCTGTAAACCTTGGCTTTCATCTCAGAAAAACTAATCCTTTTAGGGCTGTTATGTAAGTAAACACGATGTTGCTCACAAGTCCTTAATATAGTATATTTTCAAAACAGCCACCAGAGTGACTCTGTCATATGTAAGTCAGATCAAATTACTCACCTGTTCAAAACAACCCATTTGCCTGACAATGTCCTGTGAGTCCCACATGACCTGGGCCCCTTGTACCTCATGTGAGTCCTACATGACCTGGGCCTCTGGTACCTCAGAGCACAGACCATGACATTGTCAGACCATTGCCTGACAATGTCCTGTGAGTCCCACATGACCTGGGCCCCTTGTACCTCATGTGAGTCCTACATGACCTGGGCCTCTGGTACCTCAGAGCACAGACCACTCTTACCCCTACTTGCTGAGTTTCAGCCACTCGGATTATTGCTAACCTCTGAACATACCAAGCTCTTCCCTCCAGGCCTGCTCGCTTTCTCTTCTCTTGCCCTACACTGCCTTTTCCCTAGGCTTCTTGCAAGACTGCTCACTGCCACCTCTGCAGGGTGGTCCTCCTTTCCCATCCTGGCTAAGGCCAACTCCTCTAAGACCCTCCACACCTCTTCTTTATTTTCTCTCATAGCACTTTTCACTTTTTGGCATACCTTTAATTTACTTATTTTGTTTTTTTAATCTTCCCTTATTAGACTATAAGGATTATAAGGACAGAGATTTTGATCTGCATTGTTCATTGTTGTGAAAGAATGCCTAGCACATGCTAGATACTAAATAATTACTTGTTGAATGAATGATCAGTAACATTGTAACAGAAACATAATGCCCCAATGAGATGAATACACTATTTCGTATTTAAGCTTTGTTCTATGGACCTTAAATCACACAGATCTAGCATCTCCCCAGCCATAGTCTCTGATTCACCACACATCTTCTGAGCATGCACTTGATGAGAGAGCAGTCCTGGTCCTGAAGTATATAAACAGGTTTAAAAAAACAAGATAGACGTGCATTCCACGGTTCAAATCTAGGTTAAGAGAAATAACAGTTGAAGAGTACAAGGCAGATAATTGCCAGAATGAAGATAGAGATTGAATGCAATTGTGGTATTTTCAGTTCCTGCTGACTTTTTCCACTTAGAGTTTTCTCAATGTGAAAGTATTTATCAGATAGTAATAATAATCATTTCTTATTCAGCTCTTACCATATGCCAAACATTGTTCTCACTCTTCTGTGGATTAACTCGCTTAGTCCTGGCAACAACTCATGAGAAGTTATTATTATTATTTTTTTAAGATTTTATTTATTTAGGGGCACCTTGGTGGCTCAGTGGGTTAAAGCCTCTTGCCTTCGGCTCAGGTCATGATCCCAGGGTCCTGGGATTGAGTCCCGCATCAGGCTCTCTGAGAAACAGGGAGCCTGTTTCCCTTCCTCTCTCTCTGCCTGCCTCTCTGCCTACTTGTGATCTCTGTCAATTAAATAAATAAAATCTTTAAAAAAAAAAAGATTTTACTTATTTGACAGAGATATCACAAGTAGGCAGAGAGGCGACAGAGCAGGGCGGGCGGAGGAGCAGGCTCCCCACTGAGCAGAGAGCATGATGTGGGGCTCAATCCCAGGACCTGAAAGCAGAGACTTTAACCCACTGAGCCACCCACGCACCCTGAGAAGTATTATTATTATCCCCATTTTACAGATGAGCAAACAGGGAAGGTGAGCACCTTGCCCAAGGCTACACAGTTAGTAATTGGTGGAGCGAGGCTGCAATGCCAGGCAGTGTGACTGGACAGACTGTGGTGTGAATTTCACCACGCTAGGCATATAATAAAATACTCAACATATGTGAGTCGCATGTGGCATAAGTTAATATTTCTCAGTTGAATCCTAAGTGTATGTTTTGCCCTCCCTCTGCAGTTGTCATGAGTGAATGTGACAATTTGAATTTAAAGTGATATGAAACAAAAGGAAGAGAAAGATAGAACTATGAGATAGGAGAAGCCCCGGTATTAGGGTTCAAGTGCTTACCTTCCTGGGGATACCACGAAGTAGCTGTATAACCTTGGTCTAATACTTTAACATGTGGAGGCCTCAGTTTTCTCATTATATAAATATGTTGCTATTGCAGGCAGTGATTCTTACAGTTTCCTATAGAATACAATCCGATTATGTGATACCACCAGAAAAGCCCCGTGGTGTTTGGCAGCCAGCAACATTAATTTGAGAGCAACAGGGAATATGGTTAAGTCATCCATATTTCACTTTGAACTCAGATCAACCTCTCTGGGGGAATTTAAGAACTGGGTATATATGGGAACAAATATGATCAAACATAAGAGCTTTGGAATCATATCCTATTGGAGAAATGTCAGGAGACTAGGAACAGCCAGAACAAAGACAGCAAGAAAATGAACCCTGCACTAATTCCTTGTCAACTGGAGCTATCCAATCATCCTCAGGAAAAAACGCTTCAGATGCATAATAATTTTAATGAGCTCTAACTGCATGCTCTCCTCCGCACCATTACTCAGTTCCCATTGGCTCAGGCATCAACGTTACTACCTTTAAGAACAATGAGGCATCAAGTCACTCTCATTTAAAAAAAAAAAATGTAATTGTTGATGGATATTTTAAGAGTCAAGGTAAAGTCAAATGTAGTGAACAGAAGGGTCTTATCACAGTAACATTTGTCACTAGCTGGAGAGAAAACAGGACTGGAGCCTCTGATAGCTGGGAAGAAAATGCTTGCTGGTGTGGCAGCAGCTACATTCTATGTTCAGAGTAACTGCACTTTGGAGAAATTTGGGAACAGGGTCTGAAGGGCAGGAAAGGGCCAGATCAGCTCCAGTGTCTGAGGTGCTTTTCAGTGAGCTTGAGGAGGGCTGTGGACTCCATGAGTAGAAAATACTCAGCAGGACATTCCCGGGGCAGGCGTTGGAAAGAGGGCAGTGGGTTTAGCTAAGTACTCAAAGTAGGAGAGCAAACTAAAGCTTGTCACTGTGAGTGTATACCCTTTCAGAATTTTTTCTTTTGACTGAGATTGCACGTTTAACCGCAAGAGAAAATAGGGAAGAGGAATGTTGTGGTTTTTCTCATGTCTTTATAAAAGATCTGGAACTGTGATAAAGGTGCATGAGCCAGATTATTTTTATAGTCAGAATTTAACACTATACACTAATCATAAGTGTGCAAAGAGAACAACATAATATTAATACAATGACTTGATAATATAAGAAGATGGTGATTCTGTTTCCCCACCCATCAAATGTGAGCAGATAGGCAGACCACACTACAAACAACGTCAGCTAGAAAGTATGTGTGTTTGCCAAGAAGTCTCCATGCCATGTCTTGGATTTAGGGAAATCCTGCTATGGTACCTGGCCAGGCGCATGTGCCCTCCCTTTCAGGACTAACCCCAGTGGCAGGTCATCTCTTAACCCACCTCACCCTTCGTAAGTCATGTATGAGGACACACAGATATAGTTGTGGAATAAATTAATTAGATAGTGGATAGAATGACATTCAATACCTACCAGAAAAGAGGAATCTTCCTTTGTAGGCTGACAGTAGATATCACAAGACCATGCCTGAGTGTTGTTCACTTCTCTATTCCCAGTACCCAAAATAAGTGATTATTCAGTAATTGATAATTTGTTCAGTGAATGAACCAGAGAGTAATTATCTTATGTATCAAACTCTTCACTCAAAAACAAACAAACAAACAAACAAACAATTGATGCAGATATTTTCTTCTATCAGCGTTGCATGTCTCTTTCATTGGACTTGAATGTTGTTATGACTGGTCTCCTTTCTAACCACCTAACCCTCCAATTCTGACTCCATTCCTCTACCAACCAGCTAACCAGCCCTCTGCCTTCCACCACTTCACGGCTATTGTCTGGTGAGATAGTGGAGGGAATAAGAAAATAAAACAAAACCCTCATCTCTAAAACATTCATATTTAATATTATTCAAGCCAAGTTGAAGTAGAATAAACTCAGGAAAATAAGGAAGTTATTATCAAGAAAATGAGAAGTTACGTGTGATTTGTCTTTCTTCCTGCTATTTCCACATGGTGATTGGCATCTCCATTTTATAGTGCTGTTAAGATTATTGTAGTGGAAACCTGGCCACAAAAATACAGATTTGCTTTCCATCATCGCAACATGGACTTCACCACGTGAAGATGCAATCTGTATTTTAAAATACATATTAAATTCTATTCCAGTCCCCCAAACTATGCTTCCCAGCTTTTCTCCATCCTGCCACATACAGATCCTCACTGCTTGAAGCAAACCTGATGTATAGAAATCAGAATTCTCTTAAACTCCAAGGTGATTCTTTCCTTTACAAGAGTATTCACCAAAATGTTCCTAAAAAATAGCTAGTTTCTCCTCTGCATTTAAATGATAATGTGACATACAAAAATTCAGTCCACAAAGAAAGTTGAAGGAATTCAACTATGCTTTTAAATGACACAAGGTCAATAACTTAAATCCGAATAGGGATTTAGATTTTTTAAAGTTTTATAGTCAATCATCACCGTCCAATTAAAGATTGCCTTCTGAAGATAAAATAGGGTGCCAGGGTTAAAAATTCAAAGATAGTAAAAGACACAGGCTGTGCTTTCAAGAAGCTTATGTTCTAATTACAGAGAAAGTGAGGTAAATATTTAGAACACAGTGTGATATGTCTTGTGTTGAGAACAAGACAAAAGGCCCAAAATGGAGTTGTTTATCTAAGCCCGGGGTCACCAAACCCAAACTTAACTTAATTGTAGTTCCGGCTCTTTCAGAAATGGAATTTTCAACCAGTCTTTCTGGAATCAAAGGATCAGTACTAGTTAGGTAATCTGCCTGATAGACCCCTGCCATCCCCCTAGAGGAAAGTAACTTTGCAATAACCAACACATGTTTCCTTGCCTAGTGTAATTTCCTTGTTCCTTCACCCTCCTGGCTATAAAAATCTTTCATTTTGTAAAGCTCCTTGGAGCTCCCTTCTATCTGCTAGGTTGGATGCTGCCTGATTCAAATCGATTTTAGCTTAAATAAACTCCTAAAATTTTAATACGCCTTAGTTTGTCTTTCAATACCCATCATAAAGACATAGAGCAATACAAAGGAAACACAAAGGAGGTTACCTGTGGGCAGCAAGAGAAAGCTGAGTGGCGGAATAGACACCCTTCTGGGTGAAATCTACTCACAGTGAAATTTACTCACCTCGGTTCCCTTCACAGCTTCTTCCCCTTCCTGCAGTCTGGGCACCTATTACAGGGCCTTGTTCAGAAGCTGTAGTATGGGTTAGGTTCTAATTAACTTCAAACACAGTGTAAGACCCTAAAAGTATCTGGTGTACCACTGTCTCTATACCATCTTAGAGCAATAAACAACAAACTTGGTTTTTTGAATTGATTGATCATATTGATCTTCTCAACAGTTATGTGAATCACTTAAGTTCCCTTCTTGGCCCTCTAACAGCACTTTAAAACACCACTTGTTAACAGCCAATAATAGCCAGCAAGAAGAAACCTAGCCAAATCCTCTAGCTCAAATGCAAGTTTAAGAACAGTCCATGCACATGATCTACTCACAAACCAGCTTGGCAAAATAGTTAACTGGTGCTGAGGAGAACAGGCTTTGAAGTCACACCGACCTCTCTCTCTCTCTCATTTCCTAGCAATACAACTTTGGGCAAGTTGCTATACTATTATGCTCAGTTTCTTTAACTGTAAAATAAAAATTACAATATACAGTATCTCTCATAGATTTTGTGAGCATGAAATTAGATCATTATATAAAGCTTTGGGCACAGTACCTGATACCATAAAGTAGCTAGGAAATTATTATAATTCTTTAAATTATTTATTCTAAAATGTACATTAGCTAAGCTTGTCTATTTTGAGAACACAATTCACCCTAAAGAATACTACTTGAGGGGTTGAGGGGTGCCTGGGTGGCTCAGTTGGTTGAATGTCTGACTCCTGATCTCTGCTCAGGTCATGATCTCAGGATCATGAGATTGAGCCCCGGGCTGGGCTCCATGCTGAGTCTGCTTAAGATTCTCTTACTCCTTCTTCCCTGCCCCTCCCCCAGCTCGTTCTCTCTCTCCCTCAGCTCTTTCCCTCTCTCTCTCAAAAAAAGGAATACTACTTGAGAGAATCTTGGGTAGAAAAAGAACCAAGATTCTTTAAAGGTGTCAGGCACTATTCATTTCCAAATCCCACATAACTGGAATTGTCATTCTCTCCAGCATCTTCATACACTTCTCCCTCCTTCTCTTGGTGAATCCTCCTTCTCCTTCTAGGACATTATGCCTGCTTCCATTTTCCCCTCCATGGAAAATCATCTTGTATCCTTTGTGCTGCCATTCTCCATTTATATCCCTCATTTACAATCCCCTTATCTGTCCTCTAGGACTCTGGGAGATGGGCTCTACAGATTAAATCCTGGGTATTGCCCTTATCCCTCTGGCTTCTAGTTGGATTTGGCCAGTAGGAGGGACCAGCAAGAAATACAAGTTAAAAAGGAGGTCTCCAGGGTGCTTCTTCCTTTGCTCCCCCCATTGCTTTGTGGACAGGGTCTGACAGGGGCTATACCTCTCTCCACAGACCCTCCCCAGCAGCTCTCCTCCTCCCCCTTCAACCTGCAGAATGGCAGTGGCATCTTGCTCTTAGAAGTCCTTAGTGGCTTCAACACCCTTTGCTGATTTCCTTAATCCTGTTCAGTCAATAATCTTCCTTAGAATCCCAGGACTGTTCCTTTCTGCAGGGAAGCTGGCTAATTGTCTTTCACTTTCTTTCATTCTGTTTGCCCATTCATCCATTCATTTAACCAACTATTCAAATTAAAACATACCAGTCAGGGACACGGAGTTGAAAAGAAGAAAGGGAACTGAAAGGACTGTAATGTGGCCCAGTCTGCAACCCACTCAGAAACTGCAGAATACCCAGACTGCCAGCCCTCCTGTCTGCATGAGGGTTTCTGGATCAGCTGCCTTGGTGGAGTTACAAGGGAATATGCAGAGAGACTGCAGAGAATGGGATCAGAGGGAGATCTACATATTCTACCCTCTTTCCCCCAACACACACACACACACACAAACACTAAATCTAATGAAAGGGTTCCTGGAAAAGGCAGAGAACTTTTCCCGAACTGAGTATACCATTTCCATGATCCAAAAATTTCATCACATTTAAGATAGAAGACATTTATTTGTCACATTTAAGACAGCTGTCAGATATTCATCAGCAACAATGGAACCAAAACAGAATTTTCAAAGTAGGGGGTGATAATGATGAAGATGGCCTGGAAGGAGCAATAACTAAGAGGCACACATGCACCAAGAAAAAGCAAAGGCGTCAGCACTAAATCACAGAATCTAAGTCCCAAAGAGAATAGTCTTACTGAATGTCCCAAGTATGATTAGGATGGACCCACTTCTCATGACCCTTGTCCCTACCTCTTTTGGTCTGATGATTATGAACACACTTATATTCTTAACAAAAATCAAGCCATAAGTAAGGCATGATAGAATTTTAGGAAATCAACTACCTCTGGAGTAAGTAGTTTGGAAACTTATGGCTTTGCTGGGCCCTCGAAATCACTGTATGAGCAGTTACTTTCTCCACCTACACATCCGGGCAGCCCTGCTTCTGGTCCTGCTGACTGGGAAGGGCTCAGCTGTGATTTGTACACACTTTTCTTCATATCTGAATGCCCTCAGGTAAGGGTGGATTAACTTGCCCTTGGCATTCTTGGTGTGAGGCATCATCTGTCATGCCGTATGTCTTTTTAAAATTTTCTTGGCTTGAACCTTTCCATTTTGTCATCACTAGTAAGATTGCAGGCAGTTCCAACTGTGAGCCATTTGAGTTCTCAGGTGCGTGTTTGAGGGGAGGAAGACCTGTGCCAGGAATATAGGTTAATGCCAGTGCCAAACACAAACCTCCTCTATCAGATTCTGGAGAAATCTTGGAAACGACTGTAAGAATAACTCAACGGTGGTCACACGGTGTTCTTTTTCAGAGAAGAGATGCAATGGGTCTACCCACACTGTTCTTAAAGAAAGGTGTTTCACCTGAACTGAATTTTTGTTGGACGCATCAGCTGGTGAGCATAATCCCATCCTTAACCTGGTCAGCCCCCATCTGTACTAGATGCTGTGGCAGTTGCCCAGGTGCCCACGGGCAGGATTAAGCATTCATTTCCCCAGGTCCTAAGTGCTGGGAGTATTAGTGTGAACAGCTCTCAGCCCAGTCTGTACTTTGCCATAATTAGCTTTTGGCTAAAGAGAACAGCTTTGTCCAAGATCATACTGCCTTCCTAGAGGACCGTTCTCCCTTACTATCTGGAGTTAAGAGTAAAACACTAAAGTGGATAAAAACTGAGCACCTTTGCCCTAATTTCAGATAATTCCTCAGGAACCAATGCCAGACCGCATAGACTCTGCTTAGTCCTCTGTTGCTGTTGCACCGCAGCCCAGCTTCTTCTTCTGCCAGACCCTGTGTCCTTCAGTCATCCCTCCTGCAAATGGTGCTCCCGAGTGTACTCTCCAGTGGACTGTAATTTTTCCATCTCCATCTCAGAGTGGGTTTCCCAAGGAACCTAACGGGCAGCACCCATCATTCCAGACACCCCTAAAATGCTATGACATACTCTGCATCAAATTTGCAAAACATTTTTCTGTCCTTTGTTTTGTTGGAACCTCAATTCATCACCAGAAGCAGAGAGAACTGGATTTTCATGACTTTGTGCTGGTCCCATACTCAATTTCCTAGCTATACAATTTGCCAATGTTCCCAACTTTTCTGGATAAAGTGAGCAGCTCTCCCTTGTAATTATACTAACCTACCCTTCAGCACTATCATCCACTCCTCCATTTGAATATAGCTCTCTGCTCCAAAGAGCTCCTAAAATATTGCTCTGGGTTGTATCTTCTTTGCCCTCTCACTTCATTAATAATGACGATAAGAATAGAAAATATTTTTTTAAATATATACAATTATACTTGTCAGATGTTCCAAATGATTCCTCAATTAAAAAAAAGAACAATGGAAAACAGTTAACTGATTATTTATATGTGATAAGTGAGGTCCTAGAAGGCTGAACCTGATTCTACCACATGCAGTACCTGAGAGATGAAAAATGTCATAGGACAGGGACAATGTTATTTGTGTTGCTGTACCACTTATAAGAAGAATAAGGAAAGAAGCTCTAGGTCTCTGCATGTCTATGCCAGTACTTACATGCATTATTTTCCCAGCCCTAAGGAGCCCAGGGAAGGAGAGTCCAGGAATGGACAAATAGAGTAGTGAGTGAACAAATGAAATGTTACAAAGTGTTCTAGCCTATTATCCCAGTGGATGACCCCTGTATCCCCCTTAAGAAACAGGTAAATGAGGAAGAGGTTTTCTTTCTTAAAATGGTGTGTGATTTTTTTTTCTCTTTTAAAATTCCCCATATGAAAGGTTTCCCTTAGAAATTCAAAGTGAAAAATTAGGAAAATTAGTAAATTGTTCAAGGTCACCTGGCAGAGATATCCAGGCACCAGCTCCTAACCAGACCTGGACTTTTCTCTTCAGATGCTCTGTGTAGACAACCTGGACTCTTCAGTATGCAGGGAAGCTATGTTCCGCAGAAGGTAGGTAAACGGAATTCTCATTTTAATTTAGATAACCTTTTGATAAATATTTGTTTCTACTAACTCTTTAAAGACTGTCTTATAAGCCTGATTTATGTTCTCTTCTGCTTGCCCTACTTCTTTGTATCTAGTATTTTATTCATTTATCAGAATAGTTATCAAAATAATACAGTAGATTATTTTTAAACTAAATTTAAAAAACTATAGATATCATTATTATTTATTTTTAAATTTAATTAAAATATTTTAGGCAAGAGATTAAAATGGGTCAAAAATCAAAGATATAACTAGAAGTACTGTGAACTCAAGTGTCAAACACTAGTTCCCTCCACCACAAAAACCTCTGATCTCAGGTTCTTGGGCATCCTTTTAGTGACAGGTCATGCAAATTTAAGGTAGTTATATAAAAATATATATATAAATAAATATCTTCTAATTACTATCTTGTTATATAGAGATAGCTGACTATAATATTTTTCAAATACTTCTGTACCTCCCTTTTTTCAATTAAGAAGGTAATTTAGAGATCATTTCCATCAGTACAGATACTTTTTTTTAACCTTTTTTAGTGCTACATACTATTTCTTTTTATAGGTCTACATGATTATTTGATTTCTTTGATGCACATTAAAATTGTTACAAATTTTTTTGAGAAAAAATATTTATATATATACAATATGTGGGGAAAAGAATTCCAGAATGGTGGATTTTATATTAGCTTATCTTTCTCCGAAAAGCTAAGGAAACTGTTCTTCCTTCAATAACCATTTTTATGCCATTAGACTTCCTATTAAATGAAAAGAAAGATGTTTTCACTGCTTTGTTATTAAAAATAAATGCTTCTAGGAGAAAAAAGTAAAAGCAATATAATTATTTGGTATAGAAAGTTATTCCATGATATATTGTCTTATAATAAAATGATACCATTAAAGAACAAAAATACCCACATATGCATGGAAAGAAAGAGAATGTATATACACATAAAGGAACAAATAAAAACAACAGTCTTCATGTCTAAGTGATGGAATGAGACATGTTTAATTTCTTCTTCTTAACTTCACTGTCTAATTCCTCAATAAGAATGTTAATTACTTTCTAGAAAAAAACATATTTGAAATCTAACTCTTGTGCATTTTACGACTACATTGAATAGCTTCCAGATAGTGCTAAAATAAAATTAGACTATCCCATGATCTAATGTTCAGGGGAAAAAAATCATGACCTAAACTGCATTCAAATAAAATAGATATACAGGCATAGGAAGAAATGCAACAAAATAGTTATAGAAGCCACTTGTGGATTGAAGACCTGTGGGTCTTCAAGCAGTTATTATTTTTTCTTTCTGTATTTCCCAAATTTACTAAAATAAATATATTTTCAATCTGAAAAAAACACAATGTACTGCCAAGTAAAAAACAGTATGTTTTCAAACAGGGAGTTATTCTTATAGTTGGCATGTTTCATGTAAACACTAAACAATGCTAGAATGTGTCAATTGACTTCACACACTCTGCACACTCTGCTTTGTGATAATCCTACAGAAAATGATATCACTTGACTTAGAGTAAGGATGTCAATATATTTTCCCTAATAAGATATCTGACAAATGCTTTGCATAAGAACTCCTCCCTAAATAAATATAAACACCCCCAAATCTGTAAGATAAAAGGGGAGCAAACTTGCCCTCCACCAGAGGCAGAGTCTTGAAAAAAAAAGACTTTCCCTCCACCTTCACCTATCAGCTCATTTGCAAAAGAGCTCCCAGTGGGGCAGGAAGTGCAGCTCAGCTGTCTCTTTTCAGCTGTTTCATTCCCATCTTTCCATCTTCCAATCCCCCAGGTACTACCTTCTAAAAGATCTCAAGTACGCAGGAATGATACACATCAGTAACAGAGAAGTGTCCATTAGGCAACACTTCAAAATAGACCAAATAGAACAGGATCCATAAAAGCGGAATCACAAGCCACGTGTCCCAGCAGGAGAGGGTGACTTCTAGCATCAGGGAAGCTTCTCACAGTGGCCTGTAGGTGAGGCATTTAGGTGAAGACTCCCGTGCAGACTTTATCTATCTCTCTCTAATTGGATGATCTTAGGCAAATGAGTCAACCCCCTGGAATCTCTGTTTCCTCAGGACTTTTCATGCAGGCTCACCTCTACTTCCTAGGGCAGCTGTGAGGGAGAGGATGTACGGGGAGAACTTGGGTTACCTGCAGAGGCTGTCCCACAGCAAGTACCCAAATGGGCCAGTCCCCGATTCCTGGACATACAGTGTTCCTGCTGCAGATAGCAGCTGTGAGAGGGCAGCCTGACCCTCGCTCTCCACCTGCTAAAATTCTGCTGGTCCTTATTACACGGGTTTTGCTCTATTACCAATAAACAGCGGTTCCCTACTGCAAGAAATCCAGATCAAAAATATTCTTTGGTTAATCTAAGAACCTTCAGAAAAAGATGCCTAATAGGATCATGCTGTAAGACAGTTTTCATTGATAAAACGATGATTGTAGCGTCCTTTCTCAGCGAGAACTCTCTCCAGATTATTTCTTCCACATACGGTTGGAGGCCCACGAGGCCTCCTCTCGTTTCCAGCGGCCTCGGGGCCCGCCGCTGCCCGCACACGCCTCCTCCTAAGTGCCCTCCCTTTTACTAACTCCGACACAGGGGCGGACGGGGCACACAATCCACACTGGGGAAGAAAATCCAAGCACCCCAGCGTGAGAAGGCCAGCACCCCACCGCGCCCTGCCCCGAGGGATCCCCGCCCCTGCCCCCTCCACCACAGGCCCCCGGTGCAGAGAGGCCGCGCGGCGCACGCGCCCCGGGGCTCCCACCACTTCCGCCGCTGCGGCTCAAGATGGCGGCGCCGGGGCCACGAGGCCTCGGCTTCGTCTGCAGCGACGCGGACTGGAGCCCCTGCGAGCTGGCTGAGGGTGCCTGGAGCAGGTAGGAGCAGGCGCCAGGTCCTCTAGCTCTTCAAACCCGGTTTGGCGCCGGAGACCCCAGCTCTCTCCCGGGCACCCCAGCTCCGGGAGACTTACCAGGCGGCGGTGGGTGGCGTCCGCTGGCAGAGCAGCGACTGAGGGCTGTGGCGGGGCTCACGGGTCCGGAGTCTTGGCGCTGTTCCAGCTCCGGGGCCCTTGTCCCGGGCGAGGCTCCCCATGCAGCTCAGCCAGAGTTGCCCGGTTTTATTTGAGTTTTGTGCCTGCAAGCCTATTTCTGTCTGGGTCCCCGTTTGAGTCGGGGCCCTGTGTTTAACTCCTGAGGCTTCGGTTTGGCCTGGGCCCGGGGTTTCACGTTTGGGATCTCTTGGTTTTTACCTCCGGACCGGGTTTATGGTTTGGGTTCCGGTTTTACATCCGGATCCTGCGTTTTATGTCCAGGGCTAGGGTTTGCGTCTGTGACCTTGTTAATTGATTACCATTTTAAAGATTGGAGAGTAACGTTAAAAAAAAAAAAAAAAAAAAAAGGCTACCTAAACTTGGGCTGAAACAGGTAAGGAGACACAAACAGAAGCCTTTCAGAAAACAAATCCTGAACTTTGAGTAATACTATGGCTCAAGTTTGCTGTTCACCATCTGTGTGATTTTAGACGATTAACATAATACCACAAATAATTATCTACCTACTCTGTTATGTTAACTTTTTAGGCTGATTGTGAAAATATAAAGAAACACTTATTAAATGCAGGAACATAATGGGAACAACAACAACAAAAATGCACAATAGTATGGTGTTTTTCAAATAAGTCTGATGCAATGAGAATGGCCGCTTAAGTTTGCAAATTCAAGGCCATGGGACCTTATGGGAAAAAAGGTACCAGAACAAAATATGCCAAACTACTAATATTTACTTGTGTTTCTTATTTGTTTGTCTGTCTGTTTTGTTTTTATCTTTAACTTCTTGGTAAACTGTAAGCTTGGCCGAGAATGATTTGGACCTCTCGTAATCCCAGATCTGGAAGTGAGTCCTGGATCAGCAGATCTAGGCCTTTGCTCCCTTTTCTCTCTTTCAGTTTGTTTTGTAATAAAGAAATTGACTTTTGTCGCAGGTTTCTGGGAGGGACACTTTAGATCCTTGGAATTTCTGGAGTGATAAATGTTTTTGTCATTCCTGAGCCTCTTGGATCACACCTGAGTTATGTCATGAGATGATTCAGAATGGGGTTGGTCACCAGAAAGACCAAACGTTTCATTAGAAGGCTGGGGCTTTAAGCCAGTCTGACCTCTGGAATCTAAAGAGGGTAGGGAGCTTGGAGAATAGATCCAGAAGTCAATCTGAAAGCTTCCTCTGTTGAGCAAAAGACAAGAAAGTATCTCCTGGCTCTTGTGTTCATTCACAGAAACCCAGGAAGAGGAGATAGTACCATGTCTTTTATCCATCAAGTGTTGTTGCTCTTACTTTTTGATACCTACTGACCTTATCACAGATTTAGCTCAGGCCCCTGCTTTATGTGCCCCAAACCTAAGCATATACATCCTATATTATTGTACTGTCTCTTCAGGAACCTGAATACTTTATGGAAGTCCTGCTGGATGGAGAACAATAAATACTTTGGCTCTTTTAGGACTTAGTGTTGGCTGAATGTCTTCATTGGAAGTAATCCCTCCAATCCTGCTGACTCCAGCAACCTCTCAGAATGCATTATGGTTTAGTGGAGGCATGGAGAAAAAGTAGAGTGACAGAGGAAAAGATAGTAATTTGTCTCCTATATTGTACATAATGCCTTATCTAGTATATCATGTAAAAGCTCCACAAGAGGAACAATTGCTTGGAACTGGATTCTCTACTCCTCTGTGACCCATCACTTTTGAATCAATATCCCTGATCCTCAATTTCAGGGCTTTACTCTTCAGGCTTCCAGTACCTTACCATAGAGCCCAAGGTAGGCCAACCGAGTGGGAGGATCTCCATGCAGTGCCTTTGCACAGACTCTTGTGTATCCTGTTACATCCCTGTACTAATGCTCATAGGTTGCCTGGGTCCCGTGAGGCTCAGGCCAGATTGATTCCCACTTACCCAGCCTCTCTGATGGAGAAGAAGGTGGGAGTGTAATGTGGGCCTTATTCTCGTGTTATTTTCCGGGTCCTAGCATAAATCTTACAATAATAACGTTTGGAAAAGGATGTTTTTGTCTGTTTTAAAAATTGCCATTTTTTGAACCTCAATATTTTTATTAAGATGGAAAAGCTCCATCAGACGGTCAGGCATTTAGACAAATGTTTATTACCCCTTCCATACTTGGCAAATGGAAAAGGATGCTTAAATCCTTCAGCAACCATCCATCAATTGGTTAAGCTAATTACAGAGAAGTTTTCACATTGTTGTCTTATCTCATTCCCCATAAACTGAAGTGTCTCATGTAGTTACATTTCGGTACCCCATCAAAGGGCTTAGAGGCAAGTGTTTCTACACTGTTGTGATATGGAAAGCCATCTGTGGTTTGTACCTGTGATACCGTTCCAGGTTAAGAGGATAATGGAGAACATTTAGCTGGTTGCCTATCAAGGAAATAAGACTGAAAAGGAAGTTAATTTTATTTAAATCAAGGTTATTTTTATTGGTATTTTAATTTTTTTTTTCCTTCACAAAATTAGGTTTACCCATTTTCATTGGTTAAAGCAGAGACCTACACTCTGTTTTAAATTTCCAGGCCAAATAATTTTAAATTTTGTTTTAAATTTCCAGGCCAAACCTGATCTCAGCTATCATTCTGATTTTCTATTCAGGAGTTATTTAAGTAAATACATTTTTTAAGTAAATAATTGTTTTTAGGCACAAAATTTTAAAATATTCATATTAGCAATGACATTCACAAATTCCAAATTGGGACTTCTTATAATCAAGATTTTACACCTCTGTTAGTATTATCTGTCAGTTATCCCTCCAAATACTCATTTGCACTTACTATTTTTGGAAAATACAGTTTAAAGATTGTACAACTCTAAAAAGTACTGTGTTCAATATTCTTATCCTTTCATTTTTTTCTTCTGACAGACTAAAGTCATTTCTACCTCACAGATTTCTATTTGCTATTTTCTTTGCCTTCCTACATCTTCATAGGAATGGCCTTGGATCTTAGTTCAAATATCACCTTTTTTGGGTGACCATCCCTGTCTGAGCAATCTAATTTTATCCCTTACCCTGTCATTCTCAACTGCAGTGTCCATTTTTATTTTTTTTATAGCAGTGAATCTGATATTTAAATGACAGGACTTTGCAATTTAAAACGGTAAGATTTTAAGCCAGGTTTTCATTGAACTCATTGGCGAGTTATTATGTAAAACCCAATGAGATGAAGATTTAAGGTTCCTGCACCTGTCAAAAAAGAACTGTTGTCTGTAATGGAAGTTTGTTCTGAGATCCAGTTACTCATGTCCCATGCTATGCCTTCCATCTACATGTTAGTATTACCACCTTGCTACATGTATGAGAAATTCTCCTGTAGGGAAATGTCCCAGTACTGTCAAGCTTCAAAAGAGAGCCATGTTTGAGGGATACATAGTATGCATTGTGTCAGAATTCCATCTCCAGACTGGCTCTAATAAACTCATTACATTCAGATCAAAATGACTGACCAGCTGTTCCTCTTCCCTGAAGTATTTGCATTTTAAAAGGTGAGAAAAGCCTAAAACTGAGATAATAAGTTTCTATTTGTTGAACTCAGACATGGCAAAATACTGGAATATGAAAAAAAAAAATGCAAAGTCTATATTATCACTGCTGGGAATCATTCAAACTGGCAAGAAGGACCACAGAATCTGCTCTCTAAAATTCAAATCATTTTCAGGGCTCCCTAGGGAATCAATTGGTCCCCAAATTCTGCCTTAGTTTTCATATTTGGCAGGGCCGTAGGTTCATTAAAATCTCAGGAGTCACTACAGAGCCTCAAGTGTAGTGGCCTCATTTGGGGCCAGTTCTGTCATCATATTAGGCACAGGCTGACTCCCAGCAGGGGTCACAGCTGGCCTACGAGAGTTAATTATCCTCAGGATGTAACCACAAAGCCATAAGCCTGTCACTCAGGCCTTTGCTCCTGCTTGCCAGTAACTTTGGATTATCAAGAAAGGGAAAGAGGAGTTCTAATAGGACAATGGTGTGATGAAATACATTTCTTCTTCAACATAATGAGAGACTAACTCAGGAAAATGTAAGATGAAAACAGTTGTATCATTCATTCAAATATAAGAAATCTCTGTTGAATGCTTATTCTGTGCCAGGGACTGTTTTAGAAATATGTAGAGATAGTAGTTATCAACATAGACCAGGTTTCTGCTTTCATGAATTTTATATTCTAGTGACCAGAAATAGGTACCACAAGAGAAAGAGAAACCTATCAAGAAAATACCATTTTAATTAGTATGAATAAAATTAAACAGTGCAATGTTGTGAAGATTAGCATTGTAAAAGATAGAGTTAGATTGCTTGATTTATTATGGTCATCCAAGAAAGTCACATTTAAGCCGTGATACAAGTCCATCCCTATAAAGATGCGGAAAAGAGAGTTTTAGTTAGAGAAAGTATCAGATAGAAATCCATGAAAGAGATACAAGGTTGGTTTATTTGAGGAACAACAACAACAAAAGACCAGGAAAATTTATTTTTTGGAAGTTGGAATAGACATACTTTTTCCTTTATCCCTGCCAAGGATGACTAGTAACTATGGACATTTTTAAATACAGTAAACATAAAATAGTTCTGAAATGTAGAGAGGGTAAGAAAGATTAAAGAACTCAGGACTTGAGTAACAATAGAATAGCGAATTGTCTCCGTTTTCTATTTTTGCCTCATAACATTCTAGACTTGGGGCTGAAGAAACTAACAAATCATAAATACCAACAGGCGCAGACACATGACACAGAAATAATCCAACAAAATCTTTCTCTCTTTAGCCAAAGGACGGAAAAAAGGGAAACCTAGCAAGAGAGGAAACTTCTAGACAGCAAGTGCTCTATTCCAGCCAGATACCACAGAAACAAATCACCCAAATTTATTGCTGAATCTCCACCCAAGTCAGCAAAGCCTGAGTGGGAAACCTACATTTCCAATGTCATGAGACTAACAAGGAACCCTAAAACCCCTACTGGGGTGGTGTCAGAGAAGATCCAGTAAGGAGCTTTTCTGCCCTTTGGCTGGCTGGTAATGAGCACCCCTGCCAGTGGTATCACTCGAGACCACATGAAGAGGCTGGACTTCCACCTCCACTCGACATTAATAATACAGCCCTCATTTCAGGATGAGGTGAGGCCAAAGAAGGCCTAGCAGAAAGTGAGGACATTGATGACCATCACTGACCAATAAACAAGGCCACACCCACCTTCCTTTGTGTTATCTGTGAAGAGCAGATGGGGACTGCAACTCCCATCCTTCCCAGGAGTCAGTAATGAAGAGCACCCTCCCTCAGTTGTTAATGTAAGCTGAGTGGTACTTTACCTCCACCTAAGAGTAAGAAGGCAGCACCATCCTTCCCCTTCTGGAATGGTGTCAGGAAAAAAAAGGGGGGGGGGGGCATATAAAACAAAAATGTTCAAATAGGAAGGTTAAATAGTCTCAACATAATACAAAGAAGGTCTCAGTTTTAATCAAAACTCACTACTCATACCAAAATGAAGATCTCACATTGAGTGAAAAAATATGCTGAGATGATAGAGATAATAGAATGATCTGACAAAGATTTTAAAGCAGCTGTTAACAAAAATTCTTCAACAAGGAAAAACATCCTTGAAGCTAATGAAAACAGAAAATTTCAACAAAGATCTAACATTTATGTCATCAGAGTTCTGGAAGTAGAGGAGAAATATGGCATGACTGAAAAAGTATTTGAAGAAATAATGACTGAAAGTTTCATAGATTTAGCAAGGGAAACAAACTTACAGATTTGAAGAAGCTTAGTGAATCCTAGAGGTTAATCCCAAAGAAATCCATGCCAAGACATAAAACACATTATAAGCAAACTTCTGAGATTGGTTTAAGTAGCTATTGTAACACTGTACAATGTGGTTTTAAATTATGTACAGAAAATGCTTACATATTATACTCCTATAATACTATAAAGACACATAAAAGGTGCTAAGCTTTATCTACTTCACTCAAATTTGTAAAATGATGACACCAATACTAAAAGAAAAAAAAAACAACAAAAAACCATCTAGTGAAATTATCTTCTAAAAGTGAACGAGTAATAAAGACTTTCTCAAACAAAAACTAAAGGAATTTATTACCAGTAGACCTGACTTGCAAGAAATATTAAAAGAATTCTTCAAAGAGAAGAAAAGTATACAGGTCAAAAATTCACAAGTTTCCTTGCATGTCTTATAAATTTTTTAATGAAAACTGGACACTTTACATAATATATTATAGCAATTATAGATTCCAATTCCCCATTTCCAGAATTCTTATTGTTGCTGCTCTTTTGTTTGTTTAATGATTTGCCTGGACTCATTCTGCAGATTCTACTTATCCCAGAGTCTTCCATCACCAAATTCTCTTTTTTCCCTCATTTTCATTTTTAAGCCTGGCTTCCTAGATGTAATTCATGGATATACATTATTTTGTAGTCAGCTGATGATTGGTCGGGGGTTGTACTCAAACACATTGAACAAGTAAGACTTCTGTCCATTGCCTAGAGAGCTGAGTTTTATTTGGAACTCATTCAGTGTTCAAGCACTTTAGAAATCTTCCCCAGCTTTTACTTTCTGCAGGGCATTGTGGTATCTCATCTACACATGTATAAGCCATTGCATTCAGCAAGCAACTTATAAATAGCAAGGGCCATCTTCTATCTTTTCTGAGATTCTGCAGGCTTGCACATGTGTGAGCTTTCCAGAATGCCAGAAATATATGAGTGTTTTTCAAGGCCTTGGATGGCTCTCATTTCCTAGCATTCCATATTAAAATTTTGGCTATTCTATCATTGTGTTGTGGCCCCAACCTCAGGCTGTATGCAAGGACATTGGTCTTCTCCATTTATTTGACAATGAGATCAATTCTGTTTTCAACAATGTCTCAGGGTGTGGGGATCATCTTCTTTCTGTTCCATTTCCTGTTAGCCTCTTTTAGCTGGGAAGCTGCTGGTTTTCACAGCTTTCCCTGCCATGCTTGAATTTCTACGTTGATGGAGTTAAAAGAAGGAAGCAAGCTCAGGCTAAAACTCCAGAGATTCCTACTGTTCTTAAATAAACATCTCTCAATTTGTAGTATGCCTTTATTTGATTTCTAAAATATGGTAGATTTCTAAATAAAGTTTTTCTATTTTTACCATTGCTTATTTG
This sequence comes from Mustela nivalis, assembly GCF_964662115.1. Taxonomy (NCBI): domain Eukaryota; kingdom Metazoa; phylum Chordata; class Mammalia; order Carnivora; family Mustelidae; genus Mustela; species Mustela nivalis. The sequence goes on from NC_139033.1 coordinate 52,957,788, forward strand.
GGTAAGGATTTTTCAAGTTCTTCACTTCCTCATGACTGAAGTCTTCCCTTTGAACTCATTTTTTTTATAGGATTGCTTTTATTTCTATTTTATTTATTTATTTATTTATTTTTAAATTTTATTTTATTTTTATTTGAGAGACAGAGATCACAAGTAGGCAGAGAAGCAGGCAGAGGGAGAGAGGAAGAAGCAGACTCCCCGAGGAGCAGAGAGCCCGATGTGGGGCTCGATCCCAGGACCCTGGGATCATGACCTGAGCCGAAGGCAGCGGCTTAACCCACTGAGCCACCCAGGTGCCCCATTATTTCTATTTTAAATCTTTGGTAGATTTCAGGGTGAAGTCAACGGGGGCCTGGGTTATCCTTTGTGGAAGATTTTAAATGACAGATTTCATTATTTTAATGCTTTGAGAATATTTATACTTTCTGAATGTTTTTTGATTTACTGTGTTTTTCTAAGTATTAATTTAAATTTTGAAATTTGGTGTTTTTTTTTTTTTTAAAGATTTATATATTTGCAAGAGAGTGTGCAATGGAGGGTGGGATAGGGACAGAGAGAGACAATCTCAAGCAGACTCCCCACTGAACCAGAGCCCAGCCATTTGACCATCAGGTCAGGACATGAGCCTAAACCCTAAGAGTCAGTGACTTAACTGACTGAGCCACCCAGGTCTTCCTGAAATTTGTTTAATATTGGTTATATCTTCTTATGATCTTTGTGACTTCTGTAGGATCTGTGGTTTGAAGTTTTGAGTTACAACTCTGACATTGGTTATTTGTACATTTTATCTTTTTTTTTTTCTTAATCTATTTCACTGGAATATGTTTTAAAATATAAAAGAATTAACTTGATGCTATTTCTTGTCTGTTTTTCATTTTATTAATTACTATTTTATCTTTGATATTGTTACATTCTATATTTTCTCAGTTAAATTTAATATTCTAAGATGGATACTTAAATTAATTAGATTTTAGCTACTTTTTTCCCTTTCAAATATAGTAACTGAAAGTATAAATTTCTTCCAGTCATGGCTTCTGATGCATCTCACAAATTTTGATATGTCTATTTTTCATTGCTATTCAGTTGAAGATACTTTCTAAATACCATGGTGACTTTGTCTTTGATTTTGGATTACTTAGAAGTATATTGCTAAACTTTCATTACATGAATACTTATTTATTTATTTTAACCATCTATTTTTAAATCAATTTCAAGCTTAATTACACTATGATCAGAGGAATAAATTTAGTCTGATTTTAATCCTTTGAATTTTGTTGAGACTCACTTTGCCACGTAGTATATAGTTAATTTCGATTAATTTTTCTCCAGTGTTTCTAAAAATATTTTTTATTCTGCAGTTTTTGTCATTTTATACATGCTCATAACAAATATTAGAATACTTGTTAATATTCTTTTTAAACTTCTATTCTGATTTTTCTGATTTTTTCATCATTTGTTCTTTCAGTTACTACAATTTGGTATGAACCTCTCTCTGTATATGAATATACACACACATACACATAAGCATTGTGAAAGATTGTTCTTTATCTCTAATAATGTTTTTTATAATTACTTCATCTGTAGTACTATGGTTATAACAGTTCTCTCTTTGAGTATTTCTATGCCATAATGTTCCACTTTTAGTATTAACATTTTAATATTTACATTTTTTTCATATTTGCATTTTAATGTATATTTTGTAAAATGGCAACTTTGAGCCTTTTTTGTTGTTATTGTTCCATTTGAAAATCTTTATCTCATATGGAGTATTTATTCCCTTTAGATTTGAAGCGTTCTTAGCATATGTTTTAGTTGCTTGTAGAGAACTCTAGTTTGACAGGTTTTGTGCTTGTTTGTTTTAATACTTTGATGATATGACTTTATTTTTCTTCCTCGTTGCCATTGTTCTGTAGACAACATTTCTCTTTAGTCATAGTGTTTGTTGTTGCTCTTTTCAAGAAAATATATCCTTTCTTTCCACCCTTCCTACTTTTAAGACTCTCTTTTTATATTTGTTTTTAAGTCATTTTCCTGTGGTTTATCTAAGTAGGATTTTGTTTTATTAATCTAGTTTAGTGTTTGTTGCATTTTTAGAATATGTATGTTGATGTTTGTCTTGAATTTGGAAAATTCTCAACCATGATCCCTTTAAACTTTTCTTCCCCCTGTCTCCTGTGGGTCTCAAATTATACTTCTGTTAGAACTTTTCTGTTGTATTCTCTATGGCTTCAATGTCTTTTATCTTTTTATAAAAACATTCTATATTGGTTTTGTCTCTGAATATTTTTTATCTATTCTAGTTCCCTAGGTTTTTTTTTCCCCATCTGTAGAATACTTAATTAATTTTCATTTCTTTTAATTAAAATGTACATTTATTTTTCATAGTTCCTTGTCTGCTAAAGTTCATCTTTCCTTTTATTTCTTTGAACCTACTGAATTTAACCATTTTAAAGTTTAAAGTTTAACTCCATTGTGTTGATCATTTATGGCACTTCTGTTATATATTATTTCTCTTATTTTCAATCACATTTTCCTGCCTTTTTTTTTTTTTAAATACCTGGCTATTTTCCATTGAGTGCTCAATGTTATGCCTATAAAATTTAGAGATTATTGAAACCATGGATTATGTTTCCTTCTTCCATGAAGTGTTATATTTACTTTTGGCAGGTCATAATACGTACTAACAATCCTATAGCACCTTAGTCTAACCAAGCATTAAGATGATTTAAAGCTGGACTCTAATATCCCCAGTTGCTGTTCTGTTCACCGCCTATTCCTAGGTTGAAGCACTTGGGAATTCGCCTGGGAGTTTCAGTGGGCATAACTTACCAGGGACTCTATCAATAGGCTTTGAATTCCAGTTATCCTAAGTTCCATGAGTCCATCATAAACAATTTTCAAGATTTTAGCCTCTCAACCTCTTCTGGAAGTGGCAGATACCCTGAGGAGAAAAGCAATCTTAAATACCAGTCTTCACCTCTCTGGGTTTCTTTCTTCTTTCGGTTCTTGCTATAATAACTCTCCATTTCTTTGTAAGATGATTTCAAACATTTTATTTAAAATACTTTTTTTCCAGCCTTACTTGTTTTGCTCTGCATTACCTAGACTTCCATTCTTAGAATACTTTTGTTTTTCACAGTCTTGCATACGGCTTTCATGTTGACAGATAATTTTCATTGTAAATACACAACTCAGTCTACTCCTCCTGCTCCTCCTCCATCTCCTCCTCCTTCTCCTCCTCCTCATCTCAGAAAATGGCTAGGTATGACAATATTTTAATCAATCCCCCTGTTATGGGTTGAATTGTGTCCGTGAAAAGGTATGTTGAAAGTCTAACCCCTGGTATCTTTGAATGTGACCTTATTTGGAAATAGGGGCTTTAAACTTGTAATCAAATGAATATAAAGCCATTGGGGTGGGTCCTAATTCAGTGTGACTAGTATCCTAATAAGAAGAGAATAGAAACTGACAGAGGAACGCAGTGTGAATAGCCTGTGATGAAGAAGGCAGAGATTAAACTGATGCATCTATAAGCCAAGGAGTGCCATGAATACCTTAAACTAAGAGAATGGCATGGAACAGATTCTTCCCTATAGATTTTGAAGAGATAATGGTCCTGCTGACACCTTGATTTTTTCCCAGCCTCCAAATCTGTAAGAGTATTAATTTCTGTTAGCCACCCAGTTTATAATACTTTGTTATGACAGCCCCGGGAATCTTATATATTCCACCTTTAGCCCTTTTTTTTAATCATAATTTTTCTAATTATTATTTTTATCAACATATAATGTATTATTTGCCTCAGGGATACTGGTCTGTGAATCATCAGGCTTACACACTTCACAGCACTCACCATAGCACATACCCTCCCCAATGTCCATCACCCAACCACCCTCTCCACAGCCCAACCCCTCCAGCAACCCTTTGTTTGTTTTGTGAAATTAAGAGTCTCTTATGGTTTGTCTCCTTCCCAATCCCATCTTAAACTAATATAACCCACCCTTTAAGAATTTCTCAGAATCCTAAGTTTCTAAATTGACTGTGGCCTCTCTCCTTCCATTCATATTAACCTCATAGCCCTTTCAGAGACATTTGACAGATTCCTTGTCAGCAACTGGTAACATTTGGGTTAATTTTCTTTTACTGTTACCTTCTCTTTCTTATCTGACCTCTATATTAACAGTTACTCACTCATTTCTTATTTTGTATATACCAGGGACTATTTCATCCCTTAGCTAAAGTACCAAAAGATCTGAGCTTCTTCCAGGAACCTCTGCTGGTAAGAATTATTTGGTAATCTCATATTTAGTGGTTAGGAATAGATTTTCTCCCATTTTCAACAAATTGCAATGGTGAATTCTGAGGCACAATAGCTAGTGGACAGGTTAGGTATAATTGAGTATGTTAACATTTTTAGTGTTTTTGAAACTTTTTTCAATGGCTAACCAATAATAAGTATTTTTTTACATCATGACCAAATCTACTTACACAGACACACAGATCTAATTGGAAAAAAAAAGTTTCCTGCAACAATGCTTAGCTTACTAAGATGTAAATCTTCTGTTGTTTTCTATTCTATTCTGTGCTTTTATAGTTAAGAGTCCAATGTTCATGAACAATGAAAATGAATTCACAGTAAGAAATATTCTTCCAGTTTGAAGATTACTGTGCAGGTGAGACCTTTTGATTCCCTTCAGTTAATTCTCTGAAGTTTACTTGTTTAGTTCAGATTTCCGGTAACACCAGCAGAAGATGTATTTTCAGGGATTTATTAAAGGAGTTTCTGTCTCTTCAAATTACACTGTATGAGAGTAATCTATTAGTTCATTTCTTGAAACCCATTCTTTTCCTGTTTCCTGTTTCCTGTTTTCTTGTTTCCCTTTTGTTGAGACAGGATTAAATTTCATAGAAGGGCACATTTTATTTCAATGAGGTGGGTCTTTGGTTCTGTTTTTTTGTTTGTTTGTTTTGATTTCTGTGTTTATTAAAGCCATTTATATACTTAGTTTTGTTTTAAACCATCAGATCAAATATATAGACAAATTCTAGTTCAAATATAAGCTACGTTCTCATAGAACTGCTCAACATCAAGTGTGAAACTCAAAAATAGCATGTTCTGCTAAGAAGACAGGGTGTTTGCTACACTGAGGCTTTTCTGAATGGCTGACATCCAGAGATTCGTTTTCACATTGGTGCTTCCTTCCACCATTTGGGGCATGACAGGAAAAGATCAGAGAAAATATTGTTGGAAAGAGTTAATGGCAGGTGCCATGTTTGCTCATTGCTTCCTGTAGCCTTCAGCAGTTGATGCTTTTGCTATTAAATATTTTCATATGTAGTTTCCTATTTGCTTTGAATTACTGAAATATACTAAGCATATCTCTCCAAGGACCCAGAGCCACGATGTAATAGGCTCCTGCTAATAGCTTGAAACTGTACAGCAATATAGTTTTAAAGTACAACACAAATCTTTATCTAAAAGCACTAACACCTCACTCTTGTGTTCGTAGAGTATGTTTTCACATTTCCTCTTGCAATGCATAGAGAAGGGGGGAAAAGCTACAAGAGAAATGATGCATTCCGGGCAAGGAGCCAATTTAAAAAGTCTGTTCTTTCCAGTTTGCTGTCACTTGTCGTGGTTAAACAAAACACGGAGGAGAAAAAGAGAAATTGGCTTCAGTGTAAATGTCAACATTCTGATTAAAGCAAACACAAAGCATTCAGAACTCTTGACAAAAAAAAAATTAAATTGAATTATGAAGGGTATGCAAATGGAGCCCTTCCTCTCTATGATTACTAGGACTTATGCATTTTGTATTTTCTCTCTGTGCTGGAGCAATCTGTGCTGCAGGACAAGGTGTTCAAGAACAGGGAAGGAAAGGTGAACAACACATTTCCCAGCTGATGACAGTCGGAACCTACCAAAATACTGCCTCAGAAATAGCCCAGTACTTTCCAAACACTGGGAAAGGTTAGAAAGCTGACAGTATGGCCTGGTGCTTTTAAAAAGCATGCTGTCTTTCTAGCCAAGCAGGGTCCTCCTCTAGGACACAAACCCCAAAAGTGTTTATTTAAAGGATCCAAAAGATGTAATTTGTTAGAGGGGAGGGCTTTAAGGAGACTCATATTAAAATGTAGGGTGTTTTTTTTTTTTTAAACATTTTATTTATTTATTTGAGAGAGAGAGAGTGAGCATGGTGAGGTGGGGGCAGGGCAGAGAGAGTGGGAGAAGCAGACTCCCTGCAGAGCAGGGAGCCAGAAATGGGGCTGGATCCCAGGACCCTGAGATCATGATCTGAGCCAAAGGCAGACACTTAACTGACTAAGCCACCCAGGTGCCCTTTTTCTCTTTCTTTCTTTCTTTCTTTCTTTCTTTCTTTCTTTCTTTCTTTCTTTTTTGTGATCATGCACAAGTCTTAATTTAATGGGTAAATCATTAAGTTATCACAGCAGTTTTTTTCTACAAAGCTTAATAAATAGAATCTCTTTTTTTAAATGCTGTACAAGAGACTGGAAAATGAGCTTCCAACAAAATATGAATGAACTCATACTACCCTTTGATTGATAGTGTCAGTTTCTTCCTATCTCCTTTAACACAGACCTTAGAAATGGACTTGTTAGAAAAGTAGTTTGAAAGGGATCTCAGCATGTATCCATGGTATACAGTTTTAAAGGTAACATAATATATTCCATTTCTCTAATTAAATTGAAGGAAGTTGGGGAAAAAAATGGTGTGCATTGGTCTAATTTTCCCAAGGGAGATTATGTTTGTCTTCTTGAGTGAATATGTATGGTTCTGTGTTAAGAGGGCATAATGTACGAATATGTATGTGTCTATGTTTTTGTGTATAAATAAGTTTATATGCTAAATATAAGAAAAACTCTTCAATTACCTTTCATTCTTTACTCTCCATGACCTCCAGTACGATTGCTTGTCTAAAACTTGCCTTTACCTATAATTTTATGATTGCTTTCTGATTCATCACTGCTCTTTTCTCTTCCCTTTTTGGGCTATTCTGAAACTGCCTCCAAAGTTATAATATGTTCTCAGCATGTCATTTCTTTTTTTTTTTTTTTTTTTTTAAGATTTTATTTATTTATTTATTTGACAGGTAGAGATCACAAGTAGGCAGAGAGGCAGACAGAGGGGGGGGGGGAAGCAGGCTCCCCACTGAGCAGAGAGCCCGATGTGGGGCTTGATCCCAGGACCCCAAGATCATGACCTGAGCTGAAGGCAGCGGCTTAACCCACTGAGCCACCCAGGCACCCCTCAGCATGTCATTTCTGATTCAAAAATCTGAAATTGTTACCCAGTATCTGCTAAAAAAAGTCTAAACTCTACCCTAACATTCAAGGCTTTCTCAAGTGGCTTCAAATTAACTCTGTATTCATTTCATAAATATTTACGGTGTCTACTAAATGTCACTTTGCTTTTTCTTCACCTTGTTGCCTGTACTTTTGGCTTTTTTATTCCTCTTCCATCATATTATGTGCTTTTCCATTTCTGCAACTTTATTTTTGCTGTGCCCTTTCTTTGAGTGGACCTTCCTATAGCCATACCTGCCAGATACTACCAGAAAAATCTTGCAAGTCTTCATTTCAAAGGTATCTCTTTGTACTCTTCCCTATTACTATACTTGAAAATGACTTCTTCTTCTCAGAACTTTTATGGTTTTCTATTCATAACCCTTGGAGCATATTAATATTATTTTTTAATAATTATACAGATATCCCTGACTTATGATGTGATTGTGTCCTGATAAACTTGTTGTAGTTTGAAAATATTATAAACTGAAAATGCATTTAATACACCTAACCTACTCAATATTATAGCTTAGCCAGGCCTACCTTACAACATTCTCAAAACACTTACATTAGACTACAGTTGGGAAAAATCACCTAACACAAAGCCTATTTGATAATGAGGTATTGAATATCTCAGGTGATTTATTGAATACTGTACTGAAAAGGAAAAACAGAATGGTTGTGTAGGTGTAGTATGACTATAAGTGTTTTGGTCATTGACCCTTGTGATCATGTGACTGACTGAGCAGCTAGCTGCCCAGCATCAGGAGAGAGTTCCATAGCACATATTGCTATCCTGGGAAAAAGATCAAAATTGAAAAGTCAAAGTATGGTTTCTACTGAATGTGTATTGCTTTCCCACCACCATCAAGTCAAAAATTTGTAAGTTGGAGACTATCTGTGTATACCCTGCATCTGGCCAGAAAGAATCTTAGAAACTGAAGCCTTTGTTGCATGCATCTTGATGTCCTGCCCAAAACTCATACATTGTAAATGGTGAGTTGTAAATCCAGATAACACTGCAAAAGTTATGTCACCTATCAATGTTCCAGCTCCCTTGTCCATGAAATATGGATGAAAATCTTTCCGTCTTGGGGCATTATGAAGAGTAAAGGAGATGATGTTTGTAAAACTGTGTAGAGTTCTAAGTATTACATATAATTTATATTATATCAATTTTTAATATTGATAATGCATCCAGATACATATAAATCCAGATAAATGAATGAAGATAGCAGTACATATAAGTAGCACTAGAGCAGGAGTATCAGCTCTTCGCTGGATGCTTTTTCATAGATTTAACAGAGTTCTCCCTGTAACTTTGTAAAAATATTGACTGTATAACTGAAGTTGGTCAGGCTACATGCAGATAACAGGTGTCACTTCAAAACCTATGATGTTCTTCAGACCCTCAGGAATTTATTCCTTGGACTGTCCTAAATAACAGGAGAACTTTGTTAACCTAGACACAAGAACAACATATCCCAACCCTACTATGGACCCACCCACCCCCATTCCTTTAGTATGTGAAAAGAAATTCACTGTAATTCAGAGACCAAACGTGTTTACTTTGAACCCCAAAACCTCCATTTCTTGTGCTGCTGTTCTTCCCCCCAGATCCAGTACTATCTAGGATTTCCCTAAATTTGTGTCCTAATGCATTCACTTTTGGTTTAACAATCCTCTAGACTCCCTATTACAAATGCAGATCTCTGCCCCCATTGTAATAAGCATTCCAGGTAATATTGATGAAACCTGTCTTCAGATCACACTTTGAGAAATAATGCTGTAGACAACAAAGTTCAAATGTGTTAGGGCATACTCTGCCCCAATCACACAGAAACATTTCATGTTGTATGAAGTGAGACCTGTAACTTTTAATAGGATGGAGAGATTAGAGATGATCAAATATCCTCCCTGGGGCACCTCGGTGGCAAGTCAGTTAAGCATCTGCCTTTGGCTCAGGTCATGATTTCAGTGCTGCATCAGGCTCCCTGCTTAGCAGGGAGTCTGCTTCCCCCTGTTTCTGCTTTTCTCTCTCCCTCTGCTAAAAAAAATAATGATAATAATAATTTTATATATATGTGTGTGTTTGTGTGTATGTATATATGTAATAAAATATAAATAAAAATATATTTATATTATATATTTATTATAATATGTAACAAGAATATACATACTCCCCATTTCATTCAGGAAAATGAGACCTAGATAGAGTTTGTTTGGAATTAGCAAACATAAGGAATTAAGGCCAACTCGAATTCTTGTCGTGGTTTTTTAACAGAATTCTCATTCATTCATTCATTCATTCAATTTTGAGCCCTCACATTATAGTGTTACACACAGAAGAAAGCCAGCCATAAATAGCCTCATCTCTCTGGAACTTTACAGTCTGGATGTAGAAACTACATTGTCTTATAAACAAAAACTATAAAACGTGAACAGGAATTCCAAAGAGATTTCACAGGTGTATTTCAAATAGTGAATTAAAAACACACACGCACACATTTTAGGTTTTTATGCGTAACATGGGAGCTGGTGTGAAACAAGATGGAGATGGTGAGGGTTTATCTGCTTCATCACCAACAGAGTCCTCCTGAAGGGGAGGGGTCAAGGCCCCCGCCAGCCCATTTGCCACATTTCCTCATCTATGCACTCAGATTTGGGAATGATGGCTTCTTTTGTTGTTGTTTTCATGTGGAGAAAAATACACGTTCCTTCCTTCAAAGTAAACATTTTGGAAACTGTTGTGATTGTTCAGATTTCTTTAAAGACCTCGACGCCACTTACCATTGCTTTTTAGACTGCAGGGAACATAATGAAACTGAAGTCTCTCATGGAGCTTTTATTCCTCTTCTTTCAGACTTAATAGAAAGCAGTAGGGGACACTTGGGCCACCAATGTCAGTGCCATTTCAGGGTCTGCTATGGTTTTATTCTCAAGAAAAATGGCAGCGAATTAATTTTTTTTTTTTTTTAAACAGATGTTTTGCTTAGAAGAAGCCTTGACATTTGCCGCGTATCTCCTCTTCTTCCTTCTCCTCCCCCACTCCCCTGGTCGGCTTTTTCTTCTGCTGAGGCAGGACAAAGGCCTGAGTTTGAATGGGGTCTTTCCCTGGTAGTGCTTTTATCAAACTTTATTTGACCATGGCCCACAGTATGAAATATATTTTACATTGAGACCCAGCATGTAAACACACAGAAACACACACATACACTCAGTTTTTGACAAAAGTTTGTATCTTCATTGGACAGTTTATACATTTTTCCCTTTAGAAATCTCCCACTTCCAAAATACTGACTTTGAATCTGTTTTTTGATATTGGCCTTTAGCAGTGAAATTTATTATTTTTTAGGATTTTATTTATTTATTTGAGAGAGGGAGAGAGAGAGCATGAGCAGGATTGGGGTGGGGGTGAAGGGAGGAAGGGCAGGGGGAGAAGCAGACTTCCTGCTGAGCAGGGAGAGCCTGACTGGGCTCTATCCCAGGACCCTAGAATCAGGACTTGAGGCAAACGCAGAAGCTTAACCAACCGAGCCACCCAGGCGTCCCCTCAAATTTATTTTTTTACGTGGAATCTCACTGCAGTTATATTTCATTAGATGAGGATTCACTTTTCTTGAAATTTCAACTCATTTTGTTTAACTCTAAACACAGCACTTTCACTTCTGAGTTCTCATAAATCCTAAGTAGCTATCACCAGAACAACAATGAACAAAAAGGAAAGAAACCCAACAAAAACAACAAAAAGTAGACCTTAGTTTTAAGTCACATTCTCTGATATTTTTGATCCATTTAAGAAATACTAAATGAATTTCCATCCTTAATGGCTTACAACAGACAAACTGAAAACCCTGCCCCATGGTAAAGAGGTTGTTAGTGGCTACAGAATCTGGGAAGGATTCTGAGGGTGAGCTCAGACTCCAGTGGAAGGCAGACAGGAGTCCATTACTCAAGTTGGCCAAGGGAGTGTCCAGCCACAGACCCTTCTAGATGTAGTGACATTCTTCAGCCTTCAGATAGTTTTGAAGTCCTCTGGAACCTCAGCAAATTACTTAAACTATGGATCACTCAGGACTGACTATCTTATGACTTTTGAGGACCCTAGGCACTTTCCTTCATAGTTCCCTCTCTCAATATTTGCATTTACATATCTATCTATCTACCTATCTAATGACTGTGTTGGTATAAAGACGAAAACAATCCAGGCTGGGTTGATAATGGAATAATAATTATTATTTATTATTATATTTGCTTTTATCTTCTAATTTTAAAAGAAACTAAAATTGAAATACTTTCATGTTAGTTTGCAAAGTGGCTCTCTGTACACAAGGGGCAAGGAGAGACTGAAAAGGTAAGCCACTGGAAATTGGTAGTTGGCACTTTTACTTAGGAAGAGAATTTAAATAAGAGGTTTATCTTGGGGCAGCTGCAAGATGAATAGATTATCTACACCCACCATCCAGAATCCCAAGTTGATATAGAGGTCTTAACGGGGTTCAGTCACATATTTAGTTCAGATGGTGTCAACAGCACCCTAGTCTCTCAAGGCCAAGTCCTTCAAATAACATCTAGTGAGGGAATGGTGGATGGAAAATACATTTTGAGGAAAGGGGTGGGGGTAAAGAGTGTCTGATTCTCCTGGACCAGCTTGGTCAACTAGTGGTCTCATTTTTTCAATGAGCTCTTCCAACATTTCATGTACTGCTAACTGTAGAGTGGGGACTGGATACTGTGCCTATCATCTGGATGAACAGTTTATCTAGAATCCCTAAATTTTAATGCAAAGTATACTTTGTAATTCACAGATGAAAGAACTGATGCCTTTTTCTTGTATGAGTGGAAAACATATTCTATCTAATTTCTAGAATAATGAAGATTAGATTATAAGTGCACCCACCTCTTTTAGCTAATAGTACAGATTTTGTGGTTGGCTATTTTTTTTTTTTAGAGATACCATAGTGGGTGTGGGTAGCAGAACTATTTGGAAATTTGGATGGAGCCCAGGGTATGCCTAGGGTTAAGGCTAAGATTTTGAAATTTTACAAGGAATTAAACTGGAGGAAGGGAGTAGTAGCTGAGAGAAGGGATCCAGAAAGTTTGACAAAAGTAGAATGTTCTTTGGTTTGAGCCTTTAGTTCAAAATCAAATTTGTCTAAATCAGATTACTTTTTCTAAAGGAAAAACAAATATATACAAGTAATATATATATGTAAAAGCAGTAATAGTGAACAATGCAGATAATAAAAAGAACATCTATAATTCAGTAATTCCACGGAGATCTATTCACTATTAATATGAACTATAAGAAGCATATGCATATATGTATGTGTGAACATATCATGTGTGAACATATCCAACTTTTAACCAAAAATATGGTCTATTATAGGTTGTTCTGCCACCTGCACTTTTAATTTTTATTCAAAAATAAATCATGGACAACTTTCATAGCACTAATAGTTCATCTAAAATATAAATCTTAATCCATGGTAGCACAACCCATCACTTGTTAAATGGACCTCTTGCCTGTGGAATTCAGGTTTTCCACAGTTGTTTGCTAATCAAACTGTTGTCCTAAATTTACATAAGCCTGTGAGCACAAATGTATGCATCTGTAGTCTCTCAGAAAAAAAAAAATTATAGAAGTGGAAGTTCTGAGGGAAATTATTATATAGTCCAGATAGTTAACTGTTTTTTGCATCTTCTTTAGAATGACCTGTCTGTTCATGCCTATATTCCATTTCTCTCTTACTTTTTTTCTTGATTAGAAAACATACTTTATATAACAAAAATGTTAACCTTGTGATTGTTGTACATACTGAAAATATTTGTGCTAATTTATCTCCATTTTTTTGAGGTTATTTTACTTCTCTCTACCGATGTTTTAAAATTTTATTTGGTAAAATCTATCAGTATTTCCTCTTTGATTTCCTTCTTTGGTGACAGGATCATATAAAAATACTTCTACCCTTTAAAATTACATGACTATTCACTAATATTTCTTTTGTTATTTGAAGTTTAAAAGATATTTCTGTATTTAAATTTTTTGTGGTTCATTTTGGTATAGTAGGTGAAGTATAACCCAATTTTGCATGCGTTTTTTTTTCCGTCTGCATTTATAAACATAATGTATTCCTATTTTTTTGAGATTGCTTCTGTGTTGTGTACTAAATTCTGATATGAAGTGTGACTGATTTCTGGACTCATTTCTATTGATTTATTAGTCTCATTCTGTACAGCATCATACAATTTTAATTTTTGAAGTTGTAAAAAATAATAAGATAATGAACTAATTATTCCCCCCCCCCCCCCAATGAGCTACTCTGTCATTTAGTTAGAAGAAATACATAGTATGGTTTTTTCCAAGTTAAATATTTGGAAATGTTATTGAAACCATTAAGGTTTAATTCAGAAGAACAAGTGTTTCACAGTATTGTATCTTTCCCTTCAGGAACATAGGACATTGCTCTATTTGTTTATTCATGCATACACACAAACACATGCTTGTAGATGTGTAAATATATAGCTATGTAAAGTTTTATAGACTGCTTTGACTAATATATTTTTGCTTCTTGATATTTTTTATTCTGGTTGCTATGGAAAATAGTCCTTTTTTTTTTTTCTTTATGTGTTCTAAGTGGTTATTGCTTCTGTATAGGAAAGCTTTAGAGTTCTCTACTTATTTTGTAACTGTAAACCTTACTGTATTTCATTGTTAGCTCAAAATAATTTTTCTTTGATTCACTGAGTTTTTGGAGTAGACAATCTTATAATCTGTAAGTAATGGTATTTTGTCACTTCCTTTATAGTATTTATAGCTCTGTGTTTTTATTATCCTATTTCATCAGGTAGAACTTTGGAAACTTGTTGAATAATAGCAGTGCTAGCAGGCATCTCCATTTTTTTCCCAGAATTTATTGGGAATGCCCCTGGAGTTGTGTAGTCAAATAAGGTACACACAGTTTCAAAACAAGTTTTTATCCACATTCCATATTCATTCTGAAGTATTTATTTTTTTTCACTTTAGTCTCTTAAAAACAGAAATAGATTTGAACTTTGTGAAATGCACTTTGACATCTACTACGTTAATCATGTTCTTGTGTCTCTTTTGGCCTATTAATGGGGAAAATTATATTTATTGCTGTCCTAATAGGTAAACACATTCTCCCCCCTCATCCATGGAAGGTGGGGGAGGCAGAAGGAGAGAAAATCTTAATCACACTCCATGCCTAGCTCAGAGCCTGATGGAGGGCTCAGTCTCACAACCCTGAGATCATGGCCTGAGCCAAAATCCAGAGTCAAGCATTCAACCGACTAAGCCACCCTTGGTGAACCCAACTTACACACCTGAAGTTTGGCCATGGTGTATCATTCTTCTGATATGGCACAGAATTTAATTTGCTAAAGTTTTACTTAGGATTTTTGCAACTGTACTTACAGGTGTGATTATTCTGCAATCTGTGTGCATGCATATGTGTCTGCATATACACATGCTCTCTACCAAGCATGATATCAGGTTTATTCCTGCTACAAAAAATGAACTGAAAAATTTTATTTTTCTCTGTGATGTGGAACAATTTAGATTTCATGAAAATGTTGCTGTGTCCTGAAGATTTGATAGATCAACTCAATAGTACTCTCACCTAGATTGCTTTGTATTTCTAGTCAGTTTCTCCAGGATTAAAGGTGACTTTCTCCCCATAATCTACTAAGTACCTATCAAACCTTTACCATGCTGAATTCACTAGAGAGACATAGGAAATAGTCACAGAAGATCCACATTAAAAAGATGGTGTACAAAGCAATTCATTCTAAGCCCAAATGGGTGGGACACAATGCTTTTTATTGGAATTCAGAAGAATTAGCCAGTAGTATTGGCCTCTTTGGCTTGGAAAGTTTTTTGTTGTTGTTCCTTGTTTTGTTTTGTTTTCCTTTTCTCTGAATGAGGAGGATATGAGCTTAATGTCAGGTTAGCCTAACAGAGAAATACTAAGAGCACCTTTGCTATAAGTGTGAATTGCTGTTGGGATATTGACTATAGGCACTAGAGGACATTCTGGCAGAACTGGAAAAGCACAAGAGGGATACAATGTTAGAACAAAAGACTGGAGTCAGATGCCCAGGGAACCTGTAATATCTATAATTCTTCCCCCTCCAAAGACCTATTTCCATCCATACATGCTTTAATGAAAACCTCCAGCCCTTTCACATATAATGTCAAAAGTTCAAATAGATAATCTGCAGGCTCCCCTCCAATTTTTTGACTCTTTGAGCCTTAGAGTTTCTAAAGCCCCAGAGTGTCTCTTGGCCTCTGGAATTGGGCATGATTTGACCCAGGACTTGGGTGAAGAAATGATTTTCAGTTTAGCTACGTAGTTTATTTCATCACTTAATCATGAACTTCCAACTCTTTGTGAGCCAATAACAACAACAACAGTAGTGGTTTGTATAAGTCACCTAAGAAAAAGGCACATCTATATCTTATGAGTCTATTTACAAAGGGAATTATAGAAGATGTCTGCTTACTAGAAAAAAATTACCTAAGTTAAGACAGTGAAAGTGCCATTAAGTCATTTTTCCATCCCTCAGAACCTGGCAGGGAATTGTTCCCCGTGGTGCATTTTCCTGCTTCTCTTGCAGCCAGGTTTTAAACATCTTAAGCTATAGCACTACCGTCCCCTCCCCTGAGCAGTGACTATACTGCCTCATAAATCTCTTTGGTCGGAATTCTTTCCAACATAACTCCAGGTCCCTTGTGATGGATTCTTTCTGCCCCTGGGAGGCCCCTTAGTTTTGTCATGCGCTAAAGGAAAGAAAGCAGGAATTGGATTGTGCAAACATAAGAAAGCGAGTCTTGCTATCCCTTGCTTACTTTCTTAACTACAAATTGAAAACTTCAGATCTTATAGAATGCAACACTGACATTATCACACAGAAAACCTCCTAAATATCAATTAGTTGAGCATTCCTGGTAAGTTCCATGAGAAGAGGAAATTTGCACATTTTATTCAACTCTGTAAAACCAGAGTCTAAAAGAGTGCCTGGCAAATAGTGAGTGCCTAATAAATATATGTTAAATGACTATAAAAATGAATGGATTACCATACATCAGACAAAATATTATGCCTTGTGGGAATGCCAACAAAAGAAACATGTGACTCCTGCCTCACAGAAAACTATGTCTAACTGTAGAGGTAGATTCATACTGGAAATGAAGTAGTTTGTGGGTGATCAGGGTTTAAGAGCTATACTGCAGATTCAGAGGGTATGAAGATAAGGCATAATATTAATCGGGGTGGGTCCTAAGTGAATCTTGGGTTGATGGGCAGGTTTTAAATTGCCAGAGGGGAGGGACAATCCATGGGAGAGACCACTCCTCTTTCCATTTGTCCCCTTAACTACTTCTCAGAACACCTGTGACTTTACCTAACTCAATTAATGCGCAATTCTTGAGAACCTGGTTTTATAACCTATGATTGAGAAGACTGTAGTGTTTATTCAAATGATAATCAGCCAAAACCTTAACTGGTAAGTTTAAGGAAACATGCTGCTCCGAACGAAACAAATTAGCAAGTCTTTGTGATACACCCTGAACAGGTTCCCAGAACCTCAGTGACCCTCCAAGATCAGTCTGGGGGACACTTGTTATCTGTGAGCAGATGAGAAACTCTGGTTCTATCTCTCCACCCTTCTCCATATATAGGTTTTTCTACCCACAGCTAGCCAACACTCTTCCGAGCTCTTAAGCTCTTAAGTGTTTTTTTGTGAGCAGGTGACAACCTAACACTTAGAAAGGAAGCAGAGAATCTGCTTTCAGCTGTTGTTCATGTCTCTGTGTGTATTTGTGTATATGTTTTTCCATTTCAGATCTCTGAGTAGTGTGCAGGCAGCCACAACATCTCAGAACACGGAATCATGGACCCCATGCATTATAATTCTCTTTTCTGTCAGAACAGCTCATGACTATAGAACTGGCCCTTTGCATAAACTCTGAGGTTATTGCTCATAAGGCAGGTATAATTTTGGATATCATCAGAATCCATCCTTTGCCTTAAACTGCCTTCTTCCTCAGTTTGTCCTAAAGCCAGGATATTAGATACCAAATGTAAAGAACCCCATTTTTTAGAAAATACTGCCAGGAGAGATTATATATTAAATTTGTGTTACCTGTTAACACCTTTCCCTGAATTAGTTTCTCAACTTAGCTGTCCAGTCACTGGGTTAAACTTCAGTGAAATGAGATATAAAAAAGAAATACCTGATTTCTTTTGTTATGAATTGTGTTCCAAAGCAATTCATATGTTGAAACCTTACCTCATAATTTGACTGTATTTGGAGATATGTGGCTTTTAAAGAGGTTAATTAAAGTTAAACGAGATCATAAAGGTGGGCCTCTAATCCAAGAGGACTGAAGTCTTTCTAAGAAGAGGAGACACGTGGAGCACACAGAGAAGAGCCCATGTGAGGACAAAGTAAAATAGCCGCCGTCTGCTAGTGATGAAGAAGAGAAACCTCAGGAGAGACCAAACCTGTGAACATCTTGATTTTTGGACTTCAAGCCTCCAGAACTATGAGAAATGCATTTCTTTTGTTTAGGCCACCCACTCTATTGTATTTTGTTATGACACGCTTAGCAAACTAAATACTTTATAATCTTATTATTAATATGTTAGTGTTACTGATCTTTAGAATTACTCTTCCTTCTGCAACTCTCACTTTGCCCACTCCCTTCCCCCACAAAAAAGTAAAGAAAAAAGGGATGCACAGCTCTCCCACAGGTTTCCCTTATTCATCCTTATTATAGCACTGACCACATGTTGTTGAAGATTTCTTCATCACTCACCTGGTTGCGCCAATACATTAAAGCTCTTTTGTGACAAGGGCTGTGTCCTATTCAGTATTTTCTTGGTGATATGCAGTACAGTGCCCATCATATGGTTATACACTCAAAAAAAATGTTGAATTTAATCAGATTTAATGTATTGAAAGGATGGTATGTATATTTTAGAGATACTCTAAAATTTTCCTTTTCAAGAACCCATAAACTGTGACAGTTAGCATCAAGAGTGATTTGTTTTGTTATTGTCAAGTGGTGCTCTTATTTTTTTCTCTTTTGTAGTAGGTCGGGAATAAGAGAAGTGTCTATCAGATAAATGGTGCTGTATTTATAATTGTGTATATCAAACAGTTAGTGTTTCTATAGTCCTATCCAACTGTTCCACACTCTGCACGAAATTTGCCACCATGTCACTTCAGTGGTTAAAATCTCCAAGGCTTTCCTGTGGCCTCCAGGTAAACATTCCAAGTCTCTGTGTTAGTAGACGGGCCTAGTCTTAACATGGCTCCCACCGAAATTTTTAAGCTCTGCTTAGCTGTCCCATTGTTGTTATGCACCCTTTTTAATTTTATTTTTTTAAGTAGGCTCCATGCTCAGCATGGAGACCAGTGTGGGGCTTGAACTCAACAACCCTGAGATCAAAACCGAGCTAAGATCAAGAGTCCGACACTGAGCCACCTAGACTCCGCATTATGCACCCTTTTTAGAACACACCATTCTAAAACTTCAAGAAATTCACTATTCCCTCTCTTTGTCCATATGGAAAAATTCAGTTCATATTTTAAAATTCAATACAAATGTCATTCTCTGTGAAGCCTTAATGATGATGCAAAGCAGTTGGTTTTTCCATTATTTTCCCATTGCATTTTGAATATTCACTGAATGTACACTCTCCACCTTCTGTTACAATCTCAGAGAAGTGCCAGCCCCCAAAAGTTCGAAGAAATACCAGTAATAATAACACACCATCACTGACAAAGAAACAGTTGTCAAGTAACTTGGTAGAATTAGATAATGACTTCTGCCCCAAATCTCAACTGATCTTACAGCCTTTGTTTTCTTCCCTCTGTTTATTGCCTAAGGTTTACACCATAAAGCAGATAAGACTTGATGATCCTCCTTTATTAGGTGTGACATAAAGAGGACTGAGACTAGCTTGGCTTTCAGATTCACAGAAAATTTGGTTCACTGCAAGATGCTCATCTTCATAACACACATTTTGATGACAAAAATAAGTTGAAGTTTTTCCATTGCATCACTAGTTCATTTCCTTCCTTCTTCCAATTTTGTGCTTCTTCACTGCATGATAATTGGAGAGAGTTTTGTATAATTCTCACAAGCAATATACATGCCAAATGTGATACTCACTACCAATTCAGAGATGCTTATTCTCAGAGAGTTCATCCAACTATTTTGCCTTTGTCCTATGGTGGTTTAGTTTCTTATGACATAAACCAACTGCCCTGGAAAACTCTTGAGATATACTAGATGTTTCTGACATCACGGAACCCAATATATTGCTTAGACTCATGCAAGGCTCCCTAAGTGTCCAATATAAATATATCATATTAGAACTAAAATTTCATAAACCTAACATATTACATATAGGGACATTGTGCAGAAACATCTCACGACAAAAGAGAATGCAATGCAACATTAAAGAGTTAT
Source organism: Mustela nivalis (assembly GCF_964662115.1). Taxonomy (NCBI): domain Eukaryota; kingdom Metazoa; phylum Chordata; class Mammalia; order Carnivora; family Mustelidae; genus Mustela; species Mustela nivalis. Next base: position 52,977,598 of record NC_139033.1, read on the forward strand.
CCAGGTCACAAATAAATCAAGGTTTACAGTAATTTAAAGAATTTCGTAAAGGAGGTGTCTTCATGCTTCTGGCTGTTACTTCATTCCAGCTGTTTCTGCTGCCTGAAATACCCTCCTACACCCAGACCATGTCTGTTCAATCTCAGGGTCCAGCCCAAATTCAGTCTGCATGAATTTTTTAATCCTTTCACAGTTAACATAAACTAATTGTTCTTTAGTAATGTCACAAAACTACAGCCAGCCCTTTGTTCTTTATCAGATGATGTGCTATTTGACATTTTCATATAGTCTCCATCCTCCTTACCATACCTAACATCCCCTCTCTCAAGAGTGTAAGTGGTGATTTCTTTTCTAACCATCTATCTTATGTCCAATATCCTATTTCTTGTGGCCAAGTCTATGTTGGATATAAACATTAGGATTATCTGAACAATTTCCAAATATTTTACATAATGAAATATAAAAATGTTGAAAGAATTGATACATTTTACTGAAGAATATTTGCTACTGATAATACGGGAAAAGGCAAGTGCTCAGATATTTTTCAAGAGAAACAGTAAAGGAAATCTTTAAATGGACATTTAAAAAGTAAAAACAAAGATATTTCTTATTTTTAAGGATGGGGATGAGCTAACATCTTGAATTTTCAGAGATGAGCTCTATACTGTAACTCTTCAAATTGAAGTTTCTAAAAACTTAGTAGGAAATTTGCACCTGAGACAGCCTACCAAATCCCACCTTATACAATTGAGAAAAATATGTGTGAGCAAGTTCAGAGTTCACATAGAGGGGAAAAAAGTAAATATTTTTATCTCTGAAATTCTTGAGGAAAGTTATGTGGGAAAGATAGTCTTTCGCATAAAGTAGTTAAGGTCAACATTTGTCTGCTCTAACAGAACAAGTCTTACATGGATAAGTAAAATTAACCAAGAGACCATAAGAAGTAACAACCTAGGGACTGTAGTGATTGAAAGAAAACATACACTGAAAATCACTCTTCAAAGACTCTGAGGAGTTCTTTGGAAAAGAAATTCATTCATCTTTGTTTAACCAGCATTTCACAAACATTTAAACATGGAACAATGTTATTTTTCTGCAAAGTAACCTATCCAGCTGAGTTTAGAGAATTCTGTCTGCCGGGGCTTTCCTGATGTTTACTTTACCCAGATTGTGTGTGTGTGTAGAGTAAAATAGGTGCATGCATTGCAGAAGATCTCTCATGCCTTGGGCATTTCCTTCCTGAGGAACTTTGATAAAGGATAAGAAGTCTCAGTTCTTCTTACTCAAGCCCTGCTCTTTCTAGTTGAGTAAGACCATCCTCACTCTCCATTAGTTCTTAGTCATGCCAAAAATTGGAAACAAAGAAAAAAAAGACAAAGAAAATTAAACATCAGAGAAAAGAGAGAAAGAAGAATGGAGTATAAAGATAAAGAAATGACTTAAAAACTGAATACCAATAACAAAGCATAAAAAAGTCTCTGCCAGATGTAGCCAGCTAAAGTCTAACTGAAGTTTCAGCAGTAGGCATTCCATCTGTCATATCAAAACATTTTCAATACCATCTACCAATACAGCACTAAATTCTGGACTGCCATTAATGTCAACCCATTTATAATTTTGGCCCGCAGCTCTACAAAAAGGCAGATGACAGCCTACTATTTCACACCTGCTGTTGAAATGAATAAAAATGACTGAAACCCTTAAAAGCAGAAAAAGAAGAAAGGGGAAAATAAAGCCAACAACACTGCACAATAAGGCTGGAGAGAATTCCCTGCTTGCCTTGTGTTTTGAATGCTAGGTTTTGGCTGGTGTGTCCTTTATGTATCTAACAGCAATAAATACAGTGTGGCCCAGGGATAGAAGCTGGCCTGCTTGGGAATAATGTCTTCTCTCTTTGATCGGTACTCTTTTTATCTGCACTTTCATGACTTACACTGGCCCACACTCTCCTTGACATAAATGAATATGATACATGCTTTCTGTAACATTCCTTTGTGAACTTTGTCATGTGTGGAATTGGGAATGTTTGGATGGACCCGTGCCATCTGAAATGTTGGTACTATTTCTTGTACTTCTTTTGGATTCTTTTTATTGTTCTCTCTCTAAAAGTGTATGGCACAACATGGGGAACATAGATATCTGATCTTGCTTTCTTCAACCCACCCAACTATAAGTGGAATGTTTAATATAACTTTGAATAATCAGATGCTCTGGTTGCTAATCCTTGGGTTTCCCTAATCTGGCCAGCTATAGTTACAATAGGCAGCTGACCTCAAAGTGTGGATGACAGATCCCTACTTTCATTATAATATTAAGATATCATTTATTTTTTTCACTGTCTTGACATTTGTATTGATGGTACTAAAGCTAGGGTGGGTGAAATTTCTGGCACCTAAGCAAATAATTTTTTTTTGGTCTTAATATTATCTAACAGTTTCAGTTTAAACCTCAAATTATTCATAAATTTGTGATTTGGCCATTTTGAGAACAAAGAAAGTTTTCAGTACATTCAGAGTCACTTGATAGAGCACAAATCCAGATTATGTAGGATGATATTGAAAGGAATGTTCCACTCCTATTAGATTAAAATCAACATCACAAAGCAGAAAACAAGTCCCAAATATACACCTTTCTAAGGTTAATCATAATGCAATACATATTCCTCTTGAGCCCAGTTCTGTTTCTTAGAACTTCAGCCTATATAAAGAGAATATGAAGAGTTCAAGAAAATTTACTTAACTGTGAGATGTCAGTCTTGGGAGATAATGTTATGACTTTGTCTTTTTTCTCACTGTTGGGAAGGGGGTGTTTCAATATCCAATTCTTTGTAGAGCTTGGTGGTATCTACCAGAAACTGATTCCCATTCCCTAGTTAAGCATCTGTTGAGACATCATTCTAGCTGATGTGACCTTAGACCTATTTGAGTAGGTGAAAAGGAATTGGAGAGAATCTGCAGACGAAAAGAAGGGACATCCATTCACTTATATGATTGAAGTAGCAAAAGTGTATAAAGTAAGTTTCCCTTGGGCCAACTGTATGCATCAAGCATACATAGGCTTGAAATGACTTCCATATGTGACCTGAAATGTCCCTCTTGTATTGGAGGATTCCTCACTGGTAAATTATCTTGTGTATTACCAAGAATTGGAATGTGAAGAAATAATAAGCTAAGCCATAAAGGACATTCTCCACATCAGAAAACTTACCTCTTGTAGGGCTTAACATGTACCCCTCTGAACTAAAACTTGAATACTCACCACATACAAGCTCTGTACGGGTTCACAAGTAAGAAATACTTGATCTTTTCTATCAGTTGCCAGGAATCAACCTACTAGAGGAGAAAAAAGAGTAATCGGAAAGGGAACGGTGTTCAGGACAAGGCCCCACTCACCACCATAGAGGTCCCTAATGGAAGGAATTCAGTTTTATTTACCAAAAAGTGATCTGTTAACCTAGAAGCAACCTCCTTTGTTTTAAGAGATGAGAAGATAAAATTTACTGCAAAATTGAAGGTAATAATCAGAAAAAAAGAAATGAAACTATTTCAAATTTGTTGCCCCACTCAGTTCAGACTCTAATCTATCCTTACTAAGGTTGGTTTAGATCTTAAATATGACAACAGTAACATTGTACACAAAATCCTAGTTCACACAACAGTTTTTAATATTATTACTCCAGATATCCAAATATCTAAATAAATGAAAATGTCTCGTTGTATATAACACTAAGTGAGAAATGCCTACAAAGCAGCATTTTCATATTTATTTTCCCATACAGCCAATATCTTTCTCTGAATCTCACAAATTCCAGTTGTATTGGTTTTTCTCATGTCAATGAGGTTACAGTGAATATTTGTACCTGCAAACAACCGATATGCTATATTTGACTATGTGCTGTCAGAATCCTCTAATTAAAAAGAATGTCTCTGAAACACTCATCCTTGGCACAAATAGGAAAACCTGTCAACAAGGCATATGATTTGTAGAATACAGGGGAAAAAAAAGAGTAGTAGTATTATCATCCATCATTACGTGGAGAACATCTAGAGGCAGTCTGGCAACATTTGTCCAGAGAGTGAACAATAGGATGCCTCAATTTTCCTGAATCATCTACCTACTTTGGAAAGTCTCTTTCTGAAAAATACATAGCTTGCCTTGCAAGCTTCTACCAGGGAGCCCCAAAGCCTTATAAGTGAGAACCATGGAATTGTAAGGAACTATAAAAGGGATCTTAAAATCTATTTAATATAACCTTCATAATTTATAAGTGAATAAATTTTGGCACTGACAAGTTGAATGACTTGCCCAAGGTCCACAAGACCACGATTCATACCTCTTAATTATAGTCTAGTCTTTTTCCACTAAGATTCCTATTCCCCCCAAAACATTTGTTTTTACCTGAGAAACATTTTAGTTACCTCAGAAACATTTCCAACTCTGATTCTAAGGAACTTAGGTGAAAATGGGGGCTAGGAAGATTCTCTTTTACTGTGAAGAAAAACAAGGACTGCAACTAAATTGGTAATCTTTCTCTCTCTGGAAGACACTGCCAACTGTAGAGTACAAAAGATAAAATTAGCAGCTGTCAAATAAATGGATATCTAGGACACAAAATACCTCTTAGTTACATATAATGGTGCTTTCTGGGAACAAATGGAAGATTTTAATAACTATGGTCTCCACCCAAAGTGAATTTATAGGGTATCATCCACAGGTATGGAATAATCCCAATGTGAGAGAGTAATGATGATGGATAGCAATGGATTATTCTTTCCTCTAGGAAATTTTAGGATCTGATAGCTCAAAACCTGTAGTATGATAATCACAGGTTCATGGTGGATATTTGTAATATCCTGCATGACTTGAGAGTTTGTAACAACTGCCAAAGGAAAGAGGATTCATATGGGCTGGAGACCAAAGGGAATGTTGGGAAGTAGATTGGTTGTTACTATCAGAAGGGACTTGCTTGGCAAACTTTTTTTTTTTTTTTTAATTTTATTTATTTATTTGACAGAGAGAAATCACAAGTAGATGGAAAGGCAGGCAGAGAGAGAGAGAGGGGGAAGCAGGCTCCCTGCTGAGCAGAGAGCCCGATGCGGAACTCGATCCCAGGACCCTGAGATCATGACCTGAGCCGAAGGCAGCGGCTTAACCCACTGAGCCACCCTGGCGCCCCTTGCTTGGCAAACTTAAGAAAAAAAATTGACTGTCTATTGCTGAAAAAGTGAATATAGCAGTGAACTGTGAGTAAAAATTGGGACAGATCAGTCGCAAATAATGCTGGGGTAAATAGAGAAGTGGAACCAGAATGAACAAATGCATAAAGGCAGCCATGTTGTTGGGTAACTGTGGGTTTATCAAATATTGACAAACATGAAATGATTGTAATCAGTCACTGTCAAAGGAGAACAGGTCCCCTCCTTTCTTTTACAAATGATCCAATTAAAGGAAACATGTTGGCTATAAAAGTCAAAATCAACAATGCACTATACACTGACAACCCATCCAACATATAAAATCAATAGTGCATTCTGCTGCCATCCAGCACAAAGCGACAGTAGCAACTTCCCCACCTCTTTAGTCAAATATGACACTGTATCAATCGATCAAAACTCAGTACTTATTGAGCAAGGCTTCTGAAGAATGCAAACTGCATTGTGCCTCTACCCTCCCCCCACTTCTCATTTTATTTCAATAAATTTTAACTTAAAGGCATAATACCTGAGAATGTTCTGTTTGGCACACAGAGTGTTTTGTTTTGTTTTGTGTTTTTTTGTATTTGTATAATCACCATACGATTTGTCACTGACTATATTTACAATAAGATTATAAAAACACTGTAGGGCTAGAAATGTGAATGCCGTTGAATTGGAAACTGTAGTTTTAGTTTCTCCATACCATGGCTTTAAGTCCTTCATTCAGTGTGACAGGCCAGACATAGATGACTCCAATTAGTCAACAAGCTTTCAGGAGAACTAAAAATAATCTGGAAGGGAACTGAACAAAGGATATGGAAGAAATTGTGAGTTTGACAGAAAAAAAAAAAAAAACGATTCACAACTTAGTATTTAGTGTTGTATGAAAAGGGCAGTGGAGTAAAATCAGGCTCTGACTCCCTGTGTCCTGTAACCTTGAGCAAATCATTCTTCTCTGGATCTTAAACTTCTTTAAAGTTAAGGTATTAGTAAGCTCAATGGACTTAAGGAATGATGCAAAGACCAAAGGTTTAATAGTCTAATAATGTTTTTTTAAACATGCATCTCTGTCACAATAGAGTGGGTAATATAACTGAAACAAAATTTCATAAACAGTATTTGCCAGTATTATATGCAATTCTCTCTAATATGTTCTCTTCTGTTCATTTTTGTTTCGTTTTCTTTTTTTTTTTTTAAGATTTTATTCATTTATTTGACAGACAGAGATCACAAGTAGCAGAGAGGCAGGCAGAGGGAGAGGAGAAAGCAGGCTCCCTGCTGAGCAGAGAGCCCAATGAGGGGCTGGATCCCAGGACCCCGGGATTATGACCTGAGCCGAAGACAGAGGCTTTAACCTACTGAGCCACCCAGGCGCCCTCATTTTTGTTTTCTTGATAAATGCTGATAAAGTCATGGTGTGAAAAACACTTTGCTTTTTTTGCTTTCTTCCTTTTCCTTTCTTCCCTCTTGTTCTCCTTCCTTCAGAAGCATCTCTACCCTAAATCTGAAACTCTACATTTTGTATTTAGCTGAATTTTTATTTTTCCCTAAATATTCTGTATTCTCCATCCTATAGGGCTAGTACAATACAGGGACTTCCATTTTATGCTTAATTAATACCCCAACTCCTTAGCCTTTTTAAGAACAAGAGTCATGTGAAATGCCTATCTATTACCAATATTTTTTTAAATTTGGGGGATATATAAGGACAATTATATAGTTATTTAATATTTTTTTTTAATTTTCACAATGTGCTGATAATATGATTTTAAGTAAAATTAGGGATATGACATTTCATAGAGTATGAATTCAAGTAATGAAAGTGTAAAAAAGACTGGAAGGAACTATGCTAATACAACATCCTTTTACCTCTTGATAAGAAATTTCTACGTAATTTCCAAACTTTTGTGCTTTATTCTGCTTCCATATTATCTTTTTTACATGTGCTACCTTGATAGGTAGATAGATAGATATCCATGTTATTACTGAGAACAAAAGACAGAGTATGCTAGAAACTTTTACAAAATGATTTGAAGTAGTTTGTCAAGTGTATATTGTATGTATATTTCTATGTGTATTTTTCTCTCTCTCTCTTCGTATCTGTCATCTATCTTTATTTCCCCTCTGAAAAAGAGTCGGTAATATACTCAGCTTGACTTTTTAGCCTCTGTTGCCTCTGTATTTCTTAAGGAATCCAGTACTAAGGTCATTTTGTTACCAGTGCTAAGATTTCCTTTTCCAAAACCCAGATAGCAGTCTTGGATAAATGAGTCTGGCTACTACCTCTTTCCCTTTATCCAGCATGAATTTTAATATACGTAAATTATAGATACAATAACTGCTACCATCTATTCAGGGTAGATCATGTGTCAGCCATTGTATCCTCTTCATGCTTGTGATCTCGTTACTCCTTGCAGCTATTCCAAGAAAGAGTTGTTATTGTTTTACAGATGAAGAAACTGAGTATTGAGAGATTAGATAGGTAGTTGTTTTAAGTGGTAGAACTCTTAACATGAATTTTGAGTAATCACAACAAAAACAGATGATTTTTCTCTTTAATTTATTTTGACTAATTTACAATGTTTGTTGCATTTAATCCTTATGAATTCTTGAAGTCAGTACTACCATGACCACAATTTTATGTGCAAGAAAAGGAAGCAAAGAAATGGCAAGAGAATCGGTAATAGTGAAGTGATAATGTATTTAGAAGTTCTCAATAAAAATACACTTCTTTTTGTAAAATTCTAACCAGATTGTTTACTTTTATCTTTTAAAGTATATTGATTCCCATAGGAGCTTACAGAATTTTGTCTTTAAGTTCCCCCTTTCCCTTACAAAAATGAGGCAGGTACGGTTTACTAATGATTCTGCCTTCTTTTGGAAGACATTTAGGAAATACATATATTTAAAAAAAAATAAAGAAAAATATATTTGTTTATCAATACTTTGTTTTTGACTATAAGTTGGCAAAAATAATAACATTACAATATTATTAACAAAATGTGAACAAGTGAATCTGTGGAAGCAATGCAAAGGTGGGACCTAACAGGTCACTTGACCTTAAGTCTGCTCAATTTTCCTCTCTACCGCAGAGTTCTTTGGTTAGTACCATAACATCTATAATGCTGTCTCCCTCAGGATTTTGTCTTATTCCAAATAAAATTTTATCTGGTTAGTACCTTAGCATCTATATGCTGTTATGCACTCTCTCTTAGGATTTTGTCTTATTCCAACTAAAAATTCTATCAGAAATAAATAAATAAACAAACTTTTATCAGCAGTACTGTCCTGTTCAAAAGCCCTCACAGACTGTGCACTGGCATGGAAGGCCTTTTACATAGGAGCCATAATTAGCTTTTCCAATCTGATTTTCCATGTCTCTTTGGGATAGGACTGTGTTTTAGGTTACTCTTTATACATCTGATCAGACCCATAACCATCAAAGAAATTGAATCAGTAATCAAAAATCCCCTGACAAACAAGAGTTAGGGCCAGACGGCTTCCCTACGGAATTCTACCAAACATTTAAAGAAGAATTAATACCTATTCTTCTGAAACTGTTCCAAAAATTAGAAATGGAAGGAAAGATTCCAAACCTTCTCTACAAAGCCAGCATTATCTTGATCCCCAAACCAGACAAAAACCCCACTAAAAAGAATTATAGACCAATATCCCTAATGAACATGCATACAAAAATTCACAACAAGATACTAGCTAATAGTATCCAGCAATTCATTGAAAGGATTATTCACCACAACTAAGTGGTGTTTATTTCTGGGCTACAGGGGTGTTTCAACAAATGCAGATCAATCAATGTGATATGCCACCTCAATAAAAAATGGATAAGAACCATATGACCTTCTCAATAGATGCAGAAAAAGCATTTGACAAAAATGCAACATCCACTCTTGATTAAAACCCTCCACAATATAGGGACAGAAGGAAAATACCTTAACATCATAAAAGCCATATTTGAAAGACCCATGGCAAAAATCTTTAATGGGGAAAAAACTGAGAGCTTTTCCCCTAAAGTCAGAAACAAAACAGGGATGTCCACTCTCACCACTGTTGTTCAACATAGTACTAGAAGTTCTAGTCTCAGCAATCAGACAACAAAAAGAAGTAAAAGCATCAAATCAGCAAGAAGTCAAACTTTCAGTCTTTGCAAATGACATGATACTCTATCAGAAAACCCAAAGACCCCACCAAAAATTGCTGGAACTGATACAGTAATTCAGTAAAGTCACAGGATATAAAATTGGTGCACAGAAGTCGGTTGCATTTCTATACACTAACAATGAAGCAGCGTAAAAAGAAATCAAGCAATCGATCCCATTTACAATTGCACCAAAAACTGTAAGATACCTGGAATAAACCTAACCAAAAGGGTTAAAGATCCATGCTCTGAAAACTGCAGAATACTTATGACAGAAATTGAGGAAGAAACAAATGGTTAGGGGGTTTTTGTTTTGTTTTGTTTTGTTTTGTTTTTTAAAGATTTACATGGATTCATCATTAGAAGGAGCTAGTATGGAAAGAAAGTTACCTGAATTCCAGCTTCCTGGCAATATGCTCCTCAGCATACTCCTAAGGAAATAAAACCATGGGAAACCAATAAGGGAAAGCTCATCACTAAGTATTTCTCCCCTCACTTTCTGGGGGGCTTATCCATGAAACCTGGGATTATTAGAATTGGAAGAGACCTTAGAGATAAGCCATATAGTCCAATCACTTCTTGTTGAGTGACAAAATGAAGCTAACAGTTTAAGATACAGTAAACAAGAAACTCTTCACTAAAAATATCTAAGAAAATCCACAAATGATCTCATCAGTATTTTTAACTTTCAGCTGCACGAACTTCTGAATTCCATGAGTGTTTTCTTTGATCTGCCTCTCACAACTAGAAAAAGATGAATGGGTCAAACTCTGAGTCCCTCAGTTCCACATCAACATGTACAGCAATTGATTATCAACACGGGGGTTTCAGATTAGGTTTTCTAGGAGGAAAACAACTGCTGATTAAAACCATTGATCCCAGAGTAATTTAGAAAAGTAACTAAAGAGATTTTATATGTTCTTCTGTTCTTCTCTCTGTTGGTGTGTCTATCCCACCAATGTGGAGCTCTCACACCTTAGTTATGTAATATATTGAGGAGCAGTGGTGGCAAGGAATTGAATGAGGTACTGAGGCTAAATTTTTAAAATCCGTATCAGTATTGAAGGCCTTAAAAAAAGTTATTTTTATGGTCAAAGCACTCAACTAAGCAGACAATACAGTCATTTCAGTAGAGTAAGCCATTTCTGGAACTGATTTTTGGAATTGCCTTCAAAACACAAAGCATATTGTTTCAACTGTTCTTCATCATGGCCAAAGTATGTCTTTGAACATAGTTTTGGGTTTTTCACAATGAAAATGATAATTGGAATTAATTCTGGTTAGTAAGTATGAAATCTGAAGTTATGAAAACATGACTTTAAACAGGCTGTGGTTAAAAAGGAATGAGAGGGATTTCTTTATGTGCTTCTGGGAGCAAGTTCTGAAGTGGAATACCAAGAAAGATTTAGATTCTGGTTGCAGGAACTGAATAGGTGTTGCTTCTTGACAGTATCAAGTTGAAAGGCCAACACTGATTTGGATATAAGAAATGGCTTGCTATAAGGGGGACTCCAATTAGAGCCAAAGAAACCTGGATTAGAATTCATTTCCACTATTTCTGATTTGCGGGATCTGGAAACTTAACATATTTGTAACTCTGTTTTCCTCAAATACAAGCTGTTGAGAGAGAAAAGAAATGCTTTGTATAAAGCACCAGCTCAGTTTTGGTCATGATATATGTTCATAAATTATAGTCATTTTCCTTAATATTAAGGTACACTTGTTTAGACTATTTATAGTTTGTAGTCCCATTGTTATTATTAGACTATGTACTGCATGAAAGTATTTATGTATTTCTTGCAAAATCTCTATGATAAAGGCCTAATCTTAGCAAAAATTTCAGGTAGATTTTGAAGGATGCCTTTCCCTTCCCAACAAAATTTCTTTTCTGTGCTGATTTCTGGGGCATGCACCTTTTTGAAGATATTCCATGCTGTTTCTAAAATGACCCCACTTTCAGCCAGGAGACTAGAGGCACGGAGAGCCTCTGTGCTTTAACCAAGGCCATATTACAAGTTAGCTGCTATTTGTAAGACCACGGTTTTCTAACACCAAGTCAAATGATTTTTGCCACTCTACCATCTGCTTCTTACCCTACCAAGGTATTGAATGGATTAACATTCACTATGAGCGATCTTTAGTATATGTGCTGCCGAAGTGAGACCTGTGAGCCGTCTTTATACACTTAACTAAACCTGTTTCATCTTCATACCCACAACTCTCATATTAATTATTATAATAGTCACACTTGACATGTGAGAATACTTAAGTTCAGAAAGGATAAGCAACTGGTATTAAGTCAAACAGTACAGAAGAAACAAAATTGGTTTTGAATTCAGATCTTCCTGAAAGAAAGCACGAATTCCAACCTCATTCATCAAAGAGCACAGGTGGCCAGGCTTTAAGATGCTCTAAAAGACACTTGAGGCTATGAAGTATGTGAATCAGGTGAATCAAAATATAGTAGTGAGATAGCATTTGTTCACACTTGTCCCTACCTTCACTGCTCATATCCCAGTTCTAGATGTAAGAGATGTGCAATCATGTCCTTTCTACAAAACCCTTCTTCATGATCGTTGCTGAGCTGCATCTCCAGTCAAGACCTGAAAGGTGAAAGGGCCCCTAAGTTACGTAGCGACTGAATTTAATGAGCCCTATAGCTATGCCATTATGTAAATTACCATATATTAATTTCTTTTTTCTTTTCAAACTTGCCCTGTGTGTCTCTAGTCTTTGAAGTTCCTGAGCTGTTTGCCTGTGTGCCGTGTAAGAACACTGATGAGACCTTCTTCTCTGTTCTCATATTCAATGCTTAGTCACAACCTCATCGGACAGTAGTATATACCCTTAGTCAGACTCATTGCTAAGTGAGAAAGCCTGAGTAGTTCAGAGCAGTGCTGTCCCAAATGCTCAAAATTGGCTGTGTGTGTGAAAACTAGGAGACTGACTTTGATATTTAGAGGTCATTGAGGGTGGTGAAAAGATGTGTCATCCCCTCACATTAAATATTTTCTAAGAATCAGGGTCTAAGTATAGTAAAATCCTCCCAGTTCCCAACTATGACCCTGTTTCCTACTCACTGGTCTTGTGCCTACCCTTTTTTGCCTTCCTTTTATACCCAGAAGTTACAGACATGGAGGAGCAAAGGAGAGAATAAGCTAGGTATACCATGGTAGGCTGTTAGTGTAAAGCCTTGTAGAAGGAAACAACACTTAAAATTGCTCAGTATCTGTGCTCAGCCTCTCACACTCACAGGCTACTCTCGGCATCTCACACTCTCAAGCCCTAACTGGGGTTAGATGGCCTGTGGAGGATTTGGGGGTTTGCAGATCTGGTCCAACATCTTCCCACCTCAGCACAGCTCACATTGTGCAAAATATATTTGAGCTTCTTTAATAAATAACCCTTTGGGGTGACACTTTTCTGTAGTAGGCATTCCTTAAATGTCTCTTAGTTTGACCAATGGTCTTCTAGAGTCAGGATTATAGACCATCTAACAAAGTTCTGGCATTTGAGAGCACTTTTTATACTCCAGCACAATGTTAGGTACTCTGAAATGCAGTAGAAACTTATGAACAAGCTCTCACCAAGAGCTTACAATTAGCCAAAAGAAATTGGATTGGTTTACTTTTTCCACTGGAAAAAAATATCCCAACCTCAGCCATTAAATAAAAAGAGAGAATTCATTTCAACTTTATTTTCTCTCAGCCTGTATATTAATATCTTGATTTCCCTGATAGTATCTAGGCATAAAAGTTATGTTTCCAATTTTTCATTTAGATGAAAGATATTCCACATTGCCTGCTACACCACTAAGGACTAAGTAAATGCTCTTCAGCTTTCCTTTAAAAAAATAATAACCCACACTTATTTGGATGGTTTTCTCTACTGTGGCTTGAGAGAAAGCAGTACTGGGGCTATGGCAACATTGTTAACCACACAAATGACCTAATTGCAAAGCCCTCCTGGCTCAACTGGGATATTGCTTCTAAAATCATATCCTGGTAATTTATTTTCTCCATTCCCTGAAGAGCTGGCTTGAGGTCAATGTCATCATGTGAGAGACAGCTTCTCTCTTGGTTTTCTTTTATTCTGTTATTCTCCGCCCCCCCTCCTTGCTAATCTGTTTTAAATGGGAATTTCACATCAGACATGGTCAAATGATGATGATTTCATCTTCTCCAAATGGCCCTCCCTGGAGACAATTAACCAATAATTATGGGAGAAGTTCCCACGAGGTCACAGAAAGTGCCTCTTAGTTGGGGACCAACCACCCCAAAAGCAGGCCGAGGAACCCTAGAGCTGCAAGAGCTACCAAGAAATTGCAGAAGAGCAAATGATGGCAAATTAGCTTACCTTTTCCCTTCTCTGGAGGATCATCTTATTATTAAGATGAGGGCTTGGACTAGAAATCACAAGTCCCTCCAGTTGTAGCAGAGAAGTCACCAGAGTGGCTTTCAGCTCTATATTGCACTTCCTGTCTCAGTGAGATTAAAATTCTTTAAACATGGCTTTCCTCATGTCATTCACATACCTTAAATCTTTCCACAATTTTTTTAGTTCTCACCTGTATAGTCAATACTTTTCTTCCTGGCTCAGGTCTCTCTGTGATCTGGCTCCATAACACCTGTCCCCTCCTGTCCATTAGAAATTTCTTCCTTCTCATTGAGAAATTTCTATCCTTTACCTGTTTTTTACTCCATGCCTTCATTTAATTGGTTTCCTTCTTAGGCATGTTCTCTCTTTTCTTCTCTCCAAATTGCCACTAATATTTAATACCTCTCTTGATTTTCAGCTCTTCTCTAAGGCCTTTCAAGCCTTTGCTGAAATTATTCTCTAAGAGTTGATAAAGGGATATATTTTAGGTTTGGGGGGATATATAATCTCTATGACAACTACTCAACTTCATAAATATAATGCAAAAGTAGCCACAGATGATACATAAATAAGTGTGTCTGTGTTCCAATAAAACTTTATTTAAAAGAGCAGGTTTTATGATACTTAGCATCAATACTATGATATTATATGACCTTTACTATCAGTACTATGAGATACTCTGTTATTTATTGAGTAAAATGGAGTAACAATGAGTAACTCGATGTGTAAGTTTCATAATGTCTATAAGTGTATTATAGCCTTTATATTAATCATTGCAGCACTAAACATCTAGATTATGTTTAATATAGATACTGTTGGTTGAGTAATTTCTTATTTTTCACTCACTGATCTCAGTGATCTCATCTATAAAATGGCAGGGTTGAATTAAGAGGGTTGATTTAAGATTTCCTCTAACTCTGTTATTTGATAGAGCCAGAATAGACAGACTTAAGCTTTTTTTTTTTTAATTAAATAATGGTTTTCTTTCGCTTTAAAAATTGTGGTGAAATACACATAACCTAATATTTGCCATATTAACCCTTTTTAAGTGTTCAGAACACAGTGCTGTTAAGCACATTTATGTACACCGTTGTGTGACCATTATCCCCATGCATCTCTAGGACTCTCTTAATTTTGCAGAGATGAAACTCCATACCCAAAAACCAAACTCCCCATTTCCCTCTTCCCTCCATCCCCTGACAACCACCATTCTACTTTCTGCCTCTGCAGTTTTGATTACTGTACATGCATCTTATAAGTGGAATTATACAGTAATTTGTGATTGGCTTATTTCACTTAGTATAGTGTCTTCAAAATTCATCCATGTGTAGCATGTGTCAAAATTTTCTTCCTTTTTAAGACTAAATAACAGCCCGTTGTGTGTACCCCTTTTTGCTTATCCCTTCATCTATTGGTGGGCACTTAGGTTTTGTCCATGATTTAGCTATTGTAATGCTGCTATGAACACAGGTATAAAATACCTCTTCAGGACTCTGTGTTTAGTTATTTTAGGTATATATTTCTTTTCTTATCTAGTTTTGCATTTAGTTTGTTCCTTTTTGTTTTGTTTTTAGTTCCTTAAGTTGTAGAGATGATAATTGATTCAAGAATTATTTTTTTGGTTGTTTTTTGATGTAAGCATTTATGGTTATAAATTTCCTCCTTAGCAGTGCCTTCTTTTTACCCTCTTAGTTTTAATATGTTGTGTTTTCATTTTCATTTTTAGGTGCTTTCTAATTTCCATCATGATTTCTTCTTTGATTCATTTCTTTTTAAGTATGTTGTTTAATTACCACATATTTTTTTTAATTTTCCAGTTTTCCTTCTGTTATTGAACTCTAATGTTATCCCATTGTGGCTGGAGAAGTTACTTTGAATTAAATATACCTTAAATTCTATTAAGATTTAATTTGTTACGTACCATATGGCATATTCTAGAAAATATCTGGTAGGTGCACTGTTTGGTCTTTCTCAGGGACATTTCTGTTGGTTTATATTTTTGCTTTGAACAGGCCGTACTTCCCTGCTTCTTTGTATGCCTTGTGATTTTTTTGTTGTTGAAAACTGAATATTTGAATTTAATAATGTGCTAACTCTAGTAGTCTCATTCTTCCCCTTTCCCAGGATTTGCTGTTGTGTTTGTTTCTATAGTTGTAAGCTGGGTCTATGTGTCTATGCAGACCACTAGCCTGAAATGTAAACTTAAGGACTTCTTGGGCCTTTTCTGAGACGGTACCTTCCTGTGGACATGTGTGGTGACTTTTGAATTTCTCTCATATATGTGGTTGCATTCAGTGTCCTATTCTTCAATATCTGACATCCAAAAAGAGAAAAATGAAGAAGGGGGAAAAGGCACCTTCCCTACAAATCCCCCAGAAATTGCTTTAGCCTAAAGCCCCCCTCTTTAGGCTAAAGCAATTTCTGGGGGATTTGTGGGGGTTTACAACAATGGGAGTGGGTGCAACAATGGCTGCCCATCTCTTTTGACTGGACCTCTGTAATTAGAAGCAAGGATCAGCAATCGAAACACAAATCCCTGATATTTGGAGGACCACATCCTTGTTGTACACTCTGCCTCCTGTAAACTGTGTGCAAGCTGCTCCAAGAGTATATACAAGCTGCTTGCCAAAGGGCTGCAGAGTGTGAGATGGGTAGTTGCTTCTGAGGTTGGAGCTGAAATTGACTGAAATAACCACAGTTTACCACTAGGGGCTTTTCTTGGAAGTTGGAAGGCTTCAGTAAGAATCTAGAGTTCTGAAATAATGAGTCTGCCAGTCCAGTTGGTAGTGGTAGAACACTGATGCTTCTTCACCATCTTCCCAGAATCCTCTCAAAGACTTAAGCTCTTTTTTCAGATTAAATGTCAAATTTTATGCACTGACATGAATTGGAGCATTTGTATGTCTTCATAAGCTCTGTCCTTCCAGGAAACTCCAAAAAAACTAAGGGCTACTTCCTCTTCACCTACAAAAATTGAGTTTGAGGTTAAGAAAATTGCATAACTGAGTTGTGGAGTCAACCTCAAGAAACCCCAGGAGAATCCAGTGCAAACATTATAGGTTTAATATTTTGCCAATAAGATGTCATTATATTGCACATAGTAAGTAATTGAGTACTTAAAATTTATATTCACTTGAGCTATATGCTCACACTTTTTTAAAGAAATAATGATATTTATTTGTGGTCCTACAGCAGGAGAATTGAAATCTCTCTTAGAGATCAGAGATTCTGGTTAAGAAAGTCACCTTTCTAATGCAGTATTCCCAAACTCCTACCACTTGGGTTTGGGCAAGTAGGCTTTCTGAGCCTGTTGACATAGTGGACTCAGAAAGGGATTGGATGTGGGAACTAATGTGGAGAGAATTGTACTGAAAGAGGGGGTAGAAGAACAAAGAAAATTAACTGTGTTCTTCCTTAAATTTAGCCAAAAAAATAGCCTCAACGTACATTTCCCCTAATATCCAAGAGACAACAAAGATTCTCACCAGATACCCTCTTCTTCAGACCTCTGATTTTTTCTGAGGGATCAACACTATTTAGTGTTATATCAGTTGCAGCAATAACCAAAAATTCAGCAATCTGGAAAAGTTTAACTTTTTCTAGATAAATGACAGTGGTCACTTAAATTTCTCTCTCTCTCTCTCTTTTTTTTTTTTTTTTTTTTGAGAGAGAGAGAGAGGAGTGGGAGCAAGCTATCTACTTTCCTGCCTTCTTAAACATAACCCAAATATCACAGTTTAACTCTTGGTGATATATGCTTAATGCTATAAGCATGAGTTTTTATGTAATGATAAAATGTTTTATTACAGAGGAAGGGACTGCCTGTCTTCACGTACTGCAAGAGATGAGGAGTTACATTTTAGGGTAATTGGTCCTGTATTGGGCTTTCTTGCAAGTGTCAGACTGCCCACTACTGCTTCAAATTTTTTTTTTCTCCTGTTATTAGTAGCTAATATCATCTTGCACCTACCCAGTCTCTGGTTAAACATAGATCTCTAATGGGCTACGATAAGTAGGTAGGATACCTAAGATAGTTAACTTGTTGGTATAATAAAATCAGGCATAAATAAAAGTTTGATTTTATTATATAAAGTATATGATTATTGGTGTTTTTTTTTCTTAATATTCAACTATTTTTAATGGTTAAAACATCAGAATGAGAGATTTTTAGATAATTGAGATATTTCTTGTTAAAGAACAGGAGAAAGAGATAAAAAGGCAATGAGAGAATGAGAGGAAGATAGAGAAGGAAAGAACAAATTGTGGTTGACCACACTGTGTATGCCCGATTGTTCTCCTGTTTGCCCTTAATCTGCCCAGTTCTTTGATACAATACACTATCTTTCATGTGCTACCTGAGCCCATCATATTATTCAGTGAACAAACAAATAGGTATTTGGATTATATACATAATTATTTGTAGAACAAAAGAAAGTACAATATAATATACATAAAAGGAGGATGACCAATGGCTAGACCTTGAGATGTAGCTAGAATCTGATTAAAATAACCTTTGTGACTCAAACAAGACACTTTACTTCTCTAAGATACATTTTGTCTCTATCTAGAGTGAAAGGCTGAGTCATCTGGAAGGTCCCTTCCTGTGCTAAGATTCTAGGATTCTACTCTTTGAAATATGATCTTCCCTTTTAACATGAAAATTTCCAAAACCATCAAAGAGTAATTAAGATCACAGAATGATGCACATTCCAGCTTTATTAGCCATAAAAGATAATTTTTGAGGTTCATCCCCCAGATTCTGACAGCCTGAAACGTTTTATAGATGGGAAACAGTGTCAGCATGGGGTTGGCAGCACAAATTTCTTTTGCTGCACTAAATCCCTATGCTCACTAAGAAACAGTCTTGTCAAAGCAAATATAGGCCACCAACCTGGTAGTGTACATCCACAGAGAAGGTGAGCTGACACGGATCAGATAAGCAGGAGAATAAAAACTTGTCTAAGGCACAGACCTTTGGAAATGCAGAAGCAATTCTGCTGACCTCTTTTTCTTCCTTCCGTAGAAATGTTGACTTGCACCATTGTGATTCTGTGTGTAACCTGGGGCCAGAAGAAGAAATGCAGCAATACCACAAGGAAAGCTCCTCTCCCTACACGTCCAATTTGATTAAAACTGAGGCATATGTCCAGGTCTCTTAGTCTGAGAGCCAGATCTTCAGGGATCTCCAGATAAGTAAGATTCTATGGCAGATGCACTTTCTGTAGCTCAGAGTGTCTGCTGTCCCAAGTGAAGCTGAGAAGTGGGATTTTTCTAAAGAAGAGTCTAAAAGGTCAAAGCCCATGTTCCCAAGATTCCTGTACTTCATGGTCCATATTCATGGAAGCTTGAGGCAGTAATGGAGGAGACTTGGAGAGGGAAAGACTGGGTTGGATTTGACTCTGTTTACATGCTATGTGTTCTTCAAGTTACTAAACCTGATGCTTCAGTTTTCTTATCTACAAAATGGTGGTAAAATTTTTTCATTGCCACTAGGCAATGGAGACAATTCAAGATAATGACTGCAAACCTCTGGATACAGTGCTCAGGACATAGTTGTTCTGGATGCCAGTGAATGTAGGCGTTAATTTTGCTGCGAGTCGGTGTATTTATTTCTAACATGGAGAGAATAATAGACAACACCTTATAAGGTTTTGGGAAAGATTAAGTATGTCATCTTTTATAAAGGGGTTAGATCAATGGCTGGCATACCATAAAATCTTCAAAAGAGGGGCACCTGTGTAGCTCAGTTGGTTAAGTGTCTGCCTTCGGCTCAGGTCATGATCCTGGGGTTCTGAGATCAAGCTCAGTGGCAGGCTCCTTGCTCAGTGGGGAGACTACTTCTCCTAATCCATCTCCCTCTGCTCCTCCCCTCTGCTTATGCTCTTTCTCTCTGTCTCTAATACATAAATAAAATCTTTTAAAAAATCTTCAGAACATCAGCTATTATTGTCATCATTGACATTATTCTGATGGCCATCCTCTTTATCAGGAAGTGACAGTCTAGAAGTTAGGCATAAAATTATTGTTTTTTATATCACTGGGTTTAGATTTGGTAGATAGCATTGAATCTGATCTTCCTCATCTCTAGGACATTACATTCCTCCTGAGACTGGGTAATATAGGGAATAAAAAAATGATCTCTGGATTCACCTGCTCTTATTTAAAATCCTTGCTCCAACATCTAACAAGAGTATGCCTTTAAGCAAGTTTTTCAATCTCTTTGTGCCTAGGTTTCATCACCTATAAAGTGGGGATTGTGTTAGTATGTGCTTCATTGAATTGCCATGAGAATTAAATTATGTGTTAGAACGCTTTTATCTTCAGATTTCAAGAAGGCTCCAATGGCCTTAAATCATGAATAACATTGTTTGATCCCCTGACAGGTATTGAGTATGAGCAGCATGCCTGCTGCAGCTAGGACTCAGTTCCCTTTTTCTAGGTTCTTTTGCATGTCGCCAATATGTGTGAGCTCTGACCTCACACTGGCTTCCTCTCTCAACCCAAGATACTGTTAGCATCACCTGGAAAGTACACATTATTGTTTGTGTCCTCTAGGAAAGAGAGGCAAGCTTCCCTTGCTTTACCCAACAGTGAAATGCTTTGTTGCTGGAAACTTCCTAATATGATCACCTTATCATTATTGGCAAAAATTTTCCTAGGCCTTTGCTTCCTAAAACCAATTACTGGCAAGAGTGAGAGGGAGTATCACGATCAGTTTGGTTGAATCTATCTGCGGCAAGAGTCTATATCCATGTCCACTATAAATGAGTGATCACTTAGGACTGGGTCTGGAGAATCTAAATGTGTGATGAATGTTAAAGATTATTGCTACTTTTTAATTAATATATTTATTGGGAAAATTAAACTGACAGTATATTAAAAGCATACATCACATACCTTAGTAAGTGCTTAAATAATAGGCTATTATCATGTTATTCTGATTCCTAACCCAATATATCCAGCACCCTCACTGCCCTGTGCACAGCTTCCCATTGCCCCTGGTGCATGTGCTGCCCATAGTCTGACCCTTCCCAAGCCTACTCCATCACATAGCCTTTATCATTCATCTTCAAAATCATTTTATGATGATTTTTCTAACTTGTCCAAATGGAAAGTATCTCTTTTCTTCCTGTCAATCCTGAGGACACTTCTCTCTAATATGTACATTTTTCAAATGATGCCACAAAATTAAGTATCTAAATTAATGACCTCAGTTTCCCAAGAATTAGGTGTTTGAAGACAGGGTTAGAGTTTTTATATATCCCTCCAAAGTCCTTGACCGTAGGCAGTAGAGTTAATGCGTACTCAATGAACAATAGTTAGCTGATTGCCAGAGAAGGCCAAGTGGGATCTGCAAAAAGCTTTTACCTTGTATCACTTATTAAAGTCTGAAAGGGTAGGAACACAATAAAAAAAAGCACAAGGGGGGGTTTTCACTGAATGAATTTTTTTTCTTCATAAAGAGACCCTTAGCATTGCCAACTCTTCTTTGAGTCCATAACCATGAAGAAAGTCTATGAATAGAGAAAAAGTTAAGTTTAGCGTAATACCAAAATGACATTGGAAATAAAATATGTTCTTTCAGATGCCCCAAAACTAATGTGAAATTTTTTTCAGTTCACAACTTTCTCTATCCTCTCAGAAAAGCAGACATGCTTATTCTATATTTATTTTGTCTTCTAAAATCCTCATTCCACCTAATTCCACCATCCATGGTTCCATGTACTCCAGGTCAAGGGTGAGGGTTATAGGATGGGGTACAGAAACGGTGTCCCCAGAGGGCAGGTCACTTCTAAGGATCCTTGACGGATGCAAGCCAGGTGGAGCCTATAGTCTTTTCCACTCCCAGTCAGCACCAATAGAGTGGATTCCAGGTTACCTTCTGTTGCCTTGCAAGCACTTAAAAAATAAAATCCAAACTTTGGAATGTCGTTTAGTTGGAATACATGTGATTCCTTTTGTTAAATGCATGTATGATTCCTTTCTTCCCTTTGTCCCTTTCACTGTTTAAATTCTGCTTCCATCTTTTCATCAAATATCTACTCTCTGCTTAAATCTTTGTTTCCATGTCTTTCTGGCTAGAATGCTCCCCTTCTTTACTTCCCTGTATTTAAGCCTATACTCTGTGTAGGACCCAGCTTCAGTTACTCTTCCTCTTGCACGTTATACTTCCTTCTTCTTCTAAATAACCCCAACTCTGCTGCACCTCCCCTCACCATCTCACTCTTTGCAGAGTACCATTCATTCATCATTTGATATTGTAATTCTGTGTGGCTGTCCCTACTATTTCACATGTGTTAGTCATTTCTCATCATTATGATTGGTGTGGATTGGGGGTTGGGATGGTCTGACTTCTCAGTCTTTCCATAGTATTCAGCATCTCCCACACCTCAATCCCCATGCTAGCACAGAGAATTTGTCTCTAAATACCCATGTGTATTTGGTGAATTTCAAGTTATTACAATGAATTCACTTTGGCTATGTTTCAGCATAATAGTCTTTTTCAGAGTTTATCTCTTGTTTGGGGTGCTGAATTAGGACAGCAACAGGAAAACTCTCTACTCTTTGTTCAGTTCCACACCAGAGAGAAAAGGAGTGGTCTCTCTGTAACTAAGAAATAATAAAGCTGGTTATATCACTTGGTGGTAGAAGGGGAGAGGTGGGGAAAGTTAAAGAATCTGGTTTGATAGTCCATCTTCTTGCCAGCCTTCTAAGAGGTCCAAAGCTATCAATTCCAGTGTTCCTTGAGCATCCCTAGTTCCTGATAGGATAAATTTTCCACATTTCAGTACTTAAGCCCTGGTGCTGCCTAAGTGAGGTCACAAAGAGATTCAGGGGGACCATATAAAATTGATTGCAAGCTAAAGGGCATTGCTCACATACTTTTATATGTTATAATATTTATTAATGATCTCTGTTATTTATAGTACATATAAATATGTAACAGCACAAGCTAGTGTTCTTATAGTTCATTTTCTGTGAACCCAGAAAGGCTTGGTTTACGTATGCATATTAAAAATATTCAAAAAATAACATGTTATGAAGATACCATGTATAAAGACACCTATGAAATATCATCTCACTTTCTGTCCTTTTTATAATACAACTAAACATGTTAAAGTTAGTGCTTCATTTTTATTTGATGGTAAGAACAATGATTGTAAAGCAAAGGCAAGAGGTTGGCCTGTTATAGTCCTAATAAGTTTCTGTTTTTGTTTTTGTTTTTTTCAAACAAAATACATGTGCAAAAATGGCACACTCCCTTCTCTTCTATTCAGTGATCTCATTGTTCTTTTCCTCTGGAAGGCACCAGTATTCAAATTGTATCTGATCATATAACTGTTAATATATTCAAGTTTTTATTTTTCTCTTTATCCAAACTACCTGAGTCTACACATTAAACTGAGAACTGAGAAAGTCAAAGTCATGCAAACACCCTTTAACCTACCCTTATGGTAACCATAAATTCCCAGTGTTCCTCAACTTGTCCAGCACCGTTACTGTCACCACCACCACAACCCAAAAGTCAATTCTGGATACTTTAACATGTAGGTTTTTATCTTAAACTTGTTGCAAACAGAACTATAAAGATAAAGTTATCAAAACAAGGATAGTACCACTTTCATGTAGGCTTTATAAGGAAAATATTCATAATATGACTCTTAGACTCTCTTTATTTTTTAAAAAGATTTTATTTATTTATTTGATACATAGAGATCACAAGTAGGCAGAGAGGCAGGCAGAGAGAGAGAGAGAGGGAGAGAGAGAGGAGGAAGCAGGCTCCCTGCTAAGCAGAGACCCTGATGCAGGGCTCGATCCCAGGACCCTGGGATTGTGACCTGAGCAGAAGGCAGAGGCTTTAACCCACTGAGTCACTCAGGTGCCCCAACTGCTGCACTTTTAAATAAAGACAGAGAAGTGGTCCTTGGATTTGTCATGATGGAGCATGTTACGGACATTGACTAGATGACTTGAGGAGCAGTGGAAGATTGAGCTCAAATAGAACAGATTGAAGAAAGATTGAGAAGTGAGGAATTTGGTACAATTGATATAGAAGAATTGAATTGTTTTACCTCAAGAGGCGCAGATATGAGAGGCAGTAGCCCAGTGACCTCTCATGACTCTTCCACCAATGGCCTAATAAACTTCATCAAGCTGGAGCGTGAAGCCAGAAGCCAATAAACTCATGCCCGTCTGCAGTCCCTGTTGTGACTGGTCCTTCTTGTCCCTCCTCACCAGAGATGCACTGCATGGTCCTGCCCAGAGCAGCCTCTGGTCGCGGGCTTGGCGCACAAGCCCTCCTGGGGAAGCTGGTCTGGAATTGCCACCCCGCCCTTCCATGTCCACGTACCCTGTTTTACCATCGGCTCAAGTGTTTCAGTGCAGCTGACTTTTCTGACCACGTTCACTTTGTTCATGGGCTCAAGGGAGTACCAGTCACCCAGTGAAGCAGGCAGTAACTGTGGGCTTACTTAATTGCACCTGGGTGGGAACTTTGGCCTTTGATAGCTAAAGAAGTTCCTGTCTGGAATTTTTCTAATTTATTTATGAAATATGAGACAAAATCACGATGTAGGAATAGATAGGAGATTGGAGGTATGAAGGTAAGAAAATGAGATGTTACCTTCCTAAGTGGTAGAACTGAGAATAATAGGGGGATCATCAGCAAGAGTGATTTGGGCTCAGCATTAGAACAAACAATACAGTAGTCAAAAGAAGCTAAAAAAAAGATGTTTATATTTCAATGACTTGAAGCCCTTACATCCCAGCTTTTACATGGTGTAAGAATATGATGGCTTACAACTAGTACATGGCATAAGACTATGGTGGTTTGCAGCTTAACTACATCATTATACCCAAGCACATAACGTAATATGTGTTCATATCAAGTTTCCTCAACATCAGCACTCTCATTTCCTGGCTCTGGCAGGTGCCATCTGAACTAAAGCTGGACAGCCAACCTTCAAGAATGCTGATGAAAGACCTCAATGGATAAAGTAGGTAGTTAAAAATGAGTGGCCATAAATTCGGGCACCCTAATGTTCTGAGCCCTCATCTAAGTGTCATCATTTCTGTGATAAAGTGACCCCAGCTACTGTTTCAGAGTAGACCCTAAAAACTACTTTTTTTAGGAAGAAGGTAGCCTACTGTTTATACATGTCTTTGAAATTTGTGAGTAAAATAAAGGATTGATTCAGAGTAGAGAAACATTACTGAATAGTCTTAAGTAGACACTCAGAAGAAGTTAAACAAGTCAAATCTTAACATGATCAGAGATTGCCTTCCCAAAAGTTGAGTTTTGAAAAAAAAAATAATGAGGTTGTCATTATTTTAAGGATAATTAATAACCTATTGCTAATTGTAGCTTTCAACTGTTTTTCTGAGCCAAATTACATATATAGTCCCAGGCTATGTTTTCAAGTACAGGAAGTACATGTAGGAAGGGCATTCACCAGGCTTTTTAATCTCCAGAGAGGAAAGAAATAATGGAAATGGGCCATGAGTTAAATGCTATTTTGGTTAATACAACGTATTTGTAGAGGGTGGAACCCTGTTTGCTCTCGAGTGCTGTGAGAATGGGCATGTGTTCTGGTGGGTATCTTGCCTGGAAGAGAGTTGCTGAATGAGTTGAGTTCTCCAGATTCCATCCCACACTTGGGATAGAGGAGCTCATGCCACCTCCCCAGTTCTGTCAGGGAGCCATTGTATAGAAAATGAACTGTGCATCACACCCTGTAGAGTCCCCACATTTGAACCTGAGCTGAGTTTGTAACTTCCTTTAATAGATATATTAATAGAATATGATAGAAGTGGCACTGGGCTAATTTAAAGCTTAAACTTAAAAAGGGATGGAACCTTCTGGGCTTTCATGCTCTTGGTAACCCATTACCATGCTTTGAGAAGCCAAAGGTACATGGTAAGTCTGTATGGAAAAGAGCCATGGTTCTTTTTGTTTGTTTGGCCAGACAACTAGCACCAGTTGCCAGTTGTGTCATGTAGTGAACTGTCATGGAAGACTGAGCACAGTTTAACCTCCAGATAACAATAGATGCAATAGTGTCATGGAGAGCAGAGGAACCGCTCAAGTGAGTTCAGTCTAGCAACAAATCATAAGAAATAAGAAAATGTGTGTTGTTTCAAGCTGCTACATTTTGGAGTAGTTTTTTATGCAAGAGGTAACCTAAACATTATATCAAGCAACCTTTTAGCCATTTTGTTTAGATCCTGGAATTTTATCTGGGTATGAGAATGTGTGTAAGATGAAGATTCTCCTGAAATAAAAATGGGATCTAATTTATGATAATTATGAGAGCACATACAGAGCAACTGAAGATGAGACTGGGAAACTGAGGGTGCCATTATGGCCACAATTTGTAACCACTGTACACACCCTAGTGTCCATCCTAGTGTGTCTTGGTGACATCCTTCTTCTCCTTTCTCTGCTTCTACTCTTTGGTCTTTTTCCTTCCTCTTCCCCTCCTTACAACACTCTGACCTAGGAACCAGATCTCAACCTGAAGCTGGACTTAATATCTTCCATAAAAAATAAAAATATATAACTTTGGATTAACTGATCTGGGTAATGGTATATTTATCTTTACAAGCCATCAAATGTCAACTGTCATTACAAGTTGACTTTTGGCATCTCCACTATTGGATGCCAGCCTCTAGCTTACTGAGTTGCTTCTAGAGATAGAGTGCTTTGGTTAAGAGAAGTGATCAGAGGTGCTTAGGCAATGCTTGGGAAGAATGTTGGCAGACTAATGAGAAAGAAATTTTAAAAATAGAAAAAAGAAATAGACCAATTTAAGTTAAAATTTAATAATGTAAGAGAAGAAGGGAAAGGAAGAGAGTAATATATATTTTTACTACATTTCTTTAATAATATTTCTTAGTAATGTCCCAGCCCAAATTGTCCCTCTTGGATTTTATTGATATTGTTCCTGTGTTTTCAATTTAAACCTTTCTAGATTATTTGTGGTAATAGGGCATTAAATAACATTAAATACATGCAAAGAAATGTGTGTGTGTTTAAAATATACATATGTTACATATATTTTTGTATTTATATACTTCTATGTGTGTGTATAAATATATATATATAAATAATTTATAATATACCTGCTAAAGAACCAAAAATTTCATTGAATAGGCAACATCTATTTATGAAATACTTAAAAAATACTCCACTTAATCAATGTTATCATTTAGGATGTCAGTATGATTAAGCCAATAAGATGCTAACAAACATCCTCAAAGACTCGGTCTCAATAAGTTGATAAAACTGGGAGCCGGGAACCAGGGCTGTGAGCTGAGGCTGTGATTCCATCACTGATTGCTCTGGGCCTCCGGGTGGGTCATTTAACCTTGCCTGTCTTCAGATTTCCTATCACCAAAAAGGAAATTAAAACTGGAATTCATTCTCCTGGGTGGCAGCCTAAGAGCCAGAGAGCATCTTATCATCCTATTTATAATTGTAGACTCACAGAATTTTAGAGTTGGATGGATCTTTAGCCACCAACAAATTAATCCCCTCCTTTTACAGATGTCAGTGCTGGGACTCAGCAAGGTGAAGCACCTTGTTCAAGGTCAAGCCACCCGGTACCTAACTTTTAGCCTGAGAGTCCATCATGATATAACATAGACCTATGCCCCCTGAAAGCATCCTCTTCCCCCTTCCTCTTTATGCCCATCAAAACATCTGTGTTTAGTTAAAGAAATCCTTGAGAGCATAAGGTCACTTTGAGATAAATATAAATTAGTACTCATAACCAGTTCACAAATAATACAGCTCTTAATGTCAGGTTTGATATTTGCCTGAAGATAGATCAAAATTATAACTGCATTCCCATTATCCTGATTTGTGGAGGAACAGGAAATGCCTTGGCTTAGCAAATTATGATTGAGGTTATTTGGGAGCATGGATGTATCTTGGCTTCTGATTGATTCTCCTAGGACTATTCTACGACCTCAGGAGAATGTCCCTCTTAAGATGGCAGAAGAGGTTATAATAGCCCAAGCTTAAAACAAAACAAAACAGATTATGTGTCATTTTCACAAGTCCATGAAATCCACAAAATCATAGTACAAAAAAAAAAGAGGAAATTTTTATTGCATTCTTTGGGTCTCATCCTGACTTCTATTCAGCTTCACATGATTCCACACCCCCCACCCCCAAGGACTTGAGCAGGTACAAAATGAATGTGCTTCTACAGTTAGGATTTTTATTTACATTTCAGAGAGCCAGCACAAATCATGTGGCCTAAAGTTTCATAGAAGCTTCTCTTCTATTTCCTGTAGAAGAAAGACATCACCAACTGCATTTCAGTAATGCTTTAGGGGAGATGGAAATCAGTGTTGCCCAGTGAGCTCCCGGCTTTGTGTATGGTGGCTTGCAAAGGCATTTTCTCTAATGTATGGAATGAACTGTTTCAAGTTTTTTCTTTGCTGCTATAATTTTTATATCTCATTTTACCTCTGTAATTAAGACAGGTCTGGTAGGTATTTAAATTAGCCCAGCTTTCATCTCTATCACACATTCATTTCAAAACTTTTATGAATATTTAATAGAGGTTTTATAATTCATGGTGATATGATGAACAGCCTTTTGGCCGTTAAGTCAATTGACAGAAAAAAAAAATCTCTCTCTTCAGGCAGAAATAATAACGATTCTATTTCTGTTCCTAGATTGGTGATTACACAGTCACCTGTTTTCACATTAAACTTTGATGATAAATTACTCAGCAACCATGATAATATCAGAAGTTTTACTGGCCAGAACAAATTGCCAGTAATTGCTTGCAAGATAAAGAGAAAGCACTGCCTCTCTTTCCCCCTGTCCTTCCCCCAGGGGGTTGTGGCTGCGACCCCACAATCCAACTGGCTCCAATTTCTTTCATTGGTTCTTTTTATTTTATTTTTTCTTGTTTCCTTTCAAACCTCGATCTGTCCGCCTAGTAAGAATATATTAATATTCCATTAGCATGGCTGCAGATTTGGCACACACACACAGAACATAGGCTGCATAAAAACAGTTAACTCTGAGATGAATTGCAGTTCAGACAGGTTCATTTGCTACCCGACTCCCCACAGGACATACATGCACATTTTAAAAAATATTTGGGGAAATGCCTCCAGATTAAAGTGTGCTTCAAATGCTGCTGTTTCCAAAGCAACCTAGAGGTTTTATTTCATTTACATATATCAAAGGTTTAAGAAAAGAGTTTGATGGTAATACCTAAATTTATATCAGAGGATTATAAAATCCAACCTTGGCGTCAGATCCGGGTGGTGGGGCATCCCGCCTTCAGTATTCCTCTCAGCACCAAACTGGAACCATAAATGGTAAGAAACGAAGGAGTCACACTCCATCCTCCAGCCCTTTGGAGTCTCCAAGGGCCTGGTAGGAGACCCTCCCTACAGCATACTGGGGAACTGGACCATCCCGCCAGGCTTTTATGTCTCCTATAATGGGGTCACAGACTCCACTGTCTCCCTGGGGAGGTAATTCTGCTGCCTAATAGCTTCTACTCCAACAAACTTTTTTTCCCTGATATGCAGACAACTCCTCTCTGCTCATTTCCTTCTCAGTAATGCCCCTTTTACTAGCCTGCAAATTCCTCTTTGGGGGTTTACAGCCCTGAGGCAGAAGCTGTGATACCAGAGCTCCTCAGCAGCAGCATCATGGAGCTACACACACTACATTCTTTCAATCTCACCTCATATGTTAGGGCCTTCCTTCATCCCCTCAATCATTTTTGTGACTCTTCTTCTTACTTTGTCCAATTTGTACGAATATATTACTTGTATGAATGATGAGTTTGACTCTATAAACTGTAATGCATCAGTGACTACATGGTAGTAAATACTCAGCATATCCTCAATGTGCACAAACACCACACACACACTGGGCCTTAATATATTCAATCCTCAAGGGCATAAACTCTAAAGGCATCCAAGCACCCTTGGCTTTACCCAGGAGAAATGCAGAGAAAACTGGACTGCCCCATCTTCTGCACCTCTTCCTTCTAAACTTTACTTCTCAATGAGACTTTACTTCACAATGAGTGCTTTTCTTAAAGACTTCTCAAGGGAAATCTGCCCTTGGGTGAGGGAGAGTAGCAAACTGCATAACAGATCCATATTCTGGTTATTACCAATGCAAATTTGCTTCCCTAAAAAAAGCATTAAACATGAGCATGCTCAGGTTGGGTATTATTCAGAGTCCTATGTGAGAAATTAAAGCAGGAAATTCTGTGAATATTCCTCTATCTCTGGACAGAGGTCTCACAGAGAGATGAGAAGAGTCAAATGTTATCTAAATTTCAGATGAGGCCACTTTGGAAATTATACCCGTTAGTTCTGCTAAGGAGGGAGGGTGGAATTTACTATCAACATTTCCACACATTCCATTCCCTCTCCCTTCAAAAGAAACCTCAGAGCTGAGCGACCAAAGTGGCATCATGCAAGCAGGAACCCATAAACATCAACTGCCTCTGTTGTATAGCTTTTGATGTGTGAACAGTGTGTCATTGTGATGCTGGAAAAAACCCAGCTCCCTCCTTCTTTATTGTGGGCTGCAGGGCCTCTAATAGGCATAAAATAACTGCCAACTGGGCCCATGTGCATTTTAGTGCTTTTAGATGCTGAATAATTTAAATAATTTTATTCCAGTGAGGTAGGTGGACTTAAGAAAGCAAATGTTTACAGGATGGTTGTTGTGACTAGGCGGCCACTCCACACACACTTGTGCATGGGGACATGCACACGTGCACGCACACACACACACACACACACACACACGTTTTGCAGACAGAAACATAGAGCTAGAGAAGTGAAAGAGCAGGACTTTTTGTTATCATTTCTTCACTTTCAATCCATTTGTACTTTACACTTGATATTTCAACAATTCCTTTTTACTTGTGAATCCTGTTATCTGTGAATCCTGGACAAAAACCCCTATATACATAGAAAAAAATGAAGCTTCATGATTGTTAGTTTTATAACTATAACGTAGTAAAATTATAGCTTAATTTATAGTTATGATGTATTAGAAAGAAGTTATTAAAGTTATTATTGATAATATTGTATTCTAAGTGGTTTCAAGGAATCTTCTCACCTAAGAGGAAAGTCCTCTGCTATTGCTCAGCATTGTGATAACTTTTTGATCTTATTTTTGAGCAAATACCATAACTCTACTTCCAGTTTTGCTTTTGGGCCAGACCTTTTTTTTTTTTTTTTAAGATTTTATTTTATTTTTTGATAGACAAAGATCACAAATAGGCAGAGAGGCAGGCAGAGAGAGGAAGGGACGTAGGCTCCCCACTGAGCAGAGAGCCCGATGAGGGGCTCGATCCCAGGACCCTGAGACAAAGACAGAGGCTTTAACCCACTGAGCCAACCAGGCACCCCTGGGACAGACCTTTTTGAGATAATATTCATAGAGCTGTGTTTGTGAGGAGATAGATTCACAAATGTGATACATCACAATCTATCTCTACCATATGCAATCTAGACTGAAGATTGGTCAAATCATGCACTAATCTGCCTAGAGCCAGAGATGTAGACTAAATGAACCTAGGGATCTCTAGAAACCACCAAAATTGGAAAAGACACAGATGTGAATGCACTAGTAAACATTTATGTTGGAAGTTTCATAACTGTAGGTATCTGAATATCTTTCCTTCAGGCAGCCCAATAATTGATCACAGCTGTATAAATTACAGGTTACTAGAAAGACTGGCGCATACTGAATTCATTATAAATTGCAGGTACCCATGATAACTTTCTTTTACATACTCCACACCCCCTCCCCAACACACATACACCTCCAAAGCATTGCTCCATGCTTCAGAGACCGAGACCCTGGACAGAAACTACAGTGAAAACTTGGCCAAAACACACAGATTTTGATTTAGAAGTAGAGTAGAAGGGATGCTTAGTAAGGCCCTATAATCTGGGCACTGTGCTAGGCTGGGAATCTCATGTTTGAAGCTAATCCTTTTAGTAACCGTATGAAGTAGGGTCTATACTCCTCACATTATAAAAGAGGACACTACAGCTCAGAGTAGCTCACCAAATGTCTCGCAGCAATCAGCAGGCCAAAATCCAGGTTCCGAGTCCAGATCTGACCACACAACATCAGATGCTGCATTCATGTTGTCTGCCTTGAAGGATATACCCTCAGAGTTTGCACTGGATTCTAAATTCAGACTCTGTGTGTCGCCAACATTAACACCTGGAGGGAAGAACTGAGTCATTATTCAGATGTACAGTTACTTTATATAGAGACAGACTAGACTGTGGCTCTATAGCAGCATTTAAAGGGTTCTGGGGAGGACCCCTATTACTCTATCAATGAGCTCCACTGCCCACATTCCTTTACCGGTAACAACACCTTTCTTTTCACAGATATGGAGAGAACCTAAAATAAAATCTCCTGGAGAGTTCTAGTACCCAGTCTGAAACACATATCTAAATTAGACAAGATCCTTTCCTGGGAGAAATTGATCAGAGAATAGAAAATTTCAGGAAAATGTGAGTTAACTGAAGGTCTCCCCTGAAGGAAAATACTAGGGCACTAAAAATAAAAAATGTGAACTTACATTTTTTTTTTCCTTAGGCAAAGCATGTCCTGGCTATTTGAATTAAATGTGGGCATTAAAGTGTGTGTGATACAGACAAGTGAGGTCTTTCCTTTGCCTTGGATTCCTGTCTAGGAGATAGGGGCAAACCTTCCTATGTACCAAGGATATGTAGCAACTTGACTGGAAATAACTCATTCGTACTTGGGGAATGTGTTGCATGGAACAAACATTCATATCTATTTCTCTGAGAGGAAATTCTAAATTAGAAACAGAAATGAAAACTTCAGAAAATTTAAGATAAAAAATTAATAAAATATTTTGTTCCCCTCCCCAATTTATAGACTAGCTGCTATATATTTAGAAAATATACAAGTATTAAGGATATTTGCTAGCATGATCTTTAAGTAGAGCCAGGGAAAGGAAAATAGCCACAGTCCCAGCATAGCAAGATGCATGAGATCATACTGATAAACCACTCCCTGCAAAGAGTATAACTGCATTTGGTAGACCAAAAAGAAATCTGAACGGATCCAGTAAAAGCAAAAGGGCTTAAAGTGAATTGGGGTGATCATAGTCAGACATGAGAAAGAACTTATTGACTAATAGGGATCAAATATTGACCAGGGAGGTGAGTAATCCATTGCCTCGAGATATTCTGAGACATAAATATATCTGTTCAATTTCCTAATTGCATAATAGAATGATTCCTTTCTCCCTTGGAGACTTATAAATGAAAAAAAAAGGAGTCTTAAATTAATTATTTTGCTTTAGCTGTTTAACATATAATTAGTGTTATTTTCCTAATAGTATACCAGTCATTTTACAGCAATATTTACTAGTATTTTTAGATTATCACTTAGTACCATATATTTTCCATACATTAGTGGTCATAACGTAGAAAGGAACTATTTCTAGGCTATGGCTAATGAATGGTATTGCAGGATATTAGCTAATTACAAAGTTTAGCTACTTCTGCAATACTTAATTGCTTAAAAATATTAAGGCCTAAATTTCCTAGTTGGGTTTTCTCAAACAGAATATGAAGTACTGGAGAGTGGAGGCTACATGTTTCTTGCACCTAAATGCCTTTCATACATACGTGGCCATCCAGCTAATCTGGATGATTCTTCCTCTTTAGCATATGCTGAATTCAACAGCTTCTTCCTACCCTCAATTTCACTCCCTTCATAGAAGCCACATTTGCCATCATCTTTCATGTGGAACACTAAAAAGTAAACTAATTTTGTCTTTCTTCCTTTGGTTTTGCTCAGCTCCAAACAATTTTCTCACTGAGACCAGAGAGCATTCTAAACTGCAAATCAGATCAGGCGCTGCTCTTTCCTGAAACTTTTCAGTGATTTGAACTGTCCCCAAAATGCCATCTCACCTCAGCACACCTCTGTTGGCTTGGCACCGCTTTTCTCTCTACCTGGAATGATCTACCAGATCATTTTTCCCAGGGCACCTTCCACTTACACCAGGTTGGTTTCCTAGGCCTATGCCTATGAGTCCCTAGAGACATGCTTTTATGTCTCCCAACCTCATCTTTTGAGAAATAGACTTATCCTGTTTAGAGCACTTAAAACATCGTGGTATGAGTTAACTGTTTATTCATCTTTTGCCTGAGAATACTATATGAGTTTTTCAAAGGCAATAGCTTTGAGTCATTCATAAATAAATTTTCACCAGCTTCTTATGTTCTCAATATATGTGTTGAATAACGAATCCATGGTAAGTCTGGGCTCCAAACTGGAGCTTAATAAATGCTTATTAGCTAAATTCATGACTTTTAAACTTTGTAGGATCTAATTTATATTAATTGGACTTAGACAAAAAGATCTTTCTGTAAAAGCACCAAGTTTCGTGTCAAACATCAAAACAAAGTACTAGTTCAAAACCAGAGAAAAGGATGATGACTATTTTCTGAACTGGAAAAAAGAATGTTCATTGTCCACCAGTTTATTCTCCTCTGTTGTTTTTCTCAAGGGTGTATACATAAAGCTGCTTTTCTTATAACAATACAGATTTTTGGCTAGGAACCATTAAGAAATGTGCTAAGTCGTTGTGACAACTGATTAATTTTAGTTTAAGGTTATGAATACAAAACAACGAGTGTTGGTATGTAACATGCATTTTAATGATGTCACAGCAAAAGTAAAGGATGAGAAAGATAATTCAATTTGCTTTCTCTAAAAGGTCAGTTCTCCTGAGATAAAAATTGTCCCTTAGGGTACCAATGCCTTTCTCGGCATACCTCCCCTTCTGCTGCCTCTCTGGCTCCTCCTGTTCCTTGAGGATGTGAGCATTTATATTGAAAGACAATGAGACTATGTTGTTTAGAATGAAAGTGTGTTGCTGGAGGAGAGCAGAGGACACCCCATGCTTTTAAAATGAAAGGAAAAAAAAAGGAAAGAAAAAACGTGTTTTTGCCCTTGCTTTCATTATTCCAGCACACTTTAAATCCTTTAAAGTGTGAATTTAAGGAAAGAAATAGAAATTGAGAAGGTTATTTAAATAGAACATTTGCCAATCTTTGTGTATATACCTGGAGGTGGAAGTTTTTATGAGGAGGATTGTGTATCAGTTGGTCAAAGTTTATCCCAAGTGCTTAAAAGTGAGATCTTGGATTTTAGCAGGATTGACGCTTTCATAACAGCAGGAGTCAGCACGGGATCTTCACAAACTTGGAGCTCAGTATGGATTTGTGTAATCAATGGATTAATATCTGACTCTAGATATGTTGGCAAACATCCAGTGCATGGCCCTTCTGACCCATCCAATGGGACTCAGGTTTTACACACAAGAAAACAGATACTCAGTTGTTTATAGGTTCAGCAGAAATTTTGTTTAAAAGGAACTATTTAGCTTAACATTTCACAGGATGATACAAAAGGGAAATCAAAGTGAGATGTAATCATTTAAGTTATTGAAAAGTACCTGAGTGTAAATTTTAATTGTGTATATGGAGTAGAAAAATATCTAACTATAACATTAAAGATATCAAAAATCTGTCCATTAAATAAACAGCAAACAATGAATGAGTAAAGATAAATGGAAGTCAAAGATGGGGCAGGATACAATCAGCTGATTTCATTAGATACAGTTTTTCAGGGGAAGAGAGATTTTTGTTAATGCGGGATATGAGTACTTGAGTAGACTGGAAGATTTCCAGTAGACTTTTAAGATTTCCCAATCTTAAAAGAGGAAAAAATAGAAAGAAGTAATGATGTTCAAGAGAAAAAGCTCGATTTAAAGAAGCTGAACAGGGACGCCTGGGTGGCTCAGTTGGTTAAGCAGCTGCCTTCGGCTCAGGTCATGATCCCAGCGTCCTGGGATTGAGTCCCACATCGGGCTCCTTGCTCCGCAGGGAGCCTGCTTCTCCCTCTGACTCTGCCTTCCACTCTGTCTGCCTGTGCTCACTTTCGCTCGCGCTCTCTCTCTGACAAATAAATAAAAAAAAAAAAAATCTTAAAAAAAAAAAAAAACTTTGGGGCGCCTGGGTGGCTCAGTGGGTTAAGCCACTGCCTTCGGCTCAGGTCATGATCTCGGAGTCCTGGGATCGAGTCCCACATTGGGCTCTCTGCTCAGCAGGGGGCCTGCTTCCCTTCCTCTCTCTCTGTCTGCCTCTCTGCCTGCTTGTGATCTCTCTCTGTCAAATAAATAAATAAAATCTTTAAAAAAAAAAATAAAGAAGCTGAACAAAAGATACATGACTATGCAAAAGAAATGGAGGAAATATATGGAGACAATTATATTCATCTATCTGGTGTGTGGAGACGCTCATATTCATAGTCATGCTGCCCTTCTTTGGGCTCCAGCCATCGCTTCATATTCAGATCACATGGTAGGTGGGAAGGAAATGACTACTCTGAGGCCCTCCATCCATAAAGATCCTCTTGTGAGGGGAAGAGACACAGTGCTCTCCTCAAGTGCCTCAGACTAAGTCATATTAAGGATGGGACATCAGGGAGGTAATGTGATGTGGTAGAACAAAGGAGTCAGCAGCCCTGCATTTGGGTTTACTAGTGAGTTGTATACAGTGGAAAAGGTCTTTAATTTTTCCGGGCTTGACTTTCCTCATCTGAAGAGTAGAGAAGTAAATTTATGGTAGCATGTAAGAATTTACTTTTCTAACTAGGAGGGACTACCCCAAGATAAACCATTTCCTCCTCTTTAATGAATTGCTTGGGAAGTTTGGTCAGGGAAGGCTTATTGGCAGAGCTCATATTTAAAATAAACCTAAAACATTATGGCCTCAAGTTCACGCTGATGAATATTGGAAAGTAATACTATTTCTGTCATTGTATCAACAATTGCCCCCAGAAAATCCTAGCTATTATGGGTAAAGTGTAAAAACATAGAAGAACAAAGCTGGTAACTCATCCCCTGATATTTGAACCCAGATCTTACCAATAGGAGATCCTCTACTAACATTTATTGAAAAGAAACACATACTTACTTTAAAAAAAAAAATTGAGCTATAATTTACATACAGTAAAATCTACTTCTTTTGGTGCACAGTTCTATCAAGCTTGCTTGTTTTAAATGCAGACATAAGGTAAGACATCTGTGCTGATAGGTCCATTTCCATTTGCTCATCCGCATAGTGACCACAGGGAGAAATTTATGAGTAGGTTGGTCAGGAAAGGAGAAAAATCTATAATATCTACATAGAACAAAACAGCTGACACATCTGGGTCTCATTGTCCCCCACTGAGGAATGATAGCAGCTTTGATGATGAAGATGGGCGATGAAGAAGGTGGCTCATCAGTCCCTGTTTTAATATCCTCACTTAAGGCTTGCCATAGATGTACAGCCAATAGATTGAGGACCTAGGGAAATAACCTCAGATGAGGATGAGAAGAGAAAGGAAAAAGGTAGAAAATTGAACTTTCTAGACAGAATTATTGCTTTCCTAAAAATTATTTTGCAAAATAAATTTCTGTATTTCCTACCATATTGTCTCCCAATGTCATGACTAAACTGCTGCTTCTCTATCTCTTGTCTTATGTTTATTCAACCTTCCTTTCTACGAGGCCATTATAGTCACACACACAAAAATGTACAAATCTGTTCAAGATGGCATTTAACAGAAAGTAACCTTTTTATAAACTATTATTACCAATAATCAAAGTCTCAAAAGAATTCATGCTAGTTATTTTCCCACTTGGCATAATAAAATGTATAGTAAAGAACAGAAATGTAGCTCCAGTGAGCAGGACACTCCTTAAGATGCCCATGGCCTCTAACAGTTCCAGTTCTTTATAGCTCACAGAGAAAAAGAGTTGACCCTTGCTGTTTTCCTATAGCCTACTGCTTAGTCCTGTTGTGGACACTAAGGGATTTCAAAAATTAACAGGCAGGGTGACCTGAGCTAAGGAATAGACAAGAGCTGAAAAAAAAGGGGGGGGGGATAGGAAATCACAACTCCAAATACATGCAAATTAAAGTAGGAGAATATAATAATGATGAAAGAATACAGGAAATACACAAAATAAGTGAAATCCTTAGGGAATAAGCTCACTAATATATATGACCAAGACGTTCTGAAGATATTGTTAGTCTTTAAATATCCTAAATTAAACCCATTCACTCACTTTTCTTTGCAAACTATGATTTGGGGAGGAGCATTCTCTGGCATACCTTTCAGTAGAGAAAAATAAAGATCATCACTGTTGTTGTTTCCCAAATCTCCAGTCTAGCTAGAAGAACAGTATGGCCAAGCCTGCTCCCCACAGATGAGTGACTGGTAGTGGGCAGTGAGTAGAGACTTGGGTAGCACTGGTGGGAATCATCCAGATAACATTCAGCCATTCCTTTCCCAACTATGGAAGGTAGAGGACACTTAATGTGGAGAAGGATTGAGATGGAGGAAAATCTCAGCCTGTAGAACACTTTCTAATAAAGGTTCAGTTAAGACTATATATATATTGGCAGGTATTACATATACAAGAAACAAAAATAAATGAATTTTTCTAAGTTTGCATTTTGGGGAGTACCTAATTCATTACGAATACCTTGTATAGTGCCAAAAGTGTGTCATCAGCCTTCAGTTAGGCATCATAATATACCAGTGTTGTAATAATATCAGTAGCTTCTCTTAGTGATGAGAGCCAGGCTACTGAAGAAAAATGAAATACTTATTCTGTTGAAATCATCTTTTTTAAGCCAAAAATTGGAAATGGATTTATTTATACTACAGGGCAACTCTATGGGAGGGAGAATTTGGTGTCCCCATAAGCCAACCCTCGAAGTAACCCCTCGCCTATTTGCCACCTACTTGAATTTCCACACTCCAGAGTCCTTTTTCCAACCCCGTGTCAGAGAGACAAGCACAGAAAGAAAGTAATTCCATGGGAGGATGCAAGTAGCTCTCCTCCAAAGAAAAAAGATTTGTGGTAAACTATTTTTCACATTTGTTGCATGTATAAGAAGCCAAAAATGATCTGACCTGCAATAAACTGATTTTAATACAACTTGGATTGAATATAGGCTAAAATACATCTGAAAAAATTCTTCTTGAATTACTCTCAGAATTAGAAGCTTTATATTACACAATTCTAAGGGATGCTGTTTTTTATTGAGGTCTATGTGAATGTTGCAGGAAAGTTGTTTAAGGCACAGCTTGTGCACCTGTACATGGCAGTGCCATCTGAGCATAAATGAGACCGGCCCACACACCTTGGCGATTTTGAAAGAGAATGATTTTTAAACAGTACAGATGGTTAGTTAAGTAGATTTGCTAAATACCAAGTGGATAGTGGACATTCAACAAGCTCTCTCCAAATTTTTAGAACTTTAACCTCATTTCTAATAATTATGGAAACTTTTAAATCATGCTTTCAAGAATAGAGCTGTGGCTTTGAGGACAAGGTACTTGCTATCAGTCCCCTCCCTCTCAATGTTCTTAATCCGTCTCTTATCTTGAACACTTACCAGCAAAACCATGAATGCAAATGTCTTACTCACAGGTATCTCATTTGTGTATAATATTAATAATTTTAAAAATCAATTCAACTGTCCCCATTAGGGTGAATGTTGTTCACAAGACGGATCATGGGACTGAGAATCCAGAGTATTAAGAAATTGTCTTTGCCATGGTGAGCAGTGATATCCCACATTTTCTCTGTCCTAATCAACCATGTTTTTGTTTCGTCAACACTATATCTCTGCCCTGCCAAGACCATGAACTCCTTTCATCAGCCAGGTAGAAATAGACATATGTACATTTGGTTTTTTTGTTTATGCTTTTGTTTGTTTGGTTGGTTGATTGTTTTTTTTGTGAAACTATTAAACCAAATTTTCCAGGAAATGGGGAGATAATATCTTCTACATTTTGCTTTTATTTTTGGCTGGGTCACTTCATGAAACTTATACAAGCATCCGCATAGGACAATTCAGCTCTATACCTCACCCTCATCTGTCCAAATTCAGTAGCTCAGTTCATGCTGCAGGGACTTGCATATGTGTCTCCTTCCCATGCCTCCTGTGGCTTTGGCTTCCTAATGCAGACACGGACCCTCTGCCATGTTCCAAGAAGACATCTCCTTCCAGCCAGTTAATCAGCACCCTGTCTCCCTGCTGCAGTCTAGCTAGACTAAGTAGACAATGTCACTACTATGCTGCTGAGAATGCCATGTCACACATGCAGTTTCAGAAGAGTGGTTGTAAGAGGGACAACAGCCTCCCTGCCTGGTGACACTGTGATGGCTGGCCCTGTGGACAAGCAGCCTAGAATCTCATTAGCCTCTTTCCTGGCTGCAGCACTGCATGTTAAGCATCTGTCTCCTCTGATTGCAATTCTTAGCTTGAGGCCTTTGGGGAGCATGCCTCTATCTAAGGGCCTTGCCACCACCGTAATTTCAACATGGCTGTAGGGAGGGACATTTTGAAACATTTTTTGTCTCTCTATCCAACTGGAATATCATCAATCAGTATCTCCTCATCTACAACCAAGTTTTATCATTGTCCAATAAAATATCCTTTCTGTTTGTATTCTCTATCAGATCATGAGGATTTTGTACTTATCCTGGCCAAGACCTAATGCAGATCTCTTCCTGTCTATTTCACAGTGCTTAGCCAGTGTGTCTCCTGTGCCGGGGGTCTCATTTAAACTGAAGATTCAGGACAGTCCAGCCTTGCTTTCCTCTTACTAGATTCTCATAGGGTCAGGTTATATGAATGGTCAGTTCGTTAATTGAGGAAGCCATGTGTCTTTTATATATCAATATTTTCTACTTGGTCAGTTGGGTTCTGCTGGTAGCTGGCTAATAATTCTTAGGAGAATCTGATAACCATGTACATCTTCTCAATTTATAAACTCTGCCACTAACAAGGACTTCAGAGCAGAGGGAGAACCATTGAATTGTCCTCTAACAACTCTATTTTTGTAGATCTTTGCTCCTGTTTAAATAGGCTCTTGATGGTTTTTCGAACTGGAATTTACACTTCTAATCAATGTATATCCCATCCCATTAATACATGGAAACACAATATTTCAGACACTGGCCAGAGTTTTAAGTGGATAAAGCCCACCTTCGCAAACTTGAAGAGACTCTCTGTTCTAAGAGGAAGATGTTCCAGTTGACCTTGACACTTCAGTCAGTCTTGGTTGGTTAGAAAGTACAGAGATCAGCTGATCAAAAAATGCAATTGATTAGCACTATTATTTAAGGTTGCTTTATGTGCCAGAGTGGGGTTTATAGGCAAAGAAAGTTCAGAATAACAAAAGGAGGAATTCAGATGGTAGCTGAGGTGACTTGACAAATTTTACTTTTGGAAGGAGAGACCAGGACCATTATAAAAATGGTCTTAACTGTCAGAATTTGTTTGGTAGGTAATGAATACTCTGTATGCCAAGAACAGGGGCTGACTCATAATGCTTAATTAACTTAAATATATACATATATACATATATATATGTATATATATACATATATGTATATATATAGTTTGTTCCACGAATGATTTAACTCAAGAACAACAATGCCAACAGAGACTAAGAATCCACTCTTTAATCCCTGATAGACTTTAATGGACTCTTTGTTAGCTGTCCATCATATTCCTTTTTAAGAAGAAAGAATTGGACTTAGAGTGGTGGCATCTTTAGTATTAAACATGGCAGGCTATATAATAGGCATTCTCCATTCATGATTTCTGTCTAATTACAAGAGTCCAATGAAGCAGCCATTTCCCTCACCCTTTTACCAAAGCAGGCTCTGGAGGCTCAGAGAAGTTAAGCAACTTGTGCCATTTTTAGCATACTATAAAAGATGTCACTGATATTAATACCACAAAGTTGGGGTTAAGTGTTAGGCTCTATCTTCTCTGCACAATGAACCCACCTACCTAGGCTAGACTTTTCCTGACATTTGATTTAATTCAAGGGGAGAATGAATTCCAGGCCCTGGGGACAATATTTTTCTACTGTATTCCATAGAGGTATTTCTAGGAGCCTATGGCTCAGCCTCTTCTCTGAACTTTCATGGACATGACTTACGCTGCATTACCATCAAGTTCATGTGTGTCACTCTTAACCTTTTGCAGGTAAGAGTCTATGATAGTAGGACCATGCCTCATTTATATTACTCTGGCCATCTCCTGACATCATGCTTGGCACTTTGTAGGGATTCACTAATGTTTATTGAATTTTATTGAATCATATCAGGCCTGCATTCAGGGCATGAATGATATGGAGGGTAGCTCACCCACTCATTCACTTGGAATGAAGTTCCAGGTCCCAGGGTGTCAGCTATTTATTCTAGGATTTGGGCCTTCTCACTCTCTTTGAGCTGTAGTTTCCTCCTCTGGAACTCCCTACCTGATACTGTTGTTTGGAGGACTGAATGAAGTAAGTAAATGAACGAAATACCTGCCACAATGTCAAGCACATACTGGACATAAAACCATGTCTGGGTTCCTTTTTCCTCCCTTGGCCCTTTGGTGCTAATTTTGAAGGTGACTGTAGGAGATGACTGTCCTTTAAAACCCAGGAATTCTAGTCATCCAGGGCCTTCTTATGTTTCAAGTATTCTTGGCTGTATGTTAAGTGACCTGAAGCCATTAATGATTCACTCATTGGTCTTAACAAGCTAATATGCCCCTTAAGGTGCTTTCACAATACAAGCAAAGGGTTGAACCATTTATTCTCTAAATTTGATTGATGTCGACAGGCAGTCTGGACAGCTGAGGTCCAAATGCACACTATTTTCCTTTTCTTCCATGGCAGGATTGATTTTAGCCTGAATCATCTGAATAATTGCCTTAGCTCCCCTAAGACATGTCTTTCACTTTGTGGGTATAGACAGCTATAGAAAACAAGTATTATTTTAACCTCCTTAAAACATGGAAACTCTCAAACACAGAGAGGTTAATTGGTTTGACAAATGTCACACAGCTCCTCAGTTGTGAAGCTGGGAGACAGCCTCCAGGTCTCCAAGCTACCCCTCCTCTCAACACATTAAAGAAAACCATTACAGCTGCTTAAACACATCTGTGCTTTAAATAGAATAATAACCTTTATAATCACACATTTCTTCGGTTTGGGGTATAGAAAATCATAGTCTGAATGTGGTATAATAATAATGAGGTAATCACATGTAAAGAATTTTTATTAAGCCCGTTACCTACATGTCACATATTTTCATGTCTTAAACTCATACTTTGCACTTAGGTAAAATGGACAGTAGATGGTTAGAAAACAAAGAAACAGAGGTTAAAGTCCTTATTTTTCTCTATCAAGTAATAAATTATGCTATAGGGAGTCATGAATTCATCTATTCAATCAAGTATTTTAAAGCTCCTCGCATGTTAATGGTGTGTGTTGTAGAAAGAGGAAGTACACAGGGTAGGCTCTCATTGAAGTGCACTTTCCATGAGAATGAGTGAGGTGCAGCCTTGGAGAAAGATCAACGCCTTCATTTTGCAGGATTAAGGTTGCTGACCCCACCAATAGGCAGGGTAAGTTACCACTGCCCTTGAGAAATGGAAACTATAGTATCCAGCTGGACTAAACTTTAATGGGTTTTAATAGAACCTACTGAGATTATTTTAAAGAAATGACTAAAAATATTAAGGGCCTTATGAATGAATTACTATAGACTTCCTGTTAAGGGGGAGGCAACACTTATTTAGTTCAAGACTGTATGTAAGCACACTTCTTAGAATGAATGTTATATATTCTGTTAATCTAGAGAAGGAAAATCCATATCTGCATTGGTAGTTGGAAATAACCCTTTTTGGGACTGGGTTTTGGATTGGAACTTTCATGTGGATTGGAGATTTCATTTATATGGTGCTTTTAACTTGGTGTTAGCAAATATGATGCCATACATTTTCAGTATAACCCCATTATTACATGAGGCTTTAGGAAATAAGTTGTTAGGC
This sequence comes from Mustela nivalis, assembly GCF_964662115.1. Taxonomy (NCBI): domain Eukaryota; kingdom Metazoa; phylum Chordata; class Mammalia; order Carnivora; family Mustelidae; genus Mustela; species Mustela nivalis. The sequence continues at coordinate 53,021,299 of NC_139033.1, forward strand.
CTCTTTTCCCTTTAGGTAACTTGAAGTCCATATTAGCAAGCTTATCATCATATTCAAGATTCCATAGTAAGCTGTCCCATACAGATAGGATCTGGAGCAATGGGCAGTGAGATTGGGATACAAACATAAATGTAAGATCGGAGAGAAGAGGAAGGAGCGTGTCATATTAAGCTACTTGTCTCCGTTTTGTGGAGGAAGAGGCTGAACTAAATGGAAGTCTCTGACTTACCTGCAGGCTTCAGTTGCAATTGTCTGTCTCCCACCCCCTCACAAGTAACTGCAAGTTCTTGTGCACTGCATTTTGCTCTGCCTAAAGTATTGATTGTGCTTCCTAGCAGGTTGTTTCAGAATACTGTAACCCTATGGAATGTGGAGGGAACTAGGCACAAGATAAGACCCAAGAGATTTCAAATCTACTCTTAGTTTGGGAACTAATTTGCTCTGTGACTTTGAGCAAGTGACTGAATTTCCTTTAACTCTCCTGTATTTAAAATTGAAATAATACCCCTTTCCCTACTTACCTTAGAAATGAAGAGATTATACTGAGAATGTAGTAGAATAATATATGTTAATATAAAGGTTAAAATGACATACAAATGCAAGATTTTCCTTACGATGGTTTCTTAACTATGATAGGCTGTTATAGGAAAGCATAGCATATATGATCATCAGTCAATCAAAATGTTCTGAGTATCTAATAGGTACTACACAGAGAGGGCAAAGAAATATGTCAGGGTCATGAGAATTTAAGGAGCTGCATCAAACTAAATAGATGTGATGACTAGATACAGGAAAGGTCACACGCAGTCAAGTGTTGCTTGCTGAAGACTGAACAGGTGGTTTACATTTTAGAAAATACAAAAATATCAGAGAAAAGAAACTTTGGTTTCACAAAGGATATAGGACTGTATCTTGGTTTAACAAATTGGTAGGACAGTGGAGGGCAAGAACAAGTCAGTCATTCCTGGAGAGTAGAATGTAACCTCCATGAGGGCTTTTGGTCTGTCTGCTCTTTAATGTATTCCAGGGAACTGTAAATATGTATGAGGTACCATATTATGCCTTTTTGAGTCATCATAAATATGTGTGAATGCATCATAGAGAGATGAGAACAAGAGCAAGATATGTGGGGGCGGGGGGGAGTGTGAAACAGCAGCTAGGCTATCTTCCTGACAGGAGAAGGTTCATGATGGAATTTAGTAAAAGATAAGTTTGAAAGAGAAAGTTGCAGCCAAAGCTGAAAACAATACTTACTAAAAGAACCAAAGCCTCCTGTGTTTGGAGCTCAAAAGAGTCCTAGCAATGTAAAATATCTTAATCTGGCCTTGACAGACTCCCAGGCAGGGGGAAGATTTATAGATGTGGTACAGGGAATCCATAACACCCTCCCCAGTATGGATTACACAATTGTGTATGTGAGTGTGTTTCTCACAGTTAAGCTTAGTTTTCTGTCAGATGCCTGAGGTGGTATATGCCATAAAACAGCCAAAGAGGTTGAGGTCCTGAAAGCCTGCATATGTAGCAACTTTGTTACGTGAAGAATCATTTTATTCTATGTTCTTATTGAATTTGGGGAACCGTCATAATTAATTATATCTAATTTTATGTCATATGCTTCAAGAGTGTGTGTGTATTTACTATATTTTAAGGATGTTGACTGTCCTCTGCTTTCCTGTGTCTGTAGCTCAATCCCAGCCAGACTGTAGGCACTCAAGAGTGACTGCACAAATAAAAATAGATCTGAATCCATCAAGTAACACATCTAGCTGAAATAGGGTTTTTTTCCCCTCCCTGTTATGAAAGCACAATGCTTATTATTTCATAGAGATGATCACTTCTGCTACATCTTTGGTGTTCAAATATATCCTCAAGTGCCTCTGAAATGTTGCATATGCTGAATTCAGTTTCAATAAACCCCTCTTAAGGACTTCCCCAAAAATAGTTGAGGCAACTAAAATGGCAGTCCTAGAAAATATCTCCATGCCTTTTCATCTAGGAAGAAATTGAAGGCTCCTACCTAGAGCATCCCTTCCGTGCAGCCACAAGTTAATAAAAGTAAAATGTGCCATATGAGTTTTTCAGGTAAGGAGGCATGCATTTTCATCAAAATTAAAGGAAGTTGTGGGTACATGGATTGGCAGTATTCTCTGAGAGCTGTAGGTAGTGGTGTGCCAGTGAGGAAGGAATGAAACTCCATCAAGCTTGGTGAAACCATGGTCGCAGGGGCCTCTGCCTGTAAACATTAATCCAGAAATAAAGGCTAGAAACTGATTCTGAAGTTCAATCAGTTTTAATGCTAGCAATTACAAAAATGATTTTGTATAAATACATCTCAGCAAGAGGCAAACAGCAATATTAGAGATTTCTGATGAACCTTTAACTCCTCTGAGATATGGAGCCTGTCTTGTCACTAGCAATTTTATCAGCAGTTTACCAACGGTATCCCAATAAATGGAAACACAAACAAGCCTTCTTTTCACAGCAGAAACTTAAGTATTCCTCAAATTCTTACAGTGGACCCCTTGTTTTATTATAGGAATAAAAATATGGCATAATGATCAAACAAATGATGCTAATTACAGTGGTGGGAATACACACACAAGATAGTGTGAAACTTCTGACAATTTTTACTTACTGTTTAAGCCAGTGGTGGGACAGGGATTGATGTACTCTAGTGAAGTAAGTTTAGAATCGTGATATCTTTGTCTGGTAATATTGTGTAATAAAAATTGGATCTGGTAGAACAAATAACCATTTAGTGGCTGAGAATTCTGGTGAGGCCAAGATTGTAGCTTTGAGCCTCAGCTTTGAATGGGTGGACAGAGCATTTTGATCTTAAAGTTTTAAAAAGCTCTTATTAATCCAGGTGGAATTTAGAGTTGTGAAATTGGCTTTTATTGCTTTGAACATGGTATAAGGATTTAAGTGGACCATGAGGTATTTTGACCTTGGTAGGACACAACAGCTTATGGCACCTTTGACCAAGGGTGAGCTACTATTACTGTAGTGGCAGCTTGAAGAAAATTTCTCTTGGGTGCTCTGGCCTTAAGCAAAGTCTCACTGGCTGGGATAAAGAGATTGGAGGGCTCCAGCACAGAGCAGTAGGCCATAGACTCCTACAAAAGCACCTATAACTGAGGCAAGAAAAGAATGCCTTTATGAGTACAGACTTTTAAGGCATCTGATTTTTTGTATGTTGCTTCACCAGGATGGTGGTAGCTTCACCAAAAACAGTGATGTCAAGTCAATGCTTGGTTGATTATCCAGGTATTAATTGTTTGCTCTGTAAATTACATGTACTACATTAAAGATAAGATGGGTGAGAGTTACACTGAAATATTTACTGGTAGGTTTTCTGATTTTTACCTTCGACTCCTCCTGGGTGCATTACCAAATGGCTTCATCATCATCATTCAGGGGAAACATCTACCCTGTAGAAGACACTAAAAGTCAAAGCTGCTTCAGAGACAAAGACAAAATAGTGTAGTATAGTTGGTGTTATTTTCCCCTCCCTTATCTGCAACTCACAGTAAGTGTCAAGAGTGGTAGATAGAAGACTGAGCATTTTGAGAAGAAACAAGGTCTGGGTTTTTTTTGGTCTTTTGTTGTTGTTGTTGTTTGTTTGTTTGTTGCTTTTTTCCTGAGAGAGAGAAAGTACATGGAGTGGAAAGGGGCAGGGGGAAAGAAAGAATCTTAAGCAGGCTTCACACCCAGCATAGAGCCAGACACAGGGCTCGGTCTCAGGACCCTGAGATCATGACCTGAGCTGAAATCAAGAGTTGGACATTTAACCAAATGAGACCGCTAGAAAGATAGGCACCCCCAAAAAAGGTCTTAAAGGAAAGAGCAGCTCTAGTTAAACTAAAGAATTGAGAGGTATACTATCTCTTGTCTTCTTACAAGCCTCTGATTTACTTCTGTGTAGGACTAAAACATACTAATCTAGGCATAAAAATATCCAAAGGAAATGCAGTAATTATTACAATTATATATTAGACCTTCACCAGAGTAGAGTGCTTTATAATACTCATAGCACTGTAAGACTTTCAAATAGGCAAAAGTGGACTCAAACTATTTTTGTGTTAGGATCAGTATTCACTGCAGTGTCTCTAACCCTTTCCTGTGATCCCACTTACATTGACATTTGTCCCTTAAGACCTTTTTCTAGTCTTCTGACTGCCCCTCTAAAAATTGACCTCATACCGATTGGTCTTAGAGTACCTAGTCTAATCAGTCACTGATCTTTATACCCTAAATTCCTCTAGAATATAACAAGTGCAGTCTAGCACCTCATCTCTTTCAGGTGAGTTATCATAGTGTTCTCCCAATTAAACATTCATTCCATCTCCGTCTTTGACACCCTATCAATGTCCTGGCAATGGTAAGAGGGGGAGAGGAGGTAAAGAAGCCGAAAGGATATGAAAGACTCAAACTAGCAAAAGCAGAAAGTCATGACCACCCCTAAAGGAGTCTGGTCAAAGAAGAGGGGTTGCCTCATTGGTGTCGTGACCATGGAGGAAAACGACCATGTCTAAACATGTGAGCAAGCAGGGAGGGACCTGGGGGAATGAATAAAACAAACTATCCCTCCTTTTGACTGACTTCAAACTGTTGCCATTGCTTTCCATTGGTAAATCTCTACCAATACTGAGATGGCAAGGGGCCTAGGCAATGCATAGTGACTAGCCTGCAAGACAAATGAGCACAGAGAAGGGATGTGTGAGGGATGAAGGAAGTAGAGGATAACATTCCCACAAATCTGTCTTCCACAGGAGAGGCAGAATGGTGTACCCAACATGCTATACTTGGCCAGATCATTCTAGTCGTTGAAACACTCCCTTGCCTCCCAATAACCTACAGAATTAAGCCCAAGCCAGAAGCTTAAAGTTCTCCTTGTTCTTGTTTGACTCTCCTTGCTGGCATCATCTGCAGAACTTCTTCACTTCCTTGAATGAATCAAAATCATTTTACTGGTTTTTGTTGTTCTCCTTACATACCATGTCACTTCTTTCCTTTAGGTTTTTGTTTATGGAGTTTCCTCTGGAATATCTGTTTCTCTTTATAGGTCAAATTCAAATGTCATCTCCTTTGGGAATCCTTGGCCAAAAGCCACATTATTCTACATATATTTCATTTCTCAAATTAACCGTTGAATTAAATTATACCATATGAAGTTTCTGCTGTTCTGTTGTTTGGACCAATAAAAATGGAATTTCATATGTAGAGTCCTGTCTCTCTTGCCCATAAGAAAGTCTCCTGAAGGTAGGGCAATCTCCTATTTGGGTTTATCCCTTGTCAGGTAGCTGAATAGCTGCAAATGATGGATGATTTATGCCTGCTTATGGAACTGAATTGAACAAAGGTCCATATTTTATATTTTCTAAGCCATGAGGAGTAGGGACCATATCAATCTTGGTTTCTCAGTAAATATTTGTTATTTGGAACATAAAACATAACCGAAGCCCATGTTTGTCAGTTCTCATAAGCAAGGGAAATGGGTGAAAACTATTTTTCCATTCTTGTTCTAGACTTGAAGTATTTTAGCTTTCAGAAGACTTAGTTTACAAAGAAATAACCACTATAAACACAGCTTTAAGGTGAATGAAAGTAATAACTTAATAAAATAAGCTAGTCATTATAATTGATCAAGTGCCCTCAATAGCAAAATACCATGGGTAAGAAGGCAGGTTTATACTAGGCATATTAATATAACTAAATGAACCATATAGAGGCTGAGGTACCTTGTAGTTTCCTAAAAATCCCTTCTAAGTTTAAACTGAAGCTGATTATATTTGATGTCATTCAAAGTACAAGGGCCTCTGAAACTGAGGTCTGAATGGGGCCAACAACCAGACATGACATTTGAGCCTTCTAAATTTATAGCCTATTTCTAAGTCACTTTGCGTGCTTTAGTCCCCAAAAAAGAAAAGAGAAATGCCACCTGACCAAAAATGACCAATGAGTGTTCATAAATCTCACTCAAGTCCTATCAAAACTAAAGTTTCTATGGTAATTCTCTCATAAAAAGAAATGTAAAATTTATTCCAAAATGGGAGAAGGGGAGAGGGGAGGTGCCTGGCAGGCTTCAGGAAGCCAGGGCATTTGAGCAAAATTAGCTAATGCTTCTACCAGCAGAAGTCACATTTTGGCCCTTCATATCATAAAAATACCATTTATTGTGAAATATAAGGACACAGCCTGTGTGTGAGACAGAATGGTTAAAATCCCCCATCCTGCACCCCTGACGGCTCAGTGACGTTAGTCCCCATCCCTTCACGCCTCGTTAGGGCCAGCCAGGGCCAGCTGGCCAGGCTGTCCCTGTCCTCGGGCCTGGGCGCCATTGTCCCGGAGCTCGCCCAGCCCGCATCCCTTTGAAGCTGCTCCAAAGAAACTTTATCCCTCTGTTCCAGCTGGCGTTTCATTAAGCCCTGGCTTCACAGGATTTTCCACTCCCATTGACACATCAGAGCAAAGATGTAGCCATTAAAATAATGAAGAAAAAGGGAGCGAGCAGAGGAGAAACGGTTTCAAGGGGAAATTGAAAAGGAGTACAAGGTTATTTAAAAAATAAAGGCCAACTTAAAAAAATAAAATAAAATCTATCCCCTTTCTCATCTCTCTCTCTTTCTCTTTTTTCCTCACCTACATGTGTGTTTCCTAAGCTGTCCAAATTTTTCACAAAGCCTCATAAGGAATGACTTCAGAGAGGCCCTGGCTCTGCGAAACAGCTGACAGTCACAGGTCTAAAGTAGGAACAGCTGATAAGAATCCCAAAGACATTCTACACATGAGCACAAGGGAACTCTGGGCACTGAAGATTTCTATCTTTGCTCAGAAATAAATCATTGCATATCCAGCTGGTCAGATATCAAGCCACCTAAGTTATCAACGACCCCCCGTTTGACCTCCACACTCTTACTTCCAAGGTTTCGCCCAGCCAGGAGTTGCTGTTCCAGATGTATCTTTCACTTTTTCAAAGGTACATTGGCTCCATACTTACCTGGCCACAAAATATTTTTTGATGCTTATCCACTCTTCTGGTAATGTAAATGTGATGTGTTTTTAGTCTCCAAAACTAGATAAAGAATTTAAAAAATCAGAATAATTCTGTGCCCCTTTGTTGCTGTCACTAAAAGAGATCTTGCAAAAAAACTCTGCATAGAATTCATATTTGCCATAATATATGCCCAAGGAATCTGACTTCAGCCAGCTCAACCAAAGACATGGACAAGGAAGATGTCACAGAGGCCTTTAAGCTCCAAAAACAGCTGTGACAAAGCCCAGGCACTAAACCTATACACTTTATTCCCCTGGGTGTCATTCTGGCATTGTGATTTCATTAACAAGCTTGCTTTTCGAGCATCTCTTCCCACAGGAATTAAAACCAGTGACCTAGATGTGGGCTTTTAGATATATTCTTGATAACAGAAGGGTATGTGACAGCTGACATGTAATTGAAGGAAGAAACAAACAAAGAAAAAAGCAAAAAACAATAAACAAACATATTGCTTCATAGCACAAAAATTGATGTCTATAAAAATGTATTTTAAAGTGTATTCAGGAGGGTACGTGATATGATGAGCACTGGTTATTAATGTGCAACTGATGAATTATTGAACATTACATCTGAAACTAATGATGTACTATATGTTGGCTAATTGAATTTAAATTAAAAAAGTGCATTCCATAACTGCTGTGAAAATGCAAAATATATATTCTTGAAAAGTATACTATAAAATGGTTAAAATTTGTTTTTATGAAACAAAACATATCAGATATTTAGGATCTCTCTCTCTCTATCTGTAGATATATAGATCTCCCCCTCATTTCCCATATTTCAGATAGAATTGAGTATCATCCATATGAATGTTTAGTTTATATCATCCTGAAATTGGTTTCTATTTATGCACCTACATTAAAGACCATTGAAAGAAACATTTATTTGTTTTAACTAAACAATGTAGAACTAATAAGAAAAGTTTACAAAGTTCAGGAAAAACCCAGTAGAGTAGGGATCCAGTGGAAATAGGTACTGAGAGGAGACAAGACCATACAGGAGATCCTTGCTCTGGAGAACTAACTCCTGTCCAAAGCTTACCCCTCTCTTTTCTACACTGGTATTGGGTGACTCTGATCATACTCCCCAATATTGCTGAATTGTTCTAGGCAACACCCATGAGAAAGAAACGAGATTGTGTATGTTCTAGGGCCTGCATCAGGTTCACATGCAGAAAATACGTGTTCCAGAAGTTGGTTGTTGAGGGAAGTATTCAGTATGGCATTTGGCAAGCATTTGGGGTGGGACTGAGAAGAATCTCAAGAAAAATATAATCAATCAACCAGCATAGGGAAGTTAACTTCTTAACTCCATGGAAGATAAAAAAAAAAATAAAGGGCAGAAAAGTATTTCTTCTCTCAAATAAATAGATATTTCTTTAGGAAGATAAAACACACACATGAACCAACACTTTCAGAATAATGCAAGAAGATAATGGAGTCTGGAACTGGAACTGGAATTGCTATAGTTAACAGAACTCAGTCTTTGAGGGTTGGACATATCATGGGGGGTCTTATGGAAACAGTGGTGCTGGATAATTTGGGGGAGGGTACATGGGGACATTGCAGGTGCATGAGTATGGGAGTAAGCCAAGTCAGCAGTAGATGAGCTAACTGGTCAGTCAAAAACCTCCTGCTCAGTTCTTGTCTGGCACCAGTACAAAGATCTGCAGTGTCCCCATGTCACAGAATCACACAGAGGTTTGGAATTTTGGCTCTGCCACTTACAAACCCTGGGACAGTGGGCAACTGATAAAAGATTGCATTGCCGCCCTTTCCTCACCTGTAAAATGAAGCTAGTACCTGCCCTGAAGAGCTGTGGGGAGAATTACATGTGAAATTCATGATAACCACCTGGCATAGTACCAAGACTAAACAGCTCATATACAGCCATTTTCATTAGTTTCATTATTACCTATTGTAGACACTACCCTTCTGTGCCCTAGTCTCTCACATCACTTTCTGAACACATGTTCCCTGTCTCTCATATATTTTTTGCACTGCTTTGTTTCTATCTTTATCTAATTGTAACTATTTTTAAAATTTTTTATTAAAAAATTAATATAATTTAAATTACAATTTCTACCTAGATAATCCATTGATGTAAGTAAGTACCCAAGATCTTATTATTATTGTATTGCTGTCTATTTCTGCCTTTAAATATGTTCATATTTGTTTTACATATTAGGTGCTCCTGTGCTGGTGCATAAATATTTATAAACATTAGGCCCTCTTGTTGAATTGACCTCTTTATCATTATAGTGCTCTTCTTTGTTTCTTATTATAGTCTTTGTTTATCATCTCTTTTGCCCTGAATAAATATAACCACCCCAGCTTTCCTTTACATTTGCACTTCTGCCCTTTTTTTTTTTCTTTTTAATGCTCTGATTGGGCAAGTTCCACTGCCCTATCTTCTAGATTTCTGATCCTTTCTTCTATTTCATCTGCTCTGTTGTTGAACTCCTCTAGTGTATTTTTCCATTTGGTTATTGTATCCTACTCCAAGACTTCTGTTTGTAACTTTCTAGTATTTTCTCTCTCTTTGTTGAAGTTCTCATTATACCCATCCATTCTTCTCCCAAACTCACTGAGCATCTTTATGACTATTACTTTGAATTCTTTTTTTTTAAAAGCTTTTGTTTATTTACTTGACAGCCAGAGATCACAAGTAGGCAGAGAGGCAGGCAGACAGAGAGGAAGGGAAGCAGGCTCCCTGCTGAGCAGAGAGCCTGATGCGGGGTTGGATCCCAGGACCCCTGGATTATGACCTGAGCTGAAGGCAGAGGCTTTAACCCACTGAGCCACCCAAGCATCCCTACTTTGAATTCTTTATCACGTAAATTATTTATCTCTGTTTCATTAAGGACTTTTTTCTGTTTTGTCATGTTCTTTATTTAGAATATATTCCTCTGTTTCTTTATTTTTCTTGACTCTCTGTGCTTGTTTCTATGCATTAAATGGAAGAACCACCTCTCCCAGTCTTGAAAGATTGGCCTTGTATAGGAGATAAACCTTATCATTCAACCCTGCCCTGGCTCTTGGTTGTCTCTCAAGCCTTATGTTTGGCCAAGCAGGCTATTTTATTTTTAATAGCTCCCAGTCTTGATGGTGTACCAAAACCAGTCAGTGTCTCAAAGGGGAGAATCCCAGTCATCACCTAAATTCAGGCTGATAGGAAGCCAGACCCTCAGGCAACAGCTTTTAAAGAATGCCAATAGATACATTCCTATGAAACTGCAAGCATAAACCAGAGCCTTGCAATCCGGCAGTGTCCCCTGGGCAGCAGTCACAACAATCAGAGATCCAAACAAGTGTATAGGCTCCTTTCTGGGAGATACTGGTGAGCTATGGCAAGGCAGAGAGAGAGCACAAAGATGACATCCTCTTTCTTGTGTTCCCTAAGAGTACTTCCATAACCTCTAGATGTCTGCCAAATCTGAAGCTTGCCCATAAGGCCAAATGTCTCAGACTAGCAAGTAAGCCTCTTTCATAGAAAGACTGGGTGTTTGTTTTAGTCTTCCGTCTGTACAGTGCTCTGGGGTGATAACCTGTTAAGAAATGTCTCTCTGGTTGTTACCATCCTTGGGGATCCAGGAATGCAAGCTCTCCTGGCCACTAGAGCCATTAAATCAAGTAGTATGCCCTAGGCATCAGCGAAGAAAACCAGGACACTAGATATGAAAACTGTAACACCCAGACATATATAAGAACTTCCGTCCAAGAGATGTTGATGCTCTGGAGCGTTTCAGAGAGAGAGTATAAAGATAGTGCCTGGCCTCCAAGAGCTCAGAAAAGGTTTATAGTCAGCTCTTAGAAGTGTGCTTAATCAGAAGGCTTCCTCACAGATTGCAGCTATGATAATAAGCTAATTAAGCCCTTTTCACAGAAAGATAGAGCTCCTGGATCTTCCCTGGGGATGGTAGCTGTTTAAGAACACTTTCTCTATTGGTTACAATCCTATGGGACCCACAAGCATAGGTTCCACTGGCTACCAGACCCAGGAGATATAGCAGTGTTCCCTGGCAGCAACTACAACAATCAAGGTAGCAGAGAAGGGTGTAAGTGCTTTTCTGGAAGATACTGGTACATTGGAGAGATGCAGAGGGAGGGCATAAACATTGTATCCACCAGCCTCCATTTTCTTAGAGTAACTCCATAGGCCCCTTCCAGTTTGCCAAACCAGAAACCTGCCCCTCAGCCCCAAGCTCCTGGCCAAGGGAAAGACTGGATGTATGTTTTAGTCTCCTATTTGTGCAGTGCCCTGGGAGTGGTAATTTGCCTAGAACAGAATCTCTGTTTGTTGTAGCCCCATAGGACACAGGAACACAAGCCCCCTTAAACTCCAGAGACAAGTGATCAATGGGTAGCCTCTGGGTTGTAGCCATACAAACTGGGTCACTAGACAAAAACTGGGGCATCAGACATCTGTAGAAAACTCCATTCTTGGAAATACCAGGTGTGGCAAAGGGAGAGTGTGAAGATGACACCTGCTAGCTGGAATGAGGCAGAAGGAAAGTGCAAAGATGGCAGTTGCCAAATGAATAAATAAATAAATAAACAAACAAACAAACAAATAAAAAGAAAGACCAAAGCACGGAAAGAAAAAAATGAAAGAAGAAAAATAGTGCAAAGAGAAAAAAAATAGAAAAAAGGAAAAGAATAAAAAGGAAAAAAAATGGAATTAAAACAGAAAAAAAAAAAAAAAAAGATGGTGCCCACTGGTTTTAGCAAAGCAGATGGAGAGCAGGAAGATGGCACTCAACAGCCTTTGTCTATGGAAACTATCCCAGCAAGCTTCTGTCCTTCAAACCAGTGCTTTAAAATTAGGAAACAAGTCTCTTTCACATAAAGTCTGCGTGCTTTTCAAAGGGCTGCTTCTCTGTGAGCCCCAGGGCAGGAGTGTCTGTGTTTTCACAGCACAACACTGGGTTTGCCACAGCACGCATGGGTGCGGGTCCTCTTTAGTTTTCCAAGATAGATGTTTTGGGGGCTTGTCTCTCAGGTGCCACTTTTAAAATTGGGGTGCCCCATATGGTGTATAAATCTTTCACTCCTCAGGGAAAAGCTCTGGGTTTTGAGTTCCCTCCTGATTGTGGGTTGCTCTACAGGGATGGAGTTGATGGTGAGATTGTGTCTAAGCCTTTCTTATCATTTCGATGCAGTTTCCCACTCATTTGCCTGATGTGAAGATTCTGCCAGGCTTTATGGTGTTTGTTTGTTTGTTTGTTTGAGGAAATCGTTCCATATATAGCTGTAGATTCATTGTGTACTTGGGAGGAGGTTGAGTCCCAGAACTTCCTGTGTCACCATCTTGAACTGGAACTCCCTTCATTGCACTATTGAAGTCATTCTCTACCCTTAACTCTCTTTTCTGTTCCCCAAATTATATTAGCTTGCTGTCTTCCATCTCAGGCCTACATCAAGACACATCTCCTCTTAAAATCATTCTAAGATGTCTGGGCACATTTTATTGCACATTTTAACCTCTGTTACAACTATTACTATAAATTCCATTGTATTATAATTTCTAGTACAGGTGACACTTCCTCATTGACTTGTGAGCCCTTATAAGGCAGGAATACTTTTTGTTAAATTTAATTTTCCTGAGGGTGTCTCTTTACAGAAGCTTGATGAGATGGGCCCAAAGCTTCTAATTTGCTTTGTTTTCTTCCTGAGGATAGTATCCAAGTTACTACTTATGTTTTTAGGATTCACTTATATTTTTCACTGTATGAGGAGTCTTAAAGGGAAATGATTTAGAAATTAAAATAAATAAACTGACAATTAGGCAACCTTGAGCCCATTGAGCCTCTTTAACAATGGACAATATTTTGATAGCCTAACCCCCCACTTAGAGAGGGTTCTGATCACAATAATATATGATTCTCAGATTGTACATATTGTGGGGTGTGTGTGTGTGTGTGTGTCCGTATGCCATGAGACTCTGTATTGTCTGGCTTCATGCATGTTTTTCAAGGTTTCAAAATCCATTAACTAGAGCTTATTTAGCTTCGCCTGATATGATAGCTTTTATTGTGTGAGTATGTGGGGATTTTTTTTTTTTAACAGAAGCCAAGTGTGCCCTTTCGATGAATTGATTTCCTCAATCTCATGGTGAAATATTGCATTTCAGTTGTCAGTTTTGATTTATTGTTTCTTTAAACATTAAATCTTCCTTTGCATTTTTATTGGTTTCATTAAAAATGTTCTGCTCATCTTTTTCATGGCCACCTCTATAAAGGCAAGGAAGCCTCAGTGAGAGCGCCTTGGGGGACCCACAGAGTCCCCTCCTTCCTGCAAAGTCCTCCTGGCTCATGTTTTTCCATTGGCTGCATATTCTGAGGGACGGCAAACAAACCAACAAAAACCCTGTCTGCTATTGTTATGGAGTTTATAAAAACATGTATTAAATCTAATAACTTTGGTGTGTAATGAGCCACAGAGCATATGTCAGAAGTATGGTGTCCAAGCAGCAGTGGGCTTGAATGGTTTATCTTGCTGGCAAATGTGTTACATGAGATTTGACCCTTAAATTGAGCACCGGGAGAGATAAATAGAGTAATCAAAAGGACTCCCGTACAGTCATAGGAACCTGGAGCCATCTGGTCAAGACAAAAATAAATCAGTAATGCAACTGGAAATGGTCTCCAGAGACCTTTGAGGATTGGTTTAGCATCACTGTCTCTCAAATTGTGGAGCAGAGGAAACTGACAGCAAAGATCAGGAAACCAACTCTAATTAACACACACACAGCAAAGGGCTCAAAAGTCTTTTCAGACTGAAATGCCTCACACCTGAGGGACTAAAACCAAGACAATAATTTGAAAGTCCCATAGCTTGGTAAAGACAAAAAGAAAAGCATGTATTGATTGTTGGATAAGCCTGTGAAGTCCTGATACAGAAAAATAAACAAAACAAAGCAAAATAAAACCAGAAACTCCATTTAATCAGAATTTAACAAACCAGAATTTTCAGCTGTGCATCTTCACTCTGCTGACTTGAATTAAGAAAACCAGTACTCAGCCTGTCCTTTAAGAAATCTGACTTTCCTCAACTTTTTACATATGTGGCAAAGTGAGAAATTAACAAAATGATGTGAAATGTTTGATGTTTGAATATAGCAATATTTTCCTCAATGTTTGTCTTTTGAAGCTGAAACAAAACCATCTTATTTATTGTACCTAATATGAAAATAAATATTAAAATCATCCTGAGCTACAGGGATTCAAATCCCCCCAAAGCTAAGCCATTTGCGATACAAATTTACACAAAAAGGTATCTGTAAATACTGTTTCTATTTCATTTCCGGGAAAAGTTTTAAAATTGTCCCAAATATGTTTTCACCTACATCACCTGAACCATTTTGACTAGAATTTTCATTTTGGAATAGTTATTTAGGATCATTTAATGGTAGATCGTATATGGAGCCACTTCTGCCCCAATCTCCCACTACTCCGTCTGTCTGTGTTATGTCAAAGATTACGCAGCAAGCCTCCTCATCCATCACAGCTTTCTCATTTGGTGGGCTCGTACATAAGTGCTTGGAGCTCATTCCATGCAAGATGCTCTGCTTAGAAATGCATGAGTTAAAGGGATGAAGCAAGGTACCTATCCTCTGAGTATAGATTCTGGAGGATGATCACACATGGAGATAAATAAGAACATTCTGGGCAGTGTTATGAGTGAAGTTCAAGACACACAGTGTCGTGGGCAGGGAGGAGCTTATATGCTGTCCTGTTTGGCCCTCATCACATTTTAACTCACCCTGACTCATTATTCTCTCCTGTAAAGTGGAAATCACAATGGTATTTGACTTATAATTCTGTTTTAAAGTTTAAATGAGTTAAAGCATATAAAGCGCTTAAAATAGCAATCAACACTTTTCAGTACCCGGGGAAGAGCCAATTATTGTATTCACATTACTCTTGCAAGTATCTTATTGGTGGTGATTATTATTTGGTCCTCTTATGTACTGACTCTAGTCTTGTTTTTTCCTCAGACCTAGGTGTTAGTGATTTAAAGATTTGCTCACTGCCTTGCATTTTTTATTGAGATACTGGCCCACTGTAAGGGCATTTAGAGAAACATAAGGTGTTGGGTTGTTTTGTTTTGTTTTGTTTCTACAAAGAGCTTCTGGTTTAAGCAGAAAGACAAGAAGTACATACACATAGACACACTTGCAATGTTTAATGACAGAGCACAGTGAACACAAACTGATTGGATAGAGTGCTTTTAGTGCTATGTGGTAGAATAGCCATGGTAAATGCTTCTAATCTGTTAACATTATAATGGACTATGTAATCATGAATTGTGATTACACTGTAACTTCCATCCAACTTTTCCTTTTCTCTGCAGTTAATAATTGTCTCTATTTTTTTTTTTTTGTTTGTTTAGTTTTCTAATTCACTCCCTATAGATTATATCATTTCTAAATATAGTTTTAGGTATATAATAAACATCAGTTGAACTTTTTTTTTTTTTTTTTTGAGACATCTGTTCTTCGGCCCTCTTTCCCCTTACTTCAGTGTAGACAGGACATAATCTAGACAAATCTCTAAAGTTAGGATTTCCCTTCAACATCATCTGGAGAATTCCATTGCCTCTTCCTCTGCTGAAGCCCCATGTCCTGGATTATGTGATCCCATCTTTTTTGCTCAGATAGGAATTTTTTATAGCAGCTTTATGAGAAAGGATGAATGGGACATACATTTTTTGAGTCTGAAACTCAGCATGTCTGAACATGTCTTTATTTTCCCTTCGTATTTGGTTGTTTGGCTGGATATTAAATGCTAAGTACCAGATTATCTTCTTTATAAATTGAAAGCTTTTCTCCATTCTCTTTAAGCTTCAGATATCTCCTCTTTAGAAATGAAATGTGAGTCTGTTTCCAAACCCTGTCCTTTTATTGTCTATAGAAATTTAAGATCTTCTCTTTAGCCCCCCAGTTCTGGAATTTCACAATGATATTCTTTGCTACTTTGCTGAGGGTTCTATTCTAACTCATTTTACATAGGTGGTAGCCTCACTTTTTTTTTTTTTTTTTTTTTTTTAAAGACAGAGAGAATGTGTACATGCACAAGCAGGGAGGGGAAGAGGGCAGGGGGAGGAAGAGAGAAAATCTTAAGCAAGCTCTACTACTCAGAGCAAAGCCCAACACAGGGCTTGACTTCATGTCCCTGAGATCATGACCTGAGCCGAAATTAAGAGTTGGATGCTTAATGAACTGAGCCACTCAGGAGACCCTGGTGGCCACATTTTTTAAAATCTGGAAACATGTCCTTTAAATCTGAGAAGATCTCTTGCATTATTTCTTAGACAATAACATCGATTCAGTTTTGTCTCCATTTTCATAACTGTGTCCATTTTCATAACTCCTATTACTCTTGTGACATAACCCTGGACAAATGTCCTAGTTCTAATATATTTTCTCTTTTATTTAACCTTTATCTTATTATTCTGTCTTTTAGAAGGTTTCTTTCAAGATTTATTTGTTTACTTACTTAATTTTAGAGAGAGCAAGCACATGCGTTAGTGCAGTGGGGCAGGGGAAAGGGAGAGGGAGAGGGAGAGAGAGAAAATCACAAGCAGACTCCCTGCTGAGCATGGAGCCAGACAAGGGACTCAGTCATGACCTAAGCCAAAATCAAGAGTTGGGCACTCAACCAACTAAGCCACCTAGGTACCCTAGAAGGTTTCTTTAATTAGTATTCTTGGGTTGAACTTTCACATTTCTGCTCCAATTTTTTTTTTTTTAATATCCTATAGCCCTTTCTTTTCTCTGAATATTCCTTTTGTGAAACAATTTATTTTTATTTCATAGATGTCTTCACTTTTCTATCTGGAAAAAAAAATGTTTTTAGACTATTAGAAGTTTTTTTTTTAAAGTTTTTTTGTTTGTTTGTTTGTTTGTTTTTTGTTTTTTTTTTTTTTCTCCTTACATTATCTCTGGTTTTTTGTTTTGTTTTGTTTTGGGTTTTTTTGGTCTTATTTTATCTCTTTGCTTTGATCTGTCTTTCATTCTTATTTTTCAGGCCTTCCCCCAAACACCTGGTAATTACTTTTAGTACATTCAAAATTAAGAATGAAGCACAGAACACTGATCTAGATTTCTGTGTTCAAGAGCAGGGACTATCAAATGGTAGATGTCACTCTAGGTTTATTGGGGGTGATGGCATTTTCTTCTAGGGCAGAGTATCAGATACTGACTTGAGAGGCAAAAAGCTCAATTTTCTGGCATTCTGAAAGATGATAAAGAAGAGTAGGCCAGGATCTAATTAATTTGTTGTGTGGACTTTCGTTAATAATTTGTTTTTGATGCAACATTTTACTTTAACTTTTAGTTAAGACTGCTGTTTCTAAAATCAGAGCTCTATGGTCTCAATATTCCAGAAGACAAACTACATTCCTCTGACTCCATTGGCACATGGAATCTCCTGGCTACACAAGATGAGGACTGGCATCTAGGTTTTTCATTGCCCCTATAAAGACTTTCAATGTATCCTCCAGTTTTAAGCCCTAACTGGTACTTTCATCATCCAAGATGCTGGTATCTCTAAATTCTAAACATTTCTAGGCTTCTGCCATGAACGGTTTTGCTAATATTTGGCTATTTCCTAGCAGGCATTCAGGTTTCAACTTCCTCTGAAATGTTCAGCCAGTAAGACCCTGCTTATCTCATTCCAGTTCCTGAAGTTTTTTGACATCTTTCATTGACTTTTTTCATGCTGTTTCTTCCTCCCTACCCTCTTCTTTTCCTTTCCTTTCCTTCCTTTCCTTCTTTTCCTTCCTTCCTTTCTTTCTTCTCTCTCTCTCTCTTCTTTCTTCCTTCCTTCCTCTCTTCCTCCCTTTCTTTCTTTTCTTTTCTTTCTTTCTTTCTTTCTTTTTTTCTTTCTTTTTTTCCCCTCTCTTCTGATGTCCCAGTGTAGAGGAGTTTCAAGAGCAAAGAGGAGATAAATGTGTCTCTTTAAATTCACCATGTTTAACTGGAAATCAGGGTAGGATTTTAATGGCCCAAGGCAATGTATTGTGGAAGATATTTAAGGATTAAATCATTATATGTATGATTTTCTAAATCATAATACTTGAGATTGCACCCAGGAGTTTTAGATAAATACCCATTGTTACAATTAAATATTTATTTGCCTGGGGATTGTGAAACCCAGTATTTATTAACATATTTCAAGAGTCATTGGAAAGACAATAGTAGCCATCATGTTTGCTTCCTAGTCTCTGGAGTAGTATCTTTATAGCTAGGAAATTTATTTACCAGCATCCTCTGATACTTTATTTTTGTGAATAAGATTACAATCCTAGGATTAATTATACCAAGTGAAACTGGAAACCTTAATGAAAAACATGGTCACCAGGGACATCTTACAAATATTTTCTCTGACAGATCCAGTTCACCTAAATATTCACCTTGCTGACATCAACAGTTTTGAAAGTCTCAGTTTGAATGTGTGTACACACCTGGGAAAATGCATATCCAGAAAAGATATGAATTTTATGGAGGCTGCAGAGCTTGCAATATGTACAAGGGCTTTTCATCAGTAAGTATCCTTCACCTGGGATGATAGAAGAGTAGTCATGGAGCTAGAAAAAGACCCAAGAAGTCAATGGGTCCTTGTACCCAACTGAAGAGCTTTAAGAGGACCCCTTTTCCACAGCGTCCTTGATTTCACCAGTGTTTATAAAATGATAGGACATCCATCCATTTGAAGGGTAATTCTTCCTTTACTGAACAGCTAAAATGGTTAAAAAGACCTTCCTTGTGTTTAATCTGATCTTACTGATTACCTTTACATTTCCTTTCTTTTCTTTTCCTTATTTCTTGTCTCGTTTTCCCTTTTATACTAACATTAAAAAAAGTCATTGATCTGACTATGAACAAGCAAGTATCACAAATAGATCCATGATGGCATCTTCAGTGAGATCAAACATTTCAGGATTATCGAGAAAGTTCTAAGGACCTAGCATCTAAATTAGAGGATACTTCTTTCACTGAGGTTTCATTCAACATTCAGTCATCCCAGTGAAGACCACAAAGTTTATTCCCGCTCAAACATATACACTAAAGTGTGTATGCAGCAAATATGTGTGCATGTGTGTGAGAGAGGCAGAGACAGAGAGAGTGTGTAGTCCATTGTTCTCATTTTGTTACGGGAAAATTGTAAAAAACTAAGGCATAAGTAGGATCTGTGGACAGTGATATTAAAATATATGCAAAAGCAGTTTTAACATTGATTCTGGATTTATAAACAAGGAGCATCACTTGTGATAGACTGTTGTCATCTTACAGCAAGACCCCAGCCTTTTACCTATTTAGGTTTTCTTGACCCCCACAAATTCTCATTTTTAAAAAATCCTCCCAGCCTCTCAGAAGGGTGACCTCATATATGTCTCCATATTAAAATGTTAGGCACTTAATATATCACTTCTCCCAGAGGGGTTCACACTTTAAAGAAAAACCTTATAAGATATACCTTATATATATATTATAAGAAAAACCTTAAAGATCAATCATGACAGGCTTTTGCACATTAGTATCTGAAAACATCTTTTTTGACATCCATTATGCAACCTCCATAGCCTTTTGCTTGATGCTTTTCCTTTTTCTACACAGGAGCCTGGCCCTGTTTTGAAAGTTACTTGGACCTCTTTGTCTCTTTGTATAATGGAGATGATAAAGTTTCCTTTTTCCCCAAAGGCTTACACTTCAAGAAGGGCTAGGTCATGCCAAGGTGTTAGAGGTGACATTCCATCTAGTCCTGGTTGGTCCAGATAGGTTGCTCCTGAGAACCCTGGCCTCTATTGGGCTGTCTCTTCCTTATATTCTGTTATTCTCTCTGCATACACACTGTATACAGGCAATCCCCACACCACACTTTTTGGGTCATGAAAAGTTGTCCTTGGCTACATGTCATAGTGAGCTGACCATGGCTGTTTCTCCCTAGTCTTCTCTTGCTTAGGCACAGTCTGATAGTCTACCAGGTAAACGAGACATAGATCTTACTTCCTTTACATATCACTTACTTATATTGGCATTTTTCAAACTCTTCAGGTTTCTCCCTGGGGTACAGATTCCATATTCCTCTTTCTGCAGACATGATGTCTCACTCTCACCATTTGTCTGTCTTGGAGGCCAAGATCCTTCCTCCATTTTGGGGTATTGCTGCCCAAAATTCTGCCTTCACTCAGTTTCTTCTCTTTTCCCATAAAGGCATAGACTTTTCAAATATGAACACTAGTAGCCCCTCAATTAATCAAGAAGTATCACTTTAAAGAAGGGAAGTGATAAGAATCAAAGATGACATGCTATTTTTTTCAAATCTCATAACATTTAAAAAATATTCCTCAGTTCACATGATGTAAACATATGTAAAATTTTGGAGCTTCCTTATGTAAAAACTTTTCACTTGTTCACTCTCTTATAGTGTTGTATCTGTCTTTGTTCTTTTTTTATATGGGATTTTCACTATCTGTTTATGATTCATTTATTTACTCGTTTATTCTACCCATAACTTTTAAACTGCTGTAGTCTAAAAAACACTTAATAAAAAGTTTTTTGGTTTACCTCTCTGAATTCTAGCTGTGCCTTTATATGTTTACAAGTTCATATAAAATTTGGAAACCACCACCAAAGAACATAGCAATTACTGGCTAAAGATAAGTGATATAATGGGAAAGAAATATGATTTTTACCTTTATATGATATTTTTTCCCTTTAGACACTTCTTAGGCAAAGCACTGCCAAAGAAGAGGAAAGAAAGCCCAGGGATGAATATTAGAAGTGATGATTAGTTAGTACCTTTCAAATAAGGGCTCAAAAATGTGTTTCATCATTTAAGTTAAAGAGCTTCAGAATTGCTGAGCATTCACTGCATCATCAAACAAATAAATCAACAAACCAAAGAACAAATAAAGGGGAGGGATCACCTGTCCTTGAATATGAGAACCAACAGGTCATACAGGTGAAATTTATTTCTGTCCTTATGAAAGTCTAGAGGTAGAAAGGCTAGGGCTGATATGACTACTACATGGTATTTTCAGACCTTCTCAATATTTCTACTTTCTGCAATATTGACAATAAGCTGAGCCAATAGGAAGTCAGATGAAGTGGGCGGAGCAAAGGGAGGTACCCAATTAAATGAGCTCAGAGAGTCCACTGCTGAGAAATGATGGGCAACAAGGATGGATGAGGTAAGGAGCATTGACATGAAGCCATGCATTAATTAATCCATAGGCGTTGGGAAGCTTTTTCATTCTCTTAACAGCAGAAAGACAAGATAGTGCTACAACTAGTATTTTACATCTGACATTGATGTGAAGAATGGTTTTTAAAAAGGTGAAGTGGAAATGAAGAGAATGTAAGGAAGATTGAAATAGCCATAAGGAAGGCTGTGGCATTTGGAATAGAAAAAGAGACCTGGAAGCTTAGAGGCATCTTGTGATTTTATTTCATCTTCAATATAATTATGATCATGAGCTCCATGAAGGAATAGGATGGGAAACTAACTAGAAAAGTAAACACACTGGTTTAATTATTTTCCTTATCATTTCAGCTACTGGGTTTGGCATACCTCTGCCCACAACTTGCACTATGCTTATGACTGTACTCAGGCTGGAAGAATAAGCAGCGACCACATGATGCAGTGAGAATCGATCCAGGGCCGGTCTTCCAGTTCCCATGAGAAAGCAAAAGTTTTAATGCCCTAATCCCGCTAATTTTAAGGATGGTTCTTTGTCTCATAGAGCCTTTTTGATCTTTAAGAGTCTACTGTTAAATGAAAATATCCTTGTGAGAAAAAATAGCTTAAGCAATAGTTTTCCCCCACTTCATTGTGATAATTTCCAGGTAAATTCAAGGGTTGGCGAGTCCCTGGGATCCAGGCCAGTGGTATGGGTATTTTGAAAGAGGGAAAAGCTTGTACAGTATCCAAGGGGAGGGAAGATGTATCAACCTCACGTTTCTCCTAAGATACGGAAAAAATTTAATGTGTTCATTCATTCAACATGGATCAGTCCTGTCTCTATCTCTGCCAGGGCCAGGTGAAAAGTCACAGTCAGTGTATAAGTTCACAAAGTTTTCTGTCTCTGGATCTGTCTGATACTTGCAAGTGACTTTCAGAAAAGTCTCTCCACTCCCTATACCTAGCTTTCTGTTATAAAGAACGAGAGTCAAGGGTTAAATGGGCTATTGAAGAATAGAGTGAGTGATTAGAGCAGCTTGAGATTTCTGTGAGATTTAGGGTGTTAGCTATTGACAGAATGGCATGGGTATTGTAGATTAGCAGTAATCTTGAATACTATGGTAAGAGGGACTGTCCATATTTCTCAGCACTCTGCAGGATGTTTCTGTCAGTCTGAATTCTTTTCCTAAGGAGGAAGGCTTTAGGAGTCACTGGGATGCTCTTTCTTACTGCAGATGATATAGAAGAACAGCCAACATGTGAGCAAGCATGTCATTTCTCTATAGAGTGCATGGGAAATACACAACACTGTTAAGGCTTTGCTCCCTCCAAGGGAGAAGTATTTTGTTTCTTACAATAGCTTGCCATTCATTTGGAGACAGACAGAATTGTTACAACTGAATGCTGAAGTTGGAGAAAATGTTAGCTTAAATGTTGACACACTCCACCATCTCATGTGCTGGAGCCTAAAACTAGAGCCCACCAGAGTGTGGGGAGGGAAGCATCCATGTGGGCGGGGAGGCCCAAGAAAGGAAGTGTTAGGAGGGAGAGGTGCACATTATGAATAGGAAGGACATTCTGGGGAGCGATATTTCTTACAGTCTAATTGCTCTATGTTTTATGGAACCTGATCATTAGGGGATCCTATGCATGATTCCACAGAGATGTTCTTGTGAAATAAAGCAAGAGGCTATTAAACAGAAAGTTTAAATATAGCTACAGGGAGACATACTTCCTGACAACTTGACAGATGTCTTGGAGTGACGACTCCTTCCTTCATCGCTAATTACAAAATCATTTGTCTTAAGGAAAGGACAAAAGAGAAGTAATTATGAAAAACATGATTCTTAAGGGATAAAAAGATAACATCAGTTTAAAACACAGAAGCAATCATAACCACTTAGAATCATTATTAGTTTGGTGGAACCAATGACAGGTTGCTTTTTAGAAACCAGAGGGAATGGGGCTCCTGAAGCAGAGGGAAGAAAACATTCAGTTTCTTGTTATGCTAAACTTATCCCCAGACTCCCGAGACTTCTTTGATGAACAGTTCATTAAAATTTCCGACCGCAGATGAATTTGAGCTAAAATACACAAATGTTTTAATTATACATTCCTTTTTAATTACACTAATGACTTGTAATGTGTTTATGTTGGTTTAGAGTTTAATTTCTTCCCTTAGATTAGGTGGTTGACTTAAGGACTGTGCTTTTCAGTAAAATAGCATGATTCATCAATGTTTGATTATGAATTAATGCCCAAATGCAGAGGAGCTGCTGCCCTTGGAGGGATAGCTCTGCCCATGAACAATTGCCTCCCCTCTGGGACAGAGCAGATCTTGCCACCTTGTAGGCATAAGGAATGGGAGTTGTGAAGGAGACACTATGACTAGTTCCCAGCTTAGGGTTGTTTGAAGGACAGGATAGAGGCCTGGATGAATGGGGAAAGAAAGACCCCACTTAATGAAATAGGTCCATTTACCAAGGGTACATTCACAAGTCAGACCTAGCCCATGAAGAATTTATGAGGGGCTAGTGGTATCTTCCTGTTTTTACCTTCTTTTTGTATTCTCTTTGGGACCTTTCATTTTGAGACCCTCTAACTTCCTCCCCCTAAGTAGCCTCAGCCACTTCCAGCATAAAGAATAAAATGTTAATAAACCCTTGCATGCTAATATGTGATTCAGTGTGAATATTTATTCTTGCCCAAAGTTCAATATTTATATTTTAAAAGAGAGTTTTTAAATGGTCAGTTCTTAACTCATAGTGCCCTCCTTATAAGGGTGGGGAACTACACAAGCATACCCCTTTATCTAATGTCCTGTGCAACAGAAGTTGGTGGTCATTTTCCTTTTCCATCATCCCTCTGCCCTACTCTAATAAAAAAAAAAAAATTCTTTTGTTTTTCCTGCAGAGAAACCATTCCATGTGGTATGATTGAAGACAAAATCAACCCTTCCCCCTCACTATCAGACATGACTTCATGTGACCCAGTCTAGCCAATCAGAGTATATACATATAGTCCTCCTAGGCACAGAAATTAGATCACTCAAAGTTCTTCCTAGGACTCCCCCCCTCCCCCACCAAAACCTGTTGTGGTAGGCAGAATAATGGCCCTCCAAATATATCAATATTCCAATCTCCAGAACCTGTGGTTATTTTATATGGCAAAAGGGATTTTGCAGATGGAATTAAGTTGAAAGTCTTGAGATAAGATTATGGGGGATTATATGGGTGGGTCTAATGCAATCACAAACATTCTTATAAGTGAAAGAGGAAGGCAGAAGAGTTTGAGATGTGACAAGAACAGCACAGAGTGATAGAGTTATGAGCCAATGAATGCAGGCAGCTTCTAGAAGCAGGAAAAGGCAAGAAAGTCCCAAGAATCTTCAGAAAGGAATGCAGCCCTGTTCACACTTGATTTTAGCCCCTCGGGATCTATTTCAGATGTGCGACCCACAGAACTGCAAGATAATAAATTTGTGGTGTTTTAAGTCACCAAGTTCATAGTAATTTGTTACAGCAACAGTAGGAAACTAATACATCTGTCGAGGAAGGTGCTGTCTCCATGGGCCCCTGATGATGCTTTTTGAGCTGCTTTGTCAGTTTGTACTTAAACAACACCATACTGTACTTGCCATTGTGTGAGGCAACACATTCTTCACAAAACTCTGGCTGGTGGTGGTTTGAGTTAGATTTCTGTCACTAAAAACTGAAGGTGTTGGTTAGTATACCTCCTTTATAAATTTGTAGCAAGTGAAAAATGCAACATAGATAAGACTTCCTATTAGTTCTTAGTGTTACAAAATTTCATCTTTGTATACAGGTTGATATAGTTGAATTAAATCAGTAAATGGTATATGTATTTATGCAGTTTTTATTATCCTTGCTGTTTTCTCTTCAAAACTGCTTGGAATGTTTCAAATTGTAGGGTGGAGACTGGGTACCATGCTCAAGTGGAAATAATGTTGTCACATTTAATATTAATGCAGAAACGATACTTAGGTACAGACATTTTAGATATGTGAAATTGAACCATTATGACATCTTCCCACTCTGAGAAGAGACATAGTCATTTTGACCAACAACATTATTTTGTCTAAACTGTATGCTGTAGGCATTAATCAGAGAAGCCAGGTTAGAAACCATGAATATAAGACATGTCAAGTCTCCTAAATGTTGAAGGAAGGGAATTTAACATAAATACAACCTGATATAGCAGAGTGAAAGTGTTTTACCTGTGGAAGGATTTCCATATGAAAGGTAAGGGTTTTTTGTTTTTGTTTTTGTTTTTGTTTTTTGTTTTTTATTTTTTTGCAAATAGAGACCAGGTAATCAGGACATTGGAGGACATCCTCCCCACAGGAGGAATGGTAGTACATGGCTTTCTTCTCAATCTGAAAAAAAATTGGGGTAATTTGCAGGGTCTGATTCAGTGGTTCTTTTCTTGCCTTATGGCAGGGTAAGACAGAGTAAGTTTAGTTAAAAGTCAGTTGTACTTATAATATCTAGACTTTTAAATGGGAATCTAGGGCCCCAGATGTAGGAAAGGTGGGAAATAGTCACTTGAGTAGCCAGCTGCATAAACCATTATTGCTCTTCTAAATATCCCTCCTCTTCTGTGCATGTTGCCATTAAAATTGGACTTATTTGGCAATGGGTTATTCCATATCAATTTCTCATAAGGGAAATTCCTTTTAACATATCGATAATCATTCATTCATTAGCATGTATTTGGTTACAGATTTTCCTCTAGAGCAGAGGTTTTGATGGAGTTTTGAGAGATCATTCATTCAAGCAACATTTACTGAGTGGTTGTTACGAGTCAGGCTCTCTGGTATGTGCTGAGAATACAAACAAGAATCAGAGCAAATATGCTTCCTTCCCTTAGGATTCCATGATCTGATGTGAGGGTGGCAAGAAGCTTTAATCTGCAATATTAGGCTAAAAAGGTTAGAAACAAGTGTTTTCTTATTTTCCGATTTTACTGAATACAATCCCACTGTATCTCATCTTTTCGTGGAAATTCCACCCCAGTCCTTCTTGCCACTTTCTAGAACTCTTTCCTCACTTTGCATATAGCACCATCACTCCACAGTCCATACACACATTTCACAATAGAAACATAAATGATATTTTCACGCATTTTGCTTTGAGTTATTGATCATTTATTGATGATCTAAAAAGATGAATCAGAGGCAAGTATCACAGAAATTCAAATCTATGAGTTCTCTAACTATCAGTTCAGAGCCCTTTCACTACATCATCGCTGTGCAGACCAGCCATACATTCACCCAGTCACAGGGTACATGAACTTCAAACACATGGGCTGTTCTCCAAATTCTACTGAATACAGCTCAAACAACATGGCCTGGCATCCTGGACTTTCTAAAAACTTGTCTTAACTCCTTCCCCAGGTTTTTCCCATCACTCAACTACTAAAATTATATGGCCTTAATTTCCAGAGTAATCTCTTTGCTTTCCTACCTGCATACCTTTGCTCATGCCTTTCTCTTCACCACAATTTCCTGCCACTTCCATCTTCCTGCAGTGATTTTCCAGTAAATCTTCAGTGCTTTCTCAAGTCTTTCCCAATTTCATTGGCCAGAAATTTCCTGTAGCAACTTACTGAACTTTGCTTGCTTGCATTACTCAAATGGTTCAAATTGTATTCCACCTTCTATCACAGGTATTTTATCACAATCTTATCTCTTCTTAGAAGACAGAAATTCTAACCTTTATCTGGGGATCCTGCAGTTTCTAGCACATTAAATGGAAGGCATCATAAATATCTGATCAATGACCAAATGAATTGAATTGAATGTAGATTATTAGAAGAATAGGGAGACCAAATCAAAGCTATGTAATTGCAAAACAGCCTATCTGGGGTAGGCTGACTAGGGCAAAGAGTGGCGAGTCTAAAAGGAGCCTGCAGGGGAACCAGTTAAGAAATTTGCACAGATATTCTGGTATAAGAAAATAAAAATAGACTCTTTCTGGTAGAATTGGGGCAAAAAGCAAATGAATAAATTGTAAAGGCATTTCTATCAAATGCATGGTGCATTGTGAGATTTTTACTTGGGAGACTGAACATGGTAATTCCATAGACAAAATTTGCAGACTATATCTGCTTCTTTGTTGGTGCTTCCTTCCTTGTTGGTATAAGGTCTAAGCATTTTTTTGATAAGTGCACACTTTTGTTACTTTGCTGAGAGTTTTGGAAATTCTCTGGGATGCAGATATCTGATATCTAAGCTGTTGTCCCCAAGAGGACTCTTGCTCTATATGGTTGCCTCTAGGCTATGAAGACCAAGAAGAGAAAGTAGAATAGGCAGTCTTAGGACCATCAACAGCCTCCCAGCCAGTCCATGTGGACTGATTTTTATTACTGTAGTTACCACAAAAGTTGACTTAAAGTTTTCTGCAGTTTAAAATTATCTTAACACCTTTGCTCTAGAACAGGGATAATTAAACCATGGCCCATGGCCCATAACCCAAGAGTAGCTTTTATCTTTTTAAAAGTATACTTTCAAAAAAAGTAAAAGAAAAATAAAAGGAGAACCATATGCAACAAAGTCCACACCTGGTCCACAGAACCTAAAACATTCACAATCTTGTACATTGAAGAACAAATTTTCCTAGTATAAGTACTTAAAAATAAGTTTTCTAACATTTTATCTAGATTGTTGTTGTTGTTGATATTTGATGGCATTATTCCTCCATACCACCTAGGCTCATTAATAGCCTTCTTGACCTACAATGGCCAACTAGAATCCTTGAATCCTGTGTTTATAGCAGTGACCAGCATCTCCCATCCCACAGTGCTTATAAACCAATTCCGTATTATAGGCAAAGCACTTGAAAATATTTATGCAATAAACAACTAATTTTTCAAGATAGTTATGGTTATACATATTGGGCAGAGGATATCTTAAAATTCCAAATAAAGTACCTCATTTTAGTTATATGGCTTGACTTTCCAATCACAGCAGTCACCTTTTCACAGAGGTACATCAAGATAAATAGAGCAATATCCATATTTTACAGTCTATAAAATTCAAATCTTTGCTTAAAAAAAGAGAGTTTACATGCAATGCATATACCAGCTTGCAAGTTTATTTATCAACATATATTTAAGCAATATGTGCATTGTAAAGTTAGGGCATCAGTTTTAGGGTCTGGGCAAATATTTACAGCCCAGATCCAAATAGGGGTGAATGCCTATCAAAAAATTTTGTGACAGGCAGTTGTAGTTCATGAAAGAAAGTGTTTTATAGGCCCAGCTCTTCACAACATTGGGAGAGTGGCAGATTTCATCTTCAGGAGCTGAAGTTTCATTTTATGCTCAGAGACACTTTTTTTTTAACCTCAGGTGAAGTCTGGAAGTTGAGATCTTCATTCTTTTACCATACCTCAATAGTCCTACCACATTTTTTAAAAGATGTAAAAATGTTACTTCTAAAGACATGTACCTGTTTGATAATTTATAAAATTTACCTTTTCCAGGAGTGTAGCACATATATTAAAAGGAATTTAAGAAGATGGTAGGTAGAGACCTTGAGATGCAGTTACGTGTTCACCTTAGAGCTAGTCCAGGCTGAGGTTGCTATGTGAGAATGTAGGTTAGATGTAGGGAAAGGCCAGTGAATATGGCCTATGGGCAGAGGGCATGGAGGCAAAATCCACGTGACAGAGGCAGGAGTGATTATGCTTTCTGAAGCTAATCAAGAAGTATGTGGAGCGCTTGGCTGGCTCAGTTGGTAAAACATGTGACTCTTGATCTCAGAGTTGTAAGTTTGAGCCCCAGGTTGGGCATAGAGATTACTTTAAAAAAAATGTTTAAAAAAATCTTTTTAAAAAAGTCCAAAAGAAAGGTCCATTTAAGAAGGAAGGCATGGGACATCTGAGTAGCTCAGTTGGTTAAGTGTCTGCCTTTGGCTCAGGTCATAATCTCTGGGTCCTGGGATTGAGCCCTGCCTCAGACTCCCCACTGAGTGAGCAGTTTGCTTCTCCATTTCCATCTGCCCTTCCACCCATTTGTGTTCTCTCTCTCAAGTAAATAAAGTAAAATCTTTAAAAAAAATAAAGAAAGAAAGAAGGAAGGCAAAAATTTCTACTGAAAAATATGGAAGAGCAATTACAACAAAAAAGGAAATGGTATTGAGTCAGTGCAAGTAATCATTAAATGAATGAGTTTTATATGAAGAAAAAATCACGTGGAAGGTAGAGATTCTGAAGGGCCCCTCTCCATGGTAGAGTTTGCATGTTTGTGGAGGGTTCACCTAGGGACTCCAGGTGAAGTTACTTGGGATTCAGTCATAGATCTATCCATCAGACTCATATAGAAGGGCTTGGCAGTGATAGCTACTTGTACAGGATGTAAACAAATACAAACTGTAGGGTGTATTGTCTTTGATCCACTAACCTAGAGAAAGAAACACTCTGAGAAGTTCTGTGAATTTGAGGCAGGATGTATAAATTCTGTAAAACTCCAACCTATGGAGTCACTTCAACCTATGGAGGGCTCTCAGAGACCTTCCCACCACTCTTTGTCCAAAGAGTTGTATTCATCGAATCTCAACAATCAGAGAGCGAGGTCCCTACAAGTTAGCTGTCCGTGACAGAACTCATGGTATCGTTTGGTGACTATCTCCTTCCAGGCCAGGCTGATGGGCTGGTGCTCTTACTGTGAGACCCTGGACTCAGCCAGAGCAGGACACTCAGGGAGCAACACTGGCCAGGGAAGCTGAGTTTGTGGTATTCCTGGCACTTGGATGTACAAACAGTTGGATCATAAAGAATGCCTTTACTTTTAATGAATACCTTATATTTCAGATCAATATATTATTTTCTTTATGTACGCTGATGTTTTATTTTATAATCTTTATAATTACCAATGAGTAGACATTATTAATATCATTTTTATTTTTATTTTTTAAAAGATTTTATTTATTTATTTGAGAGAGAGAGAGAGCACAAACAGGGGGAGCAGCAGGCAGAGGGATAGAGAGAAGCAGGCTCCCTACTGAGCTGGGAGACTGATGCAGAGCTTGATCCCAGGACCCTGGGAACATGACCAGACCCAAAGACAGACACTTAGCTGACTGAGCCACCCTAATGCCCCTATTAATATCATTTTTAAATGGGACAGTTGAGGCTCAGAGTTATTAAATATTTGTCCTTGATTACACAAAAATGAAGGAAAAATTAAGGAAATACATGTTAATACCTCTGAATGGATAATAAAATGACAGTATTTACAGACGCTGAGTATTAATAATTTGTCAGGCATGTGCTATGGCTTTTCTTGCAATGGTGGAAAGTATCTGATTATCTCATTTATCATGAAGTATTAGCCATTGAAAGTAGCTTCATGAAGTCTTGCTCTCAGACCTCTTTTTTACTTTAAAGGAGATATATGGGGGAAAAGATGTGTAACCTAAAAGAACAAATGACTAACTGGAATTTTTGGCCCGATAGTAGGAAGTACAAGAACACTTTTAACTCAAAGATGCTTTTACAAATAATTCTTTTTTTTTTCCAAGTTCTACCAAATTATGGGGTTGGTTTTCCAGACCTAGTTTTAGTTGCAATGACCTTAAGGCAAAACCAGATCTAAAGAAGAGGTTGGTAGGTGGAAGTTACTGAAAAGGCTTGGTATGCATAGATTCAAATAGCCCAAATCTAGTTATTGTAATGTCTAAAATTCCACTATCAGGAATGAATTTCTTGGATTCTCCAATTAATTTTATCTCAGAACTCAAATATTCTGAAAGGTCATTTGCATTTTAGATATTATCAACTCTACTGCGGTATGAATGAGCTTATTGTTTATTGGTTCTGAAAGTTAGTTGAAAGATTTCAACAACAACAAAAATGTAGTTGACTGAGACCTTTAAACAAGCCCTCAGAGGGAAGGCTTATAGGACTACAGTTGGCCTGCATGATGAATTCTAGAAGTGATGGCACAGTCAGGAGTGATGTAGATGAAGGAAGTTCTGAATGTTCAGACCTAAATCCATAGGCCATAGACAGGGGTAAGGGAGGACAGAACACAAAGCCCTCTACCATGAAACCTAGGTTTAAACTGTACCTCTGATATTTTCTCCTGTTTGTACCACTTCCTGGATTTCTGTTTCTTCAAGTCTAAAGTGAGAAAAAGTAATGATTTGGAGGGAGGGGAGACTAATGTTTGTATAAAATCAGATATGATTATGGAAGTCATTTGAAGAGTGTAAAGTACTATACAGATATTTGTAAGAGTCATTGAATGTTAAGGACCAGTGAGAGTGCCCATGGTAGTGAAGCTGAGAGACTTCAACAAGGTCTTAGTCTTGGTGAGAGAAGCAGCAGCTTACCTCAGATATTGATGCTGGACTATTTATGGATTAGCTTTTCTGTATTGATATGAACCCAGACAAGTCACATATCGGTAGTCTGCAGAAAAGCAGTGCAGGCCAATGAAAACATGATGTTCAAACTCTGGAAGCCTTGAGTATCCATTGCCAGTGTACTAGGTATTTATAAACGAGAACTCTAAACTTTAAGGGGACTGACTGCTCTAAATTTCAGCTTCAAGTGACTGCTGTTTGGAATAAATGACTGGAAACAATGACTAGAGAAACATAGTCTCTGAGAAGATTCCTCTTATGTTCTTTTCCTTCCATAATGTGGCTGGATTGAGTGAAGAGGTAGGAAACATAGTTTAGACATTCCAGGTACTGATTTTGAGTCAAGACCTGTTTCAGTGGTAGATACTATATCCACAGAGGAAAGAAATCCAGCTATGATTTGGAATGTGCCGCATCTTGCCCACTAAATGGACTTGAAACCTGTGTTTTGTATGATTAAATGATGGCCAACTTTACTTCATGCTTTTTGAATTCCTCTTCAAGATCAAACCCAGGATCATGTTTATAACTCCTTTTTGTTATAGAATCTCCCCCATTTCCAGGTAACAGAGTCTGCTGCAATGTGTTGGCAGGTGGACTTGTGTGGTCAGTAGATGAGCTGACCTCTTGACTGTTTTCCCTGACCCATGAGCATCACCAGAGATCATGCCATTTATGTTGAGTTGATCTGTGGTCTCTGTTGTATTCCAGTAAACACCCATGCCTCATAAATCTCAGGTTTGTATCTGCCATCCAAATTTTAATGCTATTTTCTACAAGTGCAGCCTCAGGAGGTGGAGATTCTAGGTTTAAGTATGCCCCGATGAATATACTGAATAGCATATTCTAATACATGAAGAATGATATCCAAGTGTCTGTGTTGCTCAAAAATGCAATTTAAACTAAATTATATTCCTCCCCACCCCCATACCACCATCCTACACTCACATCTGCTGTCCAGAAAGCAGTCACACTTGAAATAGAAGCAAATAAAATCAGAGACTCAATGAACATTTCAGATTTTGAAAAGAGTCAGGCATATGGGACCACAGATTAGAAATTGTTCTTACCTGCTTAATAGGTAGGTGCCAAGGACCTTTTCTTACTTCAGTCTGTGTCAAAGCCTGGGATCCCCAGCATTCTGATGCCTGAAATAAACTTTTGAAAAGAGACAAAGTTTTCCTTTTTTCCTTCCTTCCTTCTTTCCTACCTTTCTTCCCTCCCATTATCCCACCTTTCTTTGCTTCTTTCCTTTAGTTTTTTCACTCTGCAACAAGAAATTAGACACAGAAACAGGAAGGCAGCATGCTGAAATACATTAGTTCTGAAAAAAACAGAAGTGAGTTTAAATTCCGGCTTGACTCCCATAAGCTCTCTAATCATGAGTAAGTTATAAAGTATCTGAATGTCCATTTTCCCATCCATTAAATGGGATTAAGAACATTTGCCTCATAGTGTCGGTAAGCACGTTATCCAGAGTCAAAATAGGGAAAGTATATTTGGCACTCATAATTTACATGTTTGATAAATAGAAGCTATAAGAATAGCACATATATAAAGATATAATGGCCCAGGAGGTGAAGTGAATTGGCCTAAACACATGACTCAAAATTGGCAAAATTTAACCTTAAAGCCAGATCCTTAAGTGGGCAGGGCATGTGAAGAAGAGGTGGTTCCAACAGATAAATCCCATATACACAGAGGGAAGGGGGCAATTTGCCTTCGTACTAAAATGGAAGTAATTAATACTGGCCAATATCATTCACTTTTTCAGACCTCATCTTGATATAATGTCAACCCTTCTCTTTATATAATGTCTTTACCTGCTGCAAATAGGGAGATGTGGCTGCATCAGGGCTGATACTGCCTTGTCCTCTATGGGTCTAGGCCACGGTTCCTGAGACAGCGTTTAGACTAAGGGAAATGATGCGGAGGCCAAGGGGGATTTTTGTTCTCCATGTAGTCTCCTTTTAGAGAGTGTCTCTTCTCTTTTAGTAGATTCCTTTTCCCTCCTCAGAGCCCAGGGCCCAGGTCGTTGCCTACTAAGTGCCTAACTGCCCACTTCATATTTTCTCTTTTGCGTCTCTTCACTCTCCTCTTTCTGTCCTAACTGATCAGTCCTCTGGTCCATTCTTTCAAGGAAAGTCATTCCAGGTGTTTTATCTCTGATAAAGTTCTCTCTGTTCACTACCAACATGTTTCTTCTTTAATTCTGACCTGTAGAAAGATTGGAATCCAAAGATTAGAAATTCAAAACCTTAACTAAAGTCCATGAAGAAGTTCTTGAGCCAAGGGAACTTTTCATGACTCTCTGATCCTTCTCTATATGCTCTCCCCTAGTTAAGAAAGCCGATTCTGGTAAATGAAAATAACTAATCAAGTGAATGGTGAAAGACTAATCAGGGTTTAAACATCACTATCATTTCCACACCTTAAAACTGGGCTATAGGATAGAATGGGCAGTAAATTTGTGGAGAACATTTTGCATAATGTAAAACTAGAGAGGCATTAGATACAAAGGCATTGGCTCTTTACACCAGCTACCAGGGTTGTAATCCCAGCTCTGTTACTTCCTAGCTGCGTGACCTTGTACAACTTCTCTCTTTGCTTCTGTTTCTTTATATGCAAAATAGAAAATATTGCACTTGCCTGACAGTGTGGTGTTAAATGAGTTGTACTTTCACAGTGCACCGAATAACCCAAATTATGGTAAATACTCATACTTAGCTTTTATTATCAATAAAGACTGGAATCCAGTGTTTTCAACATCAGTGTTTTCAGTGTTTAAACATTGACTCTGTCATCTATGAGACCACAGACAAGTTATTACCCTTCCTGTGCCTCAGTTTCCTCATCTGTAAGAAAGCAATAATAATGATATTCACCAGCTCTATGGAGGAGTTGTGGTGATTAAATGAGATAATTACTCTACATTGATGAATACAGGGCCTAATGCACAGTAAGAGTGACTTCCAGTTATAAATGAACTAGACTGATGTTTCAAGTGAACCATTATCTGTCTTTAGGGCAAGGAACCTTCCTCCACTCATAAAGACCTGTGGCAATGACACATTTCAGTCCAGCTCCAATTTGCCCTTTTCTGTAACCTGCTTGACCAAACAACATGGGCTTCCCCTGATCCTCTTGAGGAATATTCCACATGATTTATGTTGTACTTGTTTACATATAGTTTATCTCTCTTAGAAGGAAGAGACCATCATATATACTCTTTTTCATTGTTGTTGTTGCCCCACAATTTGGCAGAATATCCTGCGACAAAGTTGGTAGATATTAGCCCTTTAAATTCTCCCTTGAATCCCATCAATTATCTTTCTCCATAGCTGTTTATTCAGCTCCTGTTTCAGTGGCATGCTCTAAACATGATTAACAGTCCCTTCCTTTCAGTTACGAGCACAGTAACTTCTCCATGGCACATGGAAAAGGCACATGAGAAAGGTAGGCTCCTTCAGGTACTTCATTTTCTTTTTTTCCCTTTCCTTTTCTTTCTTTCTTTCTTTCTTTCTTTCTTTCTTTCTTTCTTTCTTTCTTTCTTTCTTTCTTTCTCTCTCTCTCTCTCTCTCTCTCTCTCTCTCTTTCTTTCTTTCTTTCTTTCCTTCTTTCTTCCTAAATCAGATCACCTGAACCAGAAGTTTAAAAACTGGCATTAGTCCCAGGACAGAGTGGAACTCAGTCCGCAGGATCTGTGCTTTTGCCAGTGAAGTTCTCCATGGATCTGATCAGCCTTGACACTGATTTCTTCTCCCTGCCTCAAAATGACTGATTTCTTCAGAAAATGGGTGTCTGTAGGAGTTAAGACAAAATGTCTAATAACCAGTTCAAATATTGCTAAGGGAATATTTTGACTTCTTCAATTTACTGAAATCTCTTAAGGTTAGTTCTTGCCTGAAACATTTATTCCCGTACCATATTTGTTTTCCTCCTAAATTTGGAGTGCTGTCATCACTGTAGTCTGAAATTCTTTGTAATATCTCCAGTTGTTGCAGTCCAACAGTGAAGGTTTATGTTGGGTGAACTCAAGCTTCAAAATACAAGTACAATAGATCTATGCACTCATGGTAAAAAATGTACTCTTGGTACTAGTGTAGGAAGATAATTCTACTTGAGGTATAGTTGGAGATGGCACCTTATTAAGTCTCTTATGGAGGTCATCAAATGAAATCCAAGTATAACCTGTGATCCCATAGAGTTCAGTCTTAGCATGTGTTGGATTCAATGAAATATAATTCAGCAACAAAGAGTAAATTAAATGTGATTTCTGGGGGTGCCTG
Organism: Mustela nivalis; assembly: GCF_964662115.1. Lineage (NCBI taxonomy): Eukaryota > Metazoa > Chordata > Mammalia > Carnivora > Mustelidae > Mustela > Mustela nivalis. The sequence goes on from NC_139033.1 coordinate 53,057,223, forward strand.
GGTGGCTCAGTGGGTTAAGGCTCTGCCTTTCGCCCAGGTCATGGTCTTAGGGTCCTGGGATCGAGCCCCGCAATGGCTCTCTCCTCATCAGGGAACCTGCTTCCTCCTAAGTCTCTGCCTGCCTCTCTGCCTACTTGTGATCTCTCTTTGTCAAATAAATAAATAATATCTTTTAAAAAATTAAAAATATGTAAATGTGATTTCTGTCCTTAATTTGAATTTTCAAAGACCATAAAAGAGTTTCCCCCTAATAACCCATAGAAATATCTTATAAAATTCCTTTACCTCCAAGTTTGCTACCAGGTAAACTGCATAACTGAACAAAAGTGTTAGTTAGAGGAGTAGAAAAAATGGAAAACTTGTAAAGTGGAGGTAAAATTTTCCTTAGCATGTGGTGACACAGAGGAAGGATAGAAGTAAACCTGATAATACTGGCAGTGTTCCCCAATCAGCATAATTTTATCATTACTTTGCATTATTTATAACAATACAGAATACTCCCCCCAACATATATACACACACTGTACAGACCCCAGAGGGAAGTCTCATCAAAACTAAGCACTGTTATTGATTGATTTGTTTAGTAAGTGGGAGCATGTACATCCTCTAAGGCTGTTTTACTGTATGAATGTGAACACAGTTTCATGACCAGTACACCTGGGAAGGGAAATGAGGTATTTATTTATTCATTCATCCTTTAAGAAATTCTGTTAGACATTTACTGGAAGCCAGGTACTTTTGTAGGCACTGGGGATGTGGTGCTGAACAAAATAGCAAACATCCTTCCCCCATGCAGCTTACATTTGTTGGGAGGAGGAGTGACAGTAAACAAACATAATGTAATGAAATGCTATGAAAAGCAGGGTAAATGGACAGAGAGAGAATGGGGTGCTGTTTTACCTGAGGTGTCAGGGAAATTTCTTAAGAAGTAACACCTGTGCAAAGACTCGAATTAAGAGAAAAGTGAGATTGGTGGCAAGATAAATGGGTTGTAGGAGGCACCAACAAGCCAGCATTGTTTTTTAATACCTTCATTCCATTTATGAATGGAATGCTTTTTTGCTCTTTTTCTTTCTCCTTTTATTATTCTTTTTTTTTTCCTTAAGAAATCCTGTGCTTCTTGAAATGTGAAATAGGTGAAGGAAAATACAGTTCGGGACCATTAATTGTGCTTTCTTATTGAGTATATAAATTTGATGTCAAACGGGCCTGGCTGAATGGTATATATTTATTTCAAAAATATCATTTCTGTGAGGCATTGCTGCATCATCCTATTGATTTAGGGATTGGTGTGATTGTGCCTGATGCTTTTATGAAAGGCAGGCTATTAACAAACTAAATTGAAAAACTAGTGAGTCTGCCTTTCCGGGCCCAATCCAGCATGCTGCCCATGTGAGGCTTAAATGGGAAAATACTGTAAAAAGACTTATTTTAATGCGACAGACTCCTCATTGCAATCCATAAACCTTATTTGCTGTGAAGAAAAAAAAAAATCCTACAAGAGAGAATTCTCATGCTCGGGTAGAAATCTCCCTCTGGTTTCTCTCCCATCCATGGAACATTCATCTTTTCATTTCAGAAGCTGACTGTCTTCGACCTTGTTGGACATTAGGATTAAAATCTTCTGTAAAACAAGGTAGCTTTAAGAGAGTCAGAGAAACCTGGGGTGCTAATGCATGAATCCCCTGGAGGTGTCTAGGGATTGAAGTTTCTACCCAATTCCTGGTGTGGGCCTAGGTGTGAAGACTGGAGGTCATTAGGTTTTACCTAGTTGGTCCTTGTTTTGCAGATAGAAATTGAAGCACCAGTAAGGAGTGACACTTACTATCATACAAACTAGTAGCAAAACTTACATCTCAGAGCTCTTTCCAATCAGTTTCGCTGTTTCATTTCAGTCTCCGTGGCCCCTGCCTCATGGAGGATGATCCAACGGAGTGTTTGAAAAGAATTTGAGTCCCAAATACAGCAAAATGGTTATGTGAACTCACAGGAAATAAATGGACTTGGATTTTTAAAAGGAAAAAAGGGTGATGGCTCTTTTCACCTGCAACATTGTGGGCCTGTCTCCAAGCTCTGTTCCTCTGATATCAAATGGCTTTGATGCTGTTGGACACCAGAGGGGGGTTACCGTTAAAGGATGCGATGCCACTGAACACTTTTCAATCATTACAAAGCTTATGCATCACTTTTTATGATAGAGCTAAAACTTAGATAGTGCATGGAGTTGTCTTTTAGAAAATCTGTATTGGAGGAAATAATCACTGCAGAGACGTGTACTGGAAACCTGATGTGTTCTCAAGCCTTCATCATGCGACTCATGAATTTACGAAAGAGATAATGCAGTCTCTACTTCCTGCTTTAAGGGCCCCATGCTCGGCTGGAGAAGTATATGAAGGACCCAACTACTGGGAAGCAGATGAGTCTGGCTGGGTGCCTCATGGTGTGGGGGCTGGGAAGGACCAAGGAGAAAGAAATGATGAGCAGAGTGACACGGGCCCTCTCCTGTGGATGAGTTCATGTGACTCCCTCTGTAGTCTCCCGCTTAAGGATGCTCTGGGAATGAGGTGAAAGTCTATGTAAAACCGTGGAGAGTGAGACTGGCACCACAGTTACTTGGCACGTGGCAATCAGTTAGGCTAACACTTCCGCCCTCCTCTTTTGCCCTTCTGCCTTCCTTCCCCCCTTCCTTCTTGCCCTTTCCCCTCCCCATTCCACCCCTTCCGTCCCGCTTTATTCCATTCTCTTCCCCTTTCTCTCCCTCTTTGTTCCTTTCTTTCTGCACACTTGACAATCATTCTCTACAAAGTCACTCCCAGGAATAGAAGTCTCCGAAAGAAAGGTATTCCAAAGGCAGCACAGAAACCTTTTTTTCATTGCTTTAATAGACATGTGTCCTTTCTGGAAAAGGGAAAGCAGCACAATAAATGGCAATTCTTCTGTAAGGAAAAATGCATTTTGAAGATGTGCCTGTGCTCAATTTCTCTTTCTTCAGAAGTTGGGTAACCTTGGGCTTCCCTGCTGTGTGTGACCCTGGCACTATGGATTTGTTTTGGTGATCTGCCCTGGGAAGTATATGCTGGTCCATTACCCTGCATTTTGGTATACTTTGAAGTTAAACTTCATTAAAGCAGAAAACTCTCTGAGTTTCTCTCAAGTTCCCTCACAGAATCTTTATTTTACCCACTCCCAAAGTATCCTCCCTCTCTACTTGGTGCCCTTCTCTTACCCTACCTCCTGCAACACACACTCATTTCTACTAGCTAGAATCTCAAATGACTTCCAACTAGAGGAAAAGAAATCCCGTTTCTATGCACAGACAGCCTTCAGACTGATGGCCCCATTACATTAGCATACAATAAAAGCCAGCAGGGGGTGCATTGCCATGCTGTTATCCTGGGTCTCTGTGCCTCAGGGGGCTGGGAAGGTTCCCAGGGTGCAGCTCCTCTCTCTGGTAATGAGGCAATTGCACACTTTGGTGACAGCTCCTCAGCCCCAATGGAAGCTGCGGTCTTAGTGAAGGGAGAGGGGAGAAGTTGTCACCATGCATTCTGTGATCTGATATGGGCTTCCCAGTTTCGCTAGCCTCCTTAATCTCTCTTCCACGGACCACGGACCTAAGAACCACTGAAAATTCCTGACTTTTGTCTCCATAATAAGTTAGGCAGTTTTTATTGTAAGGAACATTACTTCTAGAACTTTCTCATTAAAACTATAAAGGGTAGTTAGTGAGACATTTATAGTACTCCCACTACTTGCCAGTTCTCTATGAAAAGATGTGGGACAGAGGTTACAGGAGAATTAAAATAGGATCCCATCTTTTGGCCATGAAAATAGTTTTTCAAACTAACAGTACAACACGTTGCCAGTATTCCTCCTGCATTGTTCTAATGCCTGGCGCTGCTTCCTGAAGCCAGGACTTCAACACCCAGAGTTCAGGTTCCTTCTGGACCCATGCTGGGACACAAATATAAACTCCACCTGGGCCATGAACTCAGGTGGACCCCTTCCACTAACACTGGGGACCAGCAGCTGCACCATTGCCTTCAGCTCTGAAGCTGGATCCTTTACTTCAGCCTTCACTGGTGTGGAGACACCATAGCCACCATGCTTGCCAAGTGGTGATTAACTAGTTCTTTGTTTAAACTCATGGTTAAAAAAAAAAAAAAAAAGGCACCTGGGTGGCTCAGTGGGTTAAAGCCTCTGATTTCAGCTCAGGTCATGATTCTAGGGTCCTGGGATCCAGCCCCGCATCAGGCTCTCTGCTCAGCAGGGAGCCTGCTTCCTCCTTTCTCTCTGCCTGCCTCTCTGCCTACTTGTGATTTCTATCTGTCAAATAGATAAATAAAATCTTTAAAAAAAATAAAAATAAAAAAATAAACTTGTGGTAAAGGAGTGTGCAGAGGAAGGTGAACTGAACACAACCCACACACACGCCCTTCCTTCTACCTTGCAAGAAACCAGAGAAAACAGAGCAGAGAAGTGGGCAAGTTCCATTCCCCGCTCCCCCCCAACCTTATGGTACTTCCATTGTTTTCTCTCCAGAGGGGCAGTGGAAGGAAATTGGCAGGTTAATAGCCCACAAAAAGAGACTGTGGATCATGTATAGAATTAAGACAATTGATATGCAGGCTCCTTTGTGATAAAGTCATGTAACTGTATACCACCTTAAGCTCCTTGCCTAAAATCTGCCTTCTGTGCCACAGTCAATCCTGGTCTGAATCCATCCTCTGCAGACACATGCAGATTCCTTGAGGCCATGTAGTCTTATAGCCTCTTCTTTATGAGAAGTCACTGACTGCTGGATTTCAAATCACTACTTAATATGGTATTAAAGCTCCTAATCGACCAACTTCTAACTAGAGAAAAAGAATGTTTAAATAAAAACAGGGAAGACTGTGGTTTGGTAGGGTAAATGTCCCTGACCACAGATGGGGATCAAATTCTGAGAAGGACAACCAAAGTAGGGCATAAGGTCCCTGCTGTCAGCCATTCTGAAGAGGAAAACTGATCATCAAATGTGCAAGCTAGTTTGTTCCCACTGGGGCCCAAGTCAGGCATTCTGAGGCCCTCCCTCATGAATCTGTTCCTCCATCGGTCCCAGAGGGTGACCCCAGAGGGTCCCAAAGGGTCCAAGAGGGTGACTTTTGATGGTTATAATGTTTTCTTTAGTGTTATTTAAAAATTATTCTTGCATCCATCGCCTCTTACCACGGTGCTTGAGTGTCTGACCAGTGCTACCCCATACCTAAACAACTGCAATCACCCCCTCACAGGGGTCCCTACCTCCCAGCCACAGTCCATGCCACTGTTACATCAGTGTTCCTACAAAAGCATTCTAGAGACTTCTTTCTTAAAACACATCCATGATCCCATGTGTGTTGTTAGGTAGAGCCTAAATTTCTAGGCTAGGCATTCAGGGCCATGTGCTGTATAGCCTCCAGCTTACTGCCTTTACTCTCTTATTATGTCCCTGATTAGGCAGCACTAAGGGGTCCTACCTTCTGCTGTACACCTGGCATTCCTTCTGCTTTTATGCAGAATTTCACAGGAAGAGAGAAAAGATATGATATAGTGGAATGGCCACGAGATCAGCGTTGAGCAGATGAGTTTGAATACTTAGTTCTGCTACTTCCTTGCTCTGTAACATTTTCTTAATTATTTAATATTTTTCTGAGGCTGCTTCTTCAACTTGAAGAGGAGGTAATAATTTCTTTGATATTTGTTTTTGTGCAGACTCAGAAGCTAGCGAATATAAAGTATCCCATACATAGTACAGACTTAATACATTGTAATTCTCCTTTCACTCTTTTTTTTTTTTTTTAAATCTTATTTATTTATTTGAGAGAGAGGGAGAGAATATGAGCTGGGGGTGGAGAGAAGGCGAAGCAGGGTCCCCAGAGACCAGGGAGCCCAACGAGGGGCTCAATCCTAGGACCCTGATGTCATGAACAGAGCCAAAGGCAGAACTTTAACCAGTTGAACCACCAGGTGCCCCTATTTTCACTGTTTTATGTTCCATCTGATACAGCCAACCTACCCTTGAGGACCCTGTTTAGATTTTACTCATTGCATGGAACTTCTCTAATAGCACTAACTCTGATTGGCTTTTGTTTCTTCTGAAATCCTTTAGTCTATTTTTAAACACACTTACTGGGCACTTAGTTATTTGTATTAATTACCTTTTCATGGACATACAGTCTGTATATGCAACAGGACTGAGAGTGACTATCTCCTTTGTCTGTCTTCCCTCCTACCCCATGTAAGGGACGTATGCTACATTGGTTCTTGATCCAGTCCCCAATGATTCAGAAAATTCTTAAGATGTTTTGACCCTCCATGCCATAATCACTTTCACTGGTAATATGACCCAGATGTCCCTAGTATTTCTGGGTAAGCTCCTTGCAACTGTGACCTTAACCTGTCAAACCACATGTGAAAACAGATGCTCCTCAATGCATTTCCTCCTTTCTTAAAGGATCTTGTTTTCAGTTTGTTTGAACTTGAATTTTCAAATGTGGTATCCCCCAGTTCTTGTAAATATGCTTGAATCAAAGCTCCTATGTATGAATCATTGCTCTGGGACCTGCCTGCTAACCCAGGTGTTGTGTAGGAATGAAGTCCAGCCTGTGAAGCCCAGCTCAATGACCTGGGCTCTGCTATCTAGGAAGACATTCCTCTCAGGGGCTGTCCCAATGTTCAAAGATCAACAAGCTGTCCAAAACCCTTATTTCTGCACTCTTACCATCTGTCGACATCCCTTCTGTGCCAGGCTAAGTCCCTCGTGCCGGTTGTCATCTACACTGGAAAGAGAGGATGTAGCCACCTTGAGTGCTGAACCTAACTCTTTGCCAGCCTGTCTTTAATGCTGTTTTCTAGATGCCACTCCCCAGCTGCCTCGCTCTATCAGGGTGAGTGCACTGTGTGCCACTAACCACCAAATCCAAGACACAAAGTGGCACGTTCTCTAGGGTGGTGCATCACAGTATCTCCACCCTACCCAAGAACTTTGCATTTCCAACCACGAATGGGAGGATTACTAAACAGAGATAGTCTCACGACTAGACTAATTAAGTAAAATGGTATAATGGAAGACCCAGACATGCAATTATAAACCCATGGTGGCTCAGTAAGCCTGGATTATGTCAGAGGCGGCTTTGTGGCAGGCAGGAAAGTGGATTGTCTTCAGAGCAGGAGCTGGAGAACTCAAGGCACATGCCTGCCCCTGACATTCACTATTCTGTGACCTTGGGAAAGTCACTTATCCTTGTGAGGATTAATGAGTTAATCACAGGAGAAGTACTTTGAGATCATTGGCTGACAGGTGCTGTATAAGTACAAAGTATTATTATTAAAATGTCACTGTGCTGGCTGCATTCGCTCTTGAGGGCACAGAGGCAGGAATGACAGCCCCGGGTGAGTGGATAAGGATTACATAAAACAAGTAGAGTTCTGTCATGGAAAGTTCTTTCTGCTAACACTCCTCCTCCTCACCTCCACCCCCATCTAGTAATCTTCTGACTTATCTCTGGACAGCGGCAAGTTTTATTTTCCTAAAATAAACTCTGCAAAAGAGTTTTAGCCAGAGGCCCTATGTCCATAGATCTTCCTGGTCCTTAGGATTCCCTTGGAACTAGAGGCCAAAAAAACTTATTTTAACATCTCCACAACCCCATCTTTCTCCCAACAAACCCAGAAACTTTCCTCTGGCTTTTCTCAAAGATGAACGGAAATAAAATATGAAGAGAATTGGTAAGCCTGGGGTCTCAAAGAGTAATGGCAGAAATTCAAACTCCCTCTGTTAACAAAATCTTCCATCTTCTGTTTTTCACTTTTCATTTATCTTTATTCCTGGAAAAAAGAAACTTTTGAAGAATTATGATATTGTTTATGAAAATCCTACAACATAGTAGATATTCAACAAAATTGATGAATGAGTGGTTCATATTCAGATAGCCTAGGTGTCAGTATTCCAAGGCATATCAAAATATCAAAAAATCAACAAATAGTTATTAAGTCCTAATCCTTTATGATGCTCCCCTCAAAGAACATCTTGTGTTTTAGGGGAGGCATGATTCAAGAATTGAAACATGCTGAACCTTGAAGCATGTGGGAACATTTGCTTGTGAGGAAAAGGCACGCCTCTTTTAGGGGGAGGGTTTCATGGCGAAAAGATATTATCAGTGATGAGACACCAAGAAATATGTTGTTGAGGAAGGAGGAAAAAACAAGTCAGGAGACAAAACCTACAACAAATAAGGATTCAGAAAGGGTCTCAATGCACAAGAAACCAGGTGAGATTTATGAGATCAAAGGTGGATTGGACTGTACCCGTATGTTACCGATTACCAAAAGGATTTCTTCCAAATGAGGAGAGGTAGAGGAGCCCCCAGTGGTCTTTCTTACCCCCAGTTGTGGGCCAGGGAGTCAGAGGGGGGTTTAAAGTAGTTGATTTTTTTGTTGTTGTTGTTTTCTTAAAGTTAGTACATTTTGGGCTCTATAAAAGGGACAAAGGCAGCCAGAGGGATTGCTACCTAGCACTGCATATTCGTCCTTTCAAGACTCCTAGAAAGCTATATACCCAGTTCTTGCCTGAAAAGAAAATCCAGTTCCAAAGAGGAGAATGAAATTCTGTCCTCATTATTGGCTGTTACCCATGGTAAGGTCATCCTGTAGAAGATCAAACCTTAATCAGGAATAGGGAGAGGGCAGGTTGCACAGCCCTGGAGAGTAACACAGCTGGCTGCTGAGATTTGACATTCAGAAGCAGGATGTTACCTGTGCAAGCTCTAGGTTGGACAGAGAAATAGTTCTTTATTAAGAGATTATTATTATTATTATTATTACCTTAGCAGTATTATTATTCTCTATGTAACTTTCCTTGGGAACACTGTAAGACTTTCTCAGAGAGAGAGACAACTACATGGATGGATAGTAAGACATAGAAAAATACCCTTATTTTGTGAAATAGGTCTTCTTGTCTCCGTATTGGACCCCTTCAGCATCTTCTTTCTTCTCCTCTCTCAACTAGGTGAAATCTGTTGACCTAGGTTCCCCACAAACCTCTAGGAACTTGTCTTTTTCAACCAACCTTCCTCTCCAAAAAGAACCCCATCCTCATTATCATCTGGGTCTCATATTCTCAACACTGCACTATGTGATTAACTAACTTCATTAACTGATCTTTGCTAGGATATTAACAACCAGTAATATCTCTCCTTCCTGAAAGTGACTTTATTTTAAAATTCATATCAATATGTTTCATTAAAAGAGAATACAATCTTAACCTCTAACCTTGGCTTCTCAGCAACTACTGTTGATAGAGAGATGACATGAATAGGTACATGCCTCGAAAACTCTATAACCAACTCTTAAAATAACCGACACAGACTGAGTGCTGGGTTAAATGACACTCGGAGACCACACAGCTGATCAGGAGCAGAGCTGGAACTCAAGCCCAAATTCTGAATGTGATGGGAGCCATATCCACAGCACCAGGCTCTTCTGTAAATTCCATCTGTACCTGTCTTGCTGTGAAAGAATGCACAGAAAATGTTCAGTCTCTGGGTTTCTGTTTCACACCCAGTAAAACAGGAGTTGTATTAATGGATCTTTGAAAGGTGGGGCTCTTTCGGCTTTTCAAGGATTCTTGTTCTGTGTATGTGGAATCACACATACACATTTTACATTCATCTACATATATAGAGCCTGGGGAACTTGACATCATCATTTCTTCAAGTTTCCCTATGCCATGATGCTTCACTACTGGTATAATGATCTTTAGCATGTCAATGATTCAAATACGAGGACATTTTCTTGGGCCTTCATTGTTTCAGAGTGAAATTGAAAGAGGGAATCCAGCTGTTTATATGCAATATGCAGCAATTATGAAGTTCATTTCCAGAAGCCACTGTAACCATGGCAACCTGTAATTCTGGAAGAATAGAGACAGGCTGTAGACTGACTTCCAGTGGGGCCAACTTTTAACCAGAGATGGCTCAGGAAAAGCTGATGAGGAGCCTGAGCTGTTTACTTTAAGTTAGAAGCGGTTTTTGAAAGTCAGACTCCCTTAATCCATAACTTCAGTCCTCCTTTAAAGTTCAGTAATCGGTGAAACTCAAATTTCTAGATTTGCCCGAGTCTGCCCTAGAGGGCTAAATAGTTCAAATGAAACAAGAGCCAGCATTGTATTGATGTTTATTTCATAGCGCCTTAAACACCAAACTCAAAGTCATAACATCAAACTGACTGAACTTAAGCTAGTGTTGCAGGAACCTCAGAAAGTTCAAATGAGAACCAGAGAACCCAGTCTCTTGATATACGGTGTTTCTGACTTCTTTGATATTTCAAAAAAAAAAAAAAAATCAGATAAGACTCATGTTAGAATGGATGATTTCATGATACTTTGACCCCACCAGGCCAGAATGGAAACAGAAATTGCCAAAGGGGTGGAGGGTGCAGAGGGGAGGGCAGCAAAAGGGTAGAGATATGGTCATTCTGAGTCAGAAATTATTTAAAACAATTTGGTCAGGTTACTGAGTTGATTTTCTTCTTATTACCCCATGGGTATCCCCTCTGACTAATAGTGTGACTTTCTGGATACTCAGAAAGGGAATGGGACAATGGGCAGCTAAGGGTCAAAACTTAAATGCACACAACTCTGGAATGCACCCTGGGAAATTCATGGAGATGAAATGCTAACTGACTGAAAGCCGTAAAAGCATTGGAATTGGAATTTTTGCTATTTCTGCCTCTTCTGACTCTGTCTTTGATCCCTGCTGGCAGCACGCTGGGCTGTGAATACCACAGCTCAGAGATACTGTACCTACCAGGAGAGGGAAAGGAAGCCCAGGACTAACAGCTGCAAGTTTTCCTCTCTGAAATTGCCAGGGAGGTTAAAATCAGGGGTGCCCTCTGAATAGGTTGGGATGTATCCTGTCTGGTTGAGGGCATTGTTTTTCACTCATTTGCCTGGTTGATGAACAAATGGTCTTGCACACATCTGAAGCACCAGAAAGGCATGAATATGTAGTCCCCCAGAGGAGTTTACTCTCACTCTAGGGGCAGCATCTAGACATGGGAGGAAACTGGATAGACAGTATCCAAAAGGGAATTTGACTGTGTCAAGAATCCAAGAATTCAACACTGCCACTGGATGCAATCAGCAAGAGGTTCTTTATTGTTAAGCAGGCGCCTGCGGGTGGTCAGCAGCTCCTGCTAGCTGAGCACACCTGGCTGGGGTGGTGCAGGATTTTTATAGACAGGTACAAACAAGTCCCGGATGGGACGGGGCCGATTGGCTGACAATTTGAACATTTGAAAAAGGCATACTTGGTGTTAGTGGATTGGCCCTGGAAGACCCCCACACGCGAAGAGAAAGGCGGGAAGGGGAAACAAAGAGGGGAAGTTTGACCTTATCACTCAGCAGAAAGGCATCCTGTCTACGTGACCTATGGGACCATGCAGCCCCCTTGCCTACGTGACCATGCCCCGGCTATTAGGAGAGGGTATCTTGTTCAAACAGGAGTCAAGTGTCATGCCCTCAAAGCCAAGCGGTTACAGAAAGGCAAAAGAGCAGTTACATTGAATTCAACCCTGGGGGAAGGGTCTTTTCATTGCAAGGGGAGGAGGGGTACTTTTACACAACAAAAGAGCAGTTAATTAGTTAACGACGGGGGGGGGGGGTCTTTCATAAGCATAAAGGGAGATTAGTGATAGGAGGTAAATATATATAAGGCATACCCATGTAAGGATTTTCAAGCAGGTTTTGAGCCCATTTTGCAGGGTGCACACTACCTGTAGGACAAAAGGAAGACCTTTGATAATGATTTTAGGATCCTGACTCCCGGCTCCCATCTTTGCCCTTGTGTGAACTCCTGCCAGCTGTGACTATATTTGCCAAGAGTCCTATGCTTCTTGTGCTGTGTTGTGTCTCTTCCTTCCATAGTAACCTGTTCTTCTTGTACCCTCTTCTAAGTCCTAACTCTGAAGCTAAAGCTAGTTCTGCTCATGGAAGGGAACACAGATTTTGGAACCTGAGAGCCCTGACTTTGCCCTTAACCTGCCAGACCCAGAACCATTTACCTAACCTTTTTACATTATTTGTAAAGGACTAATAATGAAACATTGCTTCTACGATTATTATATATAATATGCTGGGGACAGTACCTAGCAGGGGCAGGTCCTCGCTAATGGCAATGACATGTATCTAACCCCTGTTGACATAAGAATTCACAGGAACTTTAGAACACTACAGGACACTGCCTCCACTACTCTGCTGAAAATGGTTAAAGTCAGGAGCCCAGAAGATCAGACAGAGAAAACGAGGTCCAGGGGTAAGGTAATGCCAGTCTCTATCTGAAAGATGGGGCAGCAGATGACATTCTTTCACACACAAAAGAAGAAAATATAGCAAGCATGGCTTAAAAAGAATACAGCTTTTGGGCTCAGAAGGCTAAACTTAACTATGAGTTAGAAGAGAAGGGCTGATGACACTGGCTACATCCTGCTGGTGTGTCCTGGAGCAGCTCCAGTGGTCAATGGAATGCTGTCTGCACAGGTAAGCTGGTGGGATGATCAGGCAGATATTGAAGGAATGGTCCTTGAAAACTGAAGTATCACTATCACAGAAAGGATACCACAAAGAAGGTCACCATGAATAGGAAGCTCTTCATAAAGCAAATGAAATTTGAGAGGTTCCTTAAGGGAATAGTTGAAAAGAAGGGGGGTCAATTATGTGGGTGAGTGTGGAGGGTTAAATACAGGGCAGGGGTGAGAGATAACTTACGAAGAATCAAGAACGAGATCACCAGAAATATCAGTTTGGTTGCGATGGAAAGACCTTATAAGAAATAGTACTATTGAAGGCCAGGAAAATAGACTGAGGTTGCTAATGAGGGCTAAATACTTATTATTTTTATTGGCAATGGAGGACCATTAAAAATTAGTTTTACATCTCCCCTGCCAATTCATATCAGACCCCATTATTCCCTCCCAAGGTGACTCATGTGAACAACTTGATGAGGGTACCCTTCCATGTTCATATGAACATATGAATGTAAGTGTGTGTGCAAGCATGTGTACATTATATAGACACAAATATATAAAGGGGTTGGATTACTATTTAAAATGGGATTGCGAGGCACCTGGGTGGCTCAGTCATTAAAGGCCTGCCTTCAGCTCCCTGCTCAGTGTTGAGCCTGCTTGTCCCTCTTCTTTGGCCTACTGTTACCCCTGCTTGTGTTCTCTCTCTCTGTCTTTGTCAATAAATAAATAAAAATCTTAAAAAAAAATAAAATAAAGATGGCATTGCATGTACATGTTTTTGCATTTTTTTCACTTATAGAAATCCTATTTAATCAATTCTGACTCTCCTGATGTACTAATTTATTCTAATAGCTGCCTAATATTCTATGGTATGGATAGACCTTAAGTTATTCAACACATTTCTTATTTCTTGGTATCCTTTTTTCCCTCAAGGATTTCTTGTTTTTTTTGGATTGTTTTTCTGTTTCAAAGCTGTCTGCGGCAAATACCCTTGTGCATATGTGTTTAAGTACTAGTGGATTTCATTTTATTAGATAGATTCCTGTGAGTGGTATTGCTGGGTCAAAACATCTGTGCATTTTCAATTTTTACGGATTATGCTAGATTGCTTTCAAAAACTACCCATTGACATTTCTACGTGCTGTATATGAAAGAAAAGTTTTTCCTTCATCCTTCTCAGCATTAGCTGTTTTTGTACTTTTTGTTTTTTTCCTAGTCATAAAGTGATGTCTCATTATTAGTTTAATTTGCATTTCCCCAAACCATTAGTGAATTTGAGCATCTCTTCATATGTTTCTCAGTCATTTATAATTTCTCTACTGCCAATTTTTTGTGCATAAACATTGTTCATTTTATGTCAGGCTATTTGTCTTTCTCTTGTCAGAAAATCTTGTATTTTAGAGACATTAACCTGGGCATGTGCTTGGCAGAATTGCCTGGAGGAGGGAGAGATGGAGCCATCAGGAAACAATCACATTGTTCAGAAAATGAGGTGATATGAGCCTTCTTTAGGCTTGGGTCCTTGGCAGTATAAAGGATAGGCTGGGGAAGTGTTTGAAAAAAGGAATAACAGGACCAAGGAATTGATTGGATGTGGCCACAGTGAGGAAGGGTGGGGAGAGATTGCAGTTATTTTGTGGTTTGGCAAGTCTGATTGTTGGGAAATTGGTTATTGCATTTTAAAGAGAGGAAATTCAGAGGGGGAATAAGAATTGTAGGAAAGAAGAGTTTAGTTTACAAATGGAATGAGTTTGAGGTGACAGTGAGTCATCTTGATGACAAGTAAACTTGTAGGACAAGAATGTGGAAGAAGGGTCAAAGATTTTCAAGCACATAAAAGCACTAGGTGAAGAAGAATGAGACAGGAGGCAAATGTGGCAGAGATCTGGGTTTTTCCAATCATGGGAAGCAGAAAGAGGCACAGAATCTTAGAGAATTAGCATCCCAGTGTGTCCAAAAGCATCCCAGACCATATCAGGTCACAAAGGGAGGCCATACAGAAAGAGTATGTGGGGTAGCAATTGGGTTTTAGAGTGGGCTACCAGATTTAGCAAGTAAAAATACAGGATCCTCTGTTAAATTTGAATTTTAAGTAAACAGTGAGTAACATTTTAAGATAATTGTGCCCCATTTAATAAATTTGTTAATATTTAGAACATACTTATCCTAAAAATGCTCAATGTTTGATACATACTTGTCCTAAAAATATTCATTGTTCATCTGAAATTAAAATTGAATTGGGTATTTGTATTTTAATCTGACAGTCCTACTTTGCAGCATGTGAGGGCTTGCATCTTTGCTCTACCATGTCTTAGCTTTGGATTGCCAATCAATCATTTCACCACCTCTAAATAAAAGGTATTCTTTGGGATCAGAAATTTTTTTATGGTGATATTCTGGGCAGTGAAGTATCTGACATTCTCTTTACTAGCATTTTACTTATCTACAGTAATGCAGTGATCATTGATGTCCATTCATGTCTTAGACATTCTACCAACAAATACCTATTGAGCATATGTCATGTGTAAAAGCAGGTGCTTGATGAGAGGTTCATAATAATGACCCCAGAGTAACTTGAACATCATATACTGACTGCTGAACCCTCAACGGTTTAAATTGTGCTCATGAGATTTTAATTATTTAAATTTATTTTTTATATGTCCTTTTAAAAGAATAGCTCTCCCATGTACTTTTTTAAAAGTATTTTTTAAAAGATTTTATTTATTTATTTGGCAGAGAGAGATCACAAGTAGACAGAGGCAGGCAGAGAGAGAAAGGAAGGGAAGCAGGCTCCCTTGCTTCCCACTCTCTGAGCAGAGAGTCCAATGTGGGATTTGATCCCAGGACCCTGAGATCATGACCTGAGCCTGAGCCAAAGGCAGAGGCCTTAACCCACTGAGCCAACCAGACACCCCCTCCCATGTACTTATAGAGAAATACTATTAATCAAAAGTTTTAATTGTGAACTTGGCAAATGGTAGTTGTGAGGATACATTGTGGGGACTTTTATCTCTAATATATAATATATCATTTATTATCCCTCAACCAGTTTATAATCCTCAAGGATCATGCAAGTCTTCATTTCCGCTACAAGCATTAGACAAAGTGGTTCTCTATTCTTGAAATGTTTTATTACTAGTATTTATAGATGGCATACATGTGGTCATTTAGCCCTCATAATAAATCTTTGAAGGAGGGACTGTGATTATACCATTTTACAAATGAAACTAAGACAGAGACCTTGAGTCATTTACCAAGTTCGCACAGGAAGAAAGAGCTGAAGATGGTCCAGTCCTGTTGACTTTGCTCCAGGGTCCATGCTCGTAGCTATAATGCATGACTCCTTAACCTACACTAAGGAAGGAGTGATGGATGGAACAGGATGACATTCTAAAGAATTCAGGTCTTGGTTAAGGTTCAGAGGAAAACTCTAATCTTAAAGAAAGTGTGGGACATTAGTAAGGAAACAGTAGATGTGGGACTGTACCAGAACCTACTTCCGATGAACCACACTGCCTCCAAGACCCATCATTAGAGTCGAGTCTGGTGGACAGCAAAAGTGAGTTGGGTCAGAGTTCATGGGAGATTAGGCATGTTGAGCTGACCTCAAGTCCTGGACCTGCTTCTGCGTGTGATGGACTATGAAAGGATAGAATCATATAGGAGCACTGCATTTTGCAACCTCCCAACCTCCTGGTACTGGAAGGCCTTGTCTGACATTTCAGACCCAAGGATGGACCGTAGACTTCTGGTCTTATTTTGCCTGTTAAGACAAATGCATCCCATCAGCCTTATTGTAGCAGACAAGACATAGAGAAGCAAATTAAGGGTTGGCACATGAGCAGGTATTGAAAAAAATGCATGTGTTGTAGGAGCAGGTCATTATAAACAATGTTCATACTTAGAAGATTGAAATTAAATTTTAAGATTAAGATTGAAATTTAATTTAAGAAGATTGAAATTTAATTTAGAATGAAATTTTATAGTTAAAGCATCTTTAAATATCTTTAGTAGAATCCATTATGGCTCTGAAAAGCAAAACAAAAAAAATTAAAACAAAAAACAAAAATCTGGATCATTTTGTACATTTAAAAAATGTATTTGCATTATTACACATCTCAATACTGCCTATGTAGTAGAAAGAAGTTAGAGCTTTCAAATATTGATAATCTGATTGAGTTCCTAATCCTTTATACCAGATCCCAGTGCTTTTCTAAACAAAGTCTGTAAGTCTCCAGGAAGAGTTATCATAAAGTAATGTAGAAATCACTATTATTTCCCCCAACTTCTCTTTATGCCCTGCCAGTCAATTCCATTTCTTTTCTACTCCATGCCAGTTTGATGGTTTATAATAGTCAACTATCTATCTAATGTTTCCACAAATTGCTAATCCTTATTAAAGGGCACCTTAGCTAAGTAGATACCTGGTGATGGAGGAAATTTCTGCTCAGTTGGCATTAGCAGATAGGACATGATTCAGAAAAGGGTGAGAAAAGCACATGGCAGCCCATCAGGGAGCAAGTGGATGATGGGCAGGAGACAGATGTTGGGACTGGAGAGGATAGTATACTGTGATTAAAGGTGTTAGGGAAGCTTCAACCTGGCTGCTCTTGAACTAAGAAGGGAGTGTAGGCTCAAGAATATAAGTGACCTAGGGACACCTGGGTGGCTCAATCAGTTAAACAGCTACCTTCAGCTCAGGTCATGATCCCAAGGTCCTGAATTGAATCCAGCATCAGATTCCTTGCTCTGCGGGGATCCTGCTTCTCCCTCTGCCTGCTCTGCCTGCAGCTCCCCTGGATTGTGTGCTCACTCCCTCTCTCTCTGACAAATAAATAAAATCTTAAACCAAAAAAAAAAAAAAAAAAAGACTAGGTGACACTTATCTCTTTTCTCTAAACTGTGCTGAATTATATCCTTCATTCAGCAATATTTGTAGTGTTCTAGGGGCTGGGGACACAACAATCAACAGAACAGATAATAATTCCTTCCTTTATGGAATATTCATTATAATGCATATGAAGATAAATTCTCAACACCTCACAGTTCTCTCTAGAAACAATAGAGTGTTTAAAATCATTTCTGTATAAATGCTTTCTCTGAAAAAACTAAGATGGACAGGTAGTTATTACTATCATATTGGTATTGTCATGCCCAATACTATACCCAAAGTATTTGGCTTTTGCTGCCAAAGAATTTAATTCTAGAGCTGCAAAGATGCAAGCCAAAATGGATATTTAATGAAAAGAATACCTTTTTTTTTTTTTCCTACTTAAGTTTATGTCCGGATACAGAGGGGGGTAATTATCAGAAACAATACAGAGGGGGTAATTATCAGAAAAAAGATACACACATGTATACATTGTTTTGGCTCTCAACATACATCTTTTTAAAAATATGTATTTTATTTTTACAAAGTATCTGTGAGTTAGGTAAGGAGATGAGGAGAATTCATAGTCTTCCCTTTTCTTTTTTAATGGATCTTATGGTCTTGGGAAATCATAGTTTTGGGTTGGGGGAGTGGGAGGGTCATGATTTATAAGTAGAGGAGACATAAATAAATGGAAAGATGGAAATTAGAGCTCATGAGTGACTTAAACCCTCATCCAACCCCCTCACCTTACAGATAAGGAAACTGAGGCTGAGAGTGATGATCATATCTGATCCACTGATCCACGAAGCTAATTTGTAGCAGGTTTGGGAACAAACCAACCTCCTTTGACCCTCAGTCCAGGTTCCTCTCAATTATACCACATTCTCCCTTCTGTTAAAGAGAGAAAACCTATACAAATCATGTTCATGTTCAGTAGGAATGTTTTTCAGAGCCAAGGCAGGAAGCCAAGACAGGTACATTGAGAACTGCTAGCTGTAGAAGATGATTAAGCCGCCGGCCCTCAGGCCATTTGCCCCAAATGCCTATCCACAAAGGGCCCTAAATTAACCACTATAAATATAACAATGGAGAAAATTGCATTTATGAGGGAAAAGTCTAAATGAAATATCAAAAGATATTTTAATAGGCAGGTTGAGTGTACATTCCAAGAGGAGGGAGCCCTGTGGAGCAGGCTTCCATACTTACAGGTGGCTAGACGGCCTTCCTGGAGCTTGTTCTGCTGGCAGAGCCCATGCCTATTTTGTGCCCCTCAACTATCACTCCAAATAAAAGATAAGCCAGTATGTAGAGAACATGTCTTTTTTTTTTTTTTTAAGATTTTATTTATTTATTTGACAGGCAGAGATCACAAGTAGGCAGAGAGGCAGGCAGAGAGAAAGGAGGAAGCAGGCTTCCTGCGGAGCAGAGAACCCAATGTGGGGCCCAGGACCCCGGGATCATGACCTGAGCCAAAGGCAGAGGCTTTAACCCACTGAGCCACCCAGGTGCCCCAAGACCGTGTCTTGAAAGAAGACCAGTGTGTTGATCTGTCTGGCTAACCACATGGTAGCAGACTATCTTTTCTAATAAGAATCTAACTACCAAGGATAGAAAAGTGGTACTACAGAGAAACTCGCTTATACTGAATGTCCACATTCTGGGCTGACTGAACAATTGTCTCTTGTTATTCAGAACCCTCTGGCCTCCAACATACTTTTTTCTGGTTCTCAGGTGCCTCCCCATAAGATTCAGTTTTTGAAGCAAGATCGTTTTTTTTCAGTACAATTAAGAGAAGGTGTCAACTGACAAGGAAGAGAACGGTTATACTTTCTTAAATTCGTAATTTAAATGAGTAGATGAATCAGGGACTCAGGAAGACTATGTGTTGGGCTCAGATTTGCACAGGTGGGAGTCTGAACTGGTTTGCTCCTCTTGTGCACTTCTACTGAGTGTTCTCTGAGGTCACCATCTCTCTCTCTCTCTCTCTCTCTCTTTTTTTTTTTTTTTGAACTGTAAAGAAGCTATGGTCTCTTTGGACAACTTACACACATAGATATGTACACTGTGATGTCTGGATTTAAAATATCGACCCTGAGAGTTCACATTTTGATAAATTATGAAGTGGCTTTCCTGCTTGCCTACTGAGTTTTCATTTTGATAGTAAAAAATAAAAATAAGAGAAGATGATAACTATCAATATGTTTTATGGGTAGAATATCATGTACAACTTTGTGTTTATAAGAATCAAACAAAAACTTATCAATAGTATGTCTCTGGAAAAATTCCAAACTTTTATCAGGTTCTCATCTGACCTGCCTCTTTTCCATTGCCCATTGCCTACCTGGCTTCTGTGCCTTTCTTCCAGAGAGGAATTTTGCTGTGGTTAGAGAAGGATGACTATTATTGCCTCACTTCAACCTTTAGCCCTCCTTAACCCAAGCCAATCCTATGCCCCTTACTTTGACAGTCAGTTCAGGGATGGATATGTAACCTAATATAATTAATAATTCAATATGAGTAAGAAAAAGAGAAGTCCTTTGCCCCCCTGACATGAACATGAAAGAAAGCCTCTTAGTTTGGTAGAAGAAATTCTATTACAACCATAGGGAGAGCCAGCCCTGAGCTAAAGCCAGCACCTTGGATATCAGAACAAAGAGAGTGAAAAAAAAGAAGAAGAAGAAGAAGGAAAGAAAAGAAAAACAAATGACTTTCAACTTGTTTGTTGGATACATCATCAATTAGCTGCTAGGTCAAATTTTACTTGAAACCTGGAAAACTGTACTTCTCCATACATCAATAAATTGTTTTGTTTTCTTTTGTTTTAAATAAGTGCAAGATTTTAATGTTCTCTTACCTTGTAAGAAAAGAACTGTAAGGTTGTTGCCCATTCAATGTCTATTCAGTAAATATGTGCTGCTTTACCAGTTGCAGTACTTTTTACATCCAGAGCACACATGGTTTTTTGCATGTAGAAAAATAGCAAAACACGTGCTATTCTACATGATAGACATGTCACATTTATATTAGAATGTTCACTGAAAGATAGTGACTACACCTAATATTTTTCTGGACCCTGCCTCCTAAATCTGTATTCTTCCTTTTCCCCTTTCTTTATCTATTTAATTTAATTTTTCAATTTTATTCCTCAAATGTTAGTGACATACATTGGCCCATAACAAAATGTCCTTCTTTCCTTCAGACTACATTGTTAGCCCAGACTGTAATAACCTCAGTCTCATCTGCATCAAATTGCCAAGCTCTTGCCTCATTTTATTTTCCTTCTGTGGTTACATTCTTAGTGGCCCCGGCTCCCATGACACGATGATGAGTTTGGGATCATTCACGGTGTTTAAACCTTTCAGGAACATTTTCCACTTGAAGAGTCCTCTTAAAGTGAATATACATCATTGAGCATGATTATCCAGGCTTAGAAGAACAATACACAGAACAATATGGCCTCTGTGGAATTTGCTGGCAATCTTTCCCAAGAATCTCTGTTCACATTTTCAATTCAGTTTTAGATTTGTTGTTGATTGAATACCTTGTCCTTCTCTTCTGTATCTTAGAATCAAAATCTCAGGATTGGAAGGGACTTAAAAGATCCTTCTTTAAAGGATCTCAGGATCTCAGGGCTGCTCAGTCTGATTTGGGAACACACTTTGGAATCCATCAGTCTAAACCAATAGATAATAAGGGATTAAGCACACATACTCAGACCTCACTCTTAAAGAAATTTCAAGTTTTACAAGATTCCCAAGTGATTCTAATATGCACTCTGATTTGAAAATCACAGAAGAATCAGTTTATAAATCATCTAGAGGTTTTAATTCATTTATTTGCTACCTTTTAAGGCAATCCATTGAAGCTATGGACAGTTTTTTAAGAAACATTTGTCTTGAATTGAACCTGTCATCTATCCATTGGTATCCACCAAACATCAATTTTAATTCTACTCCTCAGGAACCATATAGAAGTCGATTCTATCTTCCAAATATATAAAGAGAACTATTATTGCCCCCAGCCACATAGTTAAGTCTTTTCTTTTCCAGAAGAAATAGCTCTATTTCTTTCACCATTTACATCATGGTTTCAAGTGCCCTTACCATCACACTCATCTTCATCCTCTAAACTTCCAACCTGTTTTCTGTACAAGACACTGTTCTTAGATAGTGGAGAAAAAAAATAAAGGGGATTAACAATTACATATGAATTTAAGTCTTTGGGGCTGAAATGATATATGACATTCTAATCCCTATAACCTGTGAATGTTGCCTTATTTGGAAAAGAGGTCTTTGAAGAGATAATGAAATTTAAAGATCATGAGATAAGGATACCATCCTGGATTAGGCCTGGGTGGGCCCTACATCCAATGATAAGTGTTCTTATAATATACACACAAAAGAAGACAAGGCATATGAAGATGTAGGCAGAGATTGAAGTGATACAGCAACAAACCAAGAATAATAGGGGAGCCACCAGAGATGGAAAATGCAAAGAACAGATTCTTCACTTGGGTTCTGGGAAAGCACCACTTTACCAATGTACTGATTTCCAAGTTCTAGGCTCCAGAACTAAAAGAGGATAAATATCTGTCATTTTAAACCACTTTGTTATGGCAGACCTACGAAACTAATACAGGTCTTAATATCTAAAACTTAGGTTTAGCTACTTAGGTTTAGTCTTTAAAGACATCATTAATCACTTTTGATTTTCTTTAAGAAGTTTTAATGATCAGGTAATGTATCAGTTTAAACCAAGGGGCAAAAAATTTTCTTCATATCCAAAATATAAAGCTATCTTTACCAGGTAATGATGTCAAATTTATTAATCTTTGTTTCTATTTGAACCTAGATCATTAATAGAGCCCTAAAAGGGTGAACTATCAGAAGGATTATCAGCACAGATTAAAAAAAAAAGGATTCCTAAGAAGCACTCTAAGTGCAAATACAAAATTTATAAGCTTTACTTTTTTGCTTGAGAGGATTAACAGCCATTCAGGTTAGGTGGAGGGTATAGATAGGATATATCTTGATTTCTGGCAGAAATTTGGCAAAGTCCAATACTGTTAGGGGAAAAATTCAGGAAGGTGAACTGGATGATAGTAGAATTCATTATGTATTTACAAAAGATGAAAATGTTAATGGTTCAGGGACAAGAAAGGAAACTTCAGGGATGCCAATGTCCAATACTTCGAACTTACCCTCTTCCACTATATTTTGGTGATTCAGGTAGATTGAAATCCTTCTAATTATGAAATTTATGGAGAATGCAACAGTTACCACATACACTGGAAAACAAGTTAAGATCAAAAGGTTAAAAAATATATCTCCAGGGTGCCTGGGTGGCTCAGTGGGTTAAGCTGCTGCCTTCGGCTCAGGTCATGATCTCAGGGTCCTGGGATCGAGTCCCGTATCGGGCTCTCTGCTCAGCAGGGAGCCTGCTTCCCTCTCTCTCTCTCTGCCTGCCTCTCTGTCTACTGTGATCTCTCTCTGTCAAATAAATAAATAAAATCTTAAAAAAAAAAACAAATATATATATATATATCTCCATTCTTTTTTTCAGAATCCAACATCACCAGAGATACTTTCTGGTCTTCATGGCAGGTATGGGGTGAAGTTCAATTTAGTTACAGCTAGGTGTCTGGACTTTTATCCCAGTTGTACACAGAGCAGTTCTTTTATTTATTATGTAGTGGAGCTGCATGGTATTTCTTCTAACAAAAGGGCTCATTCTGTTAAACAAATATTTATGAATTATTTATGAAATATTTATGAAAAATTAAAGGACAGAAAAACTGTCCCAAAGCAAACTTAAGAAATTTAATAAAACTATGAAGACTTAGATTCAGCCATATCTTTAATGAACACTGTTGGAGGAGGTCATCAGGTGATGGGACCTCCAGTTGACTCACAAGCTGGCTGTGAGCATTTGGAGGCTCCTAACTGCCTCCCCTGTCCTAGAATGTACATTTCACCCACCATTCCCACATGGAAGCTGTTTTCAAGAATGCAGCCTTGAGAGAAAGAACAATGTTGCTGGAACCATCTGGATGAAACCCTAAATCCAGTTAAGGCCTCTATACACACTTTTGAGATTCTGGCAGGTAATGCAGAGATCCACCCATCTTGTGGCTACCTAATATTAGCCTCATATGTAAGTTCTTTTTCCTATTTAATTTTCCACATATCAGTCTGTTCTGCTGCTTTCATTGGCCTCTCCTTGCCCTCTGTGTTTAGGGGACAATTTGGGAACCAATAGACACTTACAAAACATTACTATGTGTGGGGGATTGTTCTAAGCATTTTACAAATTATAACGTAATACATTTTCAATGCAATGAAAGGTAGGTACTATAATTACCCTCATTTTACTAAAGAACTGACACAGAGAGGTCAAGTAATTTGTCTATGGTCACAGCACTGATAAAAATCAGTTGATTAGTGGTTTCCTTATGGTTAATCAGTATCCTTCATTGGCTCTTAAATATATTATAGGAACACAAGAAAGAGAGTAGTTGACTTTTGGGAGCAGATCTGTGGTGATGATGGTGCCACTTCTATTCTAGAACATATTGTCAAGTTTGAAAAACTATGCATTCACACACTGAAGCTCTTTCAAGTGAGAACATCCAGAACAGTGACTGGTAAGTTATGCTGTATCTGGGGTTCTTGAGTGTAATAGGAACGTTGAGCCTGAATCAGGGGGAAAAAAATGCAAAGGCAAAAATAAACATGTGCAAATATTTGATAGACTAAAGGTGGAATAGTAATTATACACATCCTGTGCTGTGAGAAAGCAAAAATTGATCTGATGGACAAAATTTTAAAGAGAATGTATCCAGTAGAGCTATCCTACAACTACTACAAGTGAATTCGGAGCCACACATTTTGTGGAAGTGAAAATTGGTGACCTACTGATGGAATTGTAGTGGCAAAGTTTCCAGTATTGTGTAGGAAGCTGGATTAGATAATCTGTAGGTTTTCTTTCAGATATTAGATTCTATATTTCTATGTTTATTTTTATGCAGGCATGCTGAGAAATTGACAGAGCAATCAATGAGAGTTTTTGCTTGAATAAATATTTCCAAGTCAAACCCATCTTTCTCAGGTATTCTATTGTATCTCCTTTCTCCACCACTTTCTAAATGTATATATCTCAGAACTGAAAGAAATCCACAAAAGCAATTTCTTTCTAATTGCATAATTGCTGCATTTTGGTATAGTACTAGTGAAAAAAATGGCTTGACATCCTGAGATTTCAATAAAAAATTACTTAATAAAGAATCTAGTCTCAAATAACTGTTTACTTATAAACTGGAATTTACTGAAAACCTCAAACACTGTTTCCCCCTTACTACTGCCACATAATTAAATAATTTCACAATTAATTACTTTCAGGAGAGATAATTTGTTTTCATTAAAATATGTAAATATGCATCCCTTGCTGTGCTTTTTTTTTTCTTAATGTTTTTTTCATCCACTGTTGTGATGGTGCTCTATGATAAAGGGTTTCACCATAAGCTTCAGATCACAGCCTAGAGATTTGTCCATCAGCCCTCGAGAGCACTTTTCCCCACAACATGGTGTCCTCTGCCCCAGCTAGCCACAGTACAAATTAAGAACAACCACAAAGGTTAATGTTTTGCTCTCTATTCCTGCATTTGTGTACCATAGTCTTCGCTTTTTGAGGCTCCAGTTTATCTTATGACATCATTGATAAATTAATATGTTGGATTCAAGAAAATCTAAAGAACCAATCCAGCAGGGGTAAGGGGAGGAACCACACAAAAGCAAAAAAAACAAATAACAACCCCACTACCACTACCACCACACACAAAACCTTGCATTTTAGATTTAGATTGTGATCAAAAAAGGATCTAATTTATGAAGTTTTAGAATATAAGTGAGGTTTAGTGGGTTGGAGTCCAGAACCAATGACCAAGAAAGAATTTTTGAGATGTCTTTAGTGCAAAATGGTGATTTGTTAAAGCACAGGGACAGGAACCCTGGGCAGAAAGAGATGCTGCCCCCGGGGTTGTGAGGGTTGGCTGATTATATACTCTGGGGTTAGGCGAGGTAAGGAAAAGGGAGGGTTTGAAAGAACTTCCGTTGTGTTAAAGAAAACATACAGGATACCAGAGGCTTTGTTATTTGTCAAGCTAAGGTGTTTTTTTTTTTTTCTTTTAGTAAGGTATTAACAGTAAGATAGTTGAGAGCTTCATGGAGGAACGTCAAACTCCTACTATCACATGTCCTTATCAATGAGCTTTAGGTTTAGAAGAAATTTAGCTTTATTTACATTTCTCTGTGCCTTAGCCTCCCTCAATTTTATGGAGGGGAGAGTGATGTTAGGGCTTCAGAAACTGAGCTATGGGTCTCTGGAAGTTAGGCTGTTTATAAGAAAGCCTCTTCCTTGTGCATCACTAGGATATTTTTAAAGTGAGGGAGAGTCAGGTCTTGCAGGATTGTGATCTCTACAAGTTAACTATTTGTTTTTCCTTTAGCCAGGAGTGCCTGAGGAATGTCACACATGTCATGGAGTGGGGGTAGGGGGGCATGCCAGCTTCTGCTTTGTCCTTAGCTTGCCTTCTGTTCCCTTATCATAATGACATCAAACCAGTAGATATCGGTGCCCACTATGTTCAGGGCACTGTGTGTATAATTGTGAGGTATGAAACATGCAACCAGAAAAAGTCCCTTTAAAAGGATTTGTCTTTCTTATCAAAACCAAATATAGAATCTGCTGGTTTTGCACTGCAGAGTATGTTTATGTAGGGAAAGGCAACAGGATGAAGCAGTTTTCACTATATGTCTGAGTATCACCTTAAAGCAGTGCTACAATCATTACATCAAAGTATGAAAGGCAGAGCATAAAGCAAAATTTCTCTTGGCTCACCCTTGCCTAATGGGACAAATTATGGTATTCAAAAAGACTACTAATGAATGCTATAAAGGCAATAAACATGTGGAGTATAAGTGGCCTAAACCCAGAGATTCAAAGAAACCAGATCTTACTATCGAGTGATTACTCCCGGTGGCTGCAGATCCTGTCCATCACACATACTGCCTGAGAAGTCTCTGCCTCTAAACAGTCAAAATGACTTCGCTGGCAGTCTTTCTCGGGCGTTTAGCTCATCTTGGTATCAACTGATTAAAGAAGAGACAGAGGTGGGGGTCCCAGTGTGTTGGGCAAACTGGGTCTTGGTTTCAGGGTCTTGGTTGGTCTCAGTGAGTTCAGACCTGGTGTTGGGCTCCACGTTGGGTGTGCAGCCTAAGTAAGAAAAAAAAAAAAAAAAAAAGGTGGGGGTGGGCACCTGGGTGGGCCAGTCATTAAACCTCTGCCTTTGGCTCAGGTCATGATCCCAGGATACTGGGATAGAGCGCCGCATTGGCCTCCCTGCTCAGCGGGGAGCCTGCTTCTCCCTCTCCCTCTGCTGCTCCCCCTGCTTGTGTTCTCTCTCTTTAAAATAAATAAAATCTTTTAAAAAAACGGGGGAGGGTGTGAGAGGTATATGGTACCATTTCTAAATACATGTTCAGGTGTATATTAGTAGCTACAGGATCACCACTTTTCTTTTTCTTAGACACCACGTCTCCTCCTTGTTTGATTTTAAGATTTTATTTATTTATTTGACAGAGACACAGAAAGAGAAGGAAAACAAACAGGGGGAGTGGAAGAGGAAGAAGCAGGCCTTCCACCAAGCAGAGAGACCCATGCGGGGCTGGATCCCACGAACCCAGGATCATGACCCAAGCCGAAGGCAGATGTCCAATGACTAAGCCACCCAGATGCCCCTTCGCCTTGTTTTTATTTTAAGGAAAGGAATGGTTTTTTGGTGGGCTTGCTACTTAGTCCTTAAACACATACATACATGCAAACTTCTGAGAGAAATGTTTCTCTAGGAAACAAAATAATCTTTGTTTTGGTGAGGCTTTCTTCTTGGATAATTGATTACATGCCATTGGAAAAAGTGCCTTAGCTGTTGGCTATTCCACTTGGAATCATGGCTTTCTGACCTTTAGGGGTTTTTTTGTGCCCACAAAACTAATTCTCTAAAATTGAAAAGGAAGGATAAACTGAAATACAAATTACATTTGTATTTCAGTTTACCCTTCCATTTTGTATTTGATCAAAAAGATGATAAGAATCTTCAAAAGGAATTAACTATCATTCGTATAGAGGAGTTTATTATTATCAGGTGTTGAAACGACTACCAGAAACTGATTTGTTTTAGAGATTTTATTTTTAAGAAGAACTGACCATATTAGGGGGGAACATGGTATTAGAGATGATGCTATACTTCTAGGTGAAAAACAAGTAAATGAAGACCTTTAGCTTCTCTTGCCTTTTTTTTCCTTTTTCTTTTTTTTTTTTCTTTTTTTTGGGGGGGTTTACATGGAACTATTTTTAAGGAGCCTAATCATTTGGTGTTTTCTAATTTGTTTTCCAAGGCCCCTTTCCAGGGTTAAGCCCTCTATTCCCCAGGCCTTTAAAATGAAATGCTAACAGACCATTAACTGCAGTGGCACTCAGAGGCCTCTCCATTAGAGCCTCTGCTTTGTTAATTAAAGACACGCCATCAAGGCTGCAAGGGTCTGAATCATGACCTACCTTTTGAGATCAGTTTGCAAATGTCTCTTGGCTACTTTATGTGCAACTTAACTTTCAAATAAAAGCCAAGAAATAATGAAAACCTTTCTCTTTCCACAACATCTACAATAATATATAGTGTATCTGAAAATGGAACAAAGAGCAGCCTCATTTATCTCCTATCATTAAGGAAGATAATGCTATGAGATAAATGGTTCTGGAAAAAAGAAGCAGCCTATCTCTGTTAATTATTTGAATGAGAATATCTCATACGATAGCATACTACATATTTCCAATATTTTTAGTCATTCCCTTTTGTTGTGAAATAAAACATTTATAGAATGCACAAAATACAAATGTATAGTTCAATAAAATATCATAAACATAGTCTTTTCTAACAAGCCTCTTTCCCTGCCATTCAGGACATAGAGCCATGCCAGCAAACCTCCTGAAAGGAATTTCTATTCTGACTTGTATAGTAATCGCTTCCTTACTGTTATTGTTTTATTTTGACCACTCAGTTATGCATTTCAACAACAACAACAACAACAACACCCTGTTATTATTTGTCAGTTTCTTTAGTATTTAATAAAAGTTTTCAGAGTTGGGGCTCCTGGGTGACTCAGTTGGTTAAGCGACTGCCTTTGGCTCAGGTTGTGATCCCAGGGTCCTGGGATTGAGTCCTGCCTTGGACTCTCTGATCAGCAGGGAGTCTGCTTCTCCCTCTCCCTTTGCCCCTTCTCCCCGACTCATGCTCTGTCTCTCACTTTTTCTTTTTTAAATAAAAACATAAAATCTTCTTTAAAAAAGTACTCAGAGATTAAGGATTTATTTGTGCCTAATTTCTTTTAGTCTGCATAATGATTTTTGAATTTTTCTTATTGTTGTATATAATTGTACTCAATTCTTTTCATTGCTATATAGTTCTCCATCATATGAATATATCAACAATTAATTTGTACATACTACCACCAGAAAACATTTTGATTATTTCCAAGTTCTGTCTATTAAAAACTGTTTTTAATAAACATTTTCATTTATGTACCTGATATGCATGCATATATTATTCTCGTATGTATTTCTTGGGTGAAATTGCTGATTTGCTGGTTAGATATGAAAAATGGTTTTCCAAAGAGATTATAGCAGTTTCCACGCTTACTAACAGTGTATGAGCCTCCCATTGTAACATAGTCCAGTCAACTTTGGTATTTTCACATTTCTTCGTTTTATCTAACCTGGATAGTGAACAGTGGTATCTCATCATTATTTAAATTGCATTTCCATTGTTATTATTTAATTGGAACAGCATTTCACATATTTATTGACCATTCGGATCTTTTCTTTTGTTGAACACTTGTTGAAATCTTTTGCCCATTTTCTACTATTTTGCTCATCTCTATCTTATTGATTTGTACACATTCTTTCTGGATTTTGGGTGAGCCTTTTGCAAGTTGTGTGTATAATCAGATATTCCCTGATTTTATGTGGTTTAACATTTACTCTCTTAAAGGTGTCTTTTGGTAGGCTAAAGTTCCTAGCTTTCATGTAGTCAAATTTCTTGATTTTTTTTTTAATATGTTTAGTGATTTGGGTATCTTTTTAAAGTTATTTGTCCATCCTGAAGTCATGAGGATCTCTTACATTATTTTTTAAAAGACTTCTTACGTTGTTTTCCAAAAGCTTCATTATTTTAGTTTACATGGTTAGGTCTATAATCTATAAGAAAGTGCTTTTTTTATTGATGTGAAATACAAATGGAGTTTCTGAATTTTATTTTTTCATATATAAATATTTAATTTCCCTAGCAATATTTACTGAAAGTGCTATTCTTCTTGCTCTATCATTTCACTTTGTCAAAAATCAAAAGTTCATATATGCATGGTTTTTTACCAGTTATGCTATATGATTTGTCTGTACAATGATAACACACTATCTTAACTTCTATACATCAAGTATTTTCACATTATTCTCTTACCATGTTTTGGCCCTTTACAGTTTTCATGCAAATTTCAGAATTAGTCTTTCATATGTCAAAAATAAAGTTACATCAGAACTTTGGAGATTGCACTGAATTTGAATAAAATTAACACAGGGATAGTATTAGTCTTCCAATCTGTGATCATATAATATTTCTCCATTTATCTAAGTTTTTGCTAATATCTCTCATTTTTAGGTATCCTTATTAATGGCCTCATAAATGTTTCACTAGACTTATTCCTAGGTAACTGAATTTTTGATCTATAAAAATAATATATGTATGTATAGCTAGATAGACAGTTATTTAGTTTTATTTTTCTAAATATTTTCTTTGATATTTAAAAATAAAGTTAGCTTTTGTATTTTGAGTTTATATCCATCAATCATGCCACATTATTGTATTGATTCCAGTAGTTTATCCATAGATTCTTTTGGATTTTCTACCTATGACATTATATCATCTGTGAATATCATTTGTGAATAATGACAATCTTCTTTTCCCCCAAAATCCAATTTTTAAAAAAATATTTTATTTATTTATTTGACACAGAGACATAGTGAGAAAGGGAATACACGCAGGGGAAGTGGGAGAGGGAGAAACTGACTCCCCACTGAGCAGGGAGCTGGGTGTGGGGCTTGATGCCAGGATCTCGGGACCATGACCTGAGCCAAAGGCAGATGCTTAACAACTGAGACAACCAAGCACCCCCAGAAATCCAATTTTATAGCATTTGTCAGTCTGTCTGTCTATATCTGTTTATCTGTCTATCTATCATCCATCTATTTATCATCTACCCATTAATGTATTGCCATATGTATTGGTTAGGGTCTCCCTAGACACAAGAGTGACAGTAGACATATTTTTCTTAACCTCAAGCTCAAGGGGAAAGCTTTCCACATTTTACCAAGAGTTAGAGTTGACTCTTTTTTTTAGGTAGCTTTTATAAGACTATGTTAATTCTCATTCTTCCCTTCTATTCCTAGTTTCTTGTGTATTTAAAGCATGACTGCATGACTGAATGTTGAGTTGTATTTAAAACATTTTCTTCTTTTATTGAGTTATGTTTTATTTTTCTCCCATAACCTGTTAATATAAATGATTGCTTATCTAATGTTAAACCACACTTAGCTTCATTGTTAAACCCACATTGGTGATGATATGTATCAAGTTTTGTCCTGCTGCATTCAGCTTGCTAAGTGCTCCTGAAATTTTTGCATATAAATTTTCATTCATATAATTTTCCTATATTTTCCTTCTTTTATGGTCTCCCTATCTAATTTTGGTATCAAGGTCATGTAAGACTTACATAATAGGTTAAGAAGTATTCCATCTTTTTCTATATTCTGAAGAACATGTGTATGATTGGAACCCTTTCTTAAATGTTTTTTAGAAACTACTTGTAAAACCATCCAGACAGTTTTCTTTGGTTGAATGTTTTTAATTACTGAGTCAGTTGTTTTAATGGTCATAAGACTATTCATAGAACTACTCTTTGTTCCACTATAGTTTATTTTTCTAGAAATTTGTCCATTTTAACTGGATTTCTAAAAATGTTGGCCCCCCCCCCCCATAATATCTCCTTTGTTTAATAGTCAGCAGCATCTGTGGTGATTTTCTCAGTACTGATATCTATTTTTATGCCTTTACACAATCCAACTTTTATTTTCCTAATTCAGTCTTTTTTATTATGATATCTCTCTATTTCATATAACTACTATTAATGTTATCATTTAGCTTGCTTGATTTTATTTTTGTTATGTTGCTATTCTTTTTCTAATTTATTGAGATGGACACTTAGCTCATTAACTTAACAACACTTCTTTCTTATGAATGGATTTGAGGCTTTTCTCATCATAGCCAGAACCCAAAAACAATTAAAATGCCCATAAACAGGAGATGCAATAAGCATATCCTGGCATTTTCACACAATGGAGTATTACTCAACATTGAAAAGAGTGAGCTGCTGATACCTACAACAGTGTGCATGAACGTAAAATAAATTATGCTGGATAAACGAAGCCAGACAAGAACCAAATAGACACATGCAATTTTTTTCATATGAAGTTCATGAACAGGCTAAACTAATCTGAGGTGATAGGAATCAACGCAAAGTTTACCCATCAACTATTCCCCTATCTTGATGTGGTGCTGGTTGTACGGATTTATACCATCACCACAACTCATTGATATTTACATTTGTATTCCATGTCTGGCAGTGTAAGAAAAATTTTACCACCATGAAAATTGTTTTTAAATAAAGAGCATAGGGACGCCTGGGTGGCTCAGTTGGTTTGTTGGCTGCCTTCGGCTCAGGTCATGATCCCAGCGTCCTGGGATCAAGTCCCACACCGGGCTCTTTGCTCAGCAGGGAACCTGCTTCTCTCACTGCCTCTGCCTGCCACTCTGTCTGCCTGTGCTCCCTCGCTCTTTCTCTGACAAATAAATAAATAAATAATCTTTAAAAAAAAATAAAAGAAAGAAAGAACATAAATTATATATTATGTTGTAGTGCTGTGATGACCACAAGAGTTACTCAAATGTATAGGGCTGCCTGCTCTCACTTATAACTCTTTATCAATATCGAGGCACTGTCCTATATCTTAATTTGTTGGTTTTGATTTGTGATGCAGTAGGAAATAGGAACTTAGGTATGGTAATTTAGGTGAAAGATTTTCATGGTATGAATGGCCCTTTGTGTGTAAAATTAGTGGATTTCAGTAAATGAATGATTTGGGTATGTATTTAATGAATTATAGCTCGTGGTGGTTTGTAAACATTCATCAGACTGAAAGATTTGGTTTTCTAATCTGTTAGATACTTTAAACACATTTTCTTGTCTCTTCCAGGTCAAGAAAGTCTGTGCCTCAGTTCCCAACTCCTTTGAATTCAACAGGGGAACGTCCTCAATTCCCCATCAGATATGACTGGATATTAATTTTCATCTTCATCAAGACATTTGCCTGCTTCAAGGTACTTTAGCAGTTCTGTTTGTGTCCTAGACGGGCCTTGGCTCCAAGAGACTTTTGTGTTGTCATTTCTGAGGTTACAGAGAAGGCCAGGACCAACTCTTTGATCTGTTTTGTGTTTCTGTACTTGTGAGTGCCAAGGTGGCATCTCTGTGATTCTATTTTCAAAATGTAGGTCCGTACTCTGGGTTTTTGGCCTGTTGGTTTGTTTTGACAGGTTCCTTTATTTAAAGGGCTTTAGGTTTGAACTTAGCTTATCAACTACTCTCCACAACTCTGAAGTCCCAATTCTAGCCTTCAGGAATGATATCCAAAAACTGAACTGCGTAGTAAGTCAGCAGTTTCTTAGCTATACTCGACCCCAAGTGCTGAGGTGACCTTGCCATTTTACCTCTCTGAGACAGGATTTCCAAGTGAGGAAACTGAATAAAATAATTGTTATGGGGACTTCTCTCACAGCTATGTACCTTCTCTACTCCAAAGGTGCTGCAGGTAGAATGGGCCCTTGGAAGCTCTCCTGTCCAGACCCAGCCTAAGGTTAAAACTGGCTAAGAACATGAGAAATTAGATTCATTTGCTGTGAAGGGATTTCCACATGTCAGCATTTTCTGTTACTTTGTCATTGACTTCTAATGCATTCCCAGAATGATTTTATTTTTTTCTTGAGCAAAGAAGAAAAATGAAAATAGGAAAGAAAAAAAAACCCCTCAATATTCATTATTATACAGCTTTTGCTTTGCAAAACACAATTTATAGCCAACAGTCTCCTTTTTTGTATTACGTGCCACTTCAGATGTCCAATGCTAAACAGAAAGTGCTATAAAAGTGTCTGTCCTCATTGAGAAAGATTCAGATGCTTGACAATAACGTGAGAAACAGTTACACATGTAACCTTGGTGCCACTTTCATGGAATATGTATTTGTGAATGATTCTATTCTTAGACCAGTTTTGCAGTTGTATTATTTCCAGTTATGGTTGCTGGGACTCTGGTATCACATCTTCCTGTAGGGGTTTACATTTCATTGTCAGTGTTACTTCCCGTCTCTCCTTGCATCTACCCACATCCTACTTTCTTTTGGCTTCAAGTCTCCTGATTCTCTTTTATATTGTAATATATCATGTGTAACAGTAATGTTAAATGGTTTAAATAGATACAAGTTGTAATCTATTTTTTAAAATCTGATTGATCAGCTAGCTCTTGACTTGTCCTGATTTGACAAACAGAAAAAGAGAGAGACAGCTATTTCAAAAAAGATATTTGGGGGATGGAAGGGGAAACTTGAATATGAACTATTAGACTGTAATAATGAGGATATTATCATTAGTTTTATTAAGTGATTATGACATTATGATTTCTAGGAGAATGTCTTTGGTTTTTGTAGAGGCATGCTGAAATATTTGTTAGTAGAATATTAGGATTTCTGAAATGTATTTTAACATTATTTATAAAGAGAGAGAAAAAACACAGATATGGCCAAGTATTAATAACTATATAATTCAAGGGTAGATATGCCTGCCTATTGTACTATTCTTTCTACTTTTCTATATTATTTGAAAATATTCTACCAAAAATGTCAGGGTTAGGGGAAGCCACATAACTGAATCACTTATTCCCTTATAAATCTTGAGGATTTTGACTAGCACCAGCTAAATGGAGTGGTCTTTCAGGTAGTCCAAAAGGGATTGTTTTCCAGAAGGAAAAACAAAAAACAAAAAACCTAACTCTGAGATCTATAAACTAAAGTGAAAGAATAATGATCCCAGTGTAACTAGACTTCAGAAGTCACTAGTGGCCTGAATTGGACCCACAAGTGTAGCTTCTTTGGTTTGCTTCATATCTAAAATATCTTTGCATCCAAATCCAAATCCCTGTGTATTACATACACATTGTGATCGCTAGTTCCTTCTGATGAATTGTCCCATGTATCATTATGAAATATCCCTTCTTATTTCTACTGAGTCTCTTTTGTAGTTTACATTGATATTAATTTAACTGTACCAACTTTATTATGATCATTATTTTCATGGTATATATTTTTTTCACTTTTTTCTCTTTTAACATACATTTGGGTCTTTACATTTAAAATAAGTTTCTTATAGATAGCATGTAACTGGGTCTTGCATTTTTATCAGTATATCTGTCTCTGCCTTTTCATTAGTGTTTAGTATACTTACATTTAATGTGCTTATTAATATATTTGGATTTATGTCAATGTGTCCCTTCTGGGTGTGTGTGTGTATGTGTGTGTGTGTTGTCATTGTTTTACTCATTTACTGATTTCTTTTTGGCTAATTAATTCTTGGTTAATTCTTTATGGTTAAGTGGTTTTCTATTAGTATTTAGTTTTTTTCTTCTGCTGAATTTTAGCTGGTTTTTAATTCTAGATCATAGGTTGGCAAACTTTTTCTTCAAAGGGTCAGGTAGTAAATATTTTAGTTTTCTGGAGCCTGCATATGGTCTCTGTTGTACATTCCTTTTATTTGTTTGCTGGTTTATTTTCTGACCATTTAAAAAAATTTAAAATATCATTCTTTGCTCATGAACCATACTAAAATGGATAGCAAGCCATATTTGAACTGTGGGTAGTAGTTTGTTGGCCCAAATTCTAGTGGTCAAAATATGCATCATTCATTTATAAAGGCTATTTATAGTCAATATCCTACCGATTCATACTCAACACTTTCCACTTGCCACATGCCATTTGCAACATCTCATGTCATGAATGTAATAATCTTATTACAGTAAGTTTCCATTTACCTGCCCCCCCTTAACAAGTACCCCTTAATGCTCTTGATGTCATATTATTTACTTCTACATAAGCTATAAACACCACCTTTACAGTGTCATTATTTTTGCTTTACATATTTTTAGGAAATTGTGAGAAATAAAATAAAAGCATTTGTATTTATTTTCATACCTCGTATTTTTCGTGCTCTTCTCTCTTTCCTATAGATAGGTGAGAAATTCCATTTGGTATCATTTTTATTCAGCCTAAAGAACATTTATTACCTTTTTTGTAGTACATGTCTGCTAACAACAAATACCTTTTTTTAGAGTTTATTTATTTACTTGAGAGAGAGAGTGAGAGAGAGAACACGAGAGGGGAGAGGGTCAGAGGGAGAAGCAGACTCCCTGCTGAGAAGGGAGCCCAATGCGGGACTCGATCCCTGGACTCTAGGATCATGACCTGAGCTGAAGGCAGTTGCTTAACCAATTGAGCCACCCAGGTGCCCTTACTCTTGCTTTTTAAGACCATTTTTTCCTGGGTAAGCAATTCTAACAAAACAGTTACCTTTTCTTTTTTGCCTCTTTAAAAATAAAATTTTATCTAATTCTGGCTTTCTATTTCAGATAAA
The DNA here is from genome assembly GCF_964662115.1 of Mustela nivalis. Lineage (NCBI taxonomy): Eukaryota > Metazoa > Chordata > Mammalia > Carnivora > Mustelidae > Mustela > Mustela nivalis. Next base: position 53,093,531 of record NC_139033.1, read on the forward strand.
AAGTGAACCATAATTCATGTTATATGCCCCTATGAGTAATGAGTCTTTTCTTTCATATACTGCTGTCAAGACTTTTTCTTTATTACTGGTCACCAGTAGTTTGATCATGATGGGTCTAGGTGTGATTTTCTCTACATTTATCCAACTTGGGTTTCTCTTCATGTCTTGGATGTAGAAGACATTATGTTTATCAAATTCAGAAAAAAATTGAGCTATAATTTTGTTATATGTATTTTTTTTTGTTCCAGTCTCCTTCTTTTTTCCTTTTGGAGCTTCAATTACACATGTTGGTTTGTTTGGTATTATACCACCTGTTTGGGAAACTCAGGTGACTTTAATTTTTTTTCTTTCATCTTTAGAATGAATAATTTCTATTGATCTGTCTTCAAATTTGCTGTCCTATTCTTATGATATCTCCAACCTATTATACCATAAACTGAATTCTTCATTTTAGGTATTGTCTTTTTTCATATAGTTCTTTTTATACTTTTCACTTCTTTCTAAGATTTCCTGTGTGTCCATTCATTAAGACCAGATTTGCCTTTAAGTCCTAGATAATCATTCTAATAACTCTTTACAGTCATGGTCTACAAAACACAATATTTGAGACAGCTGACTGCTTGGGATTGCTAATCATTGACAGCCTTTTTTTCCCCCCTCAACTCTGGTTCACATATTTCTGTTTCCTTGCATATTTCATAATTTTTCATTTTATACTGGATATCATGGCTTATACAATTTGGAGACTCTGGATTTTGTTTTCTTTATCTAAAGAGTGTTTATTCTTTTCTATCAGGTGATTTAGTTTCTGGCTCATTATTTTCAAGCAGTCCTTTGTGTGGATCATATTAATGTTTGGTTTTAAGCTATATTAGGACCATTCTAGAATAGGCTCCACTTTGGTGTATGGAATTTACTCCTAAGGTGTGAATTTTCAATTTGCAGGTAAATGCCTAGGATATTATAATATTTTTATGGAAAAGCCAAAATTCAAAGTCCTACAGCATTTCTTGGCTTCTGATACCTTTGCCTATTGTCAAACCCAGAGCTTCTTTCTGGTATTTCTCATGTAGTCTTTTTGTTTGTTTGTTTGTTTGCCTGTTATTTAAATTCAATTAGCCAACATCATTTGTTTTTGATGTAGTGTTCAATGATTTCATTAGTTGTGTATAACACCCAGCGGTCATCTTCTGTAGTTTTAACCTCACACAGGTGCAGCCCAGCCCCCAGTCAGACATTTATTGGAGAGACTCCACTTAAACTTCTGCCCTCTCCCATGCATCTCCCTTTTTCCCTTGCCATGGTCCCCAAAGTCCAGCCACTGCAGCAGTCCTAAACTCTCATCTTTGCTTTTACAGTTCAGTGATCCCATCCTACTGGTCCCTATATCACTGTCAGGATACTGTCACCAGGAAGAAAGCTGCAGTGATCATGGGACTTCCCTAGTAAGTTTCCCTCCCCCAGGGATAACAGAGTTTTACCAGCTGTGGTCCAATTCCTGAAAACTATTGACAAGTATTATGCCCAGTTTTATGTTTGTTCATGGCAGGAGGGCTGGTGTGGTCCCAGTTACTCTATTATGACTAGAAGCTGAATTATCTCTGTTTGCCTTTATTTTATCTAGTTATTCCATTTAAGCATTTGATTTTGTAAGCCATGAAAAAAAGTATCTGAAATATAATGGAAACATGGGCTTAGGGTTTTTTTTTTTTTTTTTTTTCCCAAAAAGATATTGAATGTTAGGACTTGGATCTTGGAAGAAGGCTGTGAAGGACTATTGAATTTTCTGAAGCAGGAGAGGTTTATGCCAATTAATGAAGCACACTGAGATCTTGGTTGTGAGAACTCTAAACAGCCGTGAATGAGTTATGAGCCATAAGGTAAACCGGTCTTCACAAAACCCAAAGCACTGTAACTTTATATCCAGTTTTATGGTTTGTTCATTTGTTTCTATTTTCTATTGCTTGTTTAACTGCTTATGTTTGATGATATGGTTTCAGTTCTTCAGGGTCTATGAAGTAAACCCAGTTTAGAGATCAGGCATTTCATGCTCTTCTGAATTTAATCCTCACCAGAGGAAACTTCTCCACTGGCATGGACTCCTCAACTGGCAGCTGGTGTAGAGGCTACACTGTCATAGAAAGAAAAGCTTAAAAAAGGGGGTAACCCCCACTCTTCTACCGGCACAATTAGTCTACCTTGTATAACATGCATATTACAAGAAGAAAAGTCTTCCAGGGTTTTCCATCCTTAAATATTCATGGTAGGTATTTTTTGCTCCTAGGACTTTCTCTTGACCAGATACTGGCAGACCAGCTCTCCAAAAACCTGATCTGCCTCTTTTTCTATCAAAGTGGACTGCTCAGGTATGGGACTTACTGCTCAATCCTATAATATTTACAGTTCTCATTCAGAACTTGAGAGAAGGGTTGTAATGGAAGTAGTTTCTCATTTATTCTGTTACTACTGTGAGTTCTACTGATGACTTTCTGAATAATGAACAAACCTAGAGTTTGGGGGATAGATGTTGTGGCCATGGTTTGTTGTTGTTGTTGTTGTTAGATTTAGATTGCTGATATTTTGTTAAGGATTTTTACACCTATGTTCATGAGGAGTATCGTCTCTAATTTCCTTTCAAGTAATATCATTCTCAGCATTTGTCTCAGGATTATGCTGGTCTCAGAAAACAAGTGAAGGCTTTCTTCCATCTCTTTTGTAAAAGAGCTTATGTAATACGGATATCTATTTTTCTTGTTTGATAGAATTCACCAGTGAACCCATTTGTGCCAGTACTTTTCTTTGTGGGACATGTTTGATAACAAATTTAATGCAAACAAATTTTCTATTTCCACCTGAGTTACTTTGGGAATGCTGTGTTTTTCAGGGAGAATATTTGTTTTATCTCCGGCATAAAATTGCTTATAATATTTTTTATTATCAATTTGGTTTCAGATGGATCTGTTATGATATTTTCTTTTTAAATTTTTAAAATCAGTCAGTTGTATATTCTTGATCTCTTTATTCTTAGTAATCTGTTTAAAAACTCAACTTTTGATTCAATTTTGCTAATGTCATCTATTGTTTGATTTCTATTTCATTATTTTCTGTTCAGTTCTTATCTTCATTATATCCTTACTTTTATTTAATTTAGTTTTAATTTGCTTACCATTTTTAGGTTCATCAGCTAAAAATAAGGTTACTAATTTTACTTTTTTCATTTTATTTTATTTTATTTCTTTTCAATGTTCCAGAATTATTAATTTTAAAATCATTTTTATTTACATGTGTTCATTTAATGCTAAAAATTTACTTCTAAGTATTTCTTTATAAAATACCACACATACTATTATGCTGTGTTTATGTAATTGACTTTGAAATATTTTTAAAATGTCCTTACTATTGTCCTTTGAACTATAGTTTATTTTAAATTCAATTATCAAAGTTTTAGGACTTTTAAAAATACATATTTTACATCGTCACTAGTTTCTAATTAAATTCATTGGGTTCAGAATATATAGTGTTAGTATTTTTTAATATATTTTTAAGTTATTAGGACTTATTTCCTGACCAGCATACGGTTTACTTTGGTGAAACATCTATGTATACTTATATAGTATACATATTTGGTAGTTTATGCATTATTTGTCTTATTGTACTGATATTTTGTTTACCTTTTCTTCTAGTTACCAAGAGATATTTTTTAAGATTGAATTAATTTATTTATTTGACAAAGAGATCACAAGCAGGCAGAGAGGCAGGCAGAGAGAGAGGAGGAAGCAGGCTCCCTGCTGAGCAGAGAGCCTGATGCAGGGCTCTATCCCAGGACTCTGGGATCATGACCTGAGCCGAAGGCAGAGGCTTTAACCCACTGAGCCACCCAGGCACCCCAAGAGATGTTTTTTAATATCCCCAGAGATAATCATGTGCTTGTCTATTTCTCCCATTATTTTTTGCTTTATGCATTTTGAAGCTTTGGTTTTTGTTATAAATATATTAATTGTGTTGTCTTCCTAGTGAACTTCCTCTCTCATTATGAGTTTCACGGTTTATAATATGCATCCAGCAGTTATTTTGTCTTATATAGTCATTCCATCTTCCTTATGTTTACTATTTGCATTGTCTATATGTTTTTATTATTTTATCTCCAACCTATCTTCATCTCTTATAGACTTCATAATTGAACCCAGCTTTGTAATCCAGTGTGATGATCTCTGCCTTTTAAGTGGAATATCTAGTCTTCTCACACTTAATATTATTTGGTTTATGTCTTTTGCTATTTTTTTTTACCTCTCCCTTTTGCTTTTCTTTCTCTCTCTCTCTCCACCCCCTTTTTTGGGTCTCTATCTTCTGTTTTTCTTTTTAGTTAACAGACTATATTGTTTTATTATAGTTTTGTGATCAACTTTCTTTTATCATTTAGTTAATAAAAGTCTGCAGCAATGGGTACTCTTATCACCGTTTGTATAAAAAATTTTTATTTTTCACTTATTTTTAGATTTGTGTTTTTTTCCAGATAGGATTCTAGTTGGTAGTTATTTTTCCCCCTCCCTTTCAGTACCTTAAAGATGTCATTCTATTGTCTAGTGTTTTCCATTATTTTATATGAGAAGAAAGTATCATAATTGCTAGTGATCTATAGGTAATATGTCATTTTTCTTTGGCTAGTTTTAAAGATAGCTCTTCATGTTTGATATAAATCAGCTTAACTATGATATGCCTAAGTGTGCATGCATGTGTGTGGGGAATGGGGTGGCATGCAAGTTTTACATTAAAAACCTGTTGGGTCTGGAAGTTCATTTATCATCAAATATTTTATTTTTTAACTTCTGCCAGTTTTTCCTCTCCTCCTTTGCTAGGACTCTCATTACATAATTTAGATTGTGATACTGTTCCACAGGTCACTGTAGTTCTGTTCATTTTTTCAATTAGAAAATTTAATTTAGGATAATTATAAATTCATATACAGTTTTAAGAAAAACTGCAGAGAGATCATGTGCATCCTTTACACAGTTTCCCTCAATGGTAATGCAAAACTTGTACAGAATCACAACCAGGACATTGACATTGGTTACATTCAAGTTACAGAACATTTCCATCAGCACAGCTTTCCTGATGTGTCCCTTTTATAGCCATACCCACTTACCCTCCCACCTTATCCCTGGCAACTACTAATTTATTCTCATTTCTAAAATTCTGTCATTTTAAGAATGTTACATAAATTAAACCATACAATATTTCTTCTTTGGGGATTGATTTTTTCCAATCAGTATAATTATTTGGAGACTCAGGATGTTGAGTGTATCAAGACTTCATTCCTTTTTATTGTAAGAAGTTTCCCATGCTACAGATTATAGATTATAGATTGTTTAATCATTCACTTGTTGAAGGATATCTGGGTTATTTCTAGTTTTTGAGTTTTGCAAAGAGTGCCACTATAAATATTCACATACTTTCTTTCCCCCTCTCTTGGTCAATATACAGTTTTACCTATCTTACAAGAGTGCAATTGTTGGGTAATGTATGGTTTTTAATTTTTTGTTTTGTTTTAGAAGCTGCCAAACTGTTCTCCAGAGTGGCTGTACATTTTATATTTCTACCAACAAAATAGTCTCTGTCTTTGTAGTAGTCCTTTGTCAGTCATATGGTTCACAAATATTTTCTCCCAGTTCTGTAGCTTTCTTTTTCATCCTGTTAGGATGCTTTACAGAACAAAATATTTTAATTTCAATTAAATACAATTTATCAATTTTTCTGGTATGTATATTTCCTTTGGCATTAAATTTAAGAACTCTTTGCTTGCCCTAGATTCTAACTATACATTTTCTAAACATTTTACTGTTTTATGTTTTGTGTTTGCTGTCATCCATTTTTAATTAATTTTTGTATATGATTGACATTTATGTCAAGGTTCATTTATTTTTCTGCCTGTGGATCTCCATTTGCTTCTGTACCATTTGTTGAAAAGCTATCTTTCCTCCATTGAATTGCTTATGGACCTTGTCAAAATTCAGTTAGGTATATCTGTGCTATTCATTTGCTTTCTGGGTTCTCTCTTCTGTTCCACTGATCAGTGTGTCAGTTTCTCAACAGTTTTGATTACTGTAGCTATATAGTAAGTATTGAAAAAAGATTGATTAACTCCTCCCACTTTAGTCTTCATTTTTTCCAAATTGATTTAACGTTCTATTTTCTTTGTCTTTCCATAGAAATTTTAGATATCTTGCCTGTATCTATAAAATTTTGCTGGAATTTTGGTAGGAATTAAATTAAACTTCTATATCAGTTTGGAAAGAATCAATATCTTTACTGTGCTAAGTCTTCCAGTCCATGAACACAGTAGTCTTTCTATTTATTTATTTGTTTATTTATTTTTCTACATTTATTTAGGTTATTTCTTTTTTCAGCATTTTGTAGTTTTGAACATATAAATTCTGAACCTGCTTTGTTTACAGTGAGATTTCATCATTCAAGAAATAGCTTTTCACTTAACACTTATATTTTTTAGCCTCTTAACTGATTGCCAACCCAAGCTCCATACTCTACCTTCCTAATTTATATTTATGTCTTTCATCTGTTATCATCTCCTCTCATGTCATTTTTGTATGGGTTTATATCATTTTTTTAATACCTCTGCTGTTAATTTCATTAATAGCAAAAACATATATTTAAGCCACTAGGAAAAGTCATTTTGAATTTGATTCTATTTTTTTAATTTTTTTAAATTTTTTTAAAGATTCTATTTATTTATTTGAGAGAGAAAGAGTGAGCCAGAGAGAGAGGGAGGAAGCAGACTCGCTGCTGAGCAGGGAGCCTGATACGATGCCAAGCTCAGTCCCAGGACCCTGAGATCATGACCTGAGCCAAAGGCAGATGCTTAACAAACTGAAGTACCCAGGTGCACCAAATTTTATTCAATTTTCATACCACATTCTTATAATTTTGAATTTAAATGCTGATATTAAATATTTAAATCAAATGTTTAAATCAACTTAAATGTAATCAAATAAAAATTTAAAAGTTGAACATAATTCCATTAAAAATTTTAGAGAATAGTAACAGCGTTGAGAATTAACACTTGAGGAAATATATATATATATATATATATATATATATATTAAGATTTTATTTATTTATTTGACAGAGAGAGAGATCACAAGTGGTAGAGAGGCAGGCAGAGAAGAGGGGGAAGCAGGCTCCCCACTGAGCAGAGAGCCCGACGCCAGGGACCTGAGATCTCAGGACCTGAGACCATGACCTAAGCCAAAGGCAGAGGCTTAATCCATTGAACCACCCAGGTGCCCCAACATTTGAGGAAATAGTAAGTGCCATTCAAAGCTTCATTAAAGATGATAAAATATATATGTAATAGTTTGTTAAAATCAGTTTCTCCATTTGGTGTATTTGGCAAATTCATTTCTTCATGAATTGGTTTTCATGAGTCAGGCTTTTAAAGGATGATTTTTCTTTCTTGTTAATTATCTTGTATCATTAAAAGTTGCAAGGAGGGAGGGTTTTTTCCCCATTCCTTACTTGGAATTCAGGGTGAAAAACATGGTGCAAGGGGTCTTGCCAGTACAGAACTATCCCAAATAAATAAAAACTAGCAGCAGAATATGGTTAGGCTGAGAAAGAAGTATTTAATGTCCTGTATTTGGCTCCTATGTGATATAGAAGGGATCTACAGTTCCCTGCACATCTCAGAGAGGACACAGAAGGATACTGACACAAAAGGATACATGGTACAAACATGGCAAGAAGAAAAATAGACTTCCATGTAAGGTAGTTAGGTTAGGGTATGAATAGAAGTTAAATCTGGGAGTCAGAGTACTTTGCAGCTAAGATAGAGCTGAGATTGCACACAAGTAGTGAGATAAGATTAGGAGGCCCTTACTTAACTGAAATGGACCTTAGTTTTGGGTCACAGACTCCAAAGGTTGTGACAAAAGCTTGGATCCCTGTCCTGTATACCTGGATGACATCTAGGGGAAGAGTTGGAAAAGAAAAAGAAAATTATATAAAAACTGAGCAAAGTTCCAAAAGAAGCTGAATTTTATGTATTCATTTACTGATTCATTCACTGACACATTGATTCATTCAAGTAACATGTATCAAGAATCTAAAACATAATAGGCACCATTCTTTGCTCTAGGATGCAGAAAGAAGCCCACTATCTCATTGACGTTCCTTATCTGAAAGAAACTGATTAGGCCGGAAGTGACTGAGATAATTAACAAGTTTTAGGTTATTGTTCAGACTATCTGGAGGTAAAATTTTAGCAGAAAGTTTTATAGGCTAGAGAAAACTTTTAAATACACATTTTAGCATCTTTATTGCATTGTACAACTATAATTACATCAGATTCCACATTATATTATAGTTTTGAAGATAAGGATTGTCTTATTCATTTACTTAATAAATATTTATAAGGCACCTATGGTGGCCCAGGCAGTATTCTAGTGCCAAGGATCCAACAGTGAATAATTCCATATTTATATTCCTCTTGCCTAGCATATGGCAAATACTAAATATCTGCAAAAAGAACCAAAGGTAATGATTATTGCTCTACTGCCTATGTACAGTTTCATGTAATAAGATGTGTGGGGATGTCCTTCACTATTAGAACATTCTACACAGGACTTCCATGAGTCCAAGAGTCCAAGACTTGAGGTTTGCTAGGTCTCCTGTAACTCCCATACTGATCCACTCCCATCCTAGGACGTGCCAGCAAAGAAAGGATTTTGCACACTCGTGGACTCCAATCTGACCCATGTATCATAACATGCAATGCATACTTGTATTTAGTTTGGATATATCATAGATATCTGAGTCTACAAGCATGTTGTGTCTTAAGAGGAATTTGTAGTTTTCAAGGTTACATACTTCATGCGAAACTTCTGGGTTATTTATGCTACTGAAAATAGTGACATTAAATCAATTAGAAGATGTGAAGAAATATTCACGTGTGAAACATTTTAAACTGACTTCTTGAGACTTGGCCAAGTCTTTAAACAGTAATGATTGTCATTTTTATGGATATTTGACTAATTGGTAAGTCATTAACTCAACAAAACTTTATTCAAAAGCTACTACTTGCACAACAGTGAAGTTCTATAAATGCATTAAGAAATATTTAAATTTGCAAATTGGTCAAATTTCAAAGTTACTACTTTTTCAAAAATTTTTTCTGCATTTATATTGCTTTCAAATTTTAAGGTACCTAATTTTTCCCTTAATTCTGGCATTCTTGGATTTAATAGGAAGTTTTCGTGATTTCTTGATTTACTTTCTTTATTGTATCTTTTGTATACTTTTGTCATTTCTCTTCTCAGGATTTTTAAAGCCTTCCCCTTTAGAGTCTAGTTCAATTTATTAAATTCACTTTCAGTGGATATTCGGAAGTGGTTACCTTACCATTTTTCACTCCTCTTTTTGTCTTCTCTTTCCTTTTCTTCCTCTTCCTCCTCAAGTGTACTTCCAACTTGGGAGAATTCGTAGGCTCTGGCCATGCTGCAGTTTACATCTGTCACTACTACTGCAGCCTCCAGCAACTTTTTATTAAAGCCAGTGATGTAGTGGGCACTTTGGCCAAAGCTGTCCACATGATGGATAGGAGCACGTCTCGAGGGGCCTTTCCCTTGCAATGAGATGAGATTGGCTGATGTTGGGAGATGAAGCCTTTCCCCTCTAGGTCAGTGCCTGCAATCCATTCCAAGTCAGAGGGGAGAGGAAGTTATTACCAGCCAGTGGCTGTTTCGTGGTCACTGGGAATTCTATGACTGGGAGAGTCTCATCCCTCTTTTCTCTCTACAGAACCACAGTTCCTATCAGCTAATACTAGTGACCATGGTATCTGTCTCAGAGGAGGTGCCCTGGGCAAAATGAACTGGAGTCAATTAACTAAATCTTGACCTGCAGTGGAAAGTGAGGCAGATAATTATACTCTTTGGTTTCCTTAGGTATAAAATGTAGTAGCACCATTGCCTTACAGGAAGATGTCCAGACATCTAAACTATAGAAGCACAACTTTGAACCCAGAAATAAGTAAAGATGGCTCCAAAGAAATAAGGAAAAGAGAATTACAAAGCTCATGTACTTTATTCCACATACACAAAAGAGAACTCATTCTCAGGTAAATTGTTTTTAGTCTTTTTTGAGAAAAAAGAGAAAAAACTAATAGTTATTGAGCACTTACTCGGTACCAAGGAGTTGAAATCTGTTATCTCAATATGATAATATCAATGTCAGCTGCTGTTTACTTTTTACCATGTCACAAGCATAGTCAAGATGTGTTAATATCTGTTATTTCATTTTATCCCCCCAAATGTCCCATGATATAAAGTTTTGTTTTATAATTCTCTTTAAGAGATGAATAAACTGATTGTGAAAAAGGTTAAGAAATTTTAAAAAAAAGTGAGGAAGTGAATTTCAAGAATTTGAGCGCCTTGCTCAAGGCCATACTCTTAACGGTTATGCCGCTCAATGCCAAAACGCATGCTTTTGCTTCTTCACCAGAAATTTGAAGTGTTTTAAGAGGTACAGGCTACAGGCAGAATGGCCAGATAGAGATTCACAATATTAAAAAGAAAAAAAAAAAGAAAAGAAAAAAAATTGAACTAATGACATAGGAGAAGAAAATGGAGGCAGGAAAACCGTAATTCAGAGCTTTTCCTTGGGAAGCATGTAATTACTGGGAGCATTATTCTTTCAGAGCATGGCTAACTAATATTCATGGCAATGACATTGAGGTACCCAGAAATGGTTCATTTTTTTTTCAATATAACTTAGTCAAGAAAGATAGAAAAATTGCAAATACAACTTTCATAAAGAAAAGTTTTGAACTCCAAATTGCACTAGAAATTTAATTCACATGCTGGGGAGCTTTCCACACAGGAATAAATTTATGTTTATAAAAACAGATTATAAACATACAATATATTGTATTTCCTGGATGTGTGTGATTGGGTTAATAGAGCTTAGAGGGAAACTTGAGCTCTATTGCAATATAGACCCCCTTACTGACAATGCTATGTAGTGTAGTTAATCTTAACTGATGTGCAGCAAATTATAAATAGGGAGTTGTTGTGCTAGAGATTTAGGATAATTTCTGTTTTTTCCATAAAAAGTTTACTTACAGAAAGACATGCAGCACTGTCTCCACCATGTTATTATTCCTAATTTCCTCCAAAATGAAATTCCACAGTCACCAATGTGAATATACTATGTTATAATTCTTCTCAAAAATAATAGATGTTCGGTAAATGCTTGTTGGACAGATTCGTTGGTGAATGGTACATACATACATACATACTCATGCATTGCCTTTCTTAATATCAAGAATTCTTTTTACCTAAAAAGGCAGATGAGATGATATGGTCTGAACTTGGTCTCATTAGCAGTTTAGTCTCACTCGTGAAATGAAGTCACTGAGTACAACATCACTGTGATCATAGTTGCTGGATGTCTATTTCCAGAAAAGTAGAGTGCAAGTTTGGAACCAACATAGTCCTGGGTCTCTGGTAGCTCATAACCAATGATAGAAATATTGCCAGAAATGAAATTTAGACATTTGAGCCAAATGGGTATGTAGCTTACTAAAATTCTCCTGCAGGTGAAAATATAAATACTTTCTACAGTATTATAATGTAGTGTAATGCTCATGAAGAGTCATATGATTTTTGTAATTTTTATGATAATTATAATTTTTATTTTTATATTTATAACTATATTATTATATAATATATAATATAATATAATATATAATATATTAAATATAATATATATTTAATAAAAATAATTATAAATAATATAATATATTATTATAATATATAAAATTTTTATTTTTATTTTTATTATTATAAATAATATAATATATTATATATAATATGTTATATATATAATATATTTTTTATTTTTATTAAAATTATAATTTTTATAATTTTTAAATTTATTTACAGCATAACAGTATTCATTGTTTTGCACCACACCCAGTGCTCCATGTAATCCGTGCCCTCTCCAATACCCACCACCTGGTTCCCCCAACCTCCCATCCCCTGCCCCTTCAAAACCCTCAGATTGTTTTTCAGAGTCCATAGTCTCTGATGGTTCACCTACCCTTCCAATGTCCCTCAACTCCCTTCTCCTCTCCATCTCCCCTTGTCCTCCATGCTATTTGTTATGCTCCACAAATAAGTGAAACCATATGATAATTGACTCTCTCTGCTTGACTTATTTCACTCAGCATAATCTCTTCCAGTCCCGTCCATGTTGCTACAAAAGTTGGGTATTCATCCTTTCTGATGGAGGCATAATACTCCATAGTGTATATGGACCACATCTTCCTTATCCATTTGCCCATTGAAGAGCACCTTGGTTCTTTCCTCAGTTTGGCAACCGTGGCCATTGCTGCTATAAACATTGGGGTACAGATGACCCTTCTTTTCACTACATCTGTATCTTTGGGGTAAATACCCAGTAGTGCAATGGCAGGGTCATGGGGAAGCTCTATTTTTAATTTCTTGAGGAATCTCCACGCTGTTCTCCAAAGAGGCTGCACCAACTTGCATCCCCACCAACAGTGTAAGAGGGTTCCCCTTTCTTCACATCCCCTCCAACATATGTTGTTTCCTGTCTTGCTAATTTTGGCCATTCTAACTGGTGTAAGGTGATATCTCAATGTGGTTTTAATTTGAATCTCCTTGATGGCTGGTGATGATGAACAATTTTTCATGTGTCTGATAGCCATTTGTATGTCTTCATTGGAGAAGTGTCTATTCATATCTTCTGCCCATTTTTTGATATGCTTATCTGTTTTGTGTGTGTTGAGTTTGAGGAGTTCTTTATAGATCCTGGATATCAACCTTTTGTCTGTACTGTCATTTGCAAATATCTTCTCCCATTCCGTGGGTTGCCGCTTTGTTTTCTTGACTGTTTCCTTTGCTGTGCAGAAGCTTTTGATTTTGATGAATTTTTATAATGATTGAAATTTTAACCACCACATTTCCACTCAGTAAAGAAGGTTGGAGTGTATTCTGGACATGATATTTTTCATATGGACATTTAAATAAGGTTTTTGAAAATGCACTAACAATACAATGAAGTGCTCTTATATCTCACCACTTTTTGCAATGCACAGAGTAAGTTTGATTCTGTGTTCAACTCTTTAAATCTATATTCAAATAACCTTGTTCAAATTTTTATTAAAATGCTTTATTCAGGATCATAAATAATTTTAAATATCAGTTATAAAAATGACCTTGTTGAGCCTCTGTAGAAGTCATGAGCATTTCTAAAGAATCATTGGAAGTCCATGACAATGGAGATCCAATCAATATTAGGTCTGCTTAGCCCACGCATCCACTAGAAGTACAAAGTCATTTTTCAGAATATTGTGTTTCCAAACTCCTCATTGGGGAAAAGTTTACCTCGTTGGACTCACTGTCCTCTCAGTGCTATTACCTATATCTATGTCTAGCTCTTCTCAGGATACTTTCAGGGCTGTGATCTCTATTATGTTTCTGAGGTTCACTGTCTATTTCTAACCTTTATAAAACTTTGAAATAATATAATGAATTCAAAGGCTAATATGGATTTTAGTAACAAAGGAATTCTTATTTCCCTTATGAGGCATAAAGAAACATTCATAAAGACTTTCACAGATAAGCCCCCTTTTATGTTAAAATGTCTTCTCCAGTCTCCTAGGAGTTCCCACTCTTATAGTAACGAAACAACGTACATTTTATGGTAAAAGATCAGAGCTATTACCAAGAAGAACAGAAGAGAACAGCACTGCCTGCTTTACTTTCTCCTCTTCAACTGCACCAGTGGCCTTTATAACCAGTTAACACAGAAGGAAAAAACACAAGCCTAGTTAACAGATGGATCTTCTTGTATAAAGGCACCAGAACAGGTGAGTGGCTGTTGTGTTAGAGGTCCACTCAGAGGGTGGCTCTGAAAGACAACGATGGAGGAAAATTCTTCCCCTGGACAGCTCTTCAAACAATACATCTGATTCTTCACTTTTTATGAAAGGGATGATTAGAGGTATAGATCCACACTCATTCATGGACAGAGACTGAGAAGTTGATCAGCTTATCAGGGAATTAGGAAGAACAAGCTTCAAAGATTAGTGATCAGGAAGTCCAGAGAAGAAATAAGTGGATGTACGCAACAAACTAGGAAGAAAAAATGATACTTAACATCTATGTAAATGTCTTCCTGAGAGCTTCCATTACAGAGGGATTTCTTGATAATCATGAATATAGGGATCTATCCTGAGCATGTCAGTCAGTTTTTCCCATAACCATTCCATTTATTCAGTAGGTCAAAGTACAGAGCACTAATTGCAGTAGGGATGGAGTTCATTCTTAGACCCCAAAATATGTATTTTCTTTTATATGGGTGATTTGAATGCCACCATTGGTGACTATTAATGAGTCAATAATAGTGACTGGTGCTGAGTTCCTCACATGGCACCATTCCCACAAAAAGACCAGCCAGCCTCCGGCAGAATGATTTTCCTAATCATTTTCATCGTGAGAATAGATTCATGTTCTGGATATGGCTTTGTCTTTCCTGTTTGCAATGCTTATGTCAGCAGTACTATTTTTGGACTTACAGAATATCTTGTTTTTCATTATAGTATCCACATAGCATCATGTCAGACCAAGGAACTAATTTCATGAGGAAGAGAAAATGGCCACAGACTCATGTCCATGAAATCTGTTTGTCTTACCACAATGCCCCATTTCCCAGAATTATCTGGCTTGATAGAATGATGAAATGAACTTCTGAAGATTCAGTTATTGCCTCATTTGGGAAACAACACTGTGAGACTCAAGTACTGTCCAAAGGATACATGACTTCAATGAAGTTGCAACATGTAGGATTTTGCTGCATTGCCATATCATACATCTCTGGGATTAGAGGTGTGAAGAGGAAGTAGCTCCCCTCATACTGCACCTATTAATTAACTAAAGGAGACTCCTTTATCTGTGAATTCATGTACCTTGTGGCTTTGGGGGTCTTTTGCCTAAGGAAAAAGTTCTTTGTCAGGAAATGGAAAATCTTCATGTTTCTCTTAAATTGGAATCTGAGAGTACCATTTGGACATTTTGGGCTTCTTTGTTTTTTATTGAAGTAGAGTTGACATACAATGCTATATTAGTTTCAGCTGTACAACATAGTGACTCAGCAATTCTATGCATTACTCAATGCTTGGGCTTCTTATCTTGTGGAATGGATAGATAGATATGAATTCATTTTATTAGCATGATTGATCCTCTTTACCATTTTACTACTACACAACTTGGACAAGAAGAGCTATTTCCAGAGCCCAGGATATTCACCAGAAAACCTTGTAATTTCTATGACAAGTGGCAAGAGGAAATGCTAACAGAACCATAACCACAGGAACATAAAGGACTTGGATCATATGGAAAGTTTTGGGTATTCTATCAGGTAAATAACATCAAGGAACTGAAGTGCTGTCTGAGAGTAAAAAGGACATGGAATGGAAGTCATTACAATCCTTGGCCTTAAAACCATACATGAAATGGTGGCTATAGCAGCTTTCATGGAAGTCAATTAATTCCTCCATTTCGTGTGTCATTTAGGAAGTATACATTACAGTTTAGGTTTCATATGTGAGAATGATTTTATTGACACAATAGTGACAAAATGGTGGCTCATAGGATTCTGAGATTCAGAGGTAAGCTATTGAAGAGGTAAGCTTCCTATTACAAGTGAAGAAGATACTGCCAGATCCATTCTTTTCCTCTCTGTTTTGTGCCTGGCAGTGGTATCTGAAGATCTCCTCACCTGAGCTGCCTGACCCTCTGGCCACTAGGTGGGTTTGACAAGGGAAGAACACAAAGGAGAGCACAGTATAAGAGGACAGCAAAAACCTGGATATTTATCCCAGCACCCCTTCCTGGACTCCCTCCTTGCTTCATTGTGTTACTGGCTGTAGCTGCTGTCTAGGATTATAATGCCTACTAGTTGTTCCCTCTTTTAAGGCACCAAGGTTTTTCTGTACTTTGCAAAGACATTCCTCGTCAGGGTTTACGATGGCTAATAATTTCCCATATTTTCTAGATGCTATGAGTTTTACCATTCTTAGCTGATTTCTTTACCATTGACCACTGTGCTATTAATAGTTTCTTCTTAATTAAATACATTGGATATGTTATCTCCTTCCTGTCAATATCCTGACTGACACACAATTACCATATACCAGGCATAAGGATACAAACAACTCTCTGGGTGCACCTTGACAAAATGTTAATCTCTTGGTACCATGGTTTCTTCATCTTTAAATGAAGCACGTTGTGAAGATAAAAATAAGATGGCATATTTGAAATGCTTAGAAGTAGTCTCTGAGGGCACCTGGGTGGCTCAGTGGGATAAAGCCTCTGCCTTCAGCTTGGGTCATGATTCCAGGGTCTGGGATCGATCCCTGCATTGGGCTTTCTGCTCAGCAGGGAGCCTGCTCCCCACCCCCTGCCCACCACCTGTGTCTCTGCCTACTTGTGTTCTCTGTCAAATAAATTAAATCTTAAAAAAAAAAAAGTAGTAGTCTCTGGCTTTCCAATAAGTCACAACTCTTATTGTCATTACTAGCATAATTAAAATGACCAGCAGCATCCTCAATAGCTTTATTATTATTGGTGATCAGTGATATTGGTAAGAATTATTACACCATATTTTCATCAGCATTCCTGAGGAAAGTAATCTTTTAAAATAATATTGTTATCAGACATGTTCAAATTGGTCCTTATATTTGGTAGAGCCTTCAGTGTCATCCAATTTGAGAGGACCTTTACAATGTGGAAGAATCTGAGTCTATTTTTTTCAAGACAGTGAGTGCAAGGCCTATATGGTCCACTAGGGCTGAAGCAGGTGAAAAGAGAAAAAATAATAAATCTCAAATGATCCTCCTGTTTCAACCACCTTTATCAACTTTATAATCATCTTCTCCAACTCACTGAGTATATTCAAAAATATCTCTGAACCAACAGGAGAGTGCATCATCTTTATTTTTCATATATATGTAATGTATACATTATAAATTTATATTCATAAAGATATATATTTCATATTTTCTCCCATTTTCTAGGACATCCATAGAGGTAGCAGGAGATTACTGAGTTTTAAAAATATATTAGTGAGGTATAATATATGTAAACTGTACATATTTATAGCATAGAATTTAATATTTTTAAGTACATGTACACTCATGAAACCATCACCGTGATCAAGAAGCATATCATCACTCTCAAGACTTTTCTCCAGTACTCTTTATAATCTGTCCCTTCTACCCTTCCTTCCCCCAACCTTCATCCACAGGAAACCACTGATCTTCTTTCTATTATTCAATAAATTGAATTTTATGTAATTTATACAAATTGAATCATACAGTCAATCAATTGAATCATACAGTATGTTCTCTTTTTTGTTTGAATCATTTACTTTTGCATAATCACTTTGAAAAAAATCAGTCTTATTGCATGTATCAATAGCTCACTCCTGTTTTATTGTTGAGTAGTATTCTATTTTATAGGCATACTATAGTTTATTTTTGCATTCAACTATTAATGGATATTTGGGTTGTTTCCAATTTAAAGCTATTTCAAAAGAAGCTATTTTGGAGGGGCAAGGAGTGGAGGGTTGGGTGAGCCTGGTGGTGGGTATTAAGGAGGGAATGTATTGCATGGAGCCCTGCATATGGTGCATAAACGATGAATCTTAGAACTCTGAAAAAATTAAATAAAAATTGAAAAAAAAAGCTATTTTGAAAACTCTTGGTATAAGTCTTTGTGTGGTCATGGTAATCATTTCTCTTTCATAAAAACATAAGAATAGAATGACTGGACCATATACTACATGTATGATTAACCTTTTAAGAAATTGTCAAACTGCCTTCCAAGGTTATTGTACCAGTTAAGATTCCCAGGAGTGGTGCATGTGAATTCTAATTTCTCCAGGTTCTTACAACATTTGGTATGTTCAGTCTTTTCCAGTTTAGCCATTGTAACATGTATATAGTGGTATCATATTGTAGTTAAATTTTCAATGATGTTGAACATCTTTTCATGAGTTCATTTGACACCCATATGTCATAAATGTCTGTTTTAATCTTTGAAAATATATAGATTTTAGTTTTCTTTAAGTATTCAAGATACAAATCATTTCTCATATATAAGGTTTGCAAATATTTTCTTCCAGTCTATAGCTTATCTTTTCATTTTCTTCCCAGTATTTTTGAAGAGATTTTTTTTTTTTTACAAATTCTATTTTATCTTTTTTAAAAATGGATCTTGCTTTAGGTGTTATATCAAAGAAATATTTGCCTTATTCATGATCACAAATTTTGCCCTAAATTTCTTCTAGAGATTGTATAATTGTAAGCTCCACATTGATGTCAATGATCTTAGAAGTTTAATATCTGTTTGGAAGTATGACTCAAAGTTCATTTTTCTTTGCATATATATAGATATCTAGCTGTTCTAGACTGATTTGTTAAAAAAAGACCATTCCTTACTTTATGAATTTTCTTTGTGCCTTTATTGAAAATAATGTGTGTGTGTGTGTGTGTGTGTCTTGCTGGACTCTCTCTTCTGTCCCATTGATCTACTTTTCTATCATTGCACCAATACCATACTTCCTTGATTCTTAGAGCTTTGGATAAGTTGTGAAACAGAGTTCATCTTCAATTATTCTTCCTTTTCAAAGATATTTTTGGCTGGTCTAGGTCTTTTGTATTTCTATAAGAATTTAAGAATCAGTTCCCAATTTCTTCAGAAAAGCCCACTGAAAGTTTTATTGAGATTGCATTGAATCAAAAGATCAATTAGAAGAGAATTGGTATCTTAATACTATTGAGTTTTCTGACCCATAAATAGGATATATAATTCCATTAAAGTTTTTAATTTCAACAATATTAAAAAATGTATAGATCTCATATATTTTAATAAGATTTATTCCTAAGTAGTATATATGTTTTGATGCTGTGGTATTGTATTTTATTTCAATTTCTGACTATTCATTGCTACTATATAGGATCATAATTAATCGTTGAATATTATCTTTCTTTTTAAATTTTTTAAAAGATTTTATTTATTGCTTGCTTGCTTGAGAGACCTTGCTTTATTTATTGCTTGCTTGAGAGACCTCAAGCAAGGGGAGGAGGAGCACCAGGAGAGGGAGAAACAGACTCACCGCTGAACGGGAAGCCCTTCACTGGGCTCAGTCTTAGGACCCTGGGATCATGACCTGAAAGGAAGCCAGACACCCAAGTAACTGAGCCACCAGGCACCCAGATATTATCTTTCAATTCTGCCACTGTACTAACCTCACATATTAGTCCTAGTAGCTTTTTTCCTTAGTTCAAGGGGACTTTTGACATAGATGATCATGTATTTCGTAAGTATAGATTTACTTCTTCTTTTCCAGTCTACATGTGTTTTATTTGTCTTGGCCATATAGAAACTCCAACACAGAAGTGCATAAAAGATAGACATACTTGCATTTTTCCTCATCGTGGGAGAAAAACACTCTATCACCATTAAGTATAATTTTAGATACCAGTTTTTCATAGAAGTGCTGTGCCAAATAGAGGAATTATTCATTTATTTCTCATTTTCTGAGAGTATGTATCAAGAATTGTTTATTGTCAGATGCTTTTCTGAAAAACTGAGATGACAGCATATTTTTTTCTCTTTTAGTATGTTAATATGTTGAAGCACATAGATGGATTTTCCAGTGTTAAACCAACCTTGCATGATTGGGGTGAGCTGAATTTGATCATGATATATCATCTTTTCATATATTCTTAGAGTTGGTCTGTTAATACTTTTTGAGGATTTCCATATGTACAGGGATATTCTTGGTCTATAATTTTATTTTTACACATTAGGATTTTTTTTTTGCTCTTGGAAAACTGACCCTTTATCAATATGATGCTTCTCTTTTCAGTAGTGTTTTGCATTGTATATATTTTTCCTTCTTTTATCTTTTACTCTATATATGTCTTTAAGTGGGTTTCTTATACAAAGCAAAATCATTTTTTAAAAATGATTTAATCTAATAATATCTGTATTTTAACTGGTATTGAAGATCATTTATATTTAAAGTGATTATCATTATCATTGGATTATAGGATACCATCTTTCTAGGTGTTTGAATTTGTTCCCTTTTTCTCTATTCTTTTTCCTAGGGTTAATGGAGCTTTTTGGTTTTTTTTTTTTTTTATCCTACTTATTTCTATTTACTTATTATTTAAACTTTATTTAGGAAAAAAAGTTTTAATGGTTGCCCACGGGCTTACGAAATAAACTTTAAAGTAATCTTAATCTATTTTCAGATCATCATATAGTTAGTTCACTCATAGTATAAGGACTTTAAAACTGTTTATTTCTAATTTTTCTTTCAGCCCTATTCCTCATGTTATTATTATCAACAGTTTTACTTGTATATGTGCTATAAATATACAACAAACTTTTTTTTTTTTACTTTACACTATCCATTACCTTTTAGAGTATAAATAGGAATAAAACTAATTTGTCTTTGTTCCATTTCTGATGCTTTTCATCTCTTCATACAGATCCAATTTCTGACCTGCCTTTATAACTTAATTTAACATTTCTCATAGAATAATTTTTTTGGCAATGAATTCCCTATGTTTTTGAGAAATCTTGATTTTTCCTTTCCTTCCAAAGTATTGTTACACTAGGTAGAGAATTCTAAGTTAATAGTTTTTGTGTGTTTGTTTTTGTCTGTTTTTCCATTACACATCTATTCTAATGCTCTCCCAAACAAGTATTTCTGCTTCTACCCAAAATAGATTTTTTCTTATCCCTTTTCTTCTTTCCCTGCGACAGTAGGTTTCTCTCAGGCTCCCGTTTTTGTTGCCCACCACTTGCCTTCAGATTAAACCTTTTCCCCCATAATTCAGGTAGCTGCCTTTTGTATCTCTACAGTCTGTGTTTCTACCAGTGCCCATTTTAGGCTACACTTTTTATGATTCTTCCTCTACAGAGACATTTGGGCAATCAAATGTCTCATGGGTAGTTGGGTGTAGGTGGTGTTTGACATTCTCCCATCCAGCAACATAAGGGATTATGACGAATCTCTGGATTCTTCATATCCTACCTATGAAAGGAAGGTAGGATTCCTGCAAGAAAAGCCTAGAGCAGAGGGCAAACAAACCTTCCTCTGTGTTTACCCATCAGGAATTTTACACACGTAGCTAACCCACACTCAGCCTTTAGCAATCTTAAAATTTCTAGTTGAATCTTTTTAACAGTTTATATGGCATTTGGTGGTTTACATTCTAGGTAAGCAAATGTTTGGGTCCTGTTTCTTTTGTTTGTTTGTTTCAAGTATTTATTTAAATTCTAGTTAGTTAACATACAGTGTAATATTAGTTTCAGGAATAGAATTTAGTGATTCATCACTTACATATAAGACCCAGTGCTCATCATCACAAGTGCCCTCCTTCATACTCATCACCCATTTAGCTCATCCTCTTATAACCACCTCACCTCCAACAACCCTCAGTTTGTTCTCTATATTTAAAGAGTCTGTTTTATGGTTTGCCTCTTTTTCCCCCCATGTTCTCTTTCTGTTTCTTAAATTCCATGTATAAGTGACATCATAGGTATTTGTCTTTGTCTGACGGACTTATTTCACTTAGCATAATACACTCTAGTTCCGTCCATGTCCTTACAAATGGCAAGATTTCACTCTTTTTTATGGCTGGACATTTGGGCTCTTTCCATAATTTGGCTGTTGTCGATAATGCTGCTGTAAACATTGGGGTACAGGTGCCCCTTCGGAGCTCTACTTTTGTCTTTGGGGTAAATAGTAGTGCAATTGCTGGTTATAGGGTGAGGTCAATTTTTTAGCTTTTTGAGGAACCTCCATACTGTTTTTCAGAGCGGCTATTCCCAGTTTGCATTCCCACCAACAGTGTAAGAGGGTTCCCCTTTCTCTGCATCCTTGCCAACATCTGTCATTTCCCATGTTGTTATATTAGCCATTCTGGCAGGTGTGAGGTACTACCAGTATCTCATTGTAGGTTTGATTTTTATTTCCCTGATGATGGGTTATGCTGAGCATCTTTTCATGTGCCTGTTAGCCATCTGCATGTCTTCTTTGGAACAATGTCTATTTGTGTCTTCTGTGCATTTCTTAACTGGATTATTTGGGTTTTGAGTGTTGAGTTTGATAAGTTCTTTACAGATTTTAGATACTAAACTTTTATCAGATATAAATATCTTCTCCAGTTCAAAGGTTGCCTTTTAGTTTTATTGATTATTTCTTTTGCTGTGCAAAAACATTTTATCTTGATGAAGTCCCAATAGTTCATTTTTGCATTTGTTTCCCTTGCCTCCAGCAATGTGTCTATTAAGAAGATGCATTGGCTGAGGTCAGAGAGGTTTCTGCCTGTGTTCGCCTCTAGGATTTTGATGGTTTCCTGTCTCACATTTAGGTCTTTCATCCATGTTGAGTCTTTTTTTGTGTGTGGTGTAATAAAATAGTCCATTTTCATTCTTCTGCATGTGGCTGTCCAGTTTTTCCAGCACCATTTGTTGAAAAAACTGTCTTTTTTTTCCATTGAATATTCTTTCCTGCTTTGTCAGAGATTAGTTGACCATAGAGTTGTGGGTCCATTTCTGGATTTTCTATTCTCTTCCATTGATCTGTGTGTCCGTTTTTGTGCCAGTACTGTATTGCCTTGATGATTACAGCTTTGTAATATAACTTGAAAGCCAGAATCGTGATGTCTTTCATTTTGTTTTACTTTTTCAGAATTGCTTTGACTGTTCAGAGTCTTTTATGGTTCCATGCAAATTCTAGGACTGTTTGTTCTAGCTCTGTGAAAAATGATAAGGATTGCATTAAATGTGTAGATTGCTTTGGGTAGTATACACATTTTAACAATATTTTTGTTCTTCCAATCCATGAGCATGGAAGGTTTTTCCATTTTTTTGGGACGTCTTCAACTTATTTCATAAATGGTTTATAGTTTTCAAAGTACAGGTCTTTTACCTCTTTGGTTAAGTTTATTCTTGGGTGTCTTATAGTTGTGAGTACAATTGTAAATGGGATTGATTCCTTGACTTCTCTTCCTGCTGCATCGTTACGAGTGTATGGAAATGCAACCCATTTCTGTATGTTGTTTTTGTATCCTGAGACTACTGTATTCATGTTATCAGTTCTAGTAATTTTTTGGTGGAATCTTTCAGGTTTTCTACAGAGAATATCATGTCATCTGCAAAGAGTGAAGTTTTGATTTCTTCCTTGCCCATTTGGATACTTTTGTTTCTTTTTGTTTTCTGATTGCTGTGGCTGGGACTTGCAGTACTATGTCAAAAACAGCAGTGAGTGGATATCCCTGTCTTGTTTCTGATCTTAGAAAAAGAGCTCCCAGTTTTTTCCCACTGAGGATGGGTCCTATTTCTCCTTAAAAATTCCTGTCTCTCTTCATAATTTTGGTTAGTTGTTTGACCTGTGAACTGTATTCCTATTTTCTGGTATGTTTAGGAAAAGTCAGTCATTTGTGGTTCACCTTTTCTTTTTCTGTGTGTGAGTGATGTTCTTTCCCATTCTTTATATCTCTGAGCAGACACTGGAAGTCCCTAAGTTTCATTATATATAATTTATATAGAAAAAGTATTTATGCAACTTTCATATGTTTTTTGTATGTTTTTAAATATAAAATAGAAACATTGAACCTGACACCTAATCTAAAGACTAGAAATTACCAACATCCTTACATCTAAGGAGAGAGGATAGCACAGGACTGAGACACATAAGTAAGTGAATTAATGTTCATCTTTCTTTAAGAGGGTTAATAGTATCTGTAATTGGCATCTGCAAATGCCTAAACTTAAATATGTTTTTTAGAATAGAATAGAGGGCAAAATCATACTAGATCTGCCCAATGGCCAGTGCTTAAACCTTTTCATTTTGTCATTTTGTGCCAAAAGACCTAAGATTTAAAAAATCTGAATCTCATTTTAAATTCACCATCCCAATCGGCAGTTAGTGAGCTGGGAAAAGCAGCAAATTTTGGGTGATACCAAGAGTCCTTGTCAAACTTCGAAATTTCCTTCTTTGTGAAGAGAATTAGTGTCTTTGGTAACTATGTTATTCCCTACACTATGTTATTATCTGAAATTATATCCTGGGCACAATGTTCAATTGGAAGAGTATACTAGCTCCTTTATTACTTTTTTTTTTTTTTTGCCTTCAGCTTAATTTTTGAGTGATATAATTTTGTCTGGTCTATTGAATAAATAATTCCCTAACTTACAATCTTATTGATTAATAAATCATTTCACCCTGATTAGGAAAGCAGTACCTACTTTAAGGTGGGGGGGAGCATTTTATTAGCTTTCAAAATATTTAGGAAAGTGACATGGCTCCTCTCTTAGCTCCCTTCCCATTATATTAGCTCATTTTATTTTTTCTAATAGGGTCCAAAAAACAGTAATATGATAGGAAGTCATTAATACAATATAATCACAGCAGAAGATCAAACTCATCTCTTTCTCTTTGCATTGTCAAGTGTTTCAATATTTTATTTTATAATGTGATGACCAGAACTGATCATGGTAATCTAAGTGTGGATCTGACTAATGCATTGTATAATCAAAGATTTCCTTTCAGATTATGATTCTTTTACAGTCCCTGGCTTGTGCATGTCAGTCAGGACTAATGGAATCACCACACTGTAATATTATCCCCAAAAGAAATCAGGGAATGGATCAACTATGGGAGAGTGTCAGTAATGAATAGGGAGTGCCTGGGTGGCTCAGACAAAAGCAGCTGCCTTTGGCTCGGGTCATGATCCCAAGGTCCTGGGATCGAGTCCCACATATGGCTCCCTGCTCTGCCAGAAGCCTGTTTCTCCTTCTCCTTCTCCTCCTGCTTGCATTCCCTCTCTCACTGTGTCTCTTCCTGTCAAATAAGTAAATAAATCTTTAAAAAAATAATGAATAGGAAAGCCCAAGTTTGAGGTGTATTTCGTCACTTGCTTGTGCTTCAGTTTCCTTGTGAATGCCACAAACTCAAATGCCTATAAGATTTGGGAAAAAAGGAGGAAAGTGATAAAAAAAAAAACAGTGTAGGATTTAGAAGAGATTCAGGAAACTGGAAATCACTCTGTATAGAAGGGTAGTTCTCCCTTAGCTTCAGGTCATTGCTGCCATTCAAGAATGTAAGCCAGTCTTACCAGGGCAGGGGGGTAGCTAGGTGGAATATATATAATTTCTCAACAGAGGCAGGAGGTACAGATTTTCATAGAAAAGCTCTCATTTTTTTTACATGTGGAAGCTATTTCAAAACCTTATAACACAAGAGACTACAGAACAAACAAAGCAGTCTGCAGACACAATCACTTATTTGTGCCTACCTTATTATAGGGTCTCCAAGGATCCTTCTGGCTCTATCGTTTTGTGTTTAAAGATTGTGGGTCAGTATGGTTTTTAAAGGAATCAACTGAATTAATTGTTTAGGCTGAGACAATTTATAGAACCAGCAGCAGCCTTATCCAAAGGTACTAATTAAGTGTCAAATCTATGTTCAGGATACTTGAGAAGTTAAAAGGCATAGTCTTTCCTTTCAGGAGCATACAGGTTATTCATTGGCTCAACAAATATTTACTGGGTAATGAAAGGTCAATAGGAGTGAAATAATTCAATTTACCTTCCATTCTTCTCCAAACCTATCTATATTTTTTCACATCCTTGGTGCTCTCAGACCTCCACAGGCTGAGCCCAACCTACTTTTTTGTATATTCTTAAATCAACATTTTCAGCTTCCTTTGGGACCTTTCTCCATTAATTACTCCCTCAGCTTCTTGGTTTTTAAGTCCTTTTTGTCTCCACTTGCTCTTTATTCTCAATTAAAACTACATTTATGATTTATCACATATGAATTAATACCACACCTTCCACCACACCTGCCTCCCTGCACCCATTCATTTTCCCAATAAACTTTTCAGGTGAGCATTACAGGATAGTTCTATTCAGAGTCACTGCCTGTCCTGAAGGTGTTAAGAAGATAAGGGAGAGGTACAGTGATCGTTGGATAACAGGAGATGAGTAGTGAATTCATTTAATACCTTCCTCTCCAATAGCCCTTCGAGCAGGGAGGTGGACCCCTACAGGAGGCAGAGCAGGTAAGAGCAGTGGAGTCTTACTACCTGGATTTGAAACATAAGTGTGACACTGCCATTCTGTAGCTGTGTGACCTTGTGCAAGTTATTTGATCTCTTGTGCCTCAGCTCATCTGTGAAATAGTAGAGCTGTTGTAATAATAGAACTAATAGGGCTGCTATGCGAATTAGATATGTTAGAAATTTTAAAGTCCTTACAACTTACAAGACACATAGTAGACTCAATACAAATACCGAGAAATCATAATAGAGGTTCTTAGACTTTTTTTGTTGTTGTTGTTTAGATTTTATTTATTTACTTAAGAGAGAGAGGGAGCAAGACACAGAGGGCAGAGGAAGAGGAAAAAGAAGACTCCCTGCTGAGCAGGGAGCCTGACTTGGGGCTCCATCCCAAGATCCCCAGATCATGACCTAAGCTGAAGGCAGACATTTAACTGACTGAGCTAGCCAGGCGCCTCCTACAGGTTCTAGTCTTAAATGAGAAAACTGAGGTCTAGGGAGATTAAGGAAGGTCCCAGGGTTTAGTTAATGAACTGCAAAGCTGAGTATGCAACCCAGGCTGTGTAGCTGTGAAGCCCAGGCTTTCAGCCACCATGCTCTTCTGCTTCCCAACTATGCTATACTGCTTCAAACAAAGTAAAAACAACATTGCCATAAATAAAGGTCATATCAGTGGCATTCTATACATCTTAAATTAGTAATAACGGGCACTGTGTTATTAATTTCCATTCTCTATCCCTTGCTTAATAGAAACTTTTCATGATTTCCCTCCCCAGCAGTTTCAATAAGATGCTTGAAAATTTGTTTTGCTTTGTTGCAGATAATATGCTTACTAAGAGGCATTGTTTTCTTTATGGGGCCAGTTCTCCTTCTAAATGTTCAATGCCTTTCTGATTTTATGACTCAGAGTAGTTGATTGTTGACTCTTAACTCTTCCCTCCCACTCTCCAGGTCCTGCCTCTTGCCTTCTAGATTTCACTATATTTATTCCCAGAGAGACAAGCTTGGATTCTTGAGATAGGAAATGCTTTATGTAACCTATAGTTAGCTTGCTTATTGTCTTCTCCCACCCCTCCCAAATGACCATTGTTATAGTGTTATAATTTTTGTACAATAATAGAATTTCTCCAGCAGCTCTCCAATAGTGCCTGTGTAGGCCGGTGGTTGAACTGACCCAAGGTTTGGGTTTTGCAGAAGGAAAAGGAATTGAAGGGCTGGCAACGAATTGGTTAAAGTTACTCCTCATTTCTTCTGGGCTCAGCAGGCAAGGAAATAAAAAATGAAGCCATGAGTATAGGAGGAAATAGGAGGAGTAAGAGGCTGTTGGGTTCACTCAGGTGAAGCAGTGTTAAAGTGAGAGCAAGTGATGAAAGGGAAAGCTGGGGCTTTGTGCCGAGGACCTGGGGTGTAGAGCTGTAAGACCTCAGGGGCAGGGCCATGCAGGCCAACACAAAGTTCCAGGTGTACCTGTGGGAGTGTATTTCTGAAGTATCCTGTCAGTCTTCCCTCTCATATTGGCAGGTACATCCAGCCCAAGGCTACAGGAACAAGGTCCTTGTACTAATTAACTCTAGTGATTCTTCAAGGTTGTGCTTTCCTTCCTGCTCTTCTTTCACCTGGAGTTTTTGGTTTTGTCTAATAGCCACTTTCAGGGTGGGGAGAGTCTTTGTTACTTTATCATATTGTTTGTGGTCCTAAAAACCACATGTATCATTAATCCTTTTGATCAACTTCTTCCTGAGTCTCTGATACTCACTAATATTCTCAGTACTGTTCAGAGTCCATGGCCCACACTTGATTATCTTGGAGAGACTAGGAAGACATGTATCTGAGGTGAGGGACCCTAGAGTTTATGACATAAAAAGAGCTATAAAGTCACAGGCCTCCATCAGATCTACCGCAAGTGTGTTTTAGTCATTCACCATAACAGAAGATAGGGTACTGAAGAAGACTGGAACTAGGTTGCCAAGTCTTCACCAAATGTGAATAAATACCTCAGCCTTCTACAGAGAACACCAAAAAGGTTGTATAGTCATATAAATGGAGTCTCAAAAGAGGATTTTTTTTTTTTAATATAAGAATAGAAGAATGGCCAGGACAGGACAATGGGACCCTTGCAGAGATTATAATGCAAGAGAAAATGAACGGCCTGTGTTTGGGATTTGACCAATCCAGAGATGCATTTTCCAAATCCTAGACCAATGAATCAGAACCTCCAGGAACATTTGGGATTGTGACAATCCCATTGTAATTCCAGAGAGTATAAGAGGAAACAACATTTAGTGATGAGGCTGAGAATGGAGGAATGTTTGCTTACAAAGCAAGGAGATTTCAAGAGATGGGCATGGAGAAAGTGACAGGAAGAGAAAAGCTGAAAGACACAGAAATATGGCAGTGGCAATAATATGGAGGGAGTTGAACTCTAGCTTAGTGACATGCGGAGAAATTGGATTGATTTCTCTGGATAGCAAACTGGTACTGGTTGAAGAATTTTCATGAAGTTAAGACTGAAGTATTTGTTCATTAGTTAGATAAAATTTTGCTAAACTTTTTTTCTGGGATTTTTAAGGAGAGCTCTCCCTACAAAGAAAGGTCAACTTGCTTCCCAGTTGCTCAACGTTAGGATCCCAGCAGCTGGCAGAGGTGAAGAAGGTCAAAAGTTCATTTCGGTGGACTGGAAAGACCTCTAGTAGTCCTAGAAATCTACATTTGAATTTGGTTCTTTCCATAAGTTACTAAAAATGAAGCGCTGTTCCTTAAATTCTTAACTGCATAGGAGAGATTCATGGGGACATCCCTGCCGGAAGTCTTGGAACTGGAGCACCTGAGCTGGCTTAGGGACAGTGAGCCTGAGTAGAATGTTCCCATGTGGTGGGGAGATAGTTAGGAGCATTCCAGGTATATATTCCTTCTAGCCACTTGTTCTGATCAGAAGTCATCAGACAAAAAGGATCTAAGTAATATCCTTAACTTCCCTCCCCCTAACTCCAAAATGCCATGAAAAATTTTCCTGCCCCCCCCCATTTTTATTGGTATAAAATCCCAATGTTGGTTTAAAAAAACCAAACAACCTCTCCCCAGAAGTTTTAAAAAACACTCATTCAAGCTTTTCTTGGGCCAGCCCCAGAAAAACATTTCTATCTTGCTCATATTTTGCTATTTCTCCACCCCTGTATCAGTCTTGTCTTTACCCCTGAACCCACCCCATGCTCTAATTTGTCTACTTACATTTATGCAATTACAGAGATCCTCGTGTGCGGTGATATCAATCCCTCACAGCCCCCTTACCCTTGAAGTACCACTCATCCTTCATGGCCAAATGTATGTGCCACATTCTTCTTAAGCTTTTTTATGTACTCAAGTCAGAGCCAATTACTCTATTCAAGTTCCCATAGCACTTACTACCTCTAACTAGAATGCTTTCTACAGTCAACAGCAGTCGTGCTTTATGTTCCTTGTTATTTCATTAGATTAAAAGCCCTCCGAGGGAAAGATTACGGTTTAGTACCATGTTATTTTCCAGAGCACCTATCTTAATACCTTGAGTACAGTGTGTGCTTAACTAAATATTGGCTGATTGAATACCCACTTCCCATAAATAAAATAGGTCTCTTCAAGCCTTAGAAGCAGACTTGAGCCACGAAGAAACATTGCACAGAAATCAAGTATCAATTTATCAGTAGTCCCCCCAGTGGCTTGAATAAGTAAATGACCTTTTCCAAAATATGGGAACTTCCTCCCCTCCTATTGCTTAGGAAGAATCTTGGCTAGTAAAGACATCAATGTATTTCTGTATAGGCTGTGGCTAGTACATGTAGTCTTTGGGTGACTTAGAGTCAGACGTCCTCTTGACTTTCAGAATGACACAGGGAGATCTTCCTTTAGGTTCAGAAATGTTATGTAGACTGCAAGGAAAAGCTTGTGACCTGCCACCAGCAAGCACAGATGCTGACATATACATTGTGGCCTAAAAGAACATGAGCTGACTGGAGCCAGGAAGCTCTCAGTTATTATCCCTGCACAAAAACAGCTTCAGTCCTCTGGAACCCTGTTTTTTGTTTTTGTTTTTGTTTTCCTGTAAAATATGGACAAAGATACCTTCCCTAACTTTAAGTACTTAGATACCTCTTATTCACCATTTCAGAATTTCTCTGGCCCATCTGTCTCTTTTTCTGGCCACTATTGTGGGGACTAGTTCTGCCATCTTCAAGAAGCTTCCTGCAGGTACAGCCTGACCACCTGATTTCAGGCCTGTGCCTCCGGCCCCAGAATGTCTTTGTTGACGAGATGTGGGAAGCCACAGAAACACACTCAGCTTGGAGTCTAGGCATGCATATGCCAGAAGTGCAGGGAAGTTAGGGTAACAACCCACAGGATAAACTATGACCAGTATAGGTCCAGAACTGTTAGAAAATTCCTCCTCTCTGACCCCACAGAGATGGTCCTGAAATACACATTCACAGGACTGAGCAAGCCATTATCTACATCAGTGACCAGCTGGTAATGCATCCTTGTATTTGACTCTTTATTTTCATATCTGTCTTCTATTGTTCCTGATCCTTTACTTATTATTTTTTCCTGAGTCTGATACCTCAAATAGCATAATTACACACAAGCCTTCATCTCAGCCTCTGCTCTCTGGGGAACCTAGATTGAGACATAACGCTGTTGCTACAACATGGGTAGGCAAGCACAAAGAAAAGGTCTCTAATAGAATATGTAAAGTGATAGCAAATTTGCTTTTCTCTAGAAAGGTAAACATGGTAAAAGTAAGTAGGTGGTAGTTTCACCTTAAGAGGATTTGAAAACTTCAATGGACTTTTTTTGATGTGGAAACTTCTGGCAAAATTTATGATGATTCCAAGGACTTTTCTTTGTGATCACCATAGTTCTGTATTCCCTTGGGATGCTAGTCTGATTTTAGTGGGTAAAACTGCATAGGAATCACAAGGGGAATCATAGTCACAGCATCCAAATTAACCCAAGCTGATGACATTGCTCTGTGCCCTAGGAAAGGCACTGGAACCTGGAAAAGAAAGGTTCACTAATAGAAAATAACCAAGAGGCTAAGGAGAGAGATGTTATTTTTGAACTTTTAAAGAGAACATTATAAATAGCAGAGAAAATGGAAAAGCAGAAATTAAAAACAATAAAAACAAAAGCAAGTTGACAGCGGCCCTTTTAATATGACAATTTTGGTGCTTCTAAGGCCCGGCTCATGGATGTAATAGCTGAGTCCCCGCAAAATAGCCAAGGACCATGGGGTTTGAGCACTTAGTCACAATGGCATTTTAGGTTAAACAATCATTGACTCAGCGGTGAAAAATGAGATAAATTAAAATTATTTTCTTCACAACGGCCGAGGGGCTTGGCAAGTAATATATTGAAGAAATTTCCTGGACATAATAGGTTACATTAATTTTCAACTGCAAAACAATTCCTTCAGCATTATTTTTCAAGGAGAGAGAAAAGAGGAAGGGGGGAGAAAACCACCCTGTTACTTGTGCTATTTACTTCTGGCCTAAATGAGAAAACATGTTTCAAAGGGAAGATTAAGAAAGGCGTATCAAGACACACAGCAAATCCTGACTGTAAAGAATTCAAGCTAATTGGTTACCCATTTGCCTGGTCAAATGTGGTCAGTATTAATCCAAGAACAATAGAAGCATAAGTTATGAAAATCGTTACATTGGGAAACAGGATGTTAAGCCCCCTGCTAGCTAAAAAGCACCTTTGTTTGGAATATGGAACTAAAATGGGAGCAAATCTTTCCATCCAAATGTGCTACCAGTTATGGTAAAAGAGCTTAGTGCCTGTGTTTGGGTCATGTTTATCCCTGATGCTGAGCAAATGAGTGAACCCTTTGGTTCCAAGCCTTGCAGATTTCGCATGCTGCTTGGGGAATGACGTAAATGGGGCTGTACAGGGGAGGGAGAAAAGATGGAGCCATCAGCTGGTTCCAGATAGATGCAGAAGCCCATATTCCTGCAGTCCACACGCATGCTTCTCTCCTCCCTGCTCCCCTGAAGACCTGTCTTACCATCTTTAGATTATTGACTATTTGGCCCAGTGGTATCCTGGTAAATGTTTAACAACTGGCTCTCTAAATGTAGTTCTGACATGAATATTTATTGATATTTTCATTTTATAGCAGTGGTTGGCAAACTTTTTCTGTGAAGGGCCAGACGGTAAATCTTTTAGGCTTTTCAGGGCACACATTCTCTGTCACAGCTACTGAACTCCAGCACTGGAACATGAAAGCAGCCTAGACAATACACAATGAACGAACGTGGTGGTGCTCCAATAAAACCTTCTGTGTGGATACTGAAATTCAAATTTCCAATCGTTCTGTGTGTCATGAAATATTCTTTTTTTTTTTTTTAAACTTAATTTTCAGAAAAAACAGCAACAATGGTTCTTAGCTCTCAAACTGTATACACACAATCCTGACACAATCTGGATTTGGCCTGGAGGCTGTTGTTGGCCAATCCCATTCTACAGTAACAGTTAAGTTGGACGATAGGGAATCTGCTGAGATGTGTGTTGGAACTTCATTTGTCAATAAGATGGGTGACTTTTGTGCTTAATTGTATAATTATTTTCAAATACTGGAAGAAGTTTTTAGAAGGTTTCCTCAGTTTTGTTCTGCTGTTCACAATGCGATGGCTACAGATATGCCATACTTTTAAGTTTAACTGTATCATTAACACTTTCTCCTTAACTTTCTAATGTCTCAATGGTCAACAAAACAGCTCAAGCTCTGATTAGTAGCATTTGCCAATTTCCGTGGTTGTAAACATTTCTACTAGGGCTGATTTCAAGTCCCTAACATGATTATCAGTAATATTACTTGAGTACTCCTTTTTATAAATAAACTGTAAGGGCAGGAATTTCCTTCTTTATTATCTTTGCTTCATGCAGTGTCTTGTACAGAAGTAAGCACACACTAGATGCTCCACAGAGATACAGTGATGAAACTATGTCCATTAGGCTGTCCTTCTGTCCCTCACATGAAGTCATTTTAAGTGACAGACACGGGTCTCTAGGAACCAGATAGGCCATCATGTTCTACCTGCAGGTTTGGTTACAGATCTTTAGCAGGTATGACTGGCCTTCAGAGGAGTGGAAGAGATAGTAACAGTGTTGGTCTTGGGTTTTCCCAGCCCTCTGCCTCCTTCTCTTCACTTTCCCTGCCTGTCTTCCCAGATGGCTTCTCTTGCTCCCTGCCTTCATGGGTTCCTGGCTGCCTCCTCTGACTCTGTCACTATTCCAATCTAACTCTTCCAGTGAAATGCCTAGTTTGGTGTTTATTTGGAGAGAGGAATTAAGCTTGATTTAAAAATGGAAACCAAACTTTGAGCTACAAGTATAGGCCTAAAACTTAGAACCGTAACTAACATACCACTGAATGATTAGGAAGATACGGGAATGTGTATATGAGTGTTTGTATGTATGTGTATGTATATATGTATGTATTGCTTTCTTTGAAAAACACTGAACAGAAATTACCCATATTCCTGCTACTTTTTGAATTGTATAAAATAGCAAATGAAAACAGTTCCTTCAGTCCATCTAATCCCCCCCGCCGCCAAATTAATCATTATTGACAATTTTGGGAGTGCCGTTTCTGATCCCCCCCCCCCCCCCCCCCCCCCCGCCAAGTCTGGAAATACAAAACTCCCTCTCCTGCCCCTCCCTCTCCTGCTCCTTCTCCTCCTCTGTTCTGCTCCCTCCTCCCCTCTCCTCTGGATTCACTATTGAGTGCTTAGACTTCAGAGTAGGGTTCTAACTCACTCCCACTCTAAGTCACTGTCTCAGGACAGCCTCCTCAGGTTGCTAACACTGGGCAGGCCTTTGGCTCACATTTCCACGCTGGCACAAAGCTGCCATTTGCCTCAGTGGGCACTCTGATTCCTCTGGACTTGACTCCTCCAGGACCTGCTCCTTGCACTCTCAGTCTTTTTTGTGTGGTGACTCTGTAACTGGCATTCCCAGGCACAAAACCATTCCGATTTCCTAGAACTAAATTGCTTTCCAGAACTCCAAATTCATGAAGCTGATGTGGGTATTGATTTCTTGTTTGTTAGTGGCCAGTAATGTGGAGCCCAGAACGGGCACAGACGGGTGGAGAGAGGACCTGTCCACATCTGTGAGCTGCCGGGCAGGGGTGGCCACTCTCAGATGGCTGCCCCAGCTGGGCCCCCCTGCTCTGTACTGTGCCTTCCCCTCCAACTGCCAGACTTGGGGCTGATTACAGACAGTGCTGGGCTCTGGTGTCCGCAGCCAGAGCTCTCCTGCATCTGCTGCCGCCCTTGAAACCAATTCTGCCCTTTGTCTGCCGAGGCTCCGAGAGCCACAGAGCCCGGCAGCTCACAGCCAGCTCTGCTCACGTGGCAGTGTCTGCTGAGACAATTTGCACGTAGTGTCTGTCTGGAGGGAAAAGCGCCGCCCAAGAGAAGCATGTCACACTCCTGGCTAGCCAGACACCCAATTATTTGTCTTTGCTTTTCCTTTTTTTGTTTTTATTTTTTAAATTCTGACAACAATGGCTCTCACAAAGCAGGCAGTGGTGTGGCCGGTCATTCTTTTTCCTTTGACTAATTTAGTTTTTTATCTCCTGAGGGCCAGACCTCGAAGTCCAGTGCCTCACTCCTGCCTGTGGGTTCTGAGGAAGGACACCTGACGTATTCACACCGGTTTCTAGAAAAGCTTGCCTGTTCCCTTATGACAAGTGATTAGTGGCAATATTGCTTTTGTTTAAAATGAATACCAGAATTGGCCTCTGACATAAAACAGCCAGTCTCATCCCATAGATAGTTCTCCTGATTTTAACAATTTACCTAATGTAAGAAAACTCAGTGCTGTCCTCAGATGTTGTCTTCTCAAGGGGGTTTCCTCTGACTAAATTGCTTTCCAGAACTCCAAATTCATGAAGCTGACTGCTCGGTTTAAGATTGTCTTGATCACCCGACCCATCTACCTGATCTTCCTTATCTTTCTCTTTTTCTTCTCTATCACCTTCAGGATACTAGCTAGCATAGTACACTTGTCAGTCTCATCTTAGTAGAACCTAAGCTCCTCAGGTGCAATAATGTATGTCTGTTTTATTCACTGATGTTTATCTAGAGCCTAGAAGAGCGTCTAGCGCATGTAAAATGCAGCTGTGAGCATCCCAGGCCTGTGTCCTCTCCCCCTTCTCTGTGGCATTCTTTGATTTTCTTTCTCCTCCTTCTCAGCTTTCCCCTTACATTTTCCCCTATCTCCTCTGAAAATATAATAGAACCTTTCTGGGTTCCCGTGCCCTAACGTAAGGTTATAGTGATTCATTCATGTAGGCTGTGAATGATTGATAAGACTTAAATATCACCCAAGAAAACAAGGGGAAAGGCAGGAAGAAATTATGTATTTTTTATTGTGGTAAAATGCAAATAACATGAAGCTTATTGTCTTAAGCCTTTTTTTATTGACATATCTGTGAGACGTGCAAAGTGTACATTGCAGTGACCTGATACACATACATTGTGAAAGAATTGCTCCTATCTAGTTAATTTTCATATCCTTTTTCAATGCATACATACACCAATCACCAGGATGCACACTTTAAATATCCCACAGTCCTACCAGTCCACCATTTCTTTCTTTCTTTCTTTCTTTCTTTCTTTCTTTCTTTCTTTCTTTCTTTCTTTCTTTCTTTATCTAGGTGAGAACATTTAAGTTCTACTCTCTTAACAAACTTCATTTATGCAATATAGTGTTATCAATTATGGACATCATGTTTTACATTAGATCTTCAGACCTTAATTATCTTATGGCTGAAACTTTATCCCTTACCAGTCTCTTCCTATTTCTCCCATTCCCCAACCCTGTCAACTACTTTTTTTCTCTCTCGATCATGGATGTGTTAAGAAAATTCTCTTTTAATTATGGATATAATTATTTATTTTTCCCTTTTTTAATAGATATTATGCTTCAATAATTAAAACATTTATTTAAAAAATATTGATATAGGCCCTCTCTGGACATAGAATTTATGATTGAATAAATGTATTGCTTTTATTTGTCTTTTTGTTTTCTGCTTTCTACAATGATAAAGTATTACTTTTATAATACTTTCATAATATTAATGTAGTATTTTTATTTTAATTAGAACATTTTGGACCATATTTAAATATAAAAATTCATGTGTCAGTGTATCAGAGAATATACAACACACTCAAATCAGGTGTTTGTGGAATGTTTTTCTTCTTCTCTTTAATAGACTTATACCCCCTTTATGCATTTCTCCCTTTCCTCACTCCCTGCCTCTGACAATGACCAATCTGTTCTTTGTATCAGTGAGCTTAGCTTTTTTTCTTTTTAAGATTCTCCATAGAGATCATACAGTATTTGTCTTTGTCTGACTTATTTCACTTAGCTTAATGCCCTCTAGATCCATCCATGTTGTCACAAATGGCAAGATTTCATTCTTTTTTATGGCTGAATAATATTCCTGCGTGTGTTTATGTGCGTGCATGCATGTGTGTGTATCTCCCAGTTTCTTTACCCATTCATTTCTCAGTGGTCACTTAGGTTGTTTCTGTATTTTGGCTATTGTAAGTAATGCTACGGTGAACATGGGGATATGTACATCTTTTTGAGTTAGTATTTTCATATTCTTGAGATGAAAAAGGGAATTGCTGAATCATATGGTAGTTTTATTTTTAATATTTTGTCAGAATTCCATACTGTTTTCCATAGCGGCTGGAGTAATATATGTTCCTACCAACAGTGCACAAGGGTTCCTTTTTCTCCACATCCTCCCCAACACTTGTTATTTCTTATCTTTTTAATAGCTATTCTGGCAGGTAGAAGGTGATACCTCATTGTGATTTTGATTTGCATTTCCCTGTGATTAGTAATTTTGACCACCTTTGGGCATCTATATGTCTTTGGAAAAAAATCTATTCAGACATTCTTCCTATTTTTAAATTGGGTTGTTTGTTTTTTTGCTACTGAGTTGTGTGAGTTCTTTATATATTTTATCAGATATGATTAACAAATATTTTCTCCTGGTTAGTAGGTTGCCTTTTCATTTTGTCGATGGTTTCCTTTACTGAGCAGAAGCTTTTTACTATGTTGTAGTCTCCCATTTATTTATTTTTGTTTTTCTTGCTTTTACTTTTGGTGTCAACTTAAAAAAAATCATCTCCAATACCTACATTAAGGAGCTTACCACCTGTTTTCTTGTAGAAGTTTTATGTTTGCAGGTCTTATGTTTAAATTTTGGGTTATTTTATGTGTATGGTGTAAGACAGTGGTCAAGTTTCATTCTTTTGCATGTAGCTGTCCAGTTTTCCTAACAACATTTATTGTAGAGACTGTCCTTTCCCTAATGTATAGTCTGGGATCCTTTGGCATAAATTAATTTACTATATATTTATGCATTTATTTGGAAATTTCTGTTCTATTCCATTGATCTATGTGTCTATTTTTGAGCCAATACTGTACTATTTAAATTACTATGGATTTGTAATATAATTTGAAATCAGAGATTACAGTACGTCCATGCGTGTGTGCGTGCATGCGTGTTCTTATTTCTCAAAATTGCTTTGGCTATTCAGGGTTTTTGGTGGTTCCATACAAGTTGTAGAATTATTCTATTGGAAAGATGCTTTTGGGATTTTGTTATGGATTGCACTGAATCTGTAGATTGCTTTGGGTATCCATTAACTGTAACTCCTCATCCCCACCCTTTCCTCAGCTCCTAGAAATCATCTACTATCTCTATGAATTTGACTGTTCTAAGTATCTCACATAAGTATAATTATACAGTTTTATTTCAGAAAGAAATTTTTAATTATAGGACCATCAGAGATCAATGGGTGTAGATCAATGGATATAAAAAGAATTGGGGGAGAAAGTGCTCTGGATTTCCCTATACCTATCTATCTCTCTCTCTCTCTCTCTCTCTCTCTCTCTCTCTTTCTTTCCTTTTTTACAATAAAGATTATTTATTTATTTATTGGGGGAGAGAGAGGGAGAGAGAGGACAAGTGGGGGGAGGGGCAGAGGGAGAATCAGACTCCGAGTTGAGCAGGGAGCCAGACCCAGGGCTCTATCCTAGGACTCTGAGATCATGACCTGAGCGAAAGGCAGACACTCAACTGACTGAGCCACCCAGCTGCCCCTTCCTAGAGTTTCTAAAATGACTTTGTTAAAACATGTGTTCTAGATGTTTCCCCTCAACCTGAATAACACATATCCCATTTTTTATCTCAAAGCTCCTAAACAGGAAGACTGAACTCATATGGGATCACACCCTCTTCCAATTATTTTCCAATTATTTTTCCTTTTTTAACTCAGTTGTTCTTTGTCAAGTAAAGAGTGGACTCTTTTTTTTTTTTTTCTTCCAGGTTGTATTCTCTTTCTAGTTGAGTTTAATTTATCATTTCCCTTTCCCTGATGTTCAAATGCAGAACAAGCTCTAGTAGACAATAAGAGAACACAGATCGATAGGTATCTTTAAAATGACATATCAATTGCATGCACCTAGGCTTTAGGCACTTGTATTAGTCTGCTAGGGCTGCTACAACAAAATACTATGAGAAAGGACTTTAGTCAATTCTTTGTTATGATCTCACATAAGGAGACCAAAGCCTAGAGTTAACAGTGACTTGCCTAAGTATACACAGTTCCTATTGGCAGAGGTCAGAGGGTGCTTAGATGTGGTACCTCAATTCCTCAGTTTCTTCCGTATCATTTTGCTCAGTGGAAAGTTACTTCCCATGTGCTACAGTATACAGACACACAGATAAATGTCTTAATTGACAATTCTGTTAATGCAATAAAAGGAATTGGTGTACAAATTAGATGCATGGGGGAAGTTCATTTCATTGTTTTGCAAAGAGTAAAACAATAAATCATTGCTTTCTAGTTTGGCACCATATGGGAATAATATTAAGAATAATACTTAAAAGAAGATGTCTCTAAACATTTTACTTTTTTTCCCCTCAGATTTCTTTTTTATACAAATCAGTGTTGATTACTGAGGAGGTATAAACAAAGGCCAGTTTTTCAATCTTTCTCTGAAAAATCCTAACCATATGTTTTTGAAGGTCTATGATACTATATTGGACTATATTATTTGGACTATATTATTTCAGAATCAGTAGTACCCATTAGATACATGTATATGTCTTTTTGGGGGGGGCAACTGAAATATCAATCTTTATGCGTACTGCATTCTTTGTCCAATGACCTTGAAGAACATAAAAGCCAAGATTAGTGAAAACATTTTTAAAACCTGACTTATCAATAGATCATGATATTGCCTTTGCCTTTGAGCCTTATTTAAGGGTCTAGATTGCTGGAGCTGGAAGGTCCCTTAGAGTTCAGCTAGGCCAACACCCTCATTTTCCAGATGAGGAACCTGCACCTGGGAGAAATGAAGTGAATTACTCAAGGTCACACAGAAAGTCACTCTCTGAATCTAGCTAACAGTCATGTATTTTGACATTAGTTCTTTTTCCAATATGCCAAGGTGGCTCAGTATTGATAAAACAGGGATAGTATTTGCTAATATACTCCAATAGACTTTAATTTGTTCCTTAATATCTATTTATCTCTTACCTCTAAGATTTAGCTTCAGAGTTAATGGAACTAGGAGAATGTGGGTGTTGAGTTGCCAGCAGGACAAAGAAATCCCATAAATCAACTTTCTTTCAAGGATGACTTTTTTCTACCTACTTTTGTAAAAGATAGTCTTGAAAGTGAAGCTTTATGGAAAACTAAAGGATTATTAAAATTCATTTTCTCCTTCTTCAGCATATCAAGAAGTAGGTCTAGAGTCCTACATCCTGGAGAATTTTGGAAAACTGCTAGGATGAGGAGAATGCCCAGAATAGATGGGCTTCCTCTGCAGATCACCTGGAATGCAGCTCCTCTCGGGGCTTCTGTATAGCCTGGTGCTCATGCAGAAGGATGGTTTAACATTAATTAGAGCAGTGACAGATTACAAGGGGTCTTTGGACATAATTCAGAAGTTCTTGAATACCCTTGGAATATGATTCTGGAATTAGCTGAGGATTTGGAAAGCTTCCAACAAAGGTGCAAAGTGGTCATGCCACTGAAATGTTCCGGAGATGTCTTCCAAAGCCAGATACTGAGTGGGCTTCAGAGTCAGGTCCAAAATGGTGAAAGAGAGGTTTCAGTCAGAGGAGATTGGTTAAGGCTCCAGAGAAATAGATCAAGCTGAGTATGGACTGCAGCCTCTTAGTTCCTTGAGTTCTCCTCTTCCCCTCTGGTATTCTCCATTTCACCCCACACACAGCCCAGCCCTACTTTCAAGCCTATGCACTATGTTCAGAATTTCTGTCTCCAGCATACCCCTCTGACCACCGACTTGTATTTCTTCAGCTCCCTTTCATAGGTCCTCTCACCAATAATGCAAAGACAATGATACCTTCCTTCTCTTACCCCAGACACTTTTGCTCTATCAGGCCTCTCTTAAATTCATTTCCTACTCTCTTTAATTTCAGTTCCATAGTACATTGTTAGAATCACTCCTTGTATATTCACAGCTTCCTTATTTCCTCTTGTTCTGTCATGATCTCTTGACCCAGCCCCAACCATGGCTAATGCAACTCTGTCTCTACCATACTTCCCAAGGTGCAGTGGTATGGACAACAAGGTGCAGGACAACCCCCAGTTAGATGGACATGAATCAATGATGACTCCCATCAAGGAGGCCTCGGGGTTACCAGAATTGTGCTATATCCATCCCCCATCAGCTAATTCTTCTTGTCCCAAAGTGATTATTGCATACCTTTTTATTACTCATTTCTAGTATGTCTTCTCTGAATCAGTGAGCTGATTACCTCTTGAGCCTTTATTGAGAAAATAGGAGCAATCAGAAGAGAACTATTTTACCTCCCCACCTGTAGTTCTATCATCCTGCCTTCACCTGTCTCAGTGCCCCACCATCTCTTCTGATATACACTGATTAAACTGGCTGTTCTCCTACCTCAGAAAATCCCCCCATTTTTTTTTGTCCAACGCTCTTGACTACTCAGGGACTTTATCATTATAAACTATCCCTTCAACCCTGCATCTCCTTTCTCTTTGTTTTCTTTTTACAGCTTTTTATTTTTTGCTCTGCTCTTCTCATTGGTGAACAATCATAAGTGTCATCTGCCATCTTCCTGAGCTCCATGTCCCCTTCCTGCTGTTAATGTCTTTGCTCTTCTTTATTGATGAAATCTTTGAAAGAGTTTCTGTGAAAACTGGTGCATTCTGTGAAAACATGGCCTTCATAGTTCAGAAAGAGAAAGAATCTAACAAAGACACGGATTAGTATATAATTACAAATTATATTATACATGGATAGATAGATGATAGGTGGATATATATATACATACATACACAGAGAAAGTGAAGAAACCTAACTCAGTAAAATTTTTAATTTTGGTTTGAGAGCAATAGGCATGCTCAGATATAGAAAGTATCTGAAGGGATATCACACATGCACACTTTTTAACAACAGAGAATCATGGGAAGTTTCCAGAAGGGACCCTCATGAGGCAAAATAAAGCTGAATAAACAGATTTTAGTCACAACAGGTAACTATTGAAGTTGCATGTGAGAAGATCAGCAGTGAGCATTGAAGCCATGTAATCATGGGTTTAAATCTAAGTAACTATAGTGAAATTCAAACTTCATAACTATGAAGAAAAGATACTAAAGTAACAAAGAGTAATTTTTCATACAACAGTTTGTGGCAGAAATGGTGGTGCGCGCTAATTTTGAGATAAAAGAGTGGGGGATTGATGGGAAGAAGGGCAAGGATGCCAATCCGTACATCTTGCCTAAACAAGACCAATAGAGACTGTTTCATTTCTGATTATGCTAATTTGATAAGTACGTATAAACCCAGTTTTGAAAAGAAGAAAAGAAGAGAAGGAACTCTGAGGGATTACAA
Source organism: Mustela nivalis (assembly GCF_964662115.1). Lineage (NCBI taxonomy): Eukaryota > Metazoa > Chordata > Mammalia > Carnivora > Mustelidae > Mustela > Mustela nivalis. The sequence continues at coordinate 53,135,667 of NC_139033.1, forward strand.
ACAAAAAAGCAAAACCACCCATAGTCTTCTATCATATATTTGAGATAGAGGACATACTTTTTAGAATTTTTAATACAAATCTACTTTATTTTAATGAGAACGGCAACATCATATAAACATTCACTGGATTAGATGCTCTTTGAAACCAAACTTTGAAGAAAAATATGTAGATAACAATTTTCTATTGATCCTGTTTTCTGTTATATTTACTTATTTATTTGTGCTTCCCATTTCGTGTCTTCAAAAGTCAGTCTTTCATTTTCATCCATGCTTCCTTGTTGGAAACACTCATGCCCCCCACTTCTTCCTCTAAGGATTCATACACCATGATTGCTAATAGCATTCGGATTTGCTGGATTGCACACTTCGACAGAGTTTAACACAGTTTGCTGGGCCCACCCAGAATTATGATATGATTCTGGACAAGGCCAGCATTGCTGACCTGGATGACTCTTTGAGAATGCCTGCTCCGGAAAAGAGAGTCCCAAGTTTCTCTTTTCAAATACAGACAAGGTTTGGATTCTTGGCTTTGCAATTCACTCCCTTATCCCATTAGGTGAAGATAAATTATTAAGGGGGTGTCTTGAGGAATGTAAAGACAATATTTTACTTTTATTTCCTGGTCTTAACTTCACTGCTGCCCCTACGTGTGGAAAAGAAGAGAGAAATACATGCAGACTTTGTTTTCTTTCACATCAGAGAGATAGAATAAAGCTTTGTTTTCTCAGTAGAAAGTCATTGTTCTTGAGTTTTTTTTCTGACCACCTGGGAGAAAATTGAAAATCACACAGTCCCTTTCTTCTTGTGTCCCTTAGTGTATGACTGGACATTTTTGTGTAATGAAACTTACAGTGATTCCCTGAGCCATGGCTCTTACTCATACACTTGGGTCAAACACCAAATGTATTCTGATTTGGAGATTTGCTTACAAATCCAAGTTTATGCTAAAAATACAATTTTAAGGAAGAATTTAAACAGGATTTTGTAAGATTTTATTGGATGCCTTACTTTGCATATTAAACACTGCTGTTAATATGGAGAATAAAGACATAAGCTGGCTTCAAGGTATGGTACTAAGACAGCCTACATCAGCATCTCTTTGTTTAAAGTGTAGGTTCTGACCTACAGAATGAAAAACACCAAGGGGGAGTCCAGGGAAGCTGTTGGCTAAGCAGTCACCACACCTGAGTGTAGAAACTCTGGATGGAATGTCCCTGCTTCTTTCAACCTTTCCCTATCAAGTCTTCTCCAGCTTCTGTCCAGGACCTGGGCCCTGCTTATTCTCTTTCTTTCTCCTTTGTACCTTCTTCTGTGCTAATATGTCCCTAGTAACTATTCCAGTAACATATTTGCATATTGCATTTGCATGTTGTTTTTCCTGCTAGATTTTGAGATCTCTCTGTGCAGTAACATGTTTGTTTTAAATCCTCTTTGCCCAGCTGAGTTCTAGACATATGGAAGTGTTCATAAACATTTATAAAATAGATGAAGGAATATATGAATGGATTAATGAGTATGAGAGCAAAGTAAATAAGGCAGTTGTGGATTGTGTCAGGTAGAGATCATCAGAGGGTTAGGAAAAGAAATAATAAAAGGGGCGCCTGGGTGGCTCAGTGGGTTAAGCCGCTGCTTTCAGCTCAGGTCATGATCTCAGGGTCCTGGGATCGAGTCCCACATCGGGCTCTCTGCTCAGCAGGGGGCCTGCTTCCCTTCCTCTCTCTCTGCCTGCCTCTCTGCCTACTTGTGATCTCTCTCTGTCAAATAAATAAATAAAATCTTTAAAAAAAAGAAAAGAAATAATAAAAGGAGTGGAATAATGCATCTGAAAGTAAAAAAAAAAATTGGATATTTGGAGGAATGTTCATTGAAGGAATATTTGTGATAATCAAAATCTATAAACAACCTATGTATCTATCAATAATGCATTACAGAAACAAATTATAATGTATTTATAAAATGAATTTTATAAATTTTTTAAAATTTTATAAATGAACATTTTATATAACATGAATTTTATAAAATTTTTATAAATTTTATAAAATGAACATGTTATTGATACACATTATCACATGGTTAAATAAAAAGAAAAATTATGTTAAGGGAAAGAAGCCATAAGCAAATTAGTGTATACTGAACAATACCATTATAAGAAATTCAAGAATACTCAATACTGTTTAAAAAATCAAAGTAGTGGTGACCTCAGGGGTATGACTTTGATTAGAAAGGGAAATAAGAGAATTTTCTGGGGATTTGAAATGCTCTGTGTCTTGATGTGGCTGGTGGCTATACAGTTACATATGTTAAGTGAAAAATCCTCTAGCTATACACTTAACAGTTGTACATTTACTGTGGGTCAGCTATATTTCACTTAAAAGAAAGCCATCCATGCAGGGAAAGCCTCAGAATGGGAGCGTCAGCAACAGGACTGTGGAAGTGGCAGGAGGCTCTGAACATACCACCTTCAGTATGTGCAGTTACCTCAGACCTCAGAGGAGTCTTTGAGGGAGGAACAACTTTCCTTGGGAGTCCATATTTACCATTGCATGCTGGATGGCTTATTCCCTCAGTCCATAGAGCCTTCCCAGACTGATCTGTGGAGAATAGATTAGATCCTGGCTGACTGCCCCTTTACTTTTTTCACAGTCCTAAACACCTCCTGACACATGTGTGTTTATAATATCTATCTACCCCTACTTTATTGTGAGCTCCATGAGAACAGGTATAACCTGTTTTGTTCCTACTACATCCCCAACAGAATTCCTTACAAATGGTTGGCATTCAATATGCGTTTGTTAAAATAATGAGAGAACAAGGGAGAGAATGAAGTAACCACACATTTTTTATTAGGGAAACTGACTAGAAGAAATAAAAAGTATTAAGGAGGGCACGGATTGCATGGAACACTGGGTGTTATACACAAATAATGAATCATGGAACCCTACATCAAAAACTAATGACGTACCGTATGGTGACTCACATAACATAATAAAAATAAATAAATATAGGGGAAAAAAAGGAGGAATTAAAAGGAAGAGATTCGGGCGCCTGGGTGGCTCAGTGGGTTAAGCCGCTGCCTTCGGCTCAGGTCATGATCTCAGGATCCTGGGATCGAGTCCCGCATCGGGATCTCTGCTCAGCAGGGAGCCTGCTTCCCTCTCTCTCTCTCTGCCTGCCTATCTGTCTACTGTGAACTCTCTCTGTCAAATAAATAAATAAAATCTTTAAAAAAAAAAAAAAGAGTCTGATCCCAACTCCTTAAAAAAAAAAAAAAAAAAAAAAAGGAAGAGATTCAAGAGCAAGTTAGAGTGAGACAAATTTTCTTCAACTCTTGCTGTGCCCAGGGGCCTGTGTGAGGTTTCTAAGGAAAAGGGAGATCTAAGAAACACAAAGTTTCAAAATAAGCAAACAACTAAATAAATAATGAAAACCCTAAGTTTCAATCAACTAAAAGCTCTCTAGTCTTTGGAGTATAGAATATATACTGAAGGGTAGTGGAAGTTGGGGCAAAGGGTTCCCTCACAGGATCTAGTAAAAGGGCAAGAAGGCAATGCTGTCCCTCCTTCCAACTTGGTTGAGGGCAAGGAAACAATGCCATCTCCCTTCCTATTTCACCTATAAGCAGAAATGTGACTTATGGATACCTGTACTAGACCGTATCAGAGGATCCATCAGCTAGAAACCATGATTTGAAGCACTGGATCCTGCCGTGGTGGATGTTTCAGCCAAACTGAGAATCCTGCCTAAACACAGAATCAAGGCAAACTAAGTATGCTTTGATCATCATCTCTGAAGATGACTTGGTTTGTTGATGACTAAATGCCATGCATATCCATCTTCCATATACTCCAGTTCAGCTGTTATATGTTTTCTCCTTACTTCATGGTGCTGGATGTGATTGTAACTCTTGGCCTTTCACAAAGGTGTGCCTCAGAAATACCTATCTCACTTTCTTGTCCTGAATGAACTAGGCAACGATACTGTACTTACTGTGGGTTCCTTGGGGCTATAACCTTTAACCTGAACTGGATGGATTGGTTCCCCTGAGACGCACGACCTCACAGGGATCCTAAGGTTCTGAGGAAAATGGAAAGTCTACCATGAAGTGGCAAAGAAAAGATGGGAAAAACATTAAGAGACCTTTCTCTCATGTATTAAAATACCACCTCTTCTTACCCTATAATCATACTATAATTTCTCTGAAAGTGGAAGAGGTCATTAAGAACTGAGGATTTATGGATTTCTCTGACATAGGAGGCAGGCATGAATTTGTTTTTATTAAGATATAATTTGTTGCATACAGTGAAATCCCAAAGTAATTAATTAGAACCACCACCAAAATTAAGATATAGAACATTGCTGCTCCCTAGGAATTTCCTATATGCCTAGTTCCCATCTTTATCTACTCTCAGGTCATTCCTGTTCAACTTTCCATCACTATAGGGTTTTGCTTATTCTCAAACTTTAAATAAATATTCCTACAGTATGTCATATTTGTGTCTAGATGCTTATGTTCAACATAATATTTTTAAGACTCATCCATGTGGTTATATGTATCAGTAGTTTATTCATTTTTTATTGCTGTATATTATTCCATTGTAGGATATATCATATTTTTTATTCAAATCTCTGATTGTGGATATTTGGGTTGTTCCCATTTAGGAATATTATAAGTAACACTGCTGTGAACAATCTTGTGTAAATGTTTTTATGGAAACATGTACTCAGTTCTAGAGGATGAACACCTAAAAGAGAAATTGCCAGGATATAGAATAAGTGTTATGTTTAACTCTGTTTTTTTAAATTTATTGTTTTGTGTGTGTTTTTTTTTTTTTTTAGTCAGGGCTCTTTAAAAGGGAAAAATATGTGTGTGTGTATATATATATATATATATACACACATATATATATTCCATTAATTTTATATACTCCATAAATATATATATATTTATATACTCCATATATATATTCATATATATATATATATATATATATTCCATATATATGGGGAGAGAGAGATCTCTGTCTATCTAGAGAGGGCATTATTACAGGAATTGCTCATGTAATTATAAATGCTGAAAAGTCCCAAAAATGTGCCGTCTGTGAGCTGGAGGACCAGGAAAGTCAATGGTGCTGTGATTCAGTCCTATTCAATGGTCTGAGAGCCAGGGAACACTGATGGTGTATGTTCCTGTCTGTGTTCACAGGCCTGAGATCATACATGATTTATCATATTATTATAACTAAAATCCCTGCAGTCTGGTTTTGTCTGAACAAAGGATTTTACTCATTATAAATAATATTCAAGGAAAACTGTACATGTGGAGGAAAACAGGCTTCTGTGTTTCCCTTAATGAAAAAGTTAACTCAATTAGGGAACACAAAAAGTGGGGTGTTACTTTTTTTAATGACCTCAGACAAGACCACTTGTGGGGGATTCTAAAATGTGCCAAAGGTCAAGCACCTGTGAGAGCCAGGATAGAATCTTCTACAGGGAAGCATATTCTGTGGCTGGGCTAGTTCTCAGACTGAATGTGGAGGGACCAAAGCATTCTTCATCTGTCCCTCTCTTGCCCAGGATCCCAGCATTTCTGTGAACTCCATTGGTGGCCTGGATTCCATAGAATCGGCTTGTTCTAGACAGTGGCCACTCATTGGATGAATCTACCTTTGGATTTTGAATTCCAAAACTCTGTTTCTAAACCTCATCCCAGGCCCTGCTTGGGATGTTGTCATATGTCATAGGTCTATGTAGTGATTCCAGTGATGTTACCAACTCCTTGGCATTTCTGCTGCCACAGTGGCACATTTCTGCTGCCACTAATTACCAGAAGCTTAGCAGATAGTACTGAGTAGTCTAGAACTTGGAGAACTAGAATTACAAAGATGAGGTTTATTTTTTTCCAGCAAAGACAAATCAATGATGGACTATTTATATATGAAATATGACTATATAAATTCTGGCTATTTGTCCTCCCTAACATATATTTAAACATAAGAATTAGAACATGCATAATACATGAATAGATAAATATATGATCTGGTTAAGAAGAAATATATAATAGAAATGAAATGATCAAACACTCAATAAAATAATAAAATCCCATTCTAATAGCAGTTTCACCAAGGACCAAAATGTGCTTAAGCCTGTCATTTCTCACCATATTGTCAGGCCCATTGAAACCTTTCTCTGACAGGATTCTGTCAGCATTGATGCCATTTAGACCTTAATACCTAATTAAGGCTCTTTTATTTCTTCACAGCCCATTTTTCTTTGACATTCTGTAGCAGCTTTCCTCAGATGTGCTCCCACATCATCCTCACACTACAGAACATCACAGAACACCCTCGTCCCCCACATACTTAATGCCAAAAATACAGGGTTTGGTTTATACTTAGTGTATTTGGCTCATGTAATTAAAACACATATTTACAACACAGTATTTTTTGTAGCCTGGCTTTATTCACATGTATAATTATAGCTTCTTCTTTATTCAGCTTCTTTTTCAAGTGAGGGCTACTTTGTCTGTGGCTTAACCTATGTACATTGTTTAAAAATGGAAGAGCATCACACAAACTTTCGGTAAAAAGAACAAAGGGAGAGGTTTCTCCCCACACCCCCCATCAAAGAGAAAAAAAAAAGTTATGGCTTCCAAGTAACTAATTGATGTTATATCTAATGTCTCTATGCTCTATCCCTAACCAACAAATCTCTTATGGCCTAAGGTATGCAGATACACACTCATGGCAATGTGTGTTTTGAATTTTTACATATATACATCTAGGCAGTTTTACCAGAAAATGCTTATTTTTTTTTCTAATTCACATTTGCATAGATTATTTAAAATTCCCATAAGATCCCTAGATTATATCTCCCATTTGAGGGAAAGACTGCATTATTCACATTCTTCCCTCAAAATGCTGAAAACATGAGTTTCATATAGTAAGCGCTTAATTTCTACTTGGTGAACTCGGTGTAGAGTACTTTAAGAGAGTCAAGTTTGCTATACTCTAATACCTGCTGGATTGATACATACCCTTACTCTGATCATCTAAAACAGTCAACATAAATTGAAAGATAAAGCATTCATAATAAGGTAAAAATATGAAAATTATGATATATTAATTATTTTTAAAATAACCTAATTTTTATAATGCATAAAAATAGATACAAGTGCCATAGTATCCTAAATGACCAAGGGCAAATTGTTTAATAATTCACCTCTTTGGGATACCTGGGTGGCTCAATCAGTCCAGCATCTGCCTTTGGCTCAGGTTATGATCCCAGGGTCCTGGGATGGAGCCTGGCATGCAGCTCCCTGCTCAGCAGAGAGACTGCTTTTCCCTCTCCCTCTGCCACTTCCCCAACTTGTGCACTCTCTCTCTCTCTCTCAAATAAATAAAATCTTAAAAAAAAAAAAAAGAGAGAGAGATTCAGCTCTTTAACTAGTGCTAGGCAAATAAGAAGTACTCCATAAACTTTTGTTGAATGAACAATTTGTTGACACCACTGCATTGTTAATATATGAAAAATAAAAACTATTTATGAAAACTAGAAAATAGATGAGTTAGTAATGCCAATTGATCCAAATAATAAATACTTTAAACATTATTTTTACCTGGCTCATATTTATCTGTGTTAGTCTAAACTGAGTATAAGGCTTATCAGATTCTAATGTTATTTTTATGTTAATCTTTCTTTGAACACATTCTGACTCAACTTTGAAGAAATGCCTCCGAAAATCTATTGAAGACCACAAGTTCCCACTTTTGTATTATACCCTCTAGTAGGTCTTGTTAGTGTCCCTGCCAGATCTCCTCTTAATAGCTCACTGCTACTCCTCTGAGAAATTGCCCTTGTCTAAATAAGAGCCACCTTGCCCCAGAGGTTAAATCCACTCCTCTCTGGGAAGCCAGCAGCCAATGACTGACTAAATGGGGTGCAAAAGGCTGCCCTTACCTCAGTGTAGGACACACTCAGCTCAGTTCACACTCCAGAGCTCTCAGTGTAATTAAACTGAAACTAGACTCCAGCAAAGATCACATCCTTCCTTAGTTCATTTTCTCTTCTCCTAAGACTACACCCTTGATAAATTACTTTCACTAGAATTTCACATATTTCAGGTTCTGTTCCTAGGAACCTCAACCTAAGATAGTCAATACAAAAGATGGTGTTAGGAAGAGAACTAAATATGGGTTCTTGGAAACTGATCACTCTTCAGCCTGATGGCCTGATGACAATGAGGGGGCTGAGGGAGTAGGAGATGGAGTTTTCATGGTCACTGGGTTCTTAAGAAATCTGATAGCTAAGATTTTCATCTGCAATGACCCGGAAGGAGACACCGGTAGAAGAAGATTCACTAGCTGGTATAAAGTTTCTGGCATTTGATAGATATAGGAAAAGAGTAACTATAAGGACTAGATGGGTGACTTATGACTCTTAATTCATTGATGAGAGAAACATGACAGAGTCAGACTGAATAATCAGCAACTTAAAACATTTATGGAGGGGCGCCTGGGTGGCTCAGTGGGTTAAGCCGCTGCCTTTGGCTCAGGTCATGATCTCGGGGTCCTGAGATCGAGTCCCGCATCGGGCTCTCTGCTAGGCGGCAGGGAGCCTGCTTCCTCCTCTCTCTCTCTCTGCCTGCCTCTCTGCCTACTTGTGATCTCTCTCTGTCAAATAAATAAATAAAACCTTAAAAAAAAATTTATGGAAACATTCTGGTACTGCAGTCAAAGAGCAGACAGAGCTGAAGACCAGGCAAAGAACTTACAAGTGGCAGACTTTCTGAGAAGGGGGAATATTCAGTTTAAGGAAATCTACTTCGCTAAAATCAAGGCTCTAATAGGGAAGAAGTGGAATCCTGAGACTCATCACTTAAAACCCTTAAATCTGCTGATTGTCCTGAACAATTAGGTCTGAAACCAGTTCTCCTTTTTGAAATATACCACCTTTTCCCTCTAGCTTGAGAAGTCTGCAGCAGCCTCAAATAAAGCAGGCCTTCCAAGGGAATGCTTGCCATACTCAAGATTTATTTCTACATTTATTCTTGGCCATCAAATTCAGAATGTTAGTGTAATTATCATTCATTAATGTTAATAAAATATCAAATGTTAGTATAATTCTTGGGGAAATGCGGGTTCTCCTAAGGGAGAAGAGGGAGGGGCTACAAAAAACACTTCAGGATATGTGAGAAGATGGGATACACTCTCATTGCATAGGATTCATCATTTTGCGTGGGCTGTGAGAGAAGTTTGGAAAAGAGATGGTGCTTATCAATTACAGAGGAGATGCATGAACTGCCGTGGCAAACTCCTAAATGAAGAATCCAGTTCTCAGAGGAGTGGGCATGCTAAAATGATTTTAGTATGTAAGACCAGAAGACCTAGAAGTTGATCCCTCTAGAGGGTCAGAGCACCCTTTGTATACCAAGGTGGTTGAGAAATGCACTGATGAGGGGGCACTAAATTTGCTGAGAAATTCAGTGATTGTTGTCCTCTCTCAGGCTGGAATAAGTACAGAAATGATCTTTCAGGACTGACGTCCATAGCAGCAATAAGACCACGTGAGCCTGGAATAGCAGGGACCAGGTGGCAACATAAAGCAGCAGAAGCAGTGTGGGCAAAATGACTGTGGTGGGCAGTGAGGGTAGAATGGCCACAAGGGAGCCTGGCCCATAGTGATCTACAAATATTGTTAAGAGAATATAATGACTTTGATCTTTTTAATACTCATCAGAAAAGGACCTGAAGCAATTTGTAATCAGATGGGACAAACAGTAGTGTCCTTTCCCAGGGTCAAATAAATTGTCCTTCCCTCTTTTACAATCTAAAGGGACGTGACTGGACGTTCTAGAGAATAGTGCAGTAGTCCGTTGTATCAATGACACCATGTCAATTAAACCTGGTAACCATGAGGAAGGAAATATGCTAGGTTTTCTGAAAAGACACATTTACTCCAGATGGTGAGACATAAACCTTACCATGGGGCCTGATGTGTCAATGACATTTTTAGGGTTGCAGTAATATTGTACACATTGTGGTGTCCCTTCCAAATTCCTAGCAACTTTTGCTTGTATTTTCTACTACCAAGAGATACACACAATATTTGGCAGGCTTCTCTGAATGCTGGAAAAGCACAATCCATACGTGGGAATCCTGCTCTGATCTTGTTATTGAGTTGCATGAAAGATTGCCAGTTTTGAGCAAAGACAGAGAGAGAATAGTGAAGTAGATCCAGAGTTTACAAAGCATATTTGTCACTTGAGTTATATGACCCATAAGCCAGAAGAACCCCAATGACTAGAGATATATACATAGTCAAGATATATGCCTGGTTAAGCCTCTGGTAAGCCTCAAAAATAGAACCACAGGATGGAATCTTTAGATTCTAGAGCAAAGTCATGCCATCAGCAGCAGAGAACTATATACTATTAGCAAGTCAGGTCTTAGTATGCTGCTGGGCCCTGGTAGAAACTGAGGATTTAAACATGGGACATCAAGTGACCACACAACTAGAGTTGTTCACCATGTGCTGGCTATACTAAGACCACAAAATTGCTAAGTTCAGGTGGGTTCAGCAGAAGTCCATAAAAAATAGAAATGGTACATCTGAAATTAGGCTCAAACAGATCCCTCTGATAAGGCATCATCCCTTATGGAGTCTCGTCAACCTTAAAACCAGGCTCGGAAAGGGTAATATTTCAAGCTAAGTTGGCCAGTTGCTTATGGGTTTGCATTTCTTGCCCCCAGTGTCTCAGCTACCACCTCTAACTGAGGACTTAAAGAACGTGATATCCTGCATATTAATTCTTTAGACTAAGGGTCTACTTTATGACAAAAGAGGTATAGCAATGGGCCAAAATCTTTGAATCTCTCTCTCTTAGTGCATACCACACCCTCTAGAAGCTGCCAGCCTGATGAAGCACTGGAATAACCTCTCATGAGTATAACTGAAAATAACACCCTGTGAGGGTAGATTGCCATATTCTCCAGGACACATGATAAATCAGCGGTCATCATACATGCAGTGCAGTGTCCCATATAGTGGATTCATTTGATCTGGAAGCCAAGAGGTGAAAGTAAGATGCTTCTGCTTATTATGACCTTTATTGACCCACTTTAGGAATCAGGGCATCCCTGCCACTGTTGGTCCTGGCATCCAGAGGCAAGATGGTCCACCAGAGAGTGCATTAAGAATGTCATTAAATTTAAATCTGTAGTTGTCTCAACTTTATTTTGTTTTCCTCCTGACAGTAGATCAGCAAGAACAAAAATGAATCTCTGATGTCAGTCATCATGAAAGCAAGGTTGGATAGTGAGAGCAAGGGAAGTATGTATGGCATGCAGGTGATCCTCTAGATCATGTGTTAGTACTCTTGAGAACTATAAGTAGATGATATATAACTATAGCATGAGGAAGGCGTGGTATCAAGGAGTCACATCGCTCCAGCGTGAGGCTCTGAGTCACACCCCCAGCCAACCCATCTAGTCCTGTAGAAATGCTGGTTGAGGATGTGAGAAATCACACCAATTCTAGATGGGTAGGAAACATGCTGAGCATTTTGGAGCCCTAGGACCAACTGCATCAGTATTCTTTTCACTTTGGAGATTATCCCAGAAATTGTGACCATTCAGAATCCTGGATTAGCTGTCTCTGGTTAATGTGAACTTAATGTGAGAAATGAGTGGATGTGAGCAGTACAAGAGATGGACTTTAGTGTCTGCTCTTTTTACCCCACTAATATTGCCTTTATTGTCTAGGATGTCCATCCCCCAGCAACTGCACTATCTGCTGATAACTGTTCCTAGCTTCCCCCTTTTCTTGATAACTGCCCCTCTGCTGAATGGAGTCACCTCTCACCTGAAAGCATCACCTGGGATGTAACCCCCCATTCTCACTCTTGCCAGACTGCAGTCAGCAGGTAATGACTGAGTGAGACAGTGGTAAAATAAACCAGCTTTCATGGCCCAGCCCTGTGGTGCCAGTCAGCCTCTGGGGTTCCATGTGAGTAGACTGAAGCCAGTCTCCATTAAAAAGAACATTATTGCTTAAATATCTTCTTCTTATCTATCCTTTGAATTGTAATCCTCTTCTTAGATCTCAATTCTCAATAAATGGCTTTCAATAGAATCCCCATTTGGGCATTTTTTTTTCTTATGAACTCACCCTAAAAGAGGCATTTATTGGAGCAAAACCAAAGTAAGGAATTGAATGCTGACCATACTTTTCTTTTCTAGCCTCGATGATCTTACAGTCTCCAAGCACTGAACATGTAAAAAGGATTCCATCCTTTTGTTATATATGAGAGAAACAGCAATTAAATACCCATTATTGTCATGCACTTTGAGAATAATATGCCCAGAGATATTTTTTTGTCCTTGAGAAATATGGTGTCTACTTGGGCAGCTCAAACTATGTCTAGAAATTACTAAGATTAATGAACATAATTGACATACACCTTTATTCTTTAGATATATATTTTTCAAAGAGTCTAGAAAATAGGTTTTCTAGATTACAGAGAGTTTATGGGTGAAACATTAGCATTAAAATCATAACCGGTTTGGATGGGAGTCTATAAATTTTTATTACAGATTTGCATGCTTTCTTAGACAGAGGATATTGAATATTATTTCAACAGTTCTTGATGACTCAAAGTTACTGTTATTAACAGCTATTACTGCTAGAATGTACTATCACAGTGATGCCTCTGACTTTGCTTAGATGTGCTTGGATCTGTACCAAATGAATAATGATAGCTTTGTTTTGAGTTCTTATGTCTGATTTTGATTGCTTTGCTAGCTCTTTCCATTAATTTACAATGTCACCTATCTCTATTATGAGTGTACCCACTCATAGCAGTTCCTCTGTCCCTTTCAATTTGCTATTGTTAGTATTTTATTGACATGGAAAATAAATAGTAATAATTATTATTGAATGCTTACTATGTATCAGGCAAATTCTAAGTGCCTTACATGTATTAACTCATTTAATCTTTATAAACTTATTAGTATGCTTGTAAATTAACAGTAAATTGGTTCCACAGAACCTTATACATGGCTGTCTTTTTACCATGTATATAAACTTCAGTGCATGAACTTACTGCCATTTATTTATTTTATTTGCTCAGAAACTTAATTTTTACTTATACTTTGAATAAGTAAGAGAGGTAAGATATTCAAAGAGTTCTAACTATGCCTATGTTACATGGGAAATTATGTGACTGAGACAAAGAATGCAAGGAAGTTAGAGTATAAATCACTCTTGAGTAGGTGTTGGAGATTTGCTTGTGTAATACAAGAATGAAGGGCGTTCTTTGTAAGAAATCATTTTTATGGTGCTATGTACTAAATAACAAGCTTGCAAAGCAAACCACTGAATAATCACAAACAAAAGTTTCTAAGTAATTCTCATTAATTCTCTTAATTCTAAAAGGATGTCCTTTCATGTGGGTCATGGTCATTCTACAGTAGACCTGCTAGGGTTTTAACTAATTCCTATAGCTTTACTAGGAATTTTATTAATTATAACAAAGAAAAACTCAGTATGTTTCTGTGAACAGTTTTTTTTTTTTATAAGGAGTGGATTTTTTTATATTTAGATGTGTTCTTTAATATATATTCCAGCATTTGCTTTGGTTCCAGTTAGAAACTCTTGTGATCATTGCGATCATTCTCCCACATCTGAAAACAGGGAAGAGGCCAACCCGGAGTCATTGATCTTTTCTCTTCCTTTATTAGTGTTCTGGTAAAAGTAATATAGTACCACCTATATTATCTAATAAAATGTATCTAAGTTTCCTCTCTGGTTGAGTTCCTACCTCTTCCTCCAGGGGATGCTGGATTAGTGTCTTCTTGGCCTCCCATTAATTTAAGGCATTCTTTTCATACATGTGTATAACACTCCCGAAAGTATTATTGGTTTATAAATTACACTCGTTGTTTCGGGGCAATAAATGGAATGATGAATGCATGCTTTGTTCAGTCACCTTTTTATTCATGAAAGGCAAAACCAAATATTCTAAAAACATTTATCTACATCAGGAATAAGCTATAAACCTTTCAGAAATGCTCCAAGTAATTCGGAAAGGAACCACTAATTACTGTCATAACAAAAAGGATTCAATAGCGCTAAATGCTCATGGAACCATAGAATGTCAGAGATGAAAATCAAGTCCAGCACCCTCCTTTTACAGATGGGAAACTAAAGCTTTTGAGAGGAGAAACAATTTACACAGTCATCCAAATAGTCATTTATGGCATCAGTCCTAGATTCTGTGTCTCCTGACTCCAAATTCATTGCAGCTTCATGGGGTCATAGGTGTTGGATTAGGAGCTACAGCCCTTTTACTTTTTCCTAAGTGTATTCTCTGTGCAGATGTCTCTTTGTTAGAACGGATCAGAACCTCAGAGGACAAGGGGCTCTAGAGACAACTCGACTCAGAGCAAAAATACCTTTTAAAGGTTCCAGTTGTGTAAGAATGTCCTGCAAATTATTTCATCCAATGAAACACAACAGTTTATCCAATGATATGACTGAGCATTCTGTGGCTTCTTTCAGGAATGGGTGTACAGTTCAGGGTGAGAGGAGAAGAGGAGGTTTTTTGTGTAATGTTAGAAGAGGAAAGACTACCTTCCTCCTCAAAGCTGAATTCCAAAATACTAACTTTGGATCTCTACCAATCTCTGTATCTACACAAATACTAGCATATTACTTCCTCATTTTATCTTGAAAAAAAGTCAAGAAGAGCAATCCTTCAATATTGCCATAAGCATACAGTTCCATATATTTGAACAATGTAATGTACATGTGATATAAATTAATATCCATTGAAAAAGGTGGCTAATGACACAGGATTGTGGACATTTGGCTCCTTAACTCTGCCACAGCACATTATCATTATCCCATTTTTCACCTTAGACCAACTCTTACCTGTCTTATTTTTTTCTTTTAACTCTGTATTTTGAAATAATTTCAAACTTAAAAGAAAGTACAAAGAAGTTGCAATCCTCACCCTGTTTCCCAGTTGGTAATTTTTAAAAACCATTCTCTTCATATGTACATAGGTGTATACACCATTGTCATTTTTCAACCAAGTAAGAACATGTTGCAGATATGATGCTCCATTATTCTTAAATACTTTTGTTTTTATTCCTGAATACTTAAGTGTGTATTTCCCATAAAAAGATACCTTCCTACATATTATACTACCAACATCTTAATTAAGAAAATAACATTTATAAAAGACTATCATTTATAATGCCCCCTCCCTCGTGTCTGTCTTTCCTGCTTGAATAGCAAATATATAATCCCTGGTGTAGAGTACTGAAGAGAGTTTAAAAGTCTAACTTATTAACCTATATATATCCACCAGTAGTATATAATCCTTTTGAAGCTGATATCTATGAACATCTTATTAAGTATATCTATAGGTTCAATAAATATTTTTAATGAATCAGTGGCACTTTTAAAAATGTTTGGATTTAATATGAAGCTAGGAAAGATAGTCGATTGATGGATGATGAAATGAAGATTGAAAACACAGGAGCAAATTAAGAAGATGATATTTATCAAGTAAAAATGGCAGTCTGGACAGCAAACATGGGTTTGAGGAAACTTAACAATTTACATGAAATAGGCTTTGCAGATTTCCTTGATTGATGCTTATTCTGTATGCCAAAAAGCAGGAGTAGTCTCAGGTTAGATCTGATTAAAAATTAATGGACTGGATTCGTCTACTCACTGCTGATTCTGTTGGGCAGAGCATATCTGGAGCATGATACTCAACTGACATCTCCATTGTATAGTCAGGATGGGAACTGACAAAGCAGAGGGACAGACGGAATGGCATAATTGTTTGATGTGAGAAAAAGATGGACGAATCCAGGATGTAGAATGTGGAGTACTGGAGCTTCAGCCTGGCTGCTCTGAAATGTTTAAGCAATACCACTTGATATTTGAACAATACTATTTGATAGATGGATGGATGGATACACAGATGATAGGTAGATAAATTTTGGCTTCAAAAGCCAAGCAGGCATTAGTACAATATTAAGCATAACTATAAAGAGATGTTTAAAAAGAAAGAAAGAAAGAAAGAAAGATCTACTTGGTGAGATGTCAGTGGAAGGACAGAGTGGAGGAAGGTTGATCTCTAGTCACCTTAGCAACAGAGGAAAGTCTGGATAGGGTGGCACAAGTAATGTTTTATCCTATCCCTGTTAACTTCTTTGTCACATGTAACAGATGTCATCAAGGCTCTGCAGTATTGTCTAAGTTGTATAGTCTAGTGCTCTGTATTATATTCCCCACATTCTGTCTCCTCTCTGAGACCTCATATAGGTTCCCTTGAGCTGTCACTATCTGTCCTAGTCTCTCCCTTCCCTTTCCAATAAAGTTAATATGGTAGTGTGTCCATAAGATAAATATACCTGAATCATCAAGTCTGTGCCTTTCCAGTTAAGACTGCCTTCTTTGTTTCAAAATATTTGGCTGAATGGGCCATCAGTAAGTCAGAAAGGAAAATGAAAATTTACTGGGTAACATTAATGTGTCAAGTAATTTAACATGTTTATTTGCATTGATCATTAAATAATGGTTTGTCATATCTCTATTTTAAGAATGAGGATCAGAAAAAAAAATTGCCACATCCTTTTTGCCCTAACCTCAACATGATCTGTCAAGGAGATCTTATTTTTCCCATTTTATAGATGTGGGAATGAGGCTCAGAAGTTAGGTTCCTTGACAAAGACAGATATTACATGGTGGAGCCAGGATTTGAAGGTTTCCTATTTCTAAAGACAAGGAGTAAAATAGGAAGTTTTCCAGGTAACAAAAATTGAAGGATGCTTATAAATATACTTCAGTTATTTTACTCTGGTTCCCACATTTCTTCTGTTAGCATTTAATTTTTTTTTTTTTTAAGGTAAAGACAAAGTATTTCTTCGTAGCATGCAATGTGCAAATGTGGGGCATTTGGGTGAGCCACTTGGTGGCTTAATTGGCTGTGTCTGCCTTTGGCTCAGATCATGATCTCAGGGTCCTGGGATAGAGCCCTACATTGGACTCCCTGCTCAGGAGAGTCTGCTTCTCCCTCTCCCTTTGCCTTTCCCCTCAACTCATACTCTTTCCCTCTCTTTCTCTCTCTTTCTCTCAAATAAATGAATAAAATTGAAAAAAAAAAAAAAAAAGCATACCTATGTCCCCAAGAGTCTCTGGATATTAATGTCTTTTTTTCTTTACCTTTGAGGTTAAAGTTTAATAAAAAGAGAAGGAGAAATATAAAGTGCACATGTAAACATAAATTCTAGCAAGGATGGGCAGTGTATCTGGATAACCAGAAGAGAGGTCCAGCAGAGAATTGGGGTACACCAGTGATTCCAAAATAAGGGAGTAAGAAAGTGCCAAAGGTGAATTTCCAATTCTTTACAGTTGCTCAAGATGAGTCTTTGCAGAATTGTGTACTGGCAGAGACTCTATAAAGTCCTTTTGATCGTGATGATATTGAAAAATATGATTTAACTCCTTGTATGTATCTTTAAAGGTGAAAACACATTAATAAATTGAAAGTTTCATGAATAAAACTGTCTTTGGAATTACCTACCTTATTTGTGTGAATACACTCAGTGAATTTACGATGATTAATGGTAATACGATGAACACCAAAGCACATAATAATGATTTGCTACTTATTATAAAACATTGCCAATATTTTGTACACCCAAGCAGCACAACATGCAAGAAATTCAATGAAACCTTTTTAAACAAGCCATGGGGAAAGGGAAGAGCAGATCAAGCCACATATACAATCTCTAGGGACAGAGGCCTCTCTTCTATCATAAATTGATTGCTCTGGCACCCATGAAAGGCAACAGGGGCAGTTAGAGGACTGCAGAGAGACAGGACTCTTACAAAGGAAATAGAGACAGAAGTCTGCCTCAAAGGAATGCATTGTTTCTCAACCCTTGAGAGTGCAAAGACAAAACTTCCTTCAAATTAATAGCTTGTGCATTCTGGATCGCTGAAGATAATATACAAAAGCAACAGAAAAACCCTTACACCTTCAGAATAATTTGAAGATATGGAATACCCTAACTTCAAAATAGCTGTAAGTTTTTTAATGCACCAGATCTCAGCAGGCAATCTCTTACATTCACTTCGTTCTTCAAGGCTTTGTGGCAAATGAGTGCCGGCCAAGAAAAACCGTGGGAATGGGAGGACAGGAGAGTTACTCATGGGAATAACGTGGACATTAAAGCAGTGCAAGAAAGCTTAAGTCCACGCTATGTGTAAAAGTATTAAACATTAAAAAAGTGTCTGGATGGATCAGAGTACAGTTGAACAGTCTATAAGAAAGTGAGTTAAAAATGTATATGACTTGAAGTAAGTCTTCAGAATACCTAATTTCTGGAGGACTAAAAACCAAACAAAATGGAAGGGAGAGGAACCCTTTTGAAATTAAGTGCTGAAGGGTAAGTTATGTAAAAAAGAGAAATTCAAGGTCCTATAAGACCAAGGGAGCCAAAAAAGTCAGAGGATACACATATCATCTCCCTGCCCCCACACATATACACATGCACAGAAAGCCATTAAAGAATATGGACTTTGCTACAGTGAAAAAAAGAAGGCACCATCAAATAAAGACTTCTCTAAGCTACTTTTAGATAAAAAAATGAATAGAAAAAAGTTAATAGAGCTATACAGAGTTATTATAAAAAAAAAATCAGGGGCATCTTGGTGGCTCAGTCAACTAAGCAGCTGCCTTTGGCTCAGGTCATGATCCTGGAATCCTGGGATCAAGACCTGCGTCAGGCTTCCTGCTTTGCCCGTCCCCTGATCATGCTCTCTCTCGCTCTCTCTGTCTAATAAATAAATAAAATCTTTAAAAATAAAGATAAAACATTAAAAAATCAGAAAATGAAGTTCAGTATACCTCAAGTGATGAGATTCCCCATGAACAAATAAACATGGGCCAGAAGAAACTGTAAGACAACACTTAAATTTAGTAAAATTACTTAAACAAATAATAGGAATACTCCTTTGAACTTGAAATCTAAATTGAAAAACAGAAATTGGCAGAAAAACATAAAGTGAGAAGAAAAAATGAGGGGGCACCTGAGTGTCTCAGTTTGTTAAGCCTCTGACATAGACTTAGGTCATGATCTCAGGGTCCTGGGCTCTAGCCCCACTTCAGACTCCAGACTCTGAGCTCAGTGGGGAGCCTGTTTCTCCCTCTCCCTCTGTCCCTCCACCTTCTTATGCTCATGCTCTGTCTCTCTCTCTCTTTCTCCCTCTCTCTCTCTCAAATAAATGAATAAAATCTGAAGGAAGGAAGAGTTGTTTGAACTCAGGAAAAAAAAAATGGAAGGAACAAATTAACTCAGAATTAAAGGCTAATTTACAAGATTCCCAAGCACTAAGAGTCAAAAGATTATTTAATGAACCACTGAAGAACCAAGAAAACACCCAAGAGAACATAATTTTTTTTTTTCACAGTCTATACAATGTATACACAGACGGGGACCCAGCCTGGGCCCCTGCATCCCCTACAAATAAAGAATTCTCTCTATAAAATATAGATAATTTAGCTCCCCATATCAGCGAGGTCCCATACAGGGAGGAAGGTTGAGATCTACCCTCTGAGAGAGCAGAAGGCAGGGCAGGGTCTGGAGGGAATGAAGGCACCGTCAGCACTGAGAGGTGACGGGCATAGGAAGGAGCTACAGGAGCGTGGCCGAGACTGGAGCCCCAGGGTCTCGGAACAACAGAGTGGGGCCTCTGAAATCAATATTTGTGAGGAGAGGGGATTCACTAGTGTCTTTGGTAGAGACTGAAGGCACTACTGGTAGGGATGGGGGTTGCATAGGAGTCTTAGAAATAGGGCGAGGAAGCAGGAGGAAAGTATGACTTCAGGTCCTAGTAACCCAGGAGCCAGAGAGTGTAGAAGATAGAAAGCAGAAGCATGAGGACGACATAGAAGAGGCTCGAGCCACCTAACCCAGAGGGTCCAGGGGGTCCTGCTCCCTACCCGTTTGCACAGCCCCTGGGCAGTGCCCTGGAAGAGATCTGAGGGCAAGCACTGGTCAGCCTCAGGCACCCCTATTTTTCCACAGCTTATAAGAAGCTCTCCACATTTTTCGGAGACTCGAGAGCACTAAGTGTTGGCATAGCAGGTGAAGGCATGTGAATGAGGCGCACAGAGAACATATCTGAAATAAAAAAAAGAAATAAAGAAGTCTAGAGAAAAAGTGGTAAGAATTAAGGACCCAGGCAAAGAAGGATAATGTTCACATTTAGAGTCCCTAAAGAAAACAAAGCAATATAACAGTACTAATATTGAAATATATAATCCAGGACAATTGAGACAATTGGTAAAATTTGAATAAGGTCTATAGATTAGTTAATAGTATGGAATCAATCAATGTTCATTTCCTGATGTTGACAATTGAACTTTGTTGTGGAGGATGTACAAATTTTACATTTTTGCGAGTCTGGCATTATTTTAAAATTAAAAAGTTTGAAAAATATTAAATTAATAACTGTGATAATGCTTTATATTGTTTACTATAACAACTACTTTCCACCTAGAAATAGGCTTCTAGTGAAAATGAAAATCATAAAACCACTCTGCCAAGCTCAAGTTTGGTACATGAAAGAAACTGTGAGTCAGATGGCATAATTGAATTATATACTATGTCATAGTCTTAAAATATCAAAATAGTTTTAAGTGGATAAACCTGGAGGATATCACCTTGATCACGTGATCAGATTGAACATCACCAGGAATGAGAAGAAAAAGACACATGTCTCCTGCTATGATGCATGGAGAAAGACAATGACATCTTGTGTGTATGTATGTTCTTGCCAAAATTGTATGACCTAAATCTAATTATGAGGAAATGTCAGAAAACTCCAAATAGAAGAACATTCTTTAAGATAGCTTGCCTAGTCTCTTAAAAACTGTTATGAACTTTTCCGTATCAAAAAAAAGGGCAGGGGGAGAAGATGTGACAACTAAATGCAATGTGTGATCCTTGATTGGATCTCAGGCTAAATTAAATTTTATTTTCCATAAACAACATTATTGGAACAAATGGCAAAGTGTGAATGTCTTTAAATTAGATAATAGTATTGTAACAAATTTAAATTCCTGATTTGGATCACTGTTCTTAGGAAATATATACGAAAGTATTTGGAGTTGAAGGATATCATATATACAACTTACACTCAAATCGTTTAATAAAAGTGATAATGATTAATAATAGTATTAAGAAGACTATATACATATGGGAAGAAAATGGTAGAGTGGAATGGAGAAATTTAATGATTGGGAAATGGCAGAAAGGCATACTTCATTTTTGTTGTTGTTGTTACCATTCTTTTCAGTAAATAGTAAGTAAATAGACAAATAAATATAGGGTGTAAGTTCTGGGAAATGAGGTTGGAGAGGGACAGCTGGGTGAGAATCAGGCTCTGTCACTTGCTTATGGAACGACCTTGGGCTTCTCTATACCTCTCTTGGTTTCTCTATAAAATGTAGATAAGAATCATATCTACCACAGGAGGTCATTGTAAATATTAAAATAGTAAGAAAAAATGGTAAGGACTAGAAAAGTGTTAGCTATTGATATTATAAACTGTAACTATTATAGAGGATATGGAACATAAGGAAAATGTTTTATTGATATTTAGGGTATAGAAATTTTAGGCCTTGCTAACCCAATTGCTAACCAATTGGTCAGAGATGGGAAAGAGAAAGAGCTGTCCCCGGGTGACCAAAATGGACAACTGGGTGAATGGTGGTGCTGTTTACTAGGTTATGGGAAAGGGGGAGGAAGTGAAAGTTTTAATAGGGTAGAATCACAAGTTCAGTTTTGTGAGCATGGAACTAAAATGTGTGTCAGCACTCTTGCTGGAAATACTTGTAATTGGTTAAGTAAACAGGTTGTGAATTGAGGGATACCTTTTCTTGAGTTGTAACTTGAACATTACTAATATGTTCTTTTCTTATAAAGCATAATCTTCCCATCGGTTGCGAAATACCCAAGACTATGATCAAAAAGGTTCACCTTGTATCTCTGTAATGGTTTGTAGCTTGTCGGGTAGGAGCCGTGTGATCTCACTGCAATGAAATGTCCAGGGTTCCTGCTAGGTGTGTCACTATAGCAATTCTGGTAAATGACCAAGGGGTCTGCTTCTTAGGACTAAGAAGCATGAGACCCAGGTTCTTCTGTGAGCCTGATCAGCACCAGTTCAACTCCATCTCTTAGGTTTCACATGGGAGTGTGTGTGTGTGTGTGTGTGTGTGTATCTGTGTAATCTCCCATGCCTTAGAGGAGAGATAAGATTTGTCTTTGTACTGAATAAAACCACTTACTGTCCTTTCCTTTCACATCAGCTTTTTGTATTGTCTCACAGGTCCTATTGTGCCCAGGGCTGGGCCCATGAATACAGCTTATAGTACTGTAAACTCTGCTCTCTGCTGGACAGCTCCACCCCTCATTTCCTACTCTTCATTCCTCAGTCTTTTCCCTCATTCTACTACTATTAGGTGAATGCCTTTTTTTAAAAAAAGATTTTATTTATTTATTTGAGAGAGAGATGGAGAGAGTGAGCTAAAGCTAGACAGAATGAACAGAGGGGCAGAAGGAGAGAGAGAAGCAGACTCCCCATTGAGCAGGGAGCCCAACGTGAGGCTTGATCCCAAGACCCTAGGACTGTGACCTCAGCGGAAGGCAGATGCTTAACTTACTGAGCCTCCCAGGCACCCCAAGTGAATACCTTTTCTATCACAAAGTAGTCTATTTTAGTATCAGAAGGAATATATAAATTAGTTTATATGAATATTGGCTACTAAAAATAAAATTTAAAAATTAAAAAAAATACTTTTACTTATATATAAAATAAAAATTTATTTAAAAATAACTCCTTCTGTCCTTTCAGGTATCCTGTAAAGGACACTGGGGTGGGACAGATGGTATAGGGAACAAATAGGATTTTCCAAAACACTAAATTCATCTAGTATATAAAGTCCTTACTCAAAATAGGTGAGGCTTCCTGAGACTGGTTTCTGGGATTCTTTGTATTGTTTCACATTTTTGGTTAAAGTCCACATTTAGGGAAAAAGGATGCTTAGTCAGAGTAAGATTTGGCAACCTTTGTTTTTACCTATTCATGTAATCCTATCAAATGAGTTATTTTACTCCCAACTCTTGAAAATAGTGTCTTATGAAAATATCAGTGACTACCTTATTAACAGTTTACAAAGGGCTTTGACATATATAATATCAATTAAATCCTACAAGGTGAGGATCTGAATTGAGGTTATCAAAATTAGATTGACTGGTATTCTAAGGTTTAAAGACGTGAGTGTGGTGGTTCCCAAACTCTACACATTAGAATCACCTGGGGAGGGTCAAAATCCACTGATGCCTGTGTTCCAGCCCCAGAACTTGTGATTTGATTGGTCTGGGGGGGAGGTATCTACTGGACATTGGAATGTCTAAAAGATTTCTAGATGATTCTGCTGTGAAGACAAGGTTTTGAGAGCCTTAAGTTTATAAAACTAGAAAGGAACAGGACTGGGATTAATTTCAGGACCCTTGGTGTCTAGTCCAGTACTTTCAATATAGGGAGTAGTAATGAGAAAAAATAAAACTGATAGGAAACTCAGTAAACCAAACTTTCTCTCCTTTTCCACTAACTTTATGTTCATGGGTTTTAAATTTGAATGGCTATTAGCAGGTGGCAGTAGGTTAGTTGCCAACGGTAGAAGTGGATCAGGAGGGAAAAAAGGTAGGGAAAATAAGAGAACCCATGGCTCTCATCATGGAAAGAGAAAGCCTGAAGGATGCAATGGAACATGTCCTGAGGCCTAAGGCAGAAAGCCAAGCTACGCAGCCAATGTCAAGATTCTGATGGCTACTGTGATTGATAGCCCTACTGTCTCCCATAGAAGGAGATGAAAAGTGTTTCTCATTCACTAGGAGTGAGGAGGTTATTGAATCCAGCTGTGTGAAGTAGAAATCGAAGTTGGCCAAGATTTTCCACTTGTGGCAGGGATGGATCATGACGCATGTCTATGGGCACTTGCCAGGAAGGAGTCTATAAGAATCATCAAAAAAGAAAAATTTTAAAAATCACTGTGCTAATTCAGAAATACGGTGCCAATAACTTGGGGTTTCTATTTCGGTGTTTATAAATTTAACTCCTTTAGAGTTTAGAAAAATTTAGTATGGTTTAGTTTCCACTAAAATAGCATCTGAAAACAATGCTTGTGTTAACCAAATAGTGCTGAGTATTTTTAATGCATATGGGCAAAGTTAGCCCTTTCCAAAACTGAAGAATGGATGGCATATTGCTGTGTACATGGAGAAAATTATTTACTTCATCTAAATTTGAAAACCTTAATATGCTTCCCAAGAAGTTATCTGATTTAGCAAATAACAACAAATAAAAACAGAATAGAAAATAAACAGTAAACAGAAGACAGTGTAATGTCTGTAGCAGCACTCCTACTTTGCTATAGAAGAAAATAATCATACATAATTTTGTTTTTTTTAATTTTTATTTATTATTATTTTTTTAAGTAGGCTCCACACCTAGCGTGGGACCCAAATGTGGGGCTTGAACTCACAACCCTGACATGAAAACCTGATCTGAATTCAAGAGTTAGACGCTTAACTGGCTGAGCCACACAGGTATCCCCTACACATATTTTCTAAATGGAAAGTCAGAAACTTCCAGAGTTTCTAGTTTGTAAACTGAAGCATGACTAGCAGTTTCTCACTCACTCTCTCAGGTGCAGAGGAACTGTAATTTTATTTATTTCTTTTTTATGACACAACTTAATCTCTGCTTTGAGCCTCCTTATCCACTTGATCACAGAATATAATCGTATTCACTTCATGACAAAGTACTCTTTCCAGGTTTAAATTTAGTCAGTTTAGGGATTTCTTCTTTACTACTTATTCACCTGGGGTATCACCTAACCCTTGAGAGCATGTATCTGACCCAAACTTCTCAACATTAATTCATGTTGGTGTTCACTGGGATGAACTGTCCCCACTCTGGGTCTTAGGTATCCTCTCCTTTCAACTAGGCATTCCTTGAGACTCCCACTTCCTCCCTGGTTTCTGGACCTAGTTCCATGGCACTTTCTACTGTGGGTTTCCTCCATCATGTGTCCCTGCATGGTGTTCTAGGCACGAGGAAGGTGAACTTCTTTCTTTATTCCCTTTTTGGATACCTTAGGAGTCCTCAGATACCAGGAAACTTAGACCTAGTTTTAAGCCCTCTCCATCCCAGATGACTCCACAGATAAATATCTTGGTGGCATAAAGACAACAGGATGGCTTCAGCCTCCCAGAATTCCTGTTAGAAAGCAGACCCTAGGTACCCTGTACTCTCAGACCCCAAAACATGTCATGTACATTTACCCTGGACCTCAAGAAAGATGATCTGATTTTTTCCTTAAGATTTTTATTTTATTTTATTTATTTGACAGAGAGAGAGAGAGCGCGCGCGCAATGGGAGAGGGAAAAGCAGGCTTCTCACTGAGCAGGGAGTCCAATGTGGGACTCTATCCCAGGACCCTGGGATCATGAACTGAGCTAATGTAGATGCTTAACCAACGGAGCCACCCAGGTGCCCCAGATCATCTGATTATTAAAGGCATTTCCTCTGTTTAACCATCCTGTTTTTTCTCTAATTCATACTCTCTTTTTTCAAGTCAATGAACTCCTCCTCAATTCTATAGTAGGCAACACTGGCTGTCACATCATTGTACATTCTCACTGACTATGTTAACTAGTTTGGATTTTTCCTCAAAAACAAGGCATTTGACCTTCAAGTGGCCTTTCTGACTAACTGATGTTTATGCCAGAAAAATAAGAACGTTTCCTTCAGATTTGCTGAGGAATTCCATTTTCTGAAACATGAAATTGTAGAAAATGGCCTAAGGTAGCTGGGAATTATGGAGATAAGATAATATGCAGGTAAATATCGAGTTTTTAACATACTGCATAATATAGTGTGACAAGTGAAAAAGTTTACTGCCTAAGCCACTCCTTACTCAAGATCATGATTATCACTAATCAGGAGTTGAGTGAGAATAGGCAGAATATGCCCAGAGAGAAACACCTCTTTGGTGGTTGGGAATTCAAGAAATAGCAGCCCAAAAGCCTGTGCAGGTTCAGCCAAGTGTATTGGATGGTGCCCCACGGCAATGATCATGAGAGTGATAAGCAAAGTGACCAAGAAGAGACATATGCAATTGGTTAGAGTGTAAACAGACCAAGAGAGGATCAAAGGCCAGGAAACCAGTACTGAGGTTGAAGCTGCAGGGCAGGCCAGAGGCCCAGGTATAAGGAATGGGAGAGCCCTTCCAGAGACTTCATGTTGAGTTACCAAACTGCACAGTTGTCTTGCTTAGAGACTTTCCTGCCCAGGGCACGAACTGGTCAAAATCTGAGTCCAACTGAATTTACAAGATAGAATTTCATTTTAGAAGGGGCCACCAATTATCAAAATACCGCCTTCCCCCCACTACGCCTAAATTCTTGTTGTCACATAACAATTTCCTTTTACAATTGAGGGATCAGGCTGAAAATGGGAATCCTTCTAGAAAGCAGAACACAATGACTTAGCAGAACACTAAATTGTCCATACCCAATAACAGGACTGAAACTTGCTTTTAACAGCTTTATTGAGATATAATTAACACGCCATACAATTCACCCATCTCTAGTATATAAGTCAGTGGTTTCTAGTATATTTAGAGTTGTGCAACCATCAATGCAATCAATTAGAGAACACTTTCATCACACTAGAAAAGAAACCTAATGTCCTTTAGCTGTTCACCCACAATCATTTTATCCCCTAGCCTTAGGCAACCACTAATCTGCTTTCTTTCTCTATAGGTTTTCCCATTCTGGACGTTTTTAAATTTTGAGAGAGAGAGAGAGAGAGGGAGAGAAGGGTGGAAAGGGGCATAAGGAAGAGGGAGAAGAGAGAGAGAATCTTAAGCAGGCTCCATGCCCAGTGCAGAGCCCAACAGAAGGGCTTGATCTTGTAAGATCATGACCTGAGCAAAACAATAAGCATTGGCCACTCAACTGACTGAGTCATCCAGGCACCCCTCACAGAGCACAGTTTTTTAAGCTTCATCTGTGTTATAGCATGTAACAGTACTTCATTCATTTCTGTTGTCCAACAATAGTCCATTCTGTGGATATGCCATATTTGATTTATTCATTCATAGGACTTTGTATCGTGAAAACGTTCCAGCATGGATGAAAAGAGAGATGATATGATAATGCATAATCATAGACCTATCACCCTGCTTCCACAACTATCAACTCATGGCTAATTTTGTTTTATTTATACCCACCACCATTTTCTCTAACCCTGTATCACTTCAGTGTAATTTCTTCCATAACTAGTTCAATATAGATTTATATAAATATGCATATATATAAATCATTTTTTAAACCAACCACAAAATCATCATTGCACCCTAAATCTTCATTCTTTAACATTACTAAATACCAGCAAGTGCTAAATTTTCTTTATTTGTGCTTTGCATTTGATTTATTTAAATCAGGATCCAAAATAGATCCGTCAAATTCCTTGACTATGTTTCTCCTTTTTCCTTCTTCCTTAGAATCTATCTACCTGAAAAACAGGGTATTTGCCCTGCAGAGTAACCATATTCTGGATTTTGAGGATTGCATCCCTGTGATATTAACATGTTCCCATTTGCCCTGTATTTCCATAAATTGGTAGTTGAGGTAGAGCCATTATCAAATCCAGGTAGGTTACTTTAACAAGAATTCTTAAAAAAAAAAAAAAAAAAAGCTGGGTATATTTCTGAAGAGGTACATAAACTAAATTAACTTAGTTAAATTTATTAAGTTAAAGTTTGTGTTTCCTTTTTTTAAAAAATTTAGTTTGATGTTAAAATTGATAAGGGGTTCAGGTGTTTTCAGCCTTACCCATTAATTATAGAATTCCCAAATATGTGAGAAATATATACTTATTATTGAATATCACTGAGATTTTGTGGCTATTTGTTGCAATAGCTGAGAATATACCTGACTCTTGTGAAATGGTACACACCATGGTAACTAGTTGATTAGGGAATGTTTTCCTTGGTGAAAGTATTCAAGCTAATAAATTTTTTAAAAAATGAATGTTAAATACTTACCATTTTGTAATCCCAAATGAAATAATGTATCAAGGTAATAGTCAACAATGGCTACTAAAACACTAGGTGAAAAGCTGATAGGCTGGGGGATCTTTTGATTTTGAATGGCTGTGGGCAGCGTTTCTCTGTGGGTGGTATGTTCCATTTATACTTTTTCTTCTTTGGGCCAGCAAGCTAGTTGGAACATGTTTTACTCATAGCCATGGCAAAAGTGCAAAAGTTCAAGATATAAATGTGGGGTCTATTAAGACTTCTGTTTAAAACTAGCACTTTGTAGCTACCCATCTCCCCCAAATTCATTTATCACATTGCTTAAGATAAAGTCAGAGGAAGCAGAAGTATATACTCAGATTTTAATTGGAAGGATTTGCAAAGTTGCATGGAAAATGGAGAATGGGTGAAGAATTGTGTACAATAATTCAGTCTGCCATGGCAATATAAAAGTTTTCTTTCCCTTATTTGTTAGTTTCCAAAGTAATGAATTGATTCACTAGGCTCTTCCAGAAGTGATCAGTATTTTTTTTAGTATTATTGCCAACTCGTGGATTTAATCCTATTTGTATATCCAATTCATTTTAGTCAGTTATTTTTGTTATTCAAGTTATACTTTTTAAATTTGGTTTCTGGATTCTTTTGACCAAACTTCAGAAGTCTTTGTTAACTTCCTTGCCTTTTGGTATGAAAATACATGCTAGGTACATTTTCTGTTAAAGATCTGAAATCAAGGAACCATATTTTCTTTTAATGGAAATAGTTATTTTGAGAATATAATGCAAGTTCTACATGTGTTCATTACTGTTACTAGATGTATTATTTTATTTTAAAGATTTTGTTTATTTATTTATTTATTTTAGAGAGAGAAATAGTTTGAGAGCAAGCTTGGGGGCAGGGGAGGGAGTCTTAAATAGACTCTGCCTATGCTGAGCAAGGAGCTGATGAAGAGCTCCATTCCACATCCCTGAGATCATGACCTGAGCAGAAATCGAGTCAGATGCTTAACTGACTGAGCCACCCATGTTTCCCTGTTTCTAGACCTTTTAAACAGAAATAGAAAATACTTATTTTTTTTAAGATTTTATTTATTAGAAGAGAGAGCATGTGTACAAGTTGGGGGAGGGGCAGAGAGAGAGCGGGAGAAGAAAATTCCCTGCTGAGCAGGGAACCAGATGCCGGACTGGATCTCAGGACTCTGGGATCATGACCGGAGGCAGATGCTTAACCAACTGAGCTACCCAGGTGCCCCTAGAAAACACATTTTTGTAAAAAACCAAACCAAACCAAAACAAAAACATGTATTTATATGAGTATTTCTAATTCAAACTTAAAATTACAGGTTTTCACTTAACATTTAACATTTTTGATATTCTGTGTATATAGTCATGTTTATCAATATCTTCTAATATTTTTGGATTTTGAGTGTTAATAAAAGTGTTTTGATACAAGAAGGAAGCCTTAAAGTGAAAGGTTGACCAGAAGATAGAGGTGGATGGTTTAGTCGGTTAAGTGCCTTTGGCTCCAGTCATTACCTTGGGGTCTTGGGACTGGGCCCCATATTAGGGTTCTTGTTTAGTGGGGGTCCAACTCAATCATAGAGAACCAGGCATCCATCCTTACAGATTAGACCCTTCACAAGTTTGGCCACTAAACTTTTCTAGTTGACCTTAATTACATCTACAGGATGGTAAAGAGGCAACATGTAAAGTAATAAAGACATTGGCTTTGGAGTCAGAGACCTGGACTGGGATTCTTCAATTTACTGGGTATATTAATTTCCTACTGCTGCTGTAAAAAATCACCAAAAACTTTGTGGCCTAAAACAACATGGAGTTATTATTTTATAGTTTCAGAGGTCAGAAGTTCAAAACTGGTCTCAAAGGGCTCAGGTCAAGATGTCGGTGCTGTGATGCTTCGTGGAGACTGTAGAGGAGAATATGTTTTCTTACCCTTCCCCAACTGCTAGAGGCTGTCAACATTTCTTGATGTATGGCTTACTTCCATCTTCAAAGGCAGCAATAGCCTTTCAAGTCTTTGTCACATTGAATCCTTCTGACTGTGACTCTTCTGCCTCACTCAACTTCATTTAAAGACCCTTATGATTACATGCGATTACATGGGAAATCAGGGTTGTCCTCTGGGTAATCCACAATACTCTCTTTTATAATGTCAGCTGACTCACAACCTTAATTCCACTCTCTGTCTTAATTCTCCTTTTCCATATGTCATAGCATATTCCCAGGTTCCAGGAATGAGGAAGTAGACATTGGCGGGGGGAGGGGGGCATTAATCTGCCTACCACACTAGCTATACCTGTTTTGGATTTTGTTTTTTCATTCTGAACTTCATTCTCTTTTGTAAAATGAGCATCTGAGGTTATTTCATATCTTCCTGAATTAGTGCATCCCAGTGATTCTCAAGAGTAGGAGAGAAATGGTGATCAAAATATTTGGAAAGATTTCTTGTTGGTAAAGTGTTCCCCAGGTGATATCAATATAACACTTCTTCACTATGTGCTTACTCATCTTGAAGAATTACTCTAAAGATTAAGAGAGACAATTCTTGAAAACACCTGGACATGATGAGAGCCCAGTATCTATGAGTTTCTTTCTCTTTTCTTTTTTTGCTTTCTTTGCTCCATTCTATTTATAAAGAGAGACTGATACTCAAATATCCATGAAGAGTTCTGTGGATGCCATGAATCAAATAATTAAGTTTTTGCCTTAGTCCTGGTTCCAGCTAGATATTTTTATTCCATACTGAAGCTGTTCCCATACCCAAATTACTCTTCTAGTTTCTTTGTCAAAAGTCTGTGGATATAACCCTGGGATTCTAGGATTCTGTCTTCTATGGCTCCACCTTTCCGATGCCACCTTCTCCCTCTGTGTAAGATACTGAGATATCTGCCTCATCTTCAAATGTTGCTGGTGCCTAGCATTTCAGTCTATGCATTGGGCAGCTCTAACTCTCAAGCACTGAGCCTTGTCTTTTCATGTGCACCTCCTCAGCTATGTATTCCCAGTTCTCACCTAATGCCCTGCCATACAGCATATCTGCCATCAAGTGCCTGCCCTGAGGCCAGAGCAAACCATCACACCTCTCTAAAAACTTGTAAGATGTGATAGTCTCAAACACTCTGAACATGATGCATATAGCAATAACCTAGCTGCATTTACTAGGGACCATAGCTTCATGGGGTTTTTGTTGTTGTTGTTTTTGTTTTGCTACAAAATATATTGCCTTCTTTATTTTTTTCCTCATTTCGTGTTACTTCTTGATATGTTTGTCCTGATTTTCATTTAGCAAATCATCTAAATCCTGGTCTCTGGAATTTTTATACTTAGTCATATTTCATTCAGTCTTGCTCTATCATTGTTAAAATGGAGATAGGAAAAAGAAGAGTAAACATGGCCCATTTTTAAGGTTGTCTTTAGACCTGAGCTCTACAGGAGAGGGCAAAAGCAAGAACTTGAGTGATGTCCATGCATTCATAGTTGAATAAGTTCAAAGACTACCATGTACTTTGCAACATGTTATTCTTACAGATATAAGAAAAAAATTTTGATACTCTTTCCCAAGAACTTCCATGTTCTTGATTAAACAGTTATCTAATGGTTATAAATACATGTAAACATTTCAAGGATGGCAAATGATATCAGAGATGTTCCACTGCATTATGAAAGTGTAATGGTAGGAACATATCGTTAGAGAGAGGGGGTTGTTAAGTAAAAGAAGTAAATAGTCCAAGATACCATTTACCTTCAGGTAATGATAACTGCTATGAACATTTAAGCAGAGTAAAGGAATAGATAGTGGTGGAGTGAAAGGAACTTTAGTAGTATGGCCAGGGAAATCTTCTCAAAGGACATGTTTGAACAAAGATAGGAGTATCAGTCATGAAAAGTGAGCACCATAAAGATGTGAGAGAAAAGTGTTCCGGGCAAGGGAACAGCAACTGAGAAGACTCTGGGGTGAAAGAGAAAAGGCTTTAAGGTGAGAAGGAGCTAAGAATCTTTATGAAAGGATAGATCTATGATAATGTCACAAAACCAATGAAAGTCAAATGTCAAGGTAGGAGATAATAACTTGTATTAAAGAAAAGCAGTGGGCTTGGGGAAGAATTGGAATGAACTATCCTTTTATCACAGGATCTAATATGGAATCACATTGCATTTAATTACCGTTGCATTATTCTCTTTTAGTATTTACCAATTCCTCACTCTTTGTCTTTCATATCCTAAACATCTTTAAAGAGGTGGGCCAGTGGCATGAAAGATGCTTCTGCACCCCTTCACTTTCTGTCTGGGTGTATCTTTAGGTTCAAAATGGGTCTCTTGTAGACAACATATGGATGGGTCCTGTCAATTTTTTTTTTAACATTTTATTTATTTATTTGACAGACAGAGATCACAAGTAGGCAGAGGGGCAGGCAGAGAGAGAAGAGGAAGCAGACTCCCTACAGAGCAGAGAGCCCGACATGGGACCCGATCCAATCTGCAACCCTGTGTAGTTTTATGGGCGCATTTAGGCCATTCACATTGAGAATGATTATTGATAGATAAGTTTTTATTGACATCATGTTACCTTTGAAGTCTTTCTTTCTGTAGATCGTCTCTATATTTCTGTTCAATACTATTCTTGGGACTTTTCCTCTTTTATAGTACCCCCCCTTAATATTTCCTGCAGTGTCGGCTTGGTGGTTGCATAGTCTTTTAAGCCTTGCCGGTCTTGGAAACTCTTTATCTCTCCATCCATTTTGAATGTCAGTCTTGCTGGATAAAGTATTCTTGGCTGCATGTTCTTCTCATTTAGTGCCCTGAATATATCTTTCCAGCCCTTTCTGGCTTGCCAGGTCTCTGTGGACAGGTCTGACATTATTCTGATGGGCTTTCCTCTGTAAGTAAGGAACCTCTTTGTCCTAGAAGCTTTCAAGAGATTATATCTACAATTATGATTCCTCAATTTGACTATCAGGTGCCTTGATGTTTTTCTGGAATCTATAATCTTGGGTGGAGACCATTCGGCCTCTAGTACATGAATGCTGGTTCCATTCGTGAGATTGGGAAAATTTTCATGAAGAACTCGTTCCACTAATCTTCTAGACTTCTTTCTTTCTCCTCCCCTTCAGGGATTCCAATAATTCTGACGTTGGAACGTTTCATGGCATCATTTATTTCCTTGATTCTGTTTTTGTGGCTTCTAAGCTGTTTGTTCCAGGCTTCCTCCTGATCCTTTCTATTTCTTTGTCCTCTAGATCACTAATTCTATCTTCTGTATCAGTTACCCTAGCTTTTAGAGAATTTAGATTAGATTGGAACTCATTGAGAGCATTGTGAACCTCATCCCTGGTAGCTTTCAGTTCAGCCCTAATCAATTCCATTTGGTCATCCATGGCTTTCTCGAACCTAGCTATTTCCTGGATAATTGTTAGCCTGAATTCTCTTTCCAACATATTGTCTATGTTGATAGCCATTAGCTCTGTTGCAGAAGGACCAACTTGCATTGGTGGGAATGCAAGTTGGTGGAGCCACTTTGGAAAACAGTGTGGAGATTCCTCAAGAAATTAAAAATAGAGCTTCCCTATGACCCTGCCATTGCACTACTGGGTATTTACCCCAAAGATACAGATGTAGTGAAAAGAAGGGTCATCTGTACCCCAATGTTTATAGCAGCAATGGCCACGGTCGCCAAACTGTGGAATGAACCAAGATGCCCTTCAACGGATAAATGGATAAGGAAGATGTGGTCCATATACACTATGGAGTATTATGCCTCCATCAGAAAGGATGAATACCCAACTTTTGTAGCAACATGGATGGGACTGGAAGAGATTATGCTGAGTGAAATAAGTCAAGCAGAGAGAGTCAATTATCATATGGTTTCACTTATTTGTGGCGCATAACAAATAGCATGGAGGACAAGGGGAGATGGAGAGGAGAAGGGAGTTGAGGGACATTGGAAGGGGAGATGAACCATCAGAAACTATGGACTCTGAAAAACACTCTGAGGGTTTTGAAGGGGCGGGGGTTGGGAGGTTGGGGGAACCAGGTGGTGGGTATTGGAGAGGGCACGGATTGCATGGAGCACTGGGTGTGGTGCAAAAACAATGAATACTGTTACGCTGAAAAAAAAAATAAAAAGAAATATTAAGCAGTTAAAAAAAAAAGAAAAGATCTCGGCCAGTTATTTTATGGAAAGACCCTCATCTGAGTCTCTCTGAAGATTCTTTGGGGTTGGATTAGATTCAGGTTATTTATTGAAAAAGGAATGCAAAAAAGTGATGATACATCATAGTAGTAAGCACATGTAGGTTTGCCCCATGCTGGTGTTACACTTGGTTAAAGGGATGTATACCGAGTTTCTCTACAGTAAAAGTACCATTTTTTTTCCTCTTTGTTGATGCTAAGCAACTCAGTGGAGGCTCTTTGAAACTAATTTACTGCTCAACAAAAGTACTCTCACTTTTATTGTCATTCACTGATGACTCTTCCTGAATCAGTTATCACCATGCTGATCGACTAATAGTGATTTTCTAATTCCATGTTTTCTCCTACATGTATTTGTTGGCATGCTGCATGAAAGAGTAGCCTTTTCTTTTCCATTGTGTATTTAAAGATTTTATTTGTTTATTTGACACACACAGAGAGAAATCACAATTAGGCAGAGAAGCAGGCAGAGAGAGAGGGGGAAGCAGGCTGTCCACTGAGCAGAAAGCCTGTTGTGGGACTTGATCCCAGGACCCTGAGATCATGACCTGAGCAGAAGGCAGAGGCTTAACCCACCGAGCCACCCAGGAGCCCGTCCATTGTGTATTTATTAATTATATCACCATGAATTATTTTTATAATAATTTTTTATTGTGATGTCCAACGTAGTAGACATAATTCTTTCTTTTAAAAGATTTTATTACTCCATTTGAGAGATAGAGGGAGCAAGTGAGAGAGAGAGAGAGAGAGAAAGAGCACGAGTGGGGGCAAAGAGAGAGGGAGAAGCAGGCTCCCTTGTTAAGCAAGGACCCAACTCAGGTCTCGATCCCAGGACCATGGGATCACGACCTAAGCCCAAGCAGATGCTTAACTGACTGAACCACCCAGGCGCCCCTCAACAGAGTAAACAAATAATCCCAAATCTTGTATAATGTCCTTTTCTTGAATGTGGAGACACTATGATAGAATATCATTTTCATGATTAGATTAGATTAGATGGCAGAATTCTCTAAGAAAAGATTATCCTCAGTAGACCTAACCCTAAAAGGAACAGGGTAAGAAACATTCAAAACATGGGAGGAATTTGATGTGAGAAATTCTCCTTTCTGGCATTCAGCATGAAGAATGCTACATTACAGGCAAATATGGGTACCTCCAGGAGCTGAAAGCAATCTCCCTCCAATAGCTGGCAATGAGATGAGACCTCAGTATTGCAGTTCATGGAGCTGGATTTAGCCAACAACCTGAATGATTATGGAAGTGGATTCTTACATAGATCCTAGAGTTATGAAAACAGATTGACCGATACCTGAATGTGGGATCTTGAGCTGAAGACCCAATCAGTCCTGGACTTCTGCCTTAAAACCAATGAGTGTTGTTATAAGTTTGTAAATCTATGGAAACAGAAATAGAAAACTAATGTACTCAAATTGTCCCATATTTGGCCAGTGGGAGCTCTTTCAAGCAAATTATTGTATCCCTTAGATATATAGTGTTATTCTTTTTTTTAATTTAATTTTTTCAGCGTTCCAAGATTCATTGTTTATGCACCACACCCAGTGCTCCATGTAATACGTACCCTCCTTAATACCCACCACGAGGTTCACCCATGCCCCTCCCCCGACCCTCTTTCCAAAACCCTTAGTTTGTTTCTCAGAGTCCACAGTCTCTCATGGTTCATCTCCCCCTCCAATTTCCCCCAATTTAGTTTTCCTTTCTTTCTCCTAATGTCCTCCATGTTATTCCTTATTCCTCCACAAGTAAGTGAAACCATATGATAACTGACTTTCTCTGCTTGACTTATTTCACTCAGCATAATCTCCTCCAGTCCCATCCATGTTGATAAAAGAGTTGGGTATTCATCCTTTCTGATGGAGGCATAATACTCCATTGTATATATGGAACATATCTTCTTTATCCATTCATCTGTTGAAGGGCATCTTGGCTCATACATTGAGAATAACAGCGTATATTACGGATATTTACATATACGCTGTTATTCTCAATGTACTTCCTTATTTTAAGATATAAACATGCACACACAGAGCACATACACAGAGCATTAAAGCAATATTTAATTTATTGCTTAAGCTTTTTATAAATAAGTATTGTGCTATTATTATTTTATCTGACCTCTTTTGTATTTCCAACAGGATATTTTTTCAGTTCATTCAAGTTGCTGGACATAGATATAGATATAGCTCATTTTTTCATTGCTCTCTATCATCCATTTGTAAAATTATGCTGTAACTTCTTTTATATTGATGAATATTTCAGTCATTTCATTTTTATTTTGTTACAAATATTGGGCCACTTTTTTTTTCTGATCCTCCTATAACATATTGCCTGTTAGGCCTTCATCTTAGCGCTACAGTTGCTAGGACAAAGGATGTGTACAGCGTGATGCCCAAATGTATACCGAAGTGCTTTGACTGCTGTGCCACGTCTTTGCCACTAAGTTAGTGCTAGCAAGCTTCTTCATCTTTATAAATCATGTGGGTATAAAATGATATCTCCTCCTAGTTTAATTTACCTGTCTTTGGGATCTAAGGGGGTCAAGTATATGTTAATAAATTGTCCATTTGTATTTCCAATTTTGTGGACATCTTTTTAAGACTCTTGCCTGATTCCTATGGTCTTATCTCTCTGTAATGATTTGTGTTATTTATGTGTTGCTTTGTCTTTTATATGTGTTACAAATCTCTTTTCCTACTTTGTATCTTCTGTTCATTTTTTTAAATTAATGTGGTGTCTGTTATGGACTGAATTATGTCTGATCAACATTAATATGTTGATTCCCTAGTTCCCAATGTGACTATTTTCAGATAGGACCATTGAGGAGGCAATTATCATTAGATAAGTTGATAAGAGGATCCAATAAGATTGGTGTCCATATAGGAAGAGGAAGAGACGTGAGAATTAGTTCTCTCCCTGCACACACAGACAAAAATAAGACCACATAAGAATGTAACAAGAAAGGTCTATCTTCAAGTGAAGGGGAGGTGTCTCACCAGAAACTGGCTGATACCCGTGGCCTCCAGGGCTGTGAGAAAATAAATGTGTGTTGTTTAAGCACACACTCTGTGGTATCTTGTGTGGCAGCCCAAGAAACTAATACAGTGTCTGTCAATAAATGGACATTTTTCAATTTAATTTAGTCAAATACATCAATAACTTCCTTTATATTAATAATCTTTGGTTTTGTCTTTACTATAATTTCCCATACCTTATCTCATAGAGAGTCTGTTTTGTATCTTCTTCTGAATAATTTAAATTTCACCTTTTATTTTTAAGGATTTATTCTTCTTAGAATTTCATTTTGTAAAATATATAATAAAGATTCATTAGATAATATTGTATAAAATATATAATCGTATATGTCACTTATAATGTATATTGTGTTTATTTTACATATAATTTATTATACACATATACATTTTAATGTGAATAATTGTTCCAGTTTGCTGTAGTCAGCTCAGACTTATGTAATAATATACCATAGACTGGGTGTTTAAACAACAGACATTTATTTCGCTTAGTTTGAAAGACTACGGTCCAGTTTCAAGGTGCCCGCAGATGTGGTTCCTGGTGAGATGCCTTTTCCTGTTTGCAGTTAACCACTCTCTCACCGTATCCCCACATGATGAAGAGAGAGAGAAAGAGAGTTCTGTCATCTCGCTTTCTTCCTATAAGGAAACTAACACCATCATGGGGGCCCCAGTCTCATGACCTAATCTAAACCTAATTACCTTCCAGAGACACCCCCTCCAGTATCACCTTATTGGGGTTAGGGCTTCATACACTAATTTGGGAGGGGAGACAAATATTCGGTCTGCAATTTATTCTCTAGTCCAATACTACACTGCCTTAGTTAGTTCAGTTGTGTACTGTGTCTTGATACCTAGAAAATATTATTGTCTCAACTTGTTCTTTAGAAAAGTCTTGCTAGGGGCGCCTGGGTGGCTCAGTGGGTTAAGCCTCTGCCTTCAGCTCAGGTCATGATCCCGGTGTCCTGGGATCAAGCCCCGCATAGGACTCTCTGCTCAGCAGGGAGCCTGCTTCCTCCTCTCTCTCTCTGCCTGCCTCTATGTCTATTTGTGATCTCTCTCTCTGTCAAATAAATAAATGAAATCTTTTTTTAAAAAAAAGTCTTGCTATTTTTCTCATTTGCTTTTCCATAAATTTTGGAATCAGCTTGTCAATTCCACTAAAACTCTATTAGAGTTTTGATTACAATTATATTGATGCACAGATCAATATAAAGAGAATAGTCACATTTTATAATGACTATGAGTAAACTTTATATATCTCTCTTTTCATCTTAACCTTCTTTTATAATTTTCTCTTAAGGTCTAGAGCATCTTTTGTTATATTTATTCTCAGACACCTTATTTTTTGGATGTTATTATAAAGAAATATATTTTCTTTAATTATATTTTCTGAATTATGCTGGTATATAGAAATGCCATTGATTGTGTATATTGATCTTACAGCTCACAGCCACATTGCTGAACTCTCTTATTATTACTAATAATTATTTTGTAAATGCTTTTTGGTTTTCTATGTAAATAACCATAACATCTGAAAACAATTTGTTTTGTTTATATCTTTCTGATTCTTCTGCCTTTAATTTCTCTTTTCTCATCTTGCTTTGCTGGCCTAGAATATCTAGCATGATGTTGTCTACAAATGATGATAATGGGATTCATTGCCTTCTTCTTGATTTTAAAGAAAATGCTTTAAAATATTTATTCATGTGGAAGCATATTGTCCCTGGTTTTTGTCGCCCTTGTTGCCTCTCTTTATCAGGTTAAGGAAGTTTCTTTTATCAGGTTAAGGAGGTTTCTTATTTATAATAAGAAACATACTTTTGAATTTTATACCATTCTTGACACAGAGCTCCTAAAACTCTTGGAATTTCCTATAATGAAAACAATACAGGTGTCTTAAAGGTTATGTTGATTGAATGAATTTTGGGTAACACCTAAGGATAGAGGTTGGTGGCCAGGAGAAACAACCATGTGATTAAAGGGTTGGAACTTTCAGTCCTACCCACCTGACCTTCTGGAGAGAAGAACTAGAAATCAAGTTCAGTCACCAGTGGTCAATGGATTCATCAACCATGCCTGTGTAATGAAGGCTCCGTAAAAAAGATGAGATTTTAGAGAACTTCCAGGTTGGGAAACAAATAGAGATTTGGGAACAGTGCAGGCTTGAAGAGGGAATGGAAGCTCTATGCCCTTTCTCCATATCTTGCCTTATGCATCTCTTCCATCTAGCTATTCCTGAATTATATCCTTTTATAATAAATTGGTAATCTACTAAGTAAAATGTTCCTCTGAGTTCTACCACTTGCTTTAGCAAATTAATCAAACACAAGGAAGGAGAAATGGGAACCCTCATTCTGTAGCTTGTACATCAGAATCATAGGACTAACATATATTGGGGCAGTTGGAATTATCTTCTTCTTAAATATTAGTAAGTTATAGCTGATGGTATCAGTACCACACCTTTAGGACTCACCAGTCCCAGACACAATGATAGTTTTTTTTTTCTTTCCTCTTCTTTTTGATTTAAATATAGTTGATATATAATGTTATATTAATTTCAAGTGTACAACCTAATGATTGCACAGTTCTGTACATTACGTGGCGTGTACACCATGATATGTGTAGTTATCATCCATCACCATACAAAATTATTGCAGTATTATTGACTATATTCCCTATGCTCTACTTTTGATCCATTTAACTTATTTATTTTATAACTGGGAATTTGTACCTCTTAATCCTTTCACCTATTTCACCCATACTCCCACCCCTCTCCATATATAAGGTTTTTTTTTTTAAAGATTTTATTTATTTATTTGAGAGAGACAGTGAGAGAGAGCATGAGCAAGGAGAAGGTCAGAGAGAGAAGCAGACTCCCCGTGGAGCGGGGACCCCAATGTGGGATTCAATCCCGGGACTCCAGGATCATGACCTGAGCTGAAGGCAGTTGTCCAACCAACTGAGCCATCCAGGCATCCCATATATGTAAGTTTTTTAACACAAGCACTAGTAACTTTGCCTGAGGAGTTTGTCTGCTTATTGGAAGCAAGGAGGTATAATTTTTATTTTTATTTTTAAGTAGGCTCCACACCCAGCATGGGGCCCAATGCCAGTCTTGAACTCATGATCCTGAGATCAAGAGTCGAACACTTAATGGACTGAGCCACCCAGAGTCTCCTTGGAGGGTGCCCCTTGGAGGTATACTTCTAAGACAGGGCAGCAGCCCTTGGGGGAAGCCCTCAACCAATAAGTAGACAGGAGTCAGCTTGTGTATATCCTAGTTTCCTTTTTCCTGGAGGGAATACTTGAAAGCATTAACTGTATATCATTTAGAGGTTTCTTCTGGGATCAGACTCAGTTGCCCACATGCAAACCCTTCACCAATTTGATTCCTTCTCCTGTCTGCCTTCCTTTCTCACTCCCTTCCATGATTCTTAAGATTATTTCCCAAAGACACTGTTTCACTCAAACCCTTGTCTCAAGGTCAGTTTCTGGAGAATCCTAACTAAGACAAAATACTTTAAAAAAATGTATTTTGTATGGGGCAACAGGATGACTCACTTGGTTAAGCCTTCTCTTGATTTCAGCTTAGTTCATGATCTCAGGGTCATGGGATTCAGTCACTCATTGGACTCCACACTCAGTGGAGAGTCTGCTTGAGGATTCTCTCTCTCTCCCATTCCCTTTGCCCCTCCCCCTGCTTGCATGTGCACTCTCTGTCTCTCTAAAATAAATAAATCTTTTTTAAAAATGTAAAATATCTATATATGCTTCTCTTTGCAAGGATTCTTAACCATTTCAAAATGTTAACAGTTTCAATAACATTTATTTATAATAGAGTCAGATGTTTATTCATAGTTATTGACTTTTTTCAAATTCATAAAAGTTTTTAAATGGATTGGAATAAAGTTACTCTCAATGTTCCTTTGTTCCTTTTTTTTTTTTTTTTTTTTTTTGCTAGGTCAGGGGTGGTTGGGCTACACTCAAAAGAGCTTTTTTTTGGGGGGGTTGGTTTTGTGTTTATTATTTATTTGTTTGTTTAATTTGAGTATAGTTGACATACATTGCTGTTTAAGTTGAGTATAGTTGACATACATTACAGTACATTTGAGTATAGTTGACATACATTAGGTTTAGGTGTATAACACTTCTATTCACTTTTTAATCTCTCCTGCAATTCTTATTGCTCTTCTGTCAAACTTCGCATCCATTTTTGCTTTTACCTTATTTTCTTGATCACTGTCAGCAGAGGTCTCATTAATGAATTCATTGTTAGCTTTGTGAATTCTCTCATTTGTGTCTTTATCTTATGTTAGTAATTTCTGCTTTCTTTTTGAAAACAATTCTTCTTAAAATTTCATTTGGATCATGTCAATATCTCCACTTAATCCTCAAAGTGTCCTAGAATGGAAAGTAAATTACAGTTACCTAGCTGTACAGCAGAAGTTCACATGGAATCAAGCTCATACTTTTTATTCCTTAAATTGCCCCCAAACTGAGATATATATGCAACCTAGAACACATTAAAAATTAGGGGGGAAATGGATAAAGCAATCAATAAAAGAAATATTAATTATAGATATAGAATTCATAAATGTAATATTCTCAAATGTTACTAAATGACTATATTTTGAAAAATACCCTGTCTAAATAAAAAAAATGATTTTGAGGAAAAAAAATTTCATTTGGATATATTTTGTAGTTTTTTTCTACTATATATAATGTATCATTGTTGGTCAGCCCTCTATCTTTTGTAATTTGAGCATTTAAGAATTTTTCTTTTCTCCCATTCTGTCAGGTGTCTTTTGATTTTGTTAACTGTTTCCTTTGCTGTGCAAAAGCTTTTGATCTTGATGAAATCCCAATAGTTCATTTTTGCCCTTGCTTCCCTTGCCTTTTGCGTTGTTCCTAGGAAGATGTTGCTGCGACAGAGGTCGAAGAGGTTGCTGCCCGTGTTCTCCTCAAGGATTTTGATGGATTCCTTTCGCACATTGAGGTCCTTCATCCATTTTGAGTCTATTTTTGTGTGTGATGTAAGGAAATGGTCCAATTTCATTTTTCTGCATGTGGCTGTCCAATTTTCCCAGCACCATTTATTGAAGAGGCTGTCTTTTTTCCATTGGACATTCTTTCCTGCTTTGTTGAAGATTAGTTGACCATAGATTTGAGGGTCTATTTCTGGGCTCTCTATTCTGTTCCATTGATCTATGTGTCTGTTTTTGTGCCAGTACCATGCTGTCTTGATATTTGCAAACGACATATCAGATAAAGGACTAGTGTCCAGAATCTATAAAGAACTTAGCAAACTCAACACCCAAAGAACAAATAATCCAATCAAGAAATGGGCAGAGGACATGAACAGACATTTCTGCAAAGAAGACATCCAGATGGCCAACAAACACATGAAAAAGTGCTCCATATCACTCGGCATCAGGGAAATACAAATCAAAACCACAATGAGATATCACCTCACACCAGTCAGAATGGCTAAAATCAACAAGTCAGGAAATGACAGATGCTGGCGAGGATGCGGAGAAAGGGGAACCCTCCTACACTGTTGGTGGGAATGCAAGCTGGTGCAGCCACTCTGGAAAACAGCATGGAGGTTCCTCAAAATGTTGAAATTAGAACTGCCCTATGACCCAGCAATTGCACTATTGAGTATTTACCCTAAAGATACAAATGTAGTGATCCAAAGGGGCACATGCACCTGAATGTTTATAGCAGCAATGTCCACAATAGCCAAACTATGGAAAGAACCTAGATGTCCATCAACAGATGAATGGATCACGAAGATGTGGTATATATACACAATGGAATACTATGCAGCCATCAAAAGAAATGAAATCTTGCCATTTGCGACAACATGGATGGAACTAGAGCGTATCATGCTTAGCGAAATAAGTCAAGCAGAGAAAGACAACTATCATATGATCTCCCTGATATGAGGAAGTGGTGATGCAACATGGAGGCTTAAGTGGGTAGGAGAAGAATAAATGAAACAAGATGGGATTGGGAGGGAGACAAACCATAAGTGACTCTTAATCTCACAAAACAAACTGAGGGTTGCTGGGGGGAGGGGGTTTGGGAGAAGGGGGTGGGATTATGGACATTGGGGAGGGTATGTGCTTTGGTGAGTGCTGTGAAGTGTGTAAACCTGGTGATTCACAGACCTGTACCCCTGGGGATAAAAATATATGTTTATAAAAAAAATAAAAATAAATAAAATTTAAAAAAAAAGAATTTTTCTTTTCCCCCTATAATTACTAGTTATCTGTCTTACAAGTTTTGGTATGTGGGTATTTTTTAATCTTTTTTTTTCTAAGTAATTTAAATACCCACTGTGCTTTCTACTTGGAAATATGCATTATTTAAAAGCTTTTTAAAATATTTTTATATAATCTTATGTCATCTTCTGGAAAGAACTCTGTATTCTCCACTAGTTGAGTCCAGGGTGGTTTGCATGTCTATTCAGTAAAGTTTTGAACAATGTAGCTCATATATACTATATTCTTATCACTTATTTTTCCTGTTTGTCCTGATTACTGATATGTTAACTCTTAAAATTTGGTGATAGATTTGTTCATATTTCTTCACAGATTTGTAAATTTTTATTTCATATATTTTAAAGATATAGAACTAGATGCATACGAATTTAAAACTATTGTATTGCCCTGGCAAACTGAAATCTTTATGTGGTAGCACACTTTATAACTTTATATTTTATATGTTATTGGTATTGTCAAATCAGCTGCCTTTTGGTTAGTATTTTCTTGATAAATCTTTTTTAATATTTGTCTTCTTTTCTCAGTGTTATATCCTAAATAACTCTCTCATAAAGAGTGTATGCTTGCATTTTTCATATAATCAGGTAATCTTTGACTTCAACCTGAGTGTAGTTCATTTACATTTATTGTAATAAGTGATATATTTAGACTTATTTTCTTTGTAATATTTTCAACTTTCTATGTTTTATTTTCCTGTTTTCTTGACATTTTTATTGGCTTATTTTTCCTTGAATGGTTTCTACACTCTATTTATGCTTACTCTAGGAAAAAATAATGTATATTTAAGGTAACAAAGACAAAATTCAATACATTAAAATCTCTGGTCACTATGAAGTAGTTGAACAGTTACAGATTGCTTCAGTGGTGACTTACATGTATGCTGTTTTATTTTACTATTCTGAGAATTTTTATTATCAAATATAACATTCAGGAATACTTGTACATTAATTATAATACATTATAATATTAAAAATATTAATATTACAATAATAAAAAGCTAAACTCCATTAAAAGGAAGAAAAAGCAAACATTTTATAATAGAAGATGTAGGAGTATCTGTTAGGCCAATAAAAAAGTGCTTAACATTATTAGTCATCAGAATTTAACCAACAAGATACATTTACACACTCATCAGAATAGCTAAAAATATGTAAATGACTAAAATACCAAATATTGGTGAGGATGTAGAGCAACTAGAGCTCATAAACATTGTTGAGAATATTCTGGCAGCTTATCATAAAACTAAGTGTTCATCTTTC
This sequence comes from Mustela nivalis, assembly GCF_964662115.1. Taxonomy (NCBI): domain Eukaryota; kingdom Metazoa; phylum Chordata; class Mammalia; order Carnivora; family Mustelidae; genus Mustela; species Mustela nivalis. Next base: position 53,180,664 of record NC_139033.1, read on the forward strand.
TACTCTAGATTAGTGATTTACCCTTTTGTATTAACACAAAATAAATGGAAACAAATGCTCACAAAAATTCTTATATAAAAATGTTCATAACAACTTTACTCACAGTAAAACACTGAAAATAGCCCAGATGTCCATCAGCAGAAGAATGAGTAAACAAAAAGTGATAAAATCATTTAAGGAATATTACTTAGAGTTAACATTTATTCCTCCAACAAAGAGGAGCACATTATAATACATACACATTAATTTCAAAAACATACTGAGGGTTAGAAACCTAACAGAAAATAATACATACTATGTGCCTCTCTATATGTGAAACTCTAGAGCAGTGCAAGTTACCAGTGATGGAATAGTCAGGATAATAATTACCTCTGAAAGACAGGGACAGGCTTTCCCTGGGAAGGGATATAAGAGAACTTTCTCAGATTGCAATGTTTTATATTTTGATAGGGGTTTATATTACATTGATGTACGCTTTTGTCAAAAGTCAATGAAAGTTCATTTAAGATTTGTGCTTTTCTTTGTATGTGAAGAAGAACAATAACAACAACAAAAAATGATATGCAGGAGTTAAACTCTGGTTGATTGGGTATGTGCTGGATTATCAGGGCAAAGAGGGCTTATGCCTGAAGGTTGGTTTGAATCTCATCAAAGAAATGGGATGAATGAATAGATACATGGTGGAGTGGAGTGAAATATTTGTGATGTAGTCTGAGTGATGGACATACACATGTGTAATTCTTTCTTCTTCGTGTTTCAAACCTGTCATAGGGGCAGAGAGAGAACAGAAGGAGAAATATTGGAATTGGTCTCCTAACTGCTCTTTTTACTTCTTCCCTTGCTCTTCTACAACATAATCTGAACATAGCAGATTAAAAAACAAATAACCATTCATAACATGTCATTCCTTGCTCAGGAGCCTTCAATGGTTTCCCATCTCTTTCTGGAGCTACTTCCCCTACTTTTGCCTGCCTCTTTTTTTTTTTTTTTTTTTTTTTTTTTTAACATACTGGTCTTCCATAACAGATGTCATATTTTCTTTGCCTCAGCTAAGTTTCTAAAAGCCATAAATAGAAAACCCACTCAGACAAAAAAAAAAAAAAAAATCTGTCATTGTATCTGAATCTGAAGAGAGTATTTTGTATAATCATTAGGAGTGCCCCTCTGACGTCAGAGAGCTGGAACTCCAACCTTGGACCTACCTTCTTTGTAATGATATGATTAGACCCCTTTGTGCTTCAGTCTGTTCACAGGAAAAGGAATGGTGGGACTAAAACGGGATACGTGTAACAAGGTGGGGTTTTTTTTTGTTTTGGTTTTTGTTTGCTTTTTTGTTTCAAAATAGAATCACATGAGATCATCCACATAAAACACTTAACATTGTGATTGGCACATTTACTAAATGTTCAGTAATTGATTGCCTGTACCTTTGTTACTTATTTCCAGAACTCCTGGTAAGACTTGCCTATAAAGTCTAAATTTTGTTCTTCAAAATAGGCCATTAAATTATATATTATACAGAGACAAAGATAATTATGTTTGGGATCCTCCAAAATATATACAGAGATGAGTTTTAGAAAAAGATATAATCAGTTGCAAACTTCCTCCTTGCTCGGTTCCTACAGCTCCCTCCTGCCTCCCCAGCCACTACCAAGTATATCTCATCACCAGGCTCATATATGTGACAATGATGAAAGGGTCTGTGCTGGGAACAATATAGTGAGTAATAAATCAAGGCTGGAGGGGGGGGCTACCAAGCAGAATGGGAGGAGGGGGGTTGGCATTGTGAATAATCAATGCAATAGACTCTGTAAGAACATGGCAAAACATCTTACTTAACATGCTTAATAAAGCTGGAGAGGGAAAAGCAGTGATAATATGGAAACAGGTTGTCAGATTGCTGGAGAGCCCTGTGCCCACACAGACCGAGCAGGCTGTGGGAGAGGAAGAGAGCTGCCTCCTCTGTGCTGGACACAGCTCTGACCACCCACCCCTACACTGTGCTCAGTGTCTGGGATGGTATATATGCTTCCTCCTGGCTCTGTGCCAGCAGTTTCGGGAATAAAGAGGGGGAAATAACCTATTCTAAAGGCTTCTAATTGTGGTTAAATCCGGGAACATGTAGCAGTCCTGCTACAGAGCAAAAAGACCCACTCTTTATTTGGAGCAACAAAATAGAAAGAATATTAAAAAGGTACTTAGATGCTTAAAATGAGGTGTGGTTGGCACTTGTTCCAGAATGATAGTGCAAGAAAGAATTCCTGGGATACTCTAGTCCCAGCCCTCTTATTTGTATGAGGGAGGAAGTCAAAGCTCAAGGAGAATGAGGTCACAAGGTCACACAAATAGTTGATGTCAGAGTGGAGAGTAGGGCCTAGATATGCAATTTAAGACATTAAATTCTATAGTATGCCTTGCATGCAAGAGATGCTTCACACATAGAGATCACTGTTTCTTCCCTCAATTTTGACCTCTTCTCTTTTCAGCACCCAGAGCTCAAAGAAAGAAGAAAAAAATGAGCACCGTAGCAGGAGTCTAAAGACATTGATTAGAAAGCTGCTTCTTTTACAGACTGGTATGATCTGGGGCAAGCCACTGAATTTGCGTCTCAGTGTCCTCATTTTTAAGATGAGACATTAGTTTTATAGGATTACAAGTCCTTTCTAGGTGTAACATTCTTAATTTGAAGCATTCTCATTTTCAAATTGAATATGACCTGTCTGCATAATGAAAGAGGGGGAGAAAACACACAAGGGAAAAAAAAAGTACTATGAAGTACTATGATATTATAATAGTGTCTTTTCCCTTGGTAGCTTTGGAATAAGTGTGTTATTGTTAAATTCAGTTGTACCATCTTAGCAAGGCAAACAGAAATGTAATGTTTGCTAATTGAACTATAAAAATAATAATTACCTTTGATGTAGAACACAAAGTCACTCAGCAGTGAGCTCTGATTGTATAAATGGAAGCAGTTACCATCAGGGCCCAAACCAGATTAGAAGGGAGCCATTCCAATTACATCTGAGAGCTGCGGAATGTATACAGGCATGGAGTGCCTTTACGTGCAAGGATGTTCCCCTCAGGTGCTGCAGGAGAAAGAGGGACACATGGCCACTTATGGCTCTGAGTGACCTGTGTCTGGACAGAAAGCTAGAATTCCTTTTAACATCCTAGCTAGGGAAGCAGAGTGGTGGGTGAGATAAAATGAGAAGCTGTCCAGGAGACACTCTTACTCCATTCACAGGGACCACCTGCAGTACTTGATTTAGTGGTCCCTAGGAGCTTTTTTAGATTAAGAATTTCTATCAGCTACCCTGGTTGGGGACATGAAATCTACCTTCAGGGATTCAGGATGCTGAGCATGGGCTACAAAGAGTTCTCACAACCTGGCTCAGTCGGCTCTGGATAGAGGCATCCAAGGGACAATGAGGCCCTTCTCAAGACATGAGCCAGCAAAGTCACTTGAGAATGGACAGTGCCTCAGTGCATGTGGTGCCAGCAGGGCAGGTAGGGTATCAGGCACTGTGCCCTTTCCCAGCCCTGAGCACAGTCAAGAAATTCGGAGTGAGGGCCAGAGTGCTGGACTGAGCTGTGGAACAGTTGGCCAGCTGTGCCCTGGAGAAATAACCCCGAGACTTTCTCTGTCTTTTCTCCTTTCCCCTTCTGCATGTTTGTTATTCCTGTTTTGCACCTATACTGAGCTCCTCCTGGTCATCATCGAAGCGGTTTGTTTGTTTGTTTTGTTTGCTTGTTTGTTTTTCTCCTGATTCTCTTGATTCAAGCCTAACAGCAATCAGGATGAAAAATAGTGCTCAGGGGATGATTGCTGATTGAGGAATTGATTGAGGATTTGATTGTTTGACTCATTTGGAATAACTTGTTCAAATCTAGCTTACCACAAATTCTCACAGAAACGTAGGAGAGAAACCATTTTATCTTCTAGCCTATAATATGAAAGAATTTTGTTAGGGCTCCTTGTCAGAATATTTTCAATGAGCGTTTTATTATACAACAAATTTTCTTTGGAGACCTCCTTCCTCCTGCTTACAGCTCTCACTTGGCTTCTAATTTCAGCTCAAGCTGTGCACCCACCAGCGATTTCATTCCCCATCTATCTCTAGCCCCCTCCCCAACCAAATCATATCCATATTTTTTTCCAGAATGTAAAATATAGAAACAAGCATCTGTTTGGACAAAATCAGTTTTCACTTGTGAAAACTAGATGCTTTGTAAAATCACAGGCAACAAGAAAAATGTCAGAGAATGGAACCAAATGTTGGAGGGATAATAAAACCTGTGGTTACTGCTTGGATGGGCGGAGGAAGGGGTTTGCTAAAGATTAAATAGACGGGACATAGTCTGACTTCAGTTGGTCTTTGAGTTCCAACATCCCTTGCTTTGTTTAGACCCTACATTGGCTGATGCTTGATTTCTCACTGTAAAAATATGACTAAGACTCTCCTATCTATACATTGTGCTATGAGCGGACATGTGGGATCAACAAAGAGAAAAGGGGCTATCTGTTTCCTTGTTTTCACAAAGTGGTGTTCCAAAGGACATTTCCTCTTTAATAAGAAAAGTTGTCCAGACCCTCATTTCCAAGATCTCAATTTGGTTAACTCTAATTATGTCTGTAATGCTTAGGAAAGATGTTGTATGAATACTTGGCTCTTTAATTTCTAGGTCTGTCCATCTTTATCATTTAACTGCATGAATGTCTTAGGCAATGACTTTGTCTTGAAGGATGTAGAATTCATCTTTGGCATGAGGTTTGAATTATCTTCTCTGTCATCAGTTGAAGGAATGGCAAGGTAAAATGCCCAGCTCATGACGGATGAACGCAACACATTCTTTGGTTACCCACTTTTTATGTGCTAGATACCAGACAAAACAAAAAGATACTTAGTCTTAATGGGGAGTTTTCCATTAAGGAAATTTAACAATAACTGGCTAAAAAGCATGATATATATGATGGACAGTTGGAACAAAAACATAACCTCTTCAGGTTTCAAGGATTTTCTAGAGTCTTTGTGTACATATCCACACTTCTCATAGTGTTTCTGATTCCCATATGTATTATTTCAATATATATTGAGCATTTTTTTAGAATTTGGGCACCTTTGGCCAAGCTGATAATTATTTCATATGCTCTTTCAATTTACAAAACTAGATTCTGTGTCTTTAGAGAATGGTTTTGAAATGTATATGGGAACCTGGGTGGCTCAGTTGGCTAAGCATCAGACTCTTGATTTCAGTCATGATCTCAGGGTCATGAGGTTGAGCCCTGTGTCAGGCTCTGCGTCCAGCAGGACGTCTACTTGAGTTTCTCTCCCTCTTCCCCACCCCAGCTTGTGCACTTGTGCTCTCTCTCTCAAATAAATAAAATCTTAAAAAAAAAAAAAGAAGTGTCTTAGAATATTTTCAGCTTTCTTTTTAGAAAGGTAATTTTAGAGATAAAGTATGTTATATTCCATCGTGCATTCTATTGCCTCCATCAGTCCTAAAGCAGAGATTGAATGATGGAAATTATACAGTGATTTTAAGAGTTTGTATTTTTAGAATTACTAGAGTTATATTTCAGTAAGTTTACCAGTATAAAGACAATACTTCTTTCCTACTAACTGCCTTTCTTTAATTCAAGTCAACATAATTCTCTCTACCATGAGCTCCGGTCTGTACCTTGAAAGAATAGAGATATAAAATAAATTCTTTGACCTTAAGGAGTTTACATTTTAAAAGTGCTTATAATGTACAGAGTTATGTGATCTACACAGGCATAACAGATAACATTATAGAAACATATCTCATCGAACATGTAAGTGGCAGATTATGGGGTTTATGTATGTATAGTTGGCTGCATAAATTGAGAAAGCATTCCTGAAAAAGGTGGAGTTCGAATTGAGCCCTGAAATTCCAGTAATAATTAAAGTGAAAGAGTTAGAAGGAAGGTATGACTATCATAAAACCCAAACCAGGAATGCAAATAAGCATAGTACTATAGGGTCCGAAGGGCATGTTGGAATTTAAGTATTCTTCGACAAATTTCTCTTAATTGCACAGAATAAAGACAAAATTTCCAAGCCAGGAATTCAGATACCTTCAAAATATGGATCTATCCTGCCTTTCCTGTTTCATTTCTGTAGTTCCTTTATGACTAAACCTGTATTGGACTTCCCAATATCTATGTAGTGTATACACTTCCCCCTTCTCTTAGAATGACAGACTAATTTCTACTTTGCATTTCATTTCTATAAAACAATAATAATTTATCTGTATTAGCACTGACATGAAGGGTTCATATTCTCTTCTGAGCTCAGTTATCATTTGTTACCTGTATATTAATTTTTATTTTTGCATATATTACATTGATATTTTAATTTCTTCTTCCGAACCACTCTAAATCAGAATTGTAAACATCTCTAGGCAGGTGGACTTCTTTAAAAGAATATTTTATTTATGTATTTATTTTAGTGAGAGAGAGCATGTGAGCAGGGGAAGGAACAGTGTAGGAAGGAGAAGGAGGGAAAACGAATCTCAAATAGACTGCACGCTGAGCGCAGAGCCTGAAGGAAAGCTTGATCTCATGACCCTGAGATCATGACTTGAGCTGAAACCAAGAGTCAGACATTAACTGAATGAGCCACTGAGGCACCCGTAGGCAGGTGAACTTCTTAAAGGAGTTCAAACCCAATATTTGGCCATATATTCATATACATTCTAAGCATGCAGTCAATAGTCATGATAAACAATTTAGTAACAGACAAAGGGACATATGGAAGGCAGACATCCATTTCAGCATCTCTGAAATCTTATCATAAAATTTATCTTCTGTTAAGACACTGTTTCAAGTCCCACACTGGTTTCTCATCCTGATTCTACCATAATCTCACTATGGGACCTCGACCATTCACTTAAGCTCTTGGTCTTCAGAGTCTTCATTTCCCAGTGGTTAATTAGAATTACCTTACTGCATTTTTCTGAAGGAAGATGTAAATAATGACCCACTGCTTCAGACTTTCTCTCAAATTTCTAAAGCCAATACTCTGGGCGAAAGAGTACATTTTCTTTGATGCAAATACAAGCAGACAGAAGATCTGAGAAAATGGACCTCTGTAAGAGAGGGAGCAGTGACAAGAAGGCAGTCTTATCATATGAAACATTTAAGTGGCTCCAATATCGTTCCTCTTGGCAGCTGGATCTTGATGCAACTGACTAATGCTGAAGGCTACTTCACTTAAAATAATTCATCCTCCAGAATGGATGTGATCTTCGAGAGCAGACATCATTTTTCAGTTTTTTTATGAACTGAATTTGGACATGACCCATCCCCTAGAACTCTAATCCCTTCTCATTATTATAAGGCTTTTGTGATCATATTCTTAGAGACCTAGTGTGAGAATCCCCACAGCCGTGGAAATGGCTGAGTGGCTGGCCCCAGAGATAACTAAGTTCAACCAAGGAAATGAAGTTTGCAGCCCACGAGTTAGAGTCAGAACTTTTTTCCTATGCCTGTGGCTGACTGTGGACACCAGTGTCCCATGCCAAGACAGCATTTAAATACCAAGGGATGAGATACATCACTGCACAGGCATGATGCCTGGCACCCACGCTATCTCCAGATGGCTTGATGTGCAGAAATAGCCTTTGGGATCAAACTCAATGTGGTGAAGTCCAAACTCGTGATCTGTCCCTCAGGGCTTCTCTGTAGTACAAGTCCCCTCTGTTGCTTAGAGGCACAGCTCACAGTCTGTTAGGGTGCAGTTGAATATCATAAATTATCCTCCTCACCAACAGCACAAACATTTATTGAGGTCTTACCATCTGTAAAACACTAAGCATTTAGAATATAGTGGAGTATGGCATGATCATTGCCCACAACTGCTTCCAGTCTAATACGGGACAAAGGCATATACAAGGAAATGTAAACATCTCTATGAGTTTGCATAATAATAGCATATAATAACATAATAATAGCATATAATAATAGCATATAATGAATGGCGAAGGTGAGGTAAAATTTTCAAAGCAGGGAGCTATATCTTGAATTCTACATTGAAAGACCCAAAAGACAAACTTAATACCAGTAGTTATTTTCTAGAGCAGTGCTATCTAAGAAAACTTTCTGTGATGAAGAAAATGTTCTGTTCTGCACTGTCCAATATGATAACCGTCAGCCACATATGGCTATGAGCACATGTAATGGACTACTGTGACTGGGAAGCTGAATTTTAAATTATAGTGTTTAATTTTAATAGCTGCATAAGGCTAGTGACTTTCCTATTGTACAATGCATTTCTTGAATATCTATCAGTTATCTAGCACATGGAAACGTGGACACAGAGATTTTGAATTAGCTATATTCAAGGAAGGACTAAATGTCCTAACTCCTAGTTCAGGAATATCCTGGCCATGACCTTATATTGGTTCTTACCAGGAAGAAAAGTATGATTCTCTCTACATGGAATAGGCGCATTTGCTTTCAAACGAACATTGTGCTGTCTCTATAAGAAACTGAGGGTTGGTAGACCACACATTCCATGAGGGCAGGAGCATCATTTCTTGTTCACTCCTATATCTCTAGAACAGAATATGGCACCTAATAAGTGAACAGTAAATGAACTAGTGAATAGATGAATGGATAAAATATTCCATGTATTATTCTAAATATTTTGACCCAGTGAAGGGAACTAACATCTGTGGTAAACATCCTGTTATCTGGATGAGCCGCTGCTCACCTGCAGGAAGGGCATGAATCAGGCTGCGTCTAGCATGGACCTGGTGCATTTCTAGTGCTCAGTCAATATTTATTGAACAAACTTGCTATGTTTGTTTCTGTAATTGCTTCTCCCAGTTAACCATTTGTAACAGGAATTTTGTCAGCTTATTTTTTTTCTTATCCCACGGAATGCCTATTATAGGAATTTAGCACCTCTGAGGTTCTCTAAACTTTAATTGAATTATATGGACAGGCAAAGGCATATTTGAGCAGACATTGCTCTTTCAGAGGTAACATGGTTGAAGGGACTAGACATCATTTACCTGTTTTCATAGCTTCATTTCTTATGGAGGTTTAGCAGTAGTCACTTTTCAAGATAAAGAATATAAATATCTACCTTGCACAGTGAGAATTAGGGGTTAAGCAGTGTGAGGTCCCTATTTCTATTTTTATAAATTGTAACATGCTATTTCTGCCTCATCTGTCCTCCTGTCTTTCTACCACTTCTCTGTTAGTTTAATAACTTCTCACATGCATCTTTTATAGAGATAAATCAAAATGTATTTCTGTGAAAACCACAAAAGAGGAGAAAAGAAAAGCTTTCTGCGATCCTGGTGCTTGTGATATGAACACACATTGATACACTTGATCTCTCCCAGTGGAACGGGCACGGGAATTAACCCACACACTGGCACATGAACTTCTTGTTCCTGCCAAACGTGTCAGCCGAGATGGGTTTGCTAATTTATTTATGGGGACATATGTCAATGTCACTCTGAGAAAATGGTTCCAGGACACATGAAAAAACTGACTGCTGTCAGGAGTGACCTTATGTGTAGGTGGAATAGCCACCTGCTCACTTACTTCTTGGGAGATGAGGGGATCCAGAGAGCCCTGCCTTGCTCAAAGAGTCTTTCTAGCTGAACTTCCCATGGCTTCCATCTGAGCAAATCAGTTCCCCTAGGAAAGAAATGTGCTCTACTCTGCTCCCGTAGTTATTCTCCACTAAGTATAATCAGAGAGCAGGTTTTGACAAGGGTTGGAAGCAGGTACGAGAATAAAGGGGTGATATTTAACACCAGGTCATAGGTAGAAGGGAGGGGTATAAAATAATGAAGCTGGAGGCCAAAAAACTTCATTGTCTCTAGAGATTTCTGAGACACAATGAAATGTGAGTAATGTAAAAAGGTGCATCTATTCACATCTTAATTCCACGTCTCAGACGCATCATCCAATATAAAGTTAAGTCATTTTGCTGCACTAACCTCAGTAAAACAATTTCCACATCTCTGTTTTATGTTCCATAAGGGGCACAGTTTTCCTGCGGGTATCTGAGATCCTTCTAACTTTCTTTAACACCTAGGATCCAAAGCTGCTCACACTCAGCAGGCAACAAAAGAGGTACCTGTCCTAGAATCTTTGTTTGCCTTCATGTTTCCCGTTCAATAGAACCATTGTCGCTGCCTCTGTGATCACGGAGTCTCTGGACCCTGACTGTTTGGGCTTTTCATGTCTACCTGCCTGGCTGACTTCCCTGGAAAGTGGCCTCTGACCTGCCAACTTCCTGTACCTTCCAGCCCCCACTTGTGTGACCAAGCCCCCAGCCCTGTCTCCTCCTGGTCTGCCTGAAACTGTCGCTGTCCTCTCCTCAGCATGGCACCCAGGGTCCTGCCTGAAACAACAAAAGGACATCAAAGCTTTACTACAAGGCTGAGACAACTGTTAGGATTACGATCTTCCCCAATAGTCTGGTGGCAGTGGTCCTTCTGGGAAAGGAGGTAGAAAGGACATTAGAAATAGTGATAGAAAGGCAGAATCTAGTCTCTGCTATTGTCAGCTGCATGACCTTGGGTGATAGACTTAAACTCTTTGAGCTTCAGTTTCCCCATCTATAATTGGGCGATACTAATATCCACCTTGATGGCTCTTGGGAGAATTAAATGTTTGAAAGTGCCCAGGACAAGTCTTGGCACATAGTAGGTAATCAATATAAAAGGGATTCTTTTCTTCCTTCCTTAAAATAACTAAGCATGAGCCCAAGGTGAAAGTTGAGATTAGTTGCTATCAATTTACTTTTTGTGCTAGGACCTCCACTTTTTATACCTAAATTCTATAGATATTGCCCTTCTATATTGGAGGTTCCCCTTACACTGTTTGGGCAGAGGATAGGTGAAGATCTTTGTTGACTGTTGTTCCTTGGATTCCCAGAATTTTTCCCCCTGAATTCGGGAATCTCAATAGATGCATTCATTAGTTCACAACTGACCATACAGGATCAGAAAAGAGAGATGTGACTAAAGGGAGACCAAGCAGTCATGAGAAAAACGAACAAGGCATAGGGGGATGTATGTTAAAGGCCATGAAGAGAAGGAGAAATATGGGGGAGAGACATATTAAAAGCCAGGGATTAATGGATGGAGAAAGAAAGAGAAAGAAAGAAAGAAAGAAAGAAAGAAAGAAAGAAAGAAAGAAAGAGAAAAGAAGGAAGGAAGGAAAAGAAAACAAAAATACATTAGGAAGGAAAGGAAAATGCGAAGAATGTGGAAAACTCAGAGAAGACTGAGGTTCCTCATACGGTTAGAGAGGTTACTAAATACTGGTAATTTACTGCAGTGATTTTTATAATGGAAATGACAATGAAAACAAGAATCTAAAATAAAAAGTGAAGTCAATTCTCACTTCATTCAAGAACCTATTTTTTTTTCTTTCTGTTCACAGTCATTTTGTCTTTGCTGAACTTTTTTAAGGGTTACCTTTCAGCTTTCAAGGCCACACTAGAGTCTAGCCTTGTGTTGCATTAGGTTTCAAATGCCTTATCCAGTCTCCCTGTATAAATACACAATTATCTAAGCCCGAAGATCACACATTTGTTGTACCCTGCTGTGCATGTAGTTAGTTAGGGGTTAACAAAGTAGGTAGAGGGTTAGCTCTTCACTCAAGCATCCATGTATCCTCTGGGATAGTTAATGAGTGATACCAGCAACTTTTCAGAAAGGCTAGTTTGCACATGGTAGCTTCGGTGTGATGCACAGCTTTCTCTGGGACTGCGGAAGCCACACACAATGGAAAGGAGAATCTATATAAATAGGATTAAGACTATCTAGGCTGTCATCCAAGAACAGTTTCAGAGGAGACTGGCTACAGTATTCCAGATACTTCTCTTATAATCCTCACAACTAAGTTCATGTCTCTGAAGAGGTGTTTGTTGTTATTGTTTGTTTGTTTGTTTTTAAAGATTTTATTTATTTATTTGACAGACAGATCACAGGTAGGCAGAGAGGCAGGCAGAGAGAGAGGGGGAGGCAGGCTTCCCCCTGAGCAGAGAGCCCAATACAGGGCTCAATGCCAGGACGCTGGGATCATGACCTGAGCCGAAGGCAGAGGCTTTAACCCACTGAGCCACCCAGGTGCCCTGTTTGTTTGTTTTAAATTGTATTCATAAGCTTCTTTCCTTGGGGAAGATGCTCATACGATCAGAAAACCCAGGCTAGTGTTTGTTACAAGTAAAGTAGTCAGTAGTTTAAAAAACCTGCTTCCCCATTTGCCATCTTGAAATTCTGATGCATTCCATTTTAAGGAACCTCTCATGGCAAAGGGAACACAGTAATTTATAGTATTAGGATAGGAATTTAAATTTGACTGTCTTTCATTTCCATGCTTCTTGTAAAGAATCAAATGGCAAGAATGGAATGAACAGTGGATTAAAAGACCTATATATGTGAATTTAGATAAATTGGGTAACCTTGCCAAGCTTCAGTTTTCTCATCAGCAAGATGGCAAGCATTGTGTGAGCTAACAAATTTAAAATCACAGAACACAGCGCCAAGTTCATGATAAAAGCTCTGTGAATGTTCATTTGTACATGCTGGATTATTTGTGTATGCATTCTTTGTCTTGTAGGTGTTATTAAACATGGCATTGTTGAGACTGACTTATTATCTATTTAGTCCAAGTTTCTCAAAAAACAATCAGCATCTGAGTTTGACAATGGTGGTGGTGATGGTGGAGGTGAGAGAGACAAGGAAAAACATCTAAGCACACCAAATAAGATTCTGCAGTGAAGCAGAATTTGTGTAACTTTTCATCTGGAAAAGAAGCAAGACTTTATTTTTTTAAGGATTTTATTTATTTATTTATTTATTTATTTATTTATTTATTTCAGAGAAAGAGAGCATGAGCCAGGATAGGGGCAGAGAAGCAGATTCTCCGCTGAGCAGGGAGCCACAGGTGGGACTCAGTCCCAGGATCGTGGGATCATGACCTAAACTGAAGGCAGAGATGCTTATCGAACTTAGCCACCAAGGTGCCCAGAAGCCAGACTTTAGATAAATATTAGAGATAGAAAGTCTTCCACTTTAATCCATAGATAAAGTGACTATATTATTAACTCATTATTCCCCTATGGCCCTTCATTATGTTAAAACCTTCCCCAATTATTATGTGATATAATAAAAGAAAACTAAACTTGATTCAGGAGGTCTGGATTTTAATCCCATCTCTGACATTTACTAGTGAGTTGAGCTTTGTTGACCTAACAACCTGGGCTGTTGTCTAAGTCTCAGATTCTTCACGTATAATATGAGGGTCCTCTGTTGAAGGATCATGGTTAAAGACAGGTGAGGTTGACCTATCTGCATACTTTGTGTGTTGTCACCATTACACCATTACATGATTATCTGTGGAAACCAATAGTAACCTCTATGAGGAAAGGGAGACCAGTGGGATTCTTTTCATTTTCAGATGACAAAAATAAGGATCAGTGAGGTTATGTCTCACAGATTAATGGCAAATCATGACTGGCACTCAGGATGCCTGATGCCTAATTTAGAGCTTTCAGCTCTTAATACATACAGTGCAGTATTCATTGTTTTGTGAGTAGGCATATTGGAATTGTGGAGGTCCAGTGTCTTAACTAATGGGGCAATCCCAATTCTGGATTATTAAATGCACCCTTTCATTTTCAACTTAATCTCTTATCCTCACCATTGCATCAGCCCCAGAGGGCACAGAAAAGTCATTTCCAATCACATACCTATCCTAGCAATGAACTCCATCACCTGCAGAACTTGGTAGACCACTAAACCCCTGGATTTACACCACTTACAACCTGTTTTACACCATCCCTGACTATAGATTCATTTCCTATTTCCATACTTTCATAGAAAACAAGATACATTTGTCCCATCACACTTTATAGCTCTGAGATCATAAAATAACAGTAATTACTATTAGATGTCTGTCACAACATCATCATTGGGTGAGTATGCCCATAATAACTTCTAGAAAGAGTTACAGCAGTTAAAAATATTTTTTTTGGAGACAATACTAGAGCACCCTTTAAGTAATGCTGACTCAGCACTTCTCTTCATGGCACAGAGGACAATATTGTTTGCAAATGCATGAGCGTTAATGTCCTAATAGAGAAGTATTGAGAAACGTCAGACCTAGAATAGCCTCAGAAACCTCCAAAACCAGTGTATATTACCTATGCTTTCTTTTCTAGAGAAAAGAAATTTTCATAAAAATCTATGTTTAAATTGAACCATGAGAGACTATGGACTCTCAAAAACAATATGAGGGTTTTGAAGGGGCGGGGATTGGGAGGTCGGGGTACCAGGTGGTGGGTATTATAGACTGCATGGATTGCATGGAGCACTGGGTGTGGTGCAAAAATAACGAATACTGTTATGCTGAAAATAAAAAATAAATTAAAAAAAGAATGTTTTCAAATAAACTGAAAATAAGAAAACAGTGTGTCAGAGTATAATGGACAATTTTTGCTTCTTTTTCATTCATAAAATATTTGTTCTTACATCTTACAGTAGATGTCTTCCAACTTGACATGATGTTTGGTGTCTTCTATGAGCAATTCATTCAGACTTCTTCTTCCAGCAGCTGCCTTGAGAGCACTATCAAGTGTTGATTTTGCCTTCAAATATGATGGCAGTGCCCTCTGTAACTTTGGGTGAGAGAGCCCTTTCCACTACTTTTCTGCACACGTATCTAGTTAGATCAGCCTTCTGTGCCAGGGTATGGTCATTTGTATAGACTGTATGCAAAATTGACTTTGTAATTGCTTCTTCAAATACATTAGGTTTATTTTACATTGTTGTTATAAAGAAGAAAAAATGTAGAAAAGTTAATTTTAGAGCCAGGTTTCTTGGATTTCTCATCTATAAAAATGAGTTTTAAAATGTTTTGATTTGTGGGCATTCTCAAAAGTTTATGTAGAATAATTCACATGAATATACTTATTAAAAAATTTTAAAAATTATACATTCAAAACTTACTCTTCAGTCTTACTGTTTTTGCTTTCTTATTTGTGTCTGAAGATATTTTCACTAAAAGTTCTAACACTGAAATAAGACTAGTACACTTTAAAATCAGTCAAATCAAATAAAAACTTGGTGAAACAGCAGGCCAAGGTGCCTTTGCTAAACTAGAAAGTTAGGAGCAAAATATAATGAGATTATATGGAGAACACAGCCCCTCACCCTGGTGCCCTTAGCTTCCCTGTTTGAGTGACCACAATCTCGTATAGATGGCATCCAACTCTATTTGAACTTGCAAGGACTAAGGAGAAAGGAAACTCAAAACCTCAGTCATGGGCTGCCAAGATTTTAAAATATTATTAGACCTTAGATCATGAATCTGAAGGCAAAAATGAATCAATCAATTCAATCTTTATGTGCAAATCACTCTGCTAAAACCAACAAAAACATCTTGATCTTTGTACACCAAGACAAATGATTGAGAGGTGATATGATTGAAAGTAGACATAATAAAAACAATGCTTTATGTTTATGTTGCTCCTTAAAATTTACAAAGGAATTTTACACACAGTCTTATTTTGTCCTCACAATAATTTGTGGAAGAAGCATTATTCTCATGATAGATGAGAAAGTTTAGTCATTTCCTCAAAGTCACACAGACTAGTTAGGTGGCAGAAGATAGGGACTATGGATAATTCACTGTTGCATCTCCAATACATAGTTATTAGTGTGATATGAATTTTCTGTGACAAAGGAGTATATCTAAGATCATGAGGTAGTGTAATTCATTTTTTTTTAAGATTCATTTATTTATTTATTTTGAGAGAGAAAGAGAGCACAAGTGTGTGCACATGTGTTTGAGTTGGGGAAGGGTCAGAAGAAGAGGGAGAGAATCCCAAGTAGACTCCGCACTGAACACAGAGCCCCACTGGGGGCTCCATACCATGACCCATGAGATCGTAATCAAGCAGAAGCCAAGAGTGGGACATCCAAACTGCTGCATCATCCAGGTGTCCAGAGGTAGTACAGTTCTGATGAGTAAAATAACTCAGTAGGCTGCTTGGTTAGGAAATGCTTCATGGAAGCCACAAAGCTTACTTAGGGACAGAGAAGGTGGGAAAAATTCTGTGTAGCACATAGTGGCATATCGAAATTCCATATCAATAGTGGCTTAGAGATATTCCAGGTGAAAGAACTTAAGAAAACAAAAGCATAAGAAGCAAGAAATTATGTAGAATATTCCAGTGGATTCATGTATTGGATCCATGGCTTGAGCTCCATTGATCAAATCCATGCATGAGCCTTGACTTATATAATTTCAGAATGAATCATTGACTTGATTAGGAGGCAAGTGGTTCAACCATCTGAGTCACAGGGGGACAGAATGAATTGGTGACGTTGCGAGTAGGGACATATCGTTGGAAGCAGTGGTATAGCTGTAATGCCTCATGGGTAGAAGTGAAATTAATAAGCAGGACGTAGAAACTACTTAGTCTGTAGAAAAAAGAAATAATGAAACTGGGGACCCTGAACATGCCAAACTAGTGCAGGGCTGTGGGGCTTGGCACCTGCCTGCCCCTGCTGTACATATCTAGCCATCAGCTTCCACAGCTAATAAGCAAGCAGAGGGAATGACAGGCTTTACCTAATGAAAATGGCAGCTATCAGTCTGTGACTCAAAAGGTCTGGCTCCAATTCCTCTTACAGTTGATGATTTGATCCTTGTCGAATTAGTGGGGTTGTAACAAGGAGGCTATATGTAAGAGCTGCCAAGTGTTCCTTTTAAATCCTCTCCAACTTTTCTTTTTCATGCTTTTCCACAGAAAATTGTTGCTACTTGGAATAGTTTGTGTTTTTTACTTTATCTCCCGGGAAAGAGTGTCATTTTTACTGAATACGTATTACCAATACCAGCATCAACTTACTATTAGAAAATTTCAAAAATGCCTAAGAGGGTCAGTATTTAACCCAAGAATATAATGATTTTTGCCAGTGATATCATTTACCTTTAAATTTTGTTCATCATCTAGAAGCAAAATCACAATGTGTGCTCATCATTTATCTCATTGTACCCCATGTGGCTTCTAGCTCTGACCTGATTGGTACTGAAATAAATTTAGCCTCAGATGGTTGCTTTTCATGACAGGCTCCCTTCCACAACATATAGGGCTTGGAGAGCAAGAATGAACAGCCACTTAACTAATATGACTTAGGTGGGACAGCACAGAGTTTCAGTTATAAATTACTTGCGTGCTCTGAAATGTACCGACTCTACTGGCCACACCTCAAACCCCTCCTTCTCACTGTCGAAACCTCTCCTGTTTTCCCATCTCTAGTTCTCACAATTGGAAACATATATTTTTAACAACTAATGTATGTTTTTCAATATTTTAGCAGATTCCTCAAGATTTTCAACAGAAGTGGGTAGAAGAGGAATGTTCATCTTATTTTAGAGATGCAACATTTAAAAAGACATTTGGAGACCAGATCCCTCGACCTGGCTCTGAGTCCAGTCCTCTTTCAATCACCAATATTCTCTTTATGATTCTTTTCTATAATTCTATGACTTAAAATCTAGTCAGAGAAAGCTATAAAGGAAAGGAACATTTGTGATCCCATATAAAAATAACTGGGTTCACAGCAGTTTCCCAAAAAGTCAGCAGCTAGTAAACTAGGGGGGGAAAAGCATCATAGCTCAGGACTTTGGGATTTAAGTGCAATGAGGTGGGCTTTCTATTCACTATAATGCCTGATCAGAAACCAGTAAGTAAATAGGGTAGCCTTAAGCCACACCCCATGCAGACTTTTAAGAGTAACCCAGCAGTAGTCAAATGACCAGCAGTGGAATGGTCAGCTTGTCCACTCTCTATTTTGAACAACAACTTCTGCTTGAAACAAACAGCACAAACATGAAGTGCTTACAAAGAAATCAAATGAAATCAAATCAAATCAAATCAAAGCAGCATTTGACTCCTTAAGGAAATGTTCTCGGAGACAGCAGCCAGCATGGCTTTCATGTAGGGATGTGTGGTGTGCAGGCAGCCATCCATTCAGGCCACTGGCTACCAACAGCTGACTCTAGGAGTAGTATTTGAATCTACCCTGAGGGGGGCCAGAGCCCACAGACAGCTGGGCCATCTGTTCTGATAATACCACATTACTCTCTACACTCAGTAATGAAGGCTCCTGAGTAATCTTTCATCAGAATGACTTCACAGCATTAAAAATGTATTTCAATACATAGCTTGTTTAAATATTTAACCCTCTTCGGCTTTGAGAGATTGATTCAGAGCTGCAGTGTTTATATGGGCAGGAAACATTGATTTTCATATGCATGCATGCATTAATTCAGGAAGACTTGGGCACACACCAAAGGTTTTGATAAATGGATCTTTAAATCTCGGACTTTAATGGAGAATATTGGTTTGCCGCCCAGATCCCACCCCTCTGCCAGTATTTAAATATTTTCAATTCTCATTTCCCGATGGTGAGGGGGGAGAGAGAGTAGATGAGCAGATTTTAGAGAATTATTTGGGGTAAAGTTTGTTTACACAACACACACACATGCACACTCACAGAGATATTATTCATTTTGCTGGCCTGCAGTGGGAGCTTTTTGTGCACAGGGCTGTCCAACTTTTATTAGATCTGTCGGCAGCTCACCTTTTGCTGATATCTTGTCAATAAATCTGAAGACTGTAGTGTATATTCAGCACATGCAGAGCCCAGGGACAGAAAACCCTCTTATGAATTTCTTTATAAGGTGACATCATTTAAACTCATTCCAGTACCCAGACTTGCCTTATTTATTCTACCTTCCCCCCACCCTTACTTTATTGAGCCTCCCATGCTGGGAGTTGTGGTTGGCGCTGACCATCTTTGCGAACTTAACCATTTTGCTAGATTTGAAAGACCAGCCTCGATGTTCAGGAAGGACTATAAGATCTGAAAGATTTCCTTTGCTTTCACCTCCTAAGTGCTGGATAATCATTATAACATCACTCATGCAATCCCTTCGCATGTATAGATTGTTACTCCATATTACCACCTTCATCTTCCCTCCAGATAATAGCGACAGTCCCATGAGATGTTTAGCTAGCATTATCACCACTGAGTAAGTGAAAACACAAGCCTCAGAGAGTTTAAACAACTTTTCCAAGTGCAACGAGCTAGTGAATAGGTAAGCTGGAGATTTGGCTTTTTAAATTGTCCACCGTGTGGGTGGACACAGTTCAGTCTTTCAAAATACAGATCCATGGATTAATTAATGCTCTTAAACCAAGGTCTACTGGTTGCATATTAAATACCAAAGTTTTGGCACTAGAAATACAGTAGTAAATAAGACAGAGTTCCTCTTTGAGGAAAGCTGGAGAGAGAGAAAAGGCTTTGGAGCAAAGAATTAGAAAGTGTTTGTATGAGTAGAGTGATAGAGATACAACGGGTATAAGGGAGACACTGCAGAGACGATTGGTATAAGTAGAGTGATAGAGATACAACGGGGAAAGGGAGACACTGCAGAGACGATTGCAACAATGAATTAAGTGTTAACAAATCCCAAGCACCAACTTTCTCCACCTGTTCAGCAAGATAGATCCAGTCCTGATGACCTAAGGTATGCAGTGAATGTGCTAAATCTCCCATGCATCTAAAACGGTGCTACTTATGTACCATTCTTGGAAAAAATAGAAAATGGTTGCCCATCATCTTCTTTGTTTTTTGGTTGACTCAGGAGATACTTAGTGAACTGGATCATGGAAAGCTTTCTAAAAGAAAGAGAGAAGAACTGAGTTCTTTGCATTTATCTACATAATGTATATACCTAGTTTAAAAAACCAGATAGTTATTAATGGCAATCTCATGCCCCAGTACATTCCCTCTACAACCACTCTTGTTGTGTCTTCTAGCAATTACCTCCATGTCTGTAAATATAATGCATATTGTGCTATATATCGTGTATTGACTTTAGACATTATTCCTCATACAACATCTGCATCTCATCTCCCACATACATCAAAAATAGTAAGTCTGTTAGTTAAAACAATAGTTATATTAACATGATGATATTTATGCTAATAGTGTTCACTATAGAGTCTAATAATATATTGTTATTGGCCTCTTTTTCTTTACAGCAGTTTGCTTTCCATCAGCTTTCTTTTTGCCATTCCTTTACTCTCTTGCACTGTCCAGTAACACAAATCCTACTTTTTCCCTAAACCTTCTACCATATCTGATATTCTGTTATCTCTCTATACCATGAAAACTTCCCTACCAAACCTCTCTATCTTCTGACTACCATGTAGACTTACACCCTGTCTCTAAGAATGTTTTTTCATTATAATCCAAGGAATTCTCTTAAATTCGCTCCTGGTATTATTACATTTGTTCTTGGATATGGTGTCTTAATTTTTCCTGGTTGATTCTGTATTTCCAGAGCACATCTTTATGTTGCTTCTCACATAATAGTGACTGGTAGGTAATTTTTTTCCAGAACCTTGTTTGTTTTTACTTTGTGCTCATATTTAATTAATAGCTTGGCTGGCTACTTAATTCTGGGTTGAAAATAATATTTATTCAGATTTCTGAAGATATTAATTTCTAGCATTCATTCTTGCTATTTTGAAAATATAATCCATATGAATTATTACTTTACATATAACTAATAATTCTATCAATGCTCCCTGTTCTGAAACATCATGATGATTTGTCATAGGGTGATTATATTGTTTTTCATTATGCTGAGCACCACATGGACATTCTTCTTGCAATGCAGAGTTCTATACCCTTAAATTTTTAAAAACATTACCTGTTATTACTTCTCTGATATAGCTATTTCTTATTCTTATACTTCACTATGCTCTGGACCAAATCTGCTGTTTAGGCTCTGGATCAATTATGTAAATCTTTTGCCTTTTTTCTTATAGTTTTCATTTCTACTGTTTCTGTGTTACACTTTATGGAAAATTTGACTTTATCCTCCAACTTCACTTTGTTTCTAAAAAAAATAACATTTCACTTTTGCAAAAGCTTGTTATTATTTTAAATTTTGTTTTGTTTATTTTAATTGAAGTACAGTTGATATACAATATTGTATTAGTTTCGGGTGTCCAACATACTGACTCAACATTTATATACATTATAAAGTGATCACCACCATAAATGTAGCTACCATCTGTCAGCATACAAAATTGTTACAGTATTATTAACTATATCCCCTATGTTATACATTGCATCTCCCTGTTTTATTTAATAACTGAAGGTTTGTGCCTTTTAATCCCTTCCCTGTATTTTGCCCATTCGCTCACCCTCCTCTCTTCTGGCAACCACCAGATTGTTCTCCATATATGAGTCTATTTCTGTTTTATTTTGTTTGTTAATTTGTTTGTTCCTAGACACCACATATAAGTAAAAATTATAATGTATTTGTCTTTCTCTGTCTAATGTATTTCATTTAGCATTATATCCTCTAGCTCTATCCATTTTGTCACAGACTGCAAGATTTCATTCTTTTTATGATATAAATATGTGTTCTTTATCCATTCATCTATCAATGGACATTTGGGTTGCTACCATATTTGGCTGTTGTAAATAATGCTACAGTAAACATAGGTGTGCATATACCTTTTTGAATTAGTGTTTTCATTTTCTTCAGATAAATACCCAGAAGTAGAATTGCTGGATTGTATGGTAGTTCTATTTTTAATTTTTTGAGGATTCTCCATACTGTTTTTCCATAGTGACTGCACCATTTTGCATTCCCATCAACAGTGTATGAAGGTTTCCTTTTCTCCACATCCTCAACAACACTTATTTCTTGTCATTTTGAGAATAGCCATTTTGATGCATATGAAGCAATGTCCCATTGTGGTATTGATTTGCATTTCCCTGATGATTTGTGATGTTGAGCATCTTCTCATGTATTTGAGGCCATCTGTATGTCTTCTTTGGAGAAATGTCTGTTAAGATCATCTGCCCATTTTTTAGTTGGATTTTTTTTTTTTTTTTGATAACTGAGTTGTGTAAGTTCTTTATATATATTGGATATTAATTCCTAATTAATTCTAGTAAATATTCAACTTTAATTATTTTAATCTTGGATTTTTTTCTTACTATGTCTGAAGATAATGATGAGGGTGTTTATTTTGTGTGTGTGTGTGTGTGTTTCCCTTATATTATCTATCTCCATCTGGCTAATATTTTTTTTTCTTTCTTCTAATTCTTCTAGTGTATTTTGGTGATCCTTCAGCTTCCAACCACTTTTAGTCATGAGACATACTAAGAGTTACAATTGAAAATTAAGGTCTTCCAGTAGATATGACAGCGTAATTTCTTTCAGTAAATTTCCTCTGTCTCAAATGTATGAAATGACTATTAAATAACTTTTAAAAAGAAAAATACAACTTAATTAAAAACAACATAAATATCTCTGTGAATCAAAAGATGATTTTAAAAAAATGCACAATAAGTGGGACTAACGTTCTGATTTCTGAGTATGAGTACAGGAAGTGGCAAGTCATGTGGATGAAGGGGAAGGAAAAACGTCCATGTATATGAACCTAGATCTGAAAGTTGGGTGGGCTCCCTTGTTCATAAGAAGTAGAAGCTGAGAGAAGTTTTGTCAAGTATTTCAAAGTTTGTAGCTCAGCCTCCTGACCAGGAATTGAACAAATATGTTAGTCATGTCTGCACAAGCAGTTGTAATTTTGACTTCTCTGTGGGAAAGGAGATCTAGACTTCCATTTTAAGACTCAGTATTGGGTCTTAAACTGGAGCCATAGGACTGGTTAGGTGCAGCTGCAGAGCCTCTACAATGAAAAGGATCACTGAAAAGGGTGGGAAAGAGAGAAAAAAAACCTAAATAAATCTACAATAGAAATACAGAAATATAAATTGAACCTAATCCTATGACTGCCAAAAGAAACCAAAAAATCAACAGAGTAAACTCCAGATGAAATAACTGCTGTAGAATAGTATGGCAAAACTTTATAAATAAATATGATTGCAGTGTTCAGAGAAAACAGGAGGAACTTAATCCATTAAGTTCATTATTAAATCCACTAAAACATGTTCACAAGATACTGTGAAACAAAGCATGAGTGAAAAAAAATGGTAGATTTTTTTAAGTGCTCAGAAATCTTAGAAACAGAAAATGAGGAAATTAAGTCCAATTTTATAATGAGATAAATTTTATACTAAATAAAGTCCAAGAAAGAATTAATGAATATTAATAGAATTAATGAATAATAGAATTAATGAATATTAATAGAAAATAGTACTGAGGAATTAATTCAGAAAAAAACAGTTGAAAGATACAAGAAACAGAACTGAGAGACTCTGGACTATCTTTACTTGGAGTCCTAGGAAATGAAGTGAAGTAACTAGGAGAAGAACATATTAGAGTAGACTGGGGCTAAAAGTTTTATAGCATTAAAAAAAGTGGTTAACTCTCCAATCAAAAGTTTGCTGTGTGCTGAGGATTTTACATTATAGTGAAATTTCAAAACTGGGACCCAGACTAAGTAGAAAATCTTAAAAGCTACTAAGGAAAAGAGGAATGACAGTTAACCTGAAACAAGTGTAACTTACTTATTTGCAACTTAAATTTCTGTCTGCTTGGTTTACAATGATGTTTGAAAATGAATCTTGAAGTGTCTTACAATTTACAGTTGAGAAAGTATTCCAAGCAGTTACTGAATATAGGCCAAGTTTGTCTTCAGATGCCTTTCTCTTTACCCTCTCTGCTTGGACTGGTCTAACTTTCTCATGTCCTTAGCTCTCTGAAAGAATGCTGAGTTATCTGATGCTTCTTCCTCGTCCTTTTTTTTTTTTTTTTTTTTTTTTTTTTTTTTTTGACAACTGTCCCACTGGGAGGTATGAATGAATTCATGGAATAGTCTTCATGTAGACATACTTTCCCAAAGTGAGATCTACAAGAAGTGACCTGTGACCAAAAATGGGGGCTGTGTCCTATCCTGTCAATTTGAGAAGAATTGCATACTATATATCTTACTCTTAGAGATATACAATTCATACAAACATATTAAAAGCTATGCAAAATCCTTCCTTAAAAAAGTCACATAACTTTATCTTTTTTCCAAAAGTTTTTGAACATAGGACTCCATTTTCAAATATACAATATACTGTTGTCCATGCCCCGTAACTATGTATTTTTTAATACGATAATGCCTTGGGGCACCTCGGTAGCTCAATGGGTTTAGTGTCCCACTCTTGATTTGAGCTCATGTCGTGATATCAGGGTCATGAGATTGAGCCCCACATCAGTTTCCACACTGGGCATGGACCTGCTTACGATTCTCTTATTCTCTCCCTCTGTTCTCCCTGTGCTTGTAGGTATGTGCACTCTCTCTCACAAAAAAGAATAAAACAAAAACAAAAACAAACAAGCAAAAAAACAAAGATAATGCCATAGTACACTGAGAAAATATTGTTGTGATACAGTAAAAATATTTTTTTAAAACCCAGTTGGGAATGATAAAAGTGAGATTATAATCTACATTCTGTCCCCAAAGCATGTGTTACTTCTTTTCTGAAAATAAGATCATACTTCTTTATCTTTTATAGCTTTAAGATTAATTTTTATGACTAAAACATACTATTTTTTTTTGTTTTGTTTTTAAAGATTTTATTTATTTATTTGACAGAGAGTAAGAGGGAGAGCACAAGCAGGGGGAGGAGCAGCAGAGAGAGGGGGAAGCAGGCTCCCCACTGAGCAGGGAGCCCGATGTGAGACTCGACCCCATGACCCCGGGATCATGACCTGAGCGGAAGGCAGTCACTTAACCAACTGAGCCACTCATGTGCCCTGGACATGGCCAAGTTTTAAGTGATGCTGCGACCACATCGGCAATTCTATGTGCTTTGGTGAGTGCTGTGAAGTGTGTAAAACATACTATTTTAATGACATTTTTAAAATGACATATGTTAAACCAGAATGACTGATGCTTTTGTGGAGGGTGAAGTTCTTTCTCTGTTCTCTGCAAGTGACACATGTTGGCAAACACTCTCCTGGCTTCCAGGTAGGCTGGACTTTATGCTCACATGTGACCAGGCAAAGCATGAGAGGACTGAGGTTTCAGAAGGGAATCATGGAGGGAAGCAACCTTGTTTGACAAGGACCTTTTTGCTTTTTGTTTTTGTTTTGTTGTTGTTGTTGTGTGTTTTTGTTTTTAAATCAAAAAAGCCTATGCTGAAGGGCAGCATTCAAGATGGTTGTTCTCACAGTCTCTAAAGTCTGTATGAAACTGACAAGCCTCAAAGTAGACCCAGGCTTTGTTTCTACAACAAAACAAAACAAAATAAAAAAACCAGAGGTGTCATCATCAAGACAGCATGGTACTGGCACAAAAACAGACACATAGATCAATGGAACAGAATAGAGAGCCCAGAAATAGACCCTCAAATCTATGGTCAACTAATCTTCAACAAAGCAGGAAAGAATGTCCAATGGAAAAAAGACAGCCTCTTCAATAAATGGTGCTGGGAAAATTGGACAGCCACATGCAGAAAAATGAAATTGGACCATTTCCTTACACCACACACAAAAATAGACTCAAAATGGATGAAGGACCTCAATGTGCGAAAGGAATCCATCAAAATCCTTGAGGAGAACACAGGCAGCAACCTCTTCGACCTCTGCCGCAGCAACATCTTCCTAGGAACAACGCAAAAGGCAAGGGAGGCAAGGGAAAAAATGAACTATTGGGATTTCATCAAGATCAAAAGCTTTTGCACAGCAAAGGAAACAGTTAACAAAATCAAAAGACAACTGACAGAATGGGAGAAGATATTTGCAAACGACATATCAGATAAAGGACTAGTGTCCAGAATCTATAAAGAACTTAGCAAACTCAACACCCAAAGAACAAATAATCCAATCAAGAAATGGGCAGAGGACATGAACAGACATTTCTGCAAAGAAGACATCCAGATGGCCAACAGACACATGAAAAAGTGCTCCATATCACTCGGCATCAGGGAAATACAAATCAAAACCACAATGAGATATCACCTCACACCAGTCAGAATGGCTAAAATAAACAAGTCAGGAAATGACAGATGCTGGCGAGGATGTGGAGAAAGGGGAACCCTCCTACATTGTTGGTGGGAATGCAAGCTGGTGCAGCCACTCTGGAAAACAGCATGGAGGTTCCTCAAAATGTTGAAAATAGAACTGCCCTATGACCCAGCAATTGCACTATTGGGTATTTACCCTAAAGATACAAATGTAGTGATCCAAAGGGGCACGTGCACCCGAATGTTTATAGCAGCAATGTCCACAATAGCCAAACTATGGAAAGAACCTAGATGTCCATCAACAGATGAATGGATCACGAAGATGTGGTATATATACACAATGGAATACTATGCAGCCATCAAAAGAAATGAAATCTTGCCATTTGCGACAACATGGATGGAACTAGAGCGAATCATGCTTAGCGAAATAAGTCAAGCAGAGAAAGACAACTATCATATGATCTCCCTGATAGGAGGAAGTGCTGATGCAACATGGAGGCTTAAGTGGGTAGGAGAAGAATAAAAGAAACAAGATGGGATTGGGAGGGAGACAAACCATAAGTGACTCTTAATCTCACAAAACAAACTGAGGGTTGCTGGGGGGAGGGGGTTTGGGAGAAGAGGGTGGGATTATGGACATTGGGGAGGGTATGTGCTTTGGTGAGTGCTGTGAAGTGTGTAAACCTGGTGATTCACAGACCTGTACCCCTGGGGATAAAAATATATGTTTATAAAAAATAAAAAATTTAAAAAAAAATAAAATGGAATGCTAATGTGAAAGTTCTAATTGGGAAAAAAAAAAATAAGAAAACCAGAGTCCCCTGAATCTTGAGAACCGTTAGGAAAAATTAAATTTCCTGTTTGTGTCACTGAGAAGTAGTAACAAAGGTGATAGTTCTTGGACCTAGCACTTGGTATTTGAATGAGCACAATCTAAGGTCTATATATAGATTGGCTGTTGAAGCAAAGCAACCTAATTATTACAAACAGGGGAAAAGCTGTGGCAGAGCACATACTAAATTGTGGAAGAGAGTAGATTAATTGTAGTATTCCAACAGAGCAGGCTAAGTACAGTGTCCTAGAAAGGTATGCTCCAATCTCAAGTCACACTTTAAACAAGTAATGGATATGGTGCAGGTTGAAGTAGGGGGATCTCCACAAGTGGATGGAGCACAAAAATGGTATAAGATTCAAATTAACAAGAAGAGCAGCCAGGGACTATTCATTGGATCAGAGATAAAGTCTTTTAAGTTTTGGCTCATAGAAAGGCTCCACTGGACATTTATGCACACCATCTCAAGTCAAAGTTCCAGATATAGTATAGGATGCTGAAGTAGAATTCTCAAGTGTTGGAAGTATCAGATGGGAAATACGGTATGGATCCAGTGAACACTCCAAGCATTATGCTAATTTAAAGCAGTCACATGAAGATCCTAGCATCTATCTTCCCTATGATCTGCCCCTTGTGCACTGTTCTATGCTTTACAGTTTGAAGATCATTCTTCCTGATAGCTAAAATGAAGTAAAGTAAGAGATGAATAATCTTTCTGTCTTTGCTGTCATTTTTAACAGTACCTTGTCTACCCTACACCATGTTCTTCTTCCTGCTCTGTACAAAGCAAAAGTCATCATTTTCCTGAATCCAGTATTTTTTCTGGCTATTCACCTCCTTCTGGTTTTTGACTTCCCAGATGAACTTTGAAAGATGCAAGGGTCTCTTTCTCATATCTCTTTGTTTGCATGTTCCTTTTTCTATCTTTGGTTCATGTCCTTCAAAACATGAGTCCATCAGATAATTTCCATTGTAGTTACTCTGCCCCAGCAGGGAAAAATTGAAAATACAGAGAGGAAGTAAGAATATATGTAATAAAACTAATGCTTTCCCCTTCCAGGGGATTAATACATGTATCAAGCATCAGGAAAGCATATGTACAAATTAGCCAGTATGACCACTGCTATCGAGGTCAGTATGGAACTGAGGAACATAAAAGTAAATTTTATTTTCATTGCTGCCTCTAGGAACACTTCTGAAAACACCTGATAACGGATAGGAAACATAGTGAAGGAACCAAAGTCTTCACAGAAAACTATAGTGTCCATATTACATGCTTGCTGGTACCCTCACCAGACAGATTAGGGAACTGGGTTAACCAGTAAAGAGGCCATATTTCTTTCTCAGAGTTATTAATTTCAAGAGGACATGGTCATTTTCCCCTCAAGTCCTTGTCACTGTAATCTTTCTGAACAAGATTTCTTGTTTATCGTAATCAATTATAAAATCTTATTGGTTCCTCATCCTTATAAAAGACAAATTTATTGGCAAGAAGAGTCAGGAAAATGCCATATACTGGCTTTTGAATGTATAAACCTCTAATAGTTTAATTTCTGCATTTATTTATTATTTCAGTTACCCAACAAGTGATGTACATCTCTTAATTTCGTCCGTGTACTAGATCAATGATATCAGTGCCCTCATGTAGGTTGTAGTCTAGGATGTATAAAAATTAAAGACTTATGCGATGAATTGCAGTTGTGATAAGGGCTTTGGGAAGAAAGTAATTATTCTATGATTACATTTGATAGGAGGATTTAAGCATATCTGAGGGATATTTTAGGAGACTCAGCTGATGGATGAATAGAGTTGGCAGGGAGAAGGGAAGGGAGAGCACTATGATAAGAAAGAGTTGATATGAGAAGGTCCAGAAGCAGGAGGGAGTGTGGAATATTCCAGGATTGATGGAAGTCTCCTGCAGTTGTAGAATAGGATGAGTTGTAGAGCAAGGCATGAGAAAAGGCTTAAAAATAGTATAACATATGGAGATGTGTTGAATCACTATGTTGTATACCTGAAACTACTGTAACTTTGTGTTCCAGCTATTCTCAAATTTAAAAAATCTTAAATAAATTTTATCACCAAAGGGGAAAAAAAAGAAAGAAAGGGCTCAAACATCAGGAAGGTGTCATATCCTATAAAGCTTTTTGGCCTGTGTGAAAGCATTTGGAATTTACTCTAATCCCAGTTGGAAAGTATTTAAGAGTTTTAAGCAAGAAAGTATTTTGAATGGATTTATGTAAAAAAAAAAAAATTGCATAGGTTACTGTGCAAAGAAAGATGTGGGAGAGACCAATTAAGAAGCAATTAATTGCAAGAAGCCAGAGGAGATGCGATGCTATGATGTAGGCAGGATAGTAACAATGGAAACTGTTTATATTTAGACTGTAGTGTTGCCGTAGAGCTAGAATAGCTGTGCTTGGCATGTGAGTAAGAAGGAGAACTGGGAAGACCCTAGACCTGCTTCAGTGTATTTACTTTGAGTACACTACAGAGCTACTGGTAGACGAAAGAAGAATAGAAACAAAAAATGTGGTTGGGCAGGGAGGGAATAGTTAATGTGGATTGGGAAAAGAAAAGAAAAAGGTTGAGGAAATCTAGAGACAGATGAAAAAACAGTATTGATTAAGCACCACCTCTCTCTCTCTCTTTTCCTTTCTCCCCTCTCCTGCACACACACACATTCCAGCAAATCTCCTCCCGCCCCCCACCTTATAGGCACACACACAGGATAAGCATGATGAAGATATTTTATATTTTGGCATGTTTTTTGTGTGGTTTTGAGAACAAACTTGAAGACTTGAAGTGACTGACTTTTTTAATGAAAATATGGACTGCAACTGGACTGTTTAAGCAAATCAGCTTTATTCAGATTAGAGGTTGCACCAAGCAGTTGATTTGATGTGATTTTTAAAGAAGAGGAAATTGCCAGGTATAATTCTTGGATTTTTTACTCAAACAAGTACAAAAACTGTGGTATCTTTTGTTGAAAAAAAAAGAAAATATTTAAGAAGTTATCTATCTGCCTTTCACGCTACACTTTACCTTCCTTGTATATCATTTTTGTAGTCTATATTAGAAAACTGATAACCATGTATTTTGTCTAGTGATTTTTGATATAGCATTGTCTCACAATGATGTTGCTCTGGTTTTCTTTTTTACTTAATCACTGAAGTGTTTTCCACTCTACAACATCAGATGAATTTGAGGATTTCTGTTCAGAAATATAATAGTTTCTTTGATTGCAGTGCTGTGTGTGTGTGTGTGTGTGTGTGTGTGTGTGTGTGTTTCCATTTCCTTTACTTTTTTCTTTTAAAAGACATAATCTTCATTTGTCATCATCTAATCATTTGCCTGGCCTCATGAAATTTCAGTGACACTTTCATCACTACATGTACATCCTTATGTCAAATTTCAAATTCATTCTTTGGATGATAAGAATTTGACACATCACTATAGATGATCATTCTTTCTCTGTTCCTTTTCTTCCCCTTTCATTTCTTCCTCTTCTTTCAACAAAATCTACTGAGTGTCTGCTTTGTACTAGGCATTGTCTAATCACTAGTACTATAAAAATGAACAAAGCTTATTTGCATAAATCAGCATCCTAGTCAGAAAGAAAGAGAGAAAGAAAAGAAACATGAAAAGAGTACATGAAGATATATACTTTTTGGGTAAATAAAATGGGATGCTTTCAGAGTGACTTGGAAGCTACTTCAGATTTTTTGGGAGGAGATATTTAAGATGAGAATGTTGGGGCACCTGGATGGCTCTGTTGTTAAGTGGCTGCCTTTGGCCTGGTTCATGATCCCAGGGTCTTGGGATCGAGCCCCACATTGGGCTCCCTGCTCGGGGGAAGCTTGCTTCTCCCTCTCCCACTCCCCTGTTTGTGTTCCCTCTCACTGTGTCTCCCTCTGTCAAATAAATAAATTAAATATTAAAAGAGAGAGAGAGAATGAAGTAGTAGGCCAGAGAAAATCCTGTGAAGATCATAATGGAGAGCACTCCAGGCAGAAAATATAAATATGAGACAGTTCTAAGGCAAGAATGACCTTGGGTTGTACAAAGAGAGAAAAGGAACCAATATAACCGAATGCTAATAGGCAGGGGAGGAGTGGCTGATCTATAACTCAGGGTTATCGTATGGAGAGCTTTCTGTACCAGGATCAGGGGTTTAAGTGTTTACCTAGTTCGGATGGTGCATCC
This sequence comes from Mustela nivalis, assembly GCF_964662115.1. Lineage (NCBI taxonomy): Eukaryota > Metazoa > Chordata > Mammalia > Carnivora > Mustelidae > Mustela > Mustela nivalis. The sequence continues at coordinate 53,211,721 of NC_139033.1, forward strand.
TGAGACTGCTTTGAGCAAATGGATGGCATAATCTGATTTACTCTTCTATGAAGTTTGTTTGCTGGCTTTTTCGAGGATAAGTGGAACATGAACATGTGGAGAAGAGTGGATTTCGATTTTGGGAGAGGTAAGAGGCTATTAAGTCTTGTATTAGGATATAATGGAGATTTAAAGGAGGAAGCCAATTTAAGAAATGTTTGAAGGAACAGTTGGTAAGACTCATTAGGGGAAACATGGTAGGTAGAGTAAAAGAGAAGCAACAAGGAATAATTTCTAGTTTCTCAACAAATATGATGAAATAGATTTTTTTTTTTTTTTAAGATGGGAAGACTTGGTTCAGGGAAGAATTTTTTCCTGAAGTATTAGAAGTTGCCATTTTTGGTTGGGCCAGGTAAAGTTTGAGATGGCTATTGGACATTCATGTAGAATTTTTAAGTATCAATTGGATAATCTAGTCTGGGGAGTAGGGAAAGCCTAGGACAGAGATGTTGTTTTTGAAGATTGTTGTAGAGATGCAAAGTAGTGTTTTTGAGAATAGATACAGTCAGTCACCCAGGTCACCTAAAGGAGAGTGAATAGAGATGAGGAGAGTGCCAAGGAAAGATCTGGGAGCACACCAAGATTTCAATATCTAGAAGAGGCCCAGAAGCCTGGGGAGATAGAAACTAATGAGGTGAGTGAAAATTTTGGGTAGGAGGACAATGTTGTCTCCATTGTGGAAGCTGAAGAAAGAAATGGTATTTCAAAGAGGAGGCATCTTTCAATATTTGATTGATGCTGATGAATTAAATAACACAAAAACAGAAATGTAAGCATCAGTGCATGTATCATGGGACATTAATGATGTTCTGAATAGATTGTCTTCTGTTTTTATGGGAAATTTGTTCAGCGTATCTTCATCTATTCTAAATACCTTTTTCCTTGACTCAAGGTCTCTTCCATTGGTGGTTTCATTAATCACCTTTTTTGTTGTTGTTGTTGTTCTACTTTTGAGCCCGGATATTACCCAATAAACTTCTGCACACCCCGCCCCCAAAATTGGTACAAAAAAATCCTAAGGATAATAATTCTCTTCAGGATAGGAATGATCCCTCCCAGTTTCTCCCATTTCTTTGATTTGTACTGCTAGGTATATTTACAGAAATGAAGAAAGACTGATAGGATTGACTAGTCAATATGGGTTTGTTTTCTGCTTAGACTTCATGGAAAACACAGCACTTAGGATCACAAGATTTGGAGTCAGACTGAATCAGTATTAAATCCCATTTCTGACACTAATTGTGAGCCCTGGGTTTAAACTACTCTACCTCTCTAAGATAACATCCTCAAATGTGAAATAGGGCCAACAAAATGTACCTCACAGGGCACAATTGAAGATAAAACAAGATAATAAATGCAAAGTGCTTAGCACAGTGCCTGGCACATGGGAAGTGCTTCATAAATGTCAACTACTACCAATAAAAATGATGACTCCAGTTTCAAAACTGGCTAGAGAAAGGTGTGGGGAATAGGAATCAGAGCAGAAAAGCATGAAGGTACTATGGGCGGTGGAATAGCATGGGCAGATACAGGGGGATCAGAAGAGAGGAGTCCATTTTAACTGGGACAGACATTACTCAAAGAGCAGACTTCAGAAATCCTCTTTCATTATGTCTTTGTGTCTCAGTGAAGCCACAGAAGAGGCATGGGCTTGCCTCCAAACCTTCAGAACAAAACTCCTGGTAAAACTCATTTTTTCATGGGATTAAAGAATGTCTACTCAATAATGAGCCCCTCCCCGAGTTGTCTGTGCCTTATTTACAGGTCAGCACCATCTCTCAGAATTCTCTCACAGTGTGTCCCACACGCAGTTTTAATTTAGCTCTTTCCTTTCTCCTCCTTTTCCTCTCCACGTTGTCTAAGTGCTAATAATAATAATTCAATTTAATAACATCCATCCTCACAGAGTACTCAAGCCCATCCAGTCCTCAAGGACACCTAACCCTTCCCGGGCTCACCTCTCAGCTTCTTTATCACACTTGAAGCACATCATAAACTACATCTTCCCCAGACCTTGTCATAAAGGGTGAGGCGGACATTGCAGGAATGAAGTCAGGGAAGTACAACCTTGAACTGTTTTATCTCCTCTCCTCCCTGCCCTTCTCCCTGCTCCCCTCCCTTGCCTTTCCCTCTTCTCTTTGACCAGTACTTTTCCTTAGCAGCCAGAGAAAGAAAAGAACTTTAAACTCTTGTTCCCAAAGGGGCTTCCTGGAATGGTTCACTTTCTGTTTGGCAATTGAAGCCCAATCTAATATGAATGATACTCAGCATTGATAGCTGCCTCAACAGTCATTAATTTGCTAATAGAAATTGCTTTTTGATGATGCAGGTCAGGATGATGGCCTCTGGTTTGTGGATAAAGAAATTGAAACATGAAATGTTAAATGTCTTCTACACAGTGACAGTGCTAAGAATTATTCAGGGAAAGGACTCGCTGGTCTGGCATTCAGCTTTCTAAAAACCTTAGCTTCTTGGAATATAGGAAAAGTGAAAGGTAAACATATTATAAACAGCCAAAATAATTACAAATAAAATGTGCTTGGAAAAAAAAAAATGTGCTTGGAAACGCTCATGCACTTGGTTCACATAATTGTGCTGGATTCCTTTATTGTTAGTTGACAGACATACACAGTATTGTCTATTTTGCCTCCTGGTACATTAAAAAAACTTAAAGATAAAAATTGTTTTAAATTATTGTTGAAAATTATTAAACACAAATTATAAGATGGACACTATTATTGTTAAATATTTTTATCACTTGAATCCTAATTTTTGCCACATTATGGGCAAAAAACACAAGATTCTGAGAAACTGAATTCTGTAAACAAGGTCACACTTTGGGTTCAAGGAAGAAACAATGTAACTTCTGTATATAAAACTCCTTGCTCTGTGTGTCTGAAAAAACAAGGATAGTATCCACTACATGAAATTGCTAGATCATGTGTAAATGTATAATAAAGAACTATAGAAAGGTAAGTAGAAATGATCTTAGTTTTGCAGAAATTCCTAGGAAAGGAATACAACATAAGGTGTGATTAGTATCTGAATAAGGATTAATTGACAGCCAGTGGGAGATTGGCCAGACTGAGCAGAGAACTGTGTTCTAATGCAGGCTGCGTTCCTAACTGTCATATAGTGCAAAAGCCTTTGCTCTGAGGTGGCACATTTTCATTAATTCTGTATTTATCAGGGTTAAATCTGTAATGCTAGATTGTAGACATTAGATTGTATAAGACTCCTTGTCACCATCTCTTGGCATACTTCTGCAGCATTTCACAGTTTTCTGTGCCCACCAATGGATGCATACTAGCCAGCCTAGGACTGTACAGAAACATGAACATTCCAAGGATTTGGATGAGGTACAGTAGCTGGGTGTCAAATTGGGAAATATCTACTGAAGTCCTCTGGTACTTCCATATTTTCTTTTCTCAATTGCAGTATATACTAGAGTTTTCTACTTTCAGAGATCTTAAGCTGTTTTGCTTTCTACCATTATACCCTACATTGACAACATATCTTACTACTTTTGCTGGGAACTTACCATTTCCCATTGAAAAGAAACTGATCATAATTCACTTTTAAGAGCAAGGAGCAAAGGGGCACCCGAGTGGCTTGGTTGGTTGAGCATCCAACTCTTGGTTTCAGCTGAGGTCATGATTTCAGGGTTCTGAGGTCGAGCCTTGATTAGGTTCCATGCTTAGCAGGGAGTCTGGTCAAGATTCTCTCTCTCCCTCTCCCCTTGCTCTCTCTCTCTAAAATAAATCATTAAAAATAAAAACAAGATGCAGAGAAAAAATATGCATATATATTGTAGTGAATGCTGTGGTACTATAGTACATGGCTCAGGTCCTCTCATCTCCTTTGGGGGTAAAGCACTCCGTTCTGGTCATGGGACTGGTGGTAGCTGACAGCTCTCAGGTTAAGTACTCAGCGGGAATTGCCTTGGCCTGAGGATGGTCACCTTGGCCAAGGTCCCATCCCTTCCCAAGAGCATCCCACATCCAATAACCTGTCCATGTGAGTGAATATAACCCTGGTTCCCTTGTTTACATATGGGAGAATTCTGAAAGGCTCTTCCAGGACAAGAGCTCTCAAAGAATTGTCCTAATGCCTTTGTTGTATATATATCAAAGTTAACTTTACCCTGTATGCAATTCTGCATCTTTTAATCTCTCTTAAAAGTGGTCCCTCAAACACTAGAATTAAAATGTATTCAAATATGGGTTTGCTTTTCTTGCCCAGCAGACTTGATTCATCACATATATTTCAAAGCTTGCTTCCCACATTGTTTTCATACAACAAGGGACTGTATCCAGCATAACACTGTATTTTACCTAAGGAGCCTTTTTACAACAGAGAAAGTATGGCACTATACACATGATCATGGGTAGGATCTGCTTGTTCTGTCCATATACCATACCACCCAAAAGATTCCACACCAACAGACCAGGTTGCAACTGAGGCGCTAACTTGATAACTATGCTCTATGGGGAAGAAGTGCCATCTTCCAGGACACATCAAAGATCCCAACAGCTAATATTGTGTGTTTGGAATCCAAGAGGTAGAAGTAGAAAGGGACCACTTACTGTCAGTTTCAGTGACTCACTTGGGAACTGTGTGAGATCCTAAATTTTGTGCTCTGCAAGATTACAGATTCTCAGAAAGTGAACTCTTCCAATAGGAGAACGCAAATGAATACCATTGAACTTTAAGCTATAGCTTCCTCTCCATCACCCTCAACTCCAAGATACCAGCAGGAAGGCCAGGCAAGGGTTCTGGACCCTGACCATCAGGAAGAGGTAGGATACTATTATACTATGTAGGCAGAGAAGAATATGTTGGATATGTAGGCCATTCACTTGGGAACTTCTTGGTGTTACTTGGCTCAATTTTGATGAATATTAGTTATAGTCTTAAAGACTACAGTAACAGGAGCTCTGGCTCATCCCACAAAACTTTATCTTGTAATTGCACAGGAATAGAGGCCCGTGAGAATCCTGGAAGATCTTATTATACAAAGTGTATCTGAGTGTAACAAGGGATTAATTGGGGAAAATTATAGCAGCTGCTGTCATGTGCTATGCAGATGCCTACCCTTTAAGATAGAGGCACTCATTCCTCCAGCTTCTGGGCGGGTAGGCTGTCGACAGCCTTCACCTTAGTTGCTCTCTGAGAATTTCCCTTCACTGAACAAAACCACCTCATGCAAAGGCACAGTTCCTCCTCAGAGACATATCTCGTGATGGGTTAATGTACATTCTTCACAACTATCTCCTGGGAGCAATTCCCAGTAAATTTGATGCCGGTCTTTGCCTCATAGTTTGTTTCTAAAGGATACCAACCTCAATATACCTATCTATCTACTTACCCAGGGAGGCTTGAGTCAAAACAAAACAAACAGAAAGCAATACCTTTGTCCTCCAAATAGAAGTTTCAACACAGGAGGACTTCCCAGGTATTTCTACTGTCCTAGAAGGAAAAATATTTGGGGAAGGGGATGCTTTCAGGAGGACATTAAATCATACTTATGCTTTACTACTCTAAGTGTAATTCAAGGACTAGCAGCATCAGCATTACCTGGGAGTTGGTTAGAAATGCAAACTTTCTAACCATATCCCAGACCTACATAATCTCAATATGCATCGTACAAAATCCTCAGATGGCTTATGTGCATATTACCATTTCAGAAGACTTTCTCTAGAAAAGTGGTCTTTAATTTTTTTAATTGCACAGTCCTATCATTTAAAAAAATGAGCATTCACTCACACTATTTGTAATATTATATATAATAATATAGCATTTATTGTTTATTATATATTTACCAATTTTTTTTAATTTTTTATTTTTTATATACATATATTTTTATCCCCAGGGGTACAGGTCTGTGAATCACCAGGTTTACACACTTCACAGCACTCACCAAATCACATACCCTCCCCAATGTCCATAATCCCACCCCCTTCTCCCAAACCCCCTCCCCCCAGCAACCCTCAGTTTGTTTTGTGAGATTAAGAGTCACTTATGGTTTGTCTCCCTCCCAATCCCATCTTGTTTCATTTATTCTTCTTCTACCCACTTAAGCCTCCATGTTGCATCACCACTTCCTCATATCAGGGAGATCATATGATAGTTGTCTTTCTCTGCTTGACTTATTTCGCTAAGCATGATACGCTCTAGTTCCATCCATGTTGTTGCAAATGGCAAGATTTCATTTCTTTTGATGGCTGCATAGTATTCCATTGTGTATATATACCACATCTTCTTGATCCATTCATCTGTTGATGGACATCTAGGTTCTTTCCATAGCCAAACTATTTACCAATTTTTATATGTGATCATATATAATATAAAATTGATATAATAGCTATCATTTATAAGGACATTGTATACAATGACACTAATATGTCACAAACATTAAAAAATTGCAAATACAGTGTCTAAAATGAATGAAGTAAAAATAATAAGGGCAGTTTTCAAGGTTTACCCTCAATGCTCAGTAGATCATCCCATTAACTCTACCTTGGATGTGCATATTCTGTGTTGGCGATTGCTATTCCATATACAGAGATACCTCAGGTCTGTGCATTAGTTAAGGACTTAAGAGGGAGATTAGTGGAAATCTCAGGATAAGGAAAGTCAGGGATTGCTTTCTTTGTGGACTGGGAATGGAAAGAAAGTTAGAGTGGTAACAGCAACCCAAAAAGCCACCGTTTCCAGTAACTCTGCAGATTCAGGGGATGGGGAGAACTTCTTTATTCTTCATTCTGTGTGATTCCAGTCCAAGATGTTCACCAAACTTGTCCATTTTTCACATGGGATGCTTGCTATTTGCAGGTATCTCGTTGAATTTTCAGCAGCTGCTTAGCAGGTCATTTCATTTGTCAGGTAGATGAAGGTAATGAGAATTTATCAGCCCCCAGTTCAGATTCACGGCTGATCTGTCACCATGCATTTCTATAAATACTGCTCTTATTTACTCAGGATGCATTTCAAATTAGCAGGAGATTATACACACACATATTTTATGCACATATATATACATATATATATATTTTATACACACACATACATTATATATCCAGAGAAGGGCTTGTAACTCCATTCCTAATTTTTCTGGCATGCCAAAATGAACCAATATAGTGAGGCTGTGAGTGCCTGAATTGACAACTTCAGTGATAATTGCATTAATGCTGAAGCTCAGGAGGTTGGTATGGAATCAGTTCAGGACCCCTGGTGTGGGAGCTGAGCTCCATTGTTCTACAAAGAAGAAAGCACCCTGTAATTTCACTGAAAGCGGAAGGGCAGCAAAATGATATTGTTTAGAAACTGCTCAAAGTAATAGCCACTGTGTCAGCTGCCTTGTCAGCCTTTCTGTCAGCAATGGAATGTTGCATGAGAATGTTGCTCTCTCCAAATGTGAGACAATTAAAATATTTGAGTGATTCAGGAACATGGGGTCTAAGGAAGGAAAGTGAGAAGCTTTGTTTTCGGACAAAGGAAGTAATGCAGGGACTGATACCAGCAGTACTCCAAATGGTTCAGTATTCTGTGTGGGTGGTCAGAGGACCTTGTTCTGGAATGTCTGAAATAGATGGCCCAGTGAACAGTCATGAGTAAAACGTTTCCTCAAAAGAGGTTTTCATCCTGAACCCTATTCGGGATATGTGGAGGGAATAAAAAGTATTTCCATTCATAACGGTTCCTCAAGTCCCCTGTTTGTCAGCCTTCAGCTCCCTACACAGGCAATAATTTATGAACCTACAAAAAAAGAGAATCTGTGAGGGGGAAAAAAAAAAAAAAGGAAAGTTCTTAGTCAAATATCCCTTCTGGTTCTACTCGTTCTAATGACAGATACAAACTGAGATATCTAGGAGCTCAGCTGCCATAGGGTAAGAGGGGCCAGAGTGCAGGTTTGGGTCTGAATTCATTCTTAGCCCTGGAAGCTAAGGCTATGTTGATATTTCCTTTCTTACAGAAGGATAAAAAAAAATCAATTCCCAACTTCTTCATGGAATTATTCTTTACTAAAAGCTATAGGACTAGAAGGAGGGAGAAAGGAATATTCTCATGATGCTGAACTGAATTGAACTGTTTTTTGGCTCTGTGAGTGGATTTGTAATGTAGCCAACATCCCTACAGAGCAAAACACCTGAAATACCTGTGAAATACATAATTTAGAGTAAGGTCACCTAAGGTATAAATTCACCCAAATAACCACAAACGTCTTGTCAGGGAAATATGTACAATACAAAATAGGTCTGAAACAAACCAAACCTTCCACTCAAATGAATATGCAAATCAAAATTTTAAAAACATTGAAAATTCAAATAGTAAGCATGCCAGCCAGCACAATTAATATTACAAAAATATTCATTACAGATTAAATTTTACTATTTGACAAAAACTTAAGATAATGACAATATAACATTTATTTGAAAAAATTATGAAAGTAAAAGAAAGAAAATAAGACCAAAGGCATCAGAAGAAGAACAAATTCTAAGTTTGGAAATGAAAAATATCAGCGTTTAAATATGGACATTGGGGAGGGTATGTGCTTTGGTGAGTGCTGTGAAGTGTGTAAACCTGGTGATTCACAGACCTGTACCCCTGGGGATAAAAATATATGTTTATAAAAAATAAAAAATTAATAATAAATAAATAAAAAACCACAAAAAAAACCCACATCATATCATATCTGATATGATAACTGTAGCCTAGATATGGTAGAAGAAAAAATTGATGGTTTGGAAAATAGCTCAGAGATACCTTACGGCATGCAGGATAAGAAAATATATTATGATAAATTATATGAAAGAGGGGTTAGGAGAAAATCTTTGTGGGGAATAAGCAAAGTTCTCACATACAACAGCAAATGCAAAATCCATAAAAAAAAAAAAAAAGAAAGTGAGTTTCATTACATTTCAAACTTTTGCTTTGATAAAATGACAGATAAGAGAATGACAAAACAAAGACTGAGAGAAAATATTTGAATTTCATGTACAAAAGAGGACTTGTATTCAGAATATATAAAGAGCTGTAAAAAAAAACAGTGAAAACTGGGTTTGAACAGACCCTTTACCAAAGAGTATATAGGCAAGTAACCACATGAAAACCACAAGAAAATCACTTGAAAAAAGACAAGTATCAACATCAATGACTGTTAGAGAAATGTAAATTAATGCCATGATGAGATACCATTGCACAAGGACGGTTTCAATTAAAAAAAACTGATAATAGCAGGAGCTGGAAAAAATGTAAAGAAACTGGCAATTGTTACATACTGCTGGGGGGAATCCAAAAGAGTACAGGACTCTGGAAAACCATTTGGCAGTTTATTTAAAATTAAACATATATGTATATTTTTTCACAATGCTTAAAACTGTAATGTACTATAGAAATTATATTCACAATATATAATAAGATTACAATTTACTAGTAGCCTTTTTATTTTCAGAGATAAAGAATTTTATTGTTCTGACCCAAGTACCACAAACATCTACATATTAGTATCAGTTCCCATTTTGCCCAAGTCCTTCTTGGCAATGTGGAGGGACCTAGATGGTTGCACACAAAGTTTTGCATTAGAGAATAAGAACCCTGAACTTAGGAACCTAAATCTTTTTATTTTTTTAATGGGATACTGCAAAAGCAGATGTTAGAGTGAAATTTATGCTATAAATACTTGTATTAAGAAAAAGTTCAAATAACTTACCACAATGAACTAGAAAAAGAAGAAACTTAGCTGAAGTTTAGTAGAGGAAAGAGATAAAGAAAAATCAGAAATAAATAAAATAGAGACTGGAATAAACAATAACATAACATTGAAAGTATTGATCAATGCTTTAACTCTGTTAACTAAGAAAAAAAAAGGGAAGACTCAAAAACCAAAATGAGAAGTGGAAGAGAAAACAATACAACAGATACCACAGAAATACATAATGTGATAACAGATTACTATAAATAATTATATGCCAACAAATCAGATAACTTGGGGGGGAAAAAACAGATAATTCCTTAAAATGTACAAGTTACCAAGATTGGATCATGAATCTTGAATCCAAGAAATAGGAAATCTATGTAGACCAATAGTGAGAATGAAAGTTGAATTAGAAATAAAAAATCTAAGGTGGTAGAGTTATGGACTTTGGGGAAGGTATGTGCTGTGGTGAGTGCTGTGAAGTATGTAAACCTGGCAATTCACAGACCTGTACCCCTGGGGTTAATAATATATTATATGTTCATTTATTTTTAAAAATTTTTAAAAATTTCTTCCCCCGCGGAGGTGGGGGAAGAAATAAAAAATCTGGGATGCCTGGGTGGCTTAGTTGGTTAAGCATCTACCTTTGGCTCAGGTCATGATCCCTGGATCCTGGGATCAAGTCCTACATCAGGCTCCTTGCTCAGCAGAGAGCCTGCCTCTCCCTATGTTTCCCTCTCTTTCTCTCTATGTGGAAAATAAATAAATACAATCTTGAAAGAAAGGAAGGAAGGCAGGGAGGGAGGGAGGGAAAGAGGAAGGAAGGAATTAAAGAAAGGAGGGAAGGAGGGACGAAGGAAGGACCCCCGAGCATAGAAAAGTCCAAGACTACATGGTTTCGTTGGTGAGTTCCGCCAGATGTTTTTAAAAAAGTAATTAGTGACAGTCTTTATCAAAATCTTACAAATATTTTAATAAAGGGAACATATTCTGAATCATTCTATGATTAAAAAATTAAGCATATACTTACCATATGATCCAGCTATCCACTCCAGAGCATTTAACCTAGAGAAATAAAAACAGTGCATGAACATTTATAGCAACATTATTCATAATCACCAAACCATTCAAATGTCCTTCAGTAAGTTAATGGATAAGCCAAATGTGGTATCCTCATTAAAAAAGAACAAACTATTAATATATTTAATAGCTTGGATACATCTCAAAGGCATCATGTTGAATAGAATAACCCAATCTCAAAGGTTACATAGTATATAATTCCATTTATATGACATTCTTAAATAGAAAAGACTATAGAAACAGGGAGCTGAGCAATGACTACCAGGTTTTACAGATTTGGAGAAGACAAGATAACAAAGGGATAGCATGAGAGACTAATTTGGAGTGATGTAACTATTCTGTATCCTGATAGTGGCTGTGGCTACAGGACTCTCCACTTTGCTTAAAGTCATACAGTTGAACACCAAAAAATAACAAAATTTATGGTATGTTAATTTGAAAAATGAAGTTAAAATATCAGCAAAGTTAATGAGCTAGATATGTATATGTATACTTATTTGTAAATGATCGATAAAATATATGCACAAAACATTGGAAAACACTGACCCAACTGTTCAGTCACAAAAAAAAAATATATATATATATAGCTCATAGGAGGAAGGGGATTCAAAGATACAAACTTCCAATTATAACTAAATAATACAAGGGAATAAATGTACAGCATAGGGATTATCGTTAATATGTAACAACTGAGGCGCCTGGGTGGCTCAGTCATTAAGCGTCTGCCTTCAGCTCAGATCATGATTCCAGGGTCCTGGGATCGAGCCCCTCCTTAGACTCCCTGCTTGGGGGAAATACTGCTTCTCCCTCTCCTAGTCCCCCTGCTTATGTTTCCTCCCTGGCTGTGTCTCTTTCTGTCAAATAAATAAAATCTTTAAAAAATATGTGTAACAACTTCATATGGTGACAGATAGTGGCTAGATTTTTCATGGTGATCACTTTGTAATGTATATAAATATTGTATCACTATGTTTCACACCTGAAACTAATATAATATTGTATATCAGCTCTACTTCAACTTAAAACTGGCTCAAAATATTTCAAAGAATCAATATTATGCAAGTTACAGCCTTTGTCCAAGAGACAGCCTGATTATAAATAAGGAGAGAGTACAGTTTGGCCAATGCATGTATTTTGCTACTTAGAAATGAATTCCTAAATAACTTTGTGGAATAAAAAAGGAAATGAAAATTACAAAATATTTAGAAATGAATGACAATCTAAGTTCAACAGATCTTCTAAAATGAACGAGTATAAATAAATCACTTAGGCATTTAACTCATTGAACTGAGAATACTAAGAGGGCAGATCTAAGTGAGCTAGAGAGAAGAAATAATTAAATATCAGTCTAAGAAACAATAGAGCGTGTCAATAAACTCTAAAGCTCTTCCTTCGGAAAATTTATTTAAAATATGCAAACCTTTAATAAGAATGATGAAGTGGAAGAAAATCAAAACAAATGTATAAATATACAATATTGATATGAATAAATGGGACATAATTGCATAGAATGTATTTAACTATTAAGAGAATAGAATGAAAAACATTGTGTACCTGAGTTTAGAAACTTAAATAAAATGAACAATTTTCTGAAAAAAATATGAATAAGCCAGAATGACTCAAAAAGAAATAGGAAGTCTTGATAAATCATTAACAATTATTGAAATTAAGGGTAGCAGTATGTTTTCCCCTCTAAAGTTAATATAGTTCCAGATATTTCACAGATAAAGCAAATTTGGCAGAATATTAATAGTCTGAAAGAAATTGGTATTTTAGGTCATAAGTTTGTATTGTGTTATTCTCCACACTTTTCTGTTTGAAATATTTCAAAATTAAAGTTAAAAATAAATTTAAAAAGGTGACTGTAGTTAGAGCAGAAAGTATGCATTCAGGTTGTAGATCTGTCTCTTCCTCACAGAGATATAAGACATTGCATATGTCTAAGCTGTTTTTCATTTTTATGTGAAGAGAATATAAGATAATATATATGAATGTGCCTAACACATGCATGATACATGTTCAGTGATGTTTCTGAATCTGATCTGATCACTTGACTCAAGAGGCTTAGACTCTAATAATGGAAACAACCAGTACTGTAAGGGTGTACCAAATCTTTTTTTTTTTTTTTTTTTTAGTTTGTAGGACTATCAGTTGAGATCTATATATGGAGTATGAATAAGGCAAGATGAGAAATAGTTCAATGTTCCTAGAATATGAGCAAATAATAAATTCTGGAACTGCGAAACTCAAATACCAAAAAAATTTTAGTATGCATGCTTTAACAGGAATGACACATTTAGAAAGGAGGATAATAGTCAAAAGATCTCCATCTTTGTAACATTTCTATTAAATCAATAACTTCTTACAGTTTACACTTTAGCAGATGAGAAATTTTAGAAACAGAAAAATTAAGTAACTCCCCTAAGGTCACACAGCAGGTCGGAGGTGACAGAACCAAGACTGAATCCTGATGATCTAATCTCCCTGTCCACACCAGCCCTTCTTTGAGCCAATGAAGCACTAACTGGAGGAGTTCACTCATTTAGCAAGTCACATAGACTCTGATTTCTATCCTGCGGGGCAAGTCTGCAATGTATACTTCCACTGCCCAAAAGTGAAAAGACAATCACAAACCAATATTTGGTTGGTGTGAATTCTGTGCCTTTTCTTTATAGTGTCAGTAGATTTACCATGCTGGTTGTGTTTTGTTCTGTTGACCCTTAGCACTTTGCACGGTCATCTGTGGCATGGCAGGTGCTGGTCCAGCAGCGTCCTAGGACAAAAAATATACATGATGAGGAATGTAATCCTCAAAGTCTATATAAGTGAAAATCAGTTGGCTGAAGAGTCTCACTGTGTGTTGGGGACAGTAGTGCACCTTGGACCCGAAGGCACTGAACTCCGTGATACCCAAAGATTTTCTCTTAACTCTGCCCTCTGCATTCAGGAATTCCTCCGCAGAGTCTTTCTTCATTTTCCACACCTTAGTGTTCTTGTGCCTATAGCTACTGCTTCTGGTGCACAGCTTGTTCCTCCTCCTGTAGGCAAGCTCCTGGTCTTGATGAGCGTGCGTACATTTATATCACCCACCCTGGCATTTCTATTCTCTCTCACCACTGTTTTGTTATTTGAAGTGAAGTTGCATACAGCCTTCGCAAATGGCAGGAATATGGGTGAAACCTTTCCTGACTCTACCTGTGTGACCTTCAGCAGAATTGCATATATTGTGAAATCTGACAGATCTGGTCCAAATCTGAGATCTTTTACTTATTTGTTGTGGAAACTTGGGAAGATGAGTTATCTCCTAAAACTTATTTTCCTCAACTGCAAATGGGTATGATACTAATTGCATTCATTATACCATAGGGCCAAATTAAATACCATCGTTTGTAGAAGAGTAGGTAGCATGTATCTAAATGTTTGATAAATTATAGCTTTTACTGTTGAAATGTATGTAAAGAGCCTAACCCAGAGTCCAACACTTAGTGAATATCCTGTCAACTTCATTTCATATCCTCTTTCTTAAAAAATATTTGAGTGACAAGGGAGTTGAGGGAAATTGGAAGGGGAGGTGAACCATGAGAGACTATGGACTCTGAAAAACAACCTGAGGGTTTTGAAGGGGCAGGGGTTGGGAGGTTGGGGGAACCAGGTGGTGGGTATTGGAGAGGGCATGGATTGCATGGAGTACTGGGTGTGGTGCAAAAATAATTAATACTGTTACGCTGAAAAAATAAAAAATAAAAACAATATTAAAAAATTAAAATAAAAATTTGAGTGTTTTTAGGGGGCGCCTGGGAGGTACAGTTGGTTAGGCATGTGACTCTTGGTTTCAGCTCAGGTCCTGTTCTCAGAGTCACGGGATTAGGCCCTCCATCAGGTTCTGTGCTCAGCACAGAATCTGCTTGGAATTCTCCTTCTCCCTTTACCCATCTGTGCATTTGTTTGTTTGTTTGTCTCATTCCATCTCCCTCCCTCTCTCAAATAAATAAATAAATCTTTAAAAAAAATTTTTGAGAATTTTCTTAACTGTAGAGCTTCGGCCCTAATTCTGGGCATTGTGGTCACTCCTGCAGTGGGCTTCCCTGGCCAGCCCCTGACTAGGTCAGTATCTTAGGCTTCTGCCTGCCACCATCATTTTTCTAGCTCCATCTTCCCTAGAGAGCTAGTAACTTAAAGGCATCTCTCACTTCATCCCAATATTTGAGCCACAGGTAGCATACAAGACTTTCTTCCTTGCATTAATTTGGTGGCTGATGTTGAGAAAGTCTGGGAATTATATATTAAAAAAAAATTAATCTTCATACTGGTTCTATTAGTTTCCTAGGGCTTCCATAAAAAAATGCCATGAATTTGGTGGCTTAAAACAACATAAATGTATTCTCTCACTGTTCTGAAGGCCAAAAGTCTGAAATCAAGGTGTTGATAGGCTGTGAAGGTTCTAAGGTCCTTTCTGGTCTCTTCCAGTTTCTGTTTGCCCTAGACAACCCTTAGCTTCCTTGGCTCCATGGTGATAGCGCTTCTCTCTTTTCATCTGTCTTTAGTGCCTTCTTCTGTGTATCTTCTAAGGGTACATGTTACTGGATTTAGGACATGTCCAGATGATACAGGATGATTGCCTCATCTTAAGATCCTTAACTTAATTACCTCAGCAAAGGCCTTTTTCCAAATAAGGTCACATTTATTGGTTCTGGTTTTCAGGAAGAAGACATATTATTTTAGGGGTACAGTCCACTCACCACACTAGGGAGGAAAAAAGTAGATAAGAAATGAACAGAGATCACCTCCACTGGAGTTTTGTACATTGCCTTAAGGTTTAGTGCCACCACCCCCAAAACAACAACAACAACAAAAACAACAACAACCACAAACACCACAGGCAGCCAGGATGCACCTTCCTCTCTCACTCATCAGGTCTGACTCCAGGAACAGTCCGCTTGTGGAGGTGCCAGCTAAAGAGCTTCAGAGTATCACGTCTCAAATGGAATAATCAAGGTCTTAATTGAGTGACCTCTCTGTTGAAGTTTTTTCTTCTAAGAATACTTCACACAAGTGCTTTCTTTTCTGGTTTAAGGACATCGATCCTCATTTGCCCATGGTCCAATCACCTGAAATATTCTTTTCCATACTTCTCACCTATTCTCCGAATTTATGTTCAGTTATCATATCCCCCACCCACTGCCTTCATGGCTCCAGGCATGGCTCCAGGCTCTTTTCATAATCTTTCTCTGTAGGTCATATCCTCTAATCCTTCTTATCATTTTTGGATCCTCTCCAATTTATCAATGTCTCCTTCTAAAACAAGCAGGCAAAATGCTACAAGAAGTGTTGTGCACATTGCTTCGTTGTGTTTGTGTGTGTGGGGGGGGGATTGTTTTGTTTTGTTTTAACAGAGAGATAATGGATGTTCACAAAGAAGTCCGGGGATTTTCCGAAACACATTCTAGAATTAAGCTACATGTATTAAGTCTGTCTTTTCCTGTGCTTTATGTACTTCTCCACTGCTTCAGCAACTGCATTAACTTCTTCCAACCATCAGGGTAAAACAGACAGTTGTGGGCGGATCAGTTATGTCTGAGAAGAAGAGTAGCTGCCCTTTATTCCATGTCATCATTTGCCATCACATGTGCTTTGCATGTGTTCCCTCGTTTAACTCTATAGTCTCTCAGTCACACAGATGAGAAAACAAAGGTTCTGAGAAAGTAGGAACCATGCCTACTCTACACAGTTGTTCAGTTGTTACACTGGAATTCAGTCCAAGGCTTGGTTACACTCTGTGCTCCATGATACCACACCTCAGGAAAACACTGGGTCACATTTTAAACTCTAGTGAATCCCTAAGAATACTACTTCATTTAAAGAGTGATTAACTAAATATTCAGTTCACTGGCTGGATTCAGCTATTTTATTTTCCCCAAAATGGTTTGCTTGTCTAGATTTGGCCTTTGAATCAAGACTAACCTTTCTAAAGGGTCATTACCTTAAAAGGTTACTTAATCTATACCCATGCTTTGGGGGTGCCATTCAGGAAGGTAATTCTTCATTGTCAATAAAGCGTTCTCTGAGCAACTTTCACTGTTTCTTTTAAAAAGTACCTTACATATATGCAAGTGTGCAGGAGATCCACTTATAATGGGCTTCAATAAAGTCGATAAATATAACTCAACCATTCTATGCAGTTCTAATCTAAGTTCCACAAGTTTTACAAGAACAAAATAAGAATATATAACTTTTGTTAAGAAACTCAGTTTTAGAGAAGATAAATATCAGACTCAAAAAACAAAACAAAACAAAAAAATATCAGGCTCAAGAAAATCTGGATAGGAAATACTTAAGATAGTCTATCAGTCAGGGTGACACTTTGTGGCATAGACTAAAGTTTTGTAGACCTGTTTAACCAGAAATACCTGAGAGGTTTAAAAATTACATTCCATAATGTATCCCAGAACAATCAGATCAGGTACTTGAAGGTGAGGTCTGGGGCTCTGTAGTTTAATACGCAAAAATTTAAAAAGCCTTTAGATAATTTTTATGAATCAGGTTTGTGACTTTGGACTTTTGGCAAAATCTATATGCAAAGAAAGGAATTAGTAATAATAAGAATAGTGTCTTAGTATTCTTGAGTTTTCAAAGTAATTTACCACTAACTATTTAATTTGACCTTTGCAATGATCCAGAAAGTTAGTCTGTGGACCAGTTGCCATCGTGAAGTGGCATATGATGACAGTAAAACTCAGAGTACTAAATCCCTCTTCAGCACCCCCCTAAGTCACGTAAGTGGTAAGTGGCAGCCCTGGTCAGAGCCCAGACCTCTGAATATTCAGTCATGTCCTCCTTCCTCCACTCATTTTTGCAGCCTTCATGGAGGAAAGATGTAAGCTAGTAAGGAAAGAATCCCATTCGGGAAGAAATAAAGAACCCTGGATCGGACTCCATCCTATTCCTCATTCTACATCTTTCCAGGCCTTAGAGTGTTAAAAGCACAGGCTCTGGAATAACCACCCATCTTCCGACACTAGATGTAGTGTAATAATAGCTGAGGGGGTCAGGCATGATACTTAATTTCTCTGTGCCTCGGCATCCTCACCTGGAGAGTGGGCTACTATGAAAATCGAATAAGTGAAAATGTGTAATATTTGTGTGTGTGTATATCTATGTGAAGACCTAGAACAGATTTTGTTAAAGTACTTTTGTTCCATTGGGTACTAGCACAGGGAACTTAAGCAGATGAGCACCTATTTTTTGCAGACGAACGCACATTTTTTGTTTAACACTGACCCTTAAAAGAAAACCTTAGACAGTAAGATCACATATCATGGGCAGTTCATAAATCGTAAGTTCTGATAATAATCATTATTTCTCTACTTTTAAGAAAAATATATGAAATGAAATTTGGTATTTATTGGGTACATGACGTATGCCAAACACTGTGCCAAATGTCTAACATGCCTGATCTTTAATCCTCAACATAGCCCCATGACCTGCGCACACAATTCCATCCTTGTTTTACAGATAAGGAAATAGAAGCTTAGGGAAGCTAAGTAAATTGTCCAAAGTCACAGAGCTCGTAAGTAGGGTAATGAGGATTAGTTCATAGGCCGCTTGGCTCCAGACCCTGTCTTCACTATTCTTACTGCTTCTGGGCAGTACCAGCAGAATTTCCAGATGCAAGAGGTATATCCTCCTTAATTTCCATTTCTTTCTCTGATACCATCTCCTGTGTTTTTTATTCCCTCCCAAATGCCTTCCTTCATCCACACTCACCGACAGTCTTTAGTTCTTTCAGCTACACAAATTCTATCATATCGACCCCCTTCTCACACCAGCCCTTACTAGAATTGATCCACATGCCAAAAATCACTTCCCCCTTCACAATGAAATTGTCGTTTTCTGTTCTCTGCCGGGTAATGAATGCAGAGAAATCTGAGTATGTAATTCACAGCGAAGAATATTCTCAGCAAGAAAGATAATCTTTCCATTTCTGTGGGAATTTATTTTCCAAAAAGCATTGGCTAACTGAACGACATCTTCACTTGGTGACATGTTAGACTATGAAAAGGTGAAACAGAGGATCTGGCCTGGACTGGGAAGATACTGCAAGGTAAAAGGGCCCTACGGAGCCTTTGACAGAGTTGTGGGTACAGGCTTAAAAGGTAGACCACAGCCACATTCCAAGGATTCACACATTTGAAAGTGAAAAAAAAGTGAATGTGCCCAAGTTAGACTGGCATTTGGAGGACAAAGACGCTCTTTCATCATTTTATTAAAGAAACTACAATGTGATGGCAGGATTGCGTGTCCTTTCTTTGGAGCAGCCTGCCCAAACCTCCTTCCTGTTTTATTAAATCCAAGAAAGAAGCATTGTCCTTTGGTTGACAGTAAACTGCCATACAACGTTGACTCCGTCTCCTCCTGAAGCCAGTGCTGAGGTGTTCTCTAGAGCATGATATTTACAGACTAAAAGAAGGATGGCATTTCCAGGATAAGACAGCAGCCCTCTGATAGGATCAGCTGTCAGGAAACTCACTTCGGTTAGAAACGGCTGTTTTTCCAGTTGTCCCGTCACCTGTTTTTCTGCATAAAAGGTTTTTCCTTTTTGGAGAAATCTACAGATTCACTTTAAAGTACCCTGTACCACACAAACATAGCAAGACTGGCAGAGAGCCTGAAAAGAAGGGAGAGGTTCTCCTATTTAACACAACATCCTGGGGGTTTGGGGAAGAGAAAGAACTCTGGGTGTCTTGATGTCTCTGCACACTGGCTGGCTGTCTTCCAGCAATATCTTTGAGAATCTCCTCTGTGAAGCCAACTGCTAAGAGAGTCAGAGTTGGCTCTGACCTCAAGAAGCTGATGTCTGTAAGTAAATACAAATAAAGGAAACTAACTGTCCAAGAGTCAAGTAGTGAAACATAACAGTAAACTCCATATCAAAAGGCAGAATATGGTAATAAATACAGATGG
The DNA here is from genome assembly GCF_964662115.1 of Mustela nivalis. Taxonomy (NCBI): domain Eukaryota; kingdom Metazoa; phylum Chordata; class Mammalia; order Carnivora; family Mustelidae; genus Mustela; species Mustela nivalis. The sequence continues at coordinate 53,231,498 of NC_139033.1, forward strand.
TAACAACAGCAGGAATAACACTACCTTGATGGTTTTCTGCCAAACAATGTAAGCATGTACGTGAGTGTGTGGTATGTGTATGTGTGTACATGTGAGTATGTTATGATTTACACATATATACAATGTCTACATATATAACACATATAAATTTAATTAGTATCCTTAACTACAATACAAATTGTTCCTATTAGCACCTAAGGATATGAGGACTAGGGAGTACTTTCCCAAGGGCATTTAGCTAGTAAGTAAGTCATGGAGAAATTCCCAGACCCAACTTTGTCAGACTTCAGAGCACATGCTTTTGATCCCTGTAATACTCCTTTCTAATGGTAGAGTAAATGCAATAAGGGTTTAAAGGAAAAAAAAAAAAGTCACTAGAGGCTGCTTTGATATGTGGAAATTAAAAGGTCCTTGCAAAATGGGTAGGGTCAAGATGGAAAGGCAGCAGGAGGTCTACATTTTGATGGATTAAATAGTATGAACAAATGTGCCCAGATGATGGGAGGGACAATGGGAAGATTTTGATTAGAGCATGATCTTAGGGTTGAGATTTCATCCTGAGGGCATTGGGGAGTCACAGAATATTCTTGAGTAAGATACATGGCACAATATTCTTTCCTAATAGGAAAGTGTCTCCTGAAGGCTTCTTTTAAATGTGGTCATCTATTGTGGTTGTGTTAAAAATAAACACAGGAAAAGAGTCCTTATATTTTGGAGACATATATTGAAATATTTAAGGATGATATGGCACAAGGTTTAGTGTTTGCTTTTAAAAAATCCACTGTGTGTATTGAGGGAAAGGGGGTGGGAGAGAAATTGCTAAAAAACTGGTTCATGGGAACATGGAGGTTCATGATACTGTTCTCCCTACTTTCACATATTTTAAAAAATTTCCATAATAATAAGTTAAATAAGAATCATTAGCAATTCAAGTACTGCTTTAAAATGGTGATTATAAAATAAAATAGGAAATAATAAAGTTACCTGTGAATTTTTAATAGTTACTGTAAAATAAAATATCAATGAATTTTTCTAAGAAAAAAAGTGAGTTTGTTATTAGAATCAGCGCCCAAGTCATTTCCCATTAAATTATTTACTTAGAAAAGTAAATCTGATAACAATACCTTCAATATATATATGACCCTTTGCTATAAAGTATTTCACATGCATAATTTCATGTGATCTTCATAGAAATCCTGCGTAGCTGAGCTCCAGCATAAATTTGTCCCACTTGGCATCTAGCGAGACACTTCTGGTAGAGACTTAAATATCTTACTCTGACTTCTGAATTTTTCATAACCGTTGAAAATTTAGCAGAGATAGATAGTAATGATAAAATAATGGTGATTGTCATTGGTGTCAAGGGAGGTGTAAAGATCCAGACACATCAGCAAAAGTCTGAAAATTATGATCCCAGCCTCTATTTTGTACACAGAAGACCCTCAATAAATATTCATTGATGAGTGAATGATCCATTTCCATGTCCACATATGATTAAAATAGCCCTCTACAGGGTCTAAAATTTGGTCCCGTTTAGATATTTTCACATATGAGTTTTTCATATTTTCTAAATGCCTAGCAAAGGGTACATTTTAATCTCTTTCTGATAATTTCAAAAAGGTTATGGGTTCTTTTGTTTGTTTGTTTGTGTTTTGATCTTGGCTTGCCCATGCCAGACTTGTATGAGGAAGAAGGTGAAAGTGGGACAGGCAATAAGCTTGGAAGGTCTAGAAAGAAAGTCTTTGAGAACTGTGAATCTGGAGACTTGTTTTGCCTTACATACTTTCTACCAGTTTACCCTTTGTCCTTTCATTTTCCAGATCCATTTTCTTACAGATTCTTACAGATAATACGAGGTAGTATAAAATGCTGAAAAGAACAAGAATTTTAATTCACTGAACTTAATATTGATGCCAGCAATTTTGTCCTTGGAAAACTGTCTCTGGGTTTTATTTTCCTAATATGCTTTGCCCACTTCATATGAGATATTGCAACAATTACTCTAAAATGATATGAGTTACCACTCATATGTGGGGAGCTGGTATAGATTTAAATAGTTATTTTTAAGAATCAAACAAATGAAGCTCCCATGGTGTAACTGGAAGACCAGGTTTGACATTCCGGGCCAGGGTAACCTATCACGGGTTCTTCTATTTGTATTCCCATATGTTTCAACCTGTTCTGCCCAGTTATAAGGCTGATGGACTAGGAAGGCATCAGTGGAATGAGAAGTCAAAATTAAAACATAGCTCAGCCATTAAGCTGTCCTATTGGCAACACTGCAGGCCCCTTTTCATGCATTGCCAACCATTACTTTGGTGTTTTAGAGGTTTGGCCATTAGGTCATTAAATGCTTTGAGCTCCATTTTCTTTCTCTATAAAAACAGTATGACACTGATGACTAGTGGGCTGTTATATTTATGTCAGCATGAATAATGCAGTAAAAGTAATAACAATCATATAATAGTCATATTTTATATGATAGTTACTTACCATGGTATAATTAATGTATTCTATCTTCATTATTTAATATGGGCCTCCTGCCTTGTTTCATGTAGACAGCTGTTTATGTGGGGACACAGCTGCCGACAGTATCTTGCCTGCCATAGCTGAAGAGAGAGGTGAGACAGGAAGCCATCCAGCTAATAAATTCCTAATGCTTTCTCTTTCTCCTGCAGTTGGTTCATAGGACTCTATGCTTGGGAATAGGGCTAGCCAGAGATTCTGGAAAATATGGTTGACAGCCCATGACAGATGTGTTATATGCCAGGTACATTTCCGCATCACTCGTGGAGTGTGTACTGATACTTTACAAGAAAGGTGTTCAGGCTTGAGACTGACTTGCCTCTCAAGACCCAGAGCCAGAAAGTGACAGAAGCAATACTGGGTTAGCTTCACTCCATGCCTCCATACATTCAACCATTTCCCATGGTCAGGAAAGTACCTTGGTAGGAGGTCAAGCAAGAGAGATGAGTTTCATAAGTAAACTAGGCTAAGTAGCATGGTCCATCATTATACTTGGAGCCTTCAATTAATTTTCATTTTGTGGTACAAAATTCAAAGACAGGTGTTAAAAAAAAATGAAAAACAAAAAGCATGGCAACATTGAGAAGGTTGTTTAATACAGCAGTGTGGCTGTCTGGGGGACTGCATCCCGGCACTTTGCAGGGTGCATGGTGCATCCTCCTGACCTTCACGGACCTCTGCCTCTGACAGACACTCTGTCAGCCCTGCTGATGAGGGGCTTACCTCTCTTTTGAAAATGGTGTTCTGTCACCTTAACCGACTGTACCCCAACCTGATTCTGACCTGCCTGCTCCCTCCTGGTCATTGTGTGCATTAATTCGTGATAAGCTGACCTGTCAATTTAATGGGCCTGCTGAGATTATGGCACAGGAAAAAAATTAGGCTGTTTTAGAACTTCCTTTCTGTTTCCATTTTTTATTAAGTTCTGGCTTTGGGAATAAAAAAAAAAAATGTAGTTTCCTTGGCAGCAGATCCATATAGCAGTTTCTAATGAGGCTAACCACAGTGAGTTTTCTTTCTGGGAAGATGTGTGGGAATGACTTACATGGCTCCTCAAGTCTTACAAGTCTTACATGGCTCCTCAAGTGATGTGGTTGCCCAAATCTGTCCCGTTAGCTCTCCACTTTACAGATTTGTAGAATAATACTGCTCTCCATTAAGCATTTTGGGGGAAGATCATAGTTGGTAAAGAAAAGGTATTAGGAGTAACTAGGTCAGGGATTAAGAGAGACAAGCTGAGGAGTAGACAAGATCAGTAGAACATCTCAAACCTAAGGGAATTTGCTAATCACCTGTACTCTGTACCTTTGCCCACACTCAGGCTTCTACTCTCTGTATGTATGTGTTCATGGCAGGGAATAGGGACAATGGCCAGGTGGATAATGGAATGGTAGAATAGACCAGGCACACCATTTGGAATGCTCTTTAAGTGAATGCATGCCAAGTTGTTTGGGGGGAGGGTAGTTAGAGATGTAACAAGCAAGGTTTTTAGTTATAACAAATATGAACTAGCTTCAATAGTTTAAGGCCTATATTAAAGGATATTGGATAGCTCACAGACTCCAGCTATGCAACCTAGAATAATGTCTAAAGCCATACCACAGAACTGGCCTCAGTGGAGACAGTCTGGTACTTCTGCCAGGTACAGATGTTATGGAAGCCAGCCCTGGATGCTTCTGCAAGAACCTTAGCTACCACTGCCCATGGAAACTGGATGTAGGTCCCAATACCATCTCCCAAAAGGGTTCTATGTGGAGCCTATTTCTTTAAATTATTAATTTTCTAATTCACCATCCATTCCTTAAATCTGATTAAGAGGCTATGGGTCATATAAGTGTGCCCCAGCTTCAAAGGAGGCAGGGGAATTGAGTACATGGCTCCCAACAGAGTCAAAATATAAGAAATAAATAACTTCAACTTAAAAAGGGTGTTCAAAGTTGCTGGGAGGCCTCAAAATTGACAAATATCTGTTGTAATAGGAATCTGTACAAGGGAAATGGCAAGAAGAGAATGAAATTAAAAGGAACTAGTTGACAAGAAAACCCCAGAGAACTGAAATGAACTAATAGGGAATGAGAAGGGCATCAGGGACTATGATTAGAAGTCAAGTAAGACAGGTTGATGACTCATTTTGGGGATCAAGGAGACTGCTGGGTTATGTTAAAACAAGTGTCCAGGGATGTTGGGAAATATGCTAGAAGCAGCTAGCTAATTAAGGTCCCACTGTATTGGATATTAAATCCCTAGGTCAGGCCCTTCTTGATTTAGGGACAGAGTGGATTTGTGGCTTTAGTTTTGCTTTGGTTTTGTAATGTTTTGCTCTGGCTTTCATAGAAGCCAACAGGAATGGGTAGGTCTTATATAAATTTTTTCAACAAAACTACTGTGCATAAGCACATGGTCGAGGTGCTAAGGATACAGAGAGGAGAAGAATACCATCCCTACCTTTAATATACATATAATCTATGGAGAACAGATGCAGAATGGTGGGGTAAGTCAAGATGGGCTGGGAAAGCTTTATGAAAAAGCCATTGTTATTCTCTTATCCAAGCTTTCTATCCATCATAGGTTTTATCCCATGTATTTAGTTATTTATTTGTTTTGAAGATCTCTCTCTTCCATTGGGATGTAGTGGAAATGATGGCAGAAATTTCTGTTTATCCCTCTATATCCCTCGACTGGTGTGAAGGAAATATGTGTTCAAAGAGCAAATTAGTAGATGAAGATGAACTGTGAAGTGAGTTTTCCTAAAAGAGTGTTTCCAAGTAGAAATTAGGTGATGGAGAGACAGAGGAAATTCTAGAAAGAGGACCTAGTATCACCAGGAGTGTGGGGTGAAGGACAGCCAAGTAAAGGCCAATATCTTCAAATCACTGGATACTATCAAAGTATAAAGTTTCAGACCCATTAAGAAGACAGCTAAAGTTAGAAATGAATAAAAGTCAGTCATGAAAGGCCTTTGCCTTAGTTTCCTCTGGCTGCTATAACATATAACCATAAACTTAAAGCTTAAAACAATACACATATATTCTCTCATAATTTCTATGGCTCAACCCATACTCAGGGTCTTACAAGCTTACAGTCAAGGTATGGCTGGGGCTAGGGTCCCATCTGGGTCTTAGGGTACTCTTCCAAGCATATGTGGCTGTTGGAAACATTCACCTCCTACCAGTTGTAAAACTCCTAATGGCTTGCTTCTTTGAGGCCAGAAGAGTCTCTAATCAGGAAGAGCCAGTCTCTTTTTTAAAGGCTTTTACCTGGAAGACAGGCCCATCCAATACAGTCTCATCCAGCATAACTTAATCATGGGAGTGACATCTGTCATATTCACAGGTCCCAGTCACATTCAAGGGGAGGGGTTTAACAGGCTAACTACACGAGGCCATAGAAGTATGAGATCCATCTTAGAATTCTACAGACCGTATCACTGGACATTAGATAAAGGAGCTTGTTACCTCTCCTAAGCAACAGAGAGTTACTGAAAGATTATGAGAGGAATGCCTGGGAGGCTCAGTCGATTAAGCATCTGCCTTCAGCTCCCGTCATGATTCCAGGGTCCTAGGATCCCACATCCAGTTCCTTGCTCAGCAGGTAGCCTGCTTCTCCCTCTGCCTGCTGTCCCCTCTTGCTTATGCACACTCTCTCTCTGACAAGTAAACAAAAAATCTTTAAAAAAGAAAGGCTATGAGAAATGGAATAATGAGAGCATTGTTTTCTCTCTGAATTATCCTGGCAGTGATGGGGATGACAGATTTTAGAGGGCCTGCAGTTTGGCGGACAAGATATTGGACTAAAGATATTGGGCAAGATATTGGACTAAGTAAAAGATGATAATGTGTGAGTGAGAGTGATTGGCACCACTGTCCGCCTGTCATTCAGGTCAGAAACCTAGGCTTCACCCCAGATTTCTCTCACATCCTGTATCCAATCCATCACCATGTTACATCAACTGAAATTCCCAAATATCCAGAGAATATATATGTAGCTTCTCTCCATAGCTATCACCTAGCCCAAGACGCCATCATCTCTATTGTTCAATATTCATATCTTTTCAAATAGAAATTAGGTTTATATTACTATCTTTCCCAGACCCTTCAATGACTTCTCACAGCATTTAGAATGGATCAAAACTCTTCATTGCAGCTCACTAGTCCCCTTCCTCTGCTTATCTTTCAACCATTCATGTTAGTCTGTGAAACCATAGTCCACCCCGCTCTAGCCAAAGGCACTTTGTCCTGTGTTAAGTAAGTAGACTGTTTAATACACGGGGCCTTTGCCCCTGCTGTTCCCTCAGCTTGGACTGTTGTTCCTCCAGCTGTTTGTGTAGCTGGTTCATTTCATCATCTAGGTCTCAGGTTAAATGTCACTAAATTAGAGAGGGCAAGCAGGTCACTCTGAATCACAATGCCTCATTTTATCATCTTCACGAGGTATCTGTATATAGAATTATCTTGTTTACTCATCATTTGCCTCTCCCACTAAAAGGGAGTTCCAAGAGAGCATTACCCTTTTCTCTCAATATCTTTAATGTACAGATATGTGGCTGAAACATATCAAATTGTTTAACAGGTATTTATTGAACTGGCATATGCATTTGTGAAAATTTTTTAATTCTTTGGACCTGATGATTAACTGAATGTGATTGGCAATGCAAATGAAATGTGAAATGTTCCTGGCTTTTTAATTTGGGTCAATGAGATAAAAAGTAGAGGGAAAGAGTGGGGTTTGGACAGAAAATGAAGGGCATGTAATGGAAACAGAAATACATAATGGAAAAAGATGAGACGTGTATGAAAACCTTGTGAAGAGCTTTATGAAATTTAGGAAGCAAACCGATCAGCACTATATTATGATTCAGTGATCGGACTATAACAAAGCCATTCCATTTAATATGAAGAACCTGCTGGATGAGGGGCTTCCTTGTTATCTTTAGGATCAAGTTGAAGGCTGGGAAAACCTCAAGTATCCCAAATCCAAGTGATCTAATGAAATAATCATCCACAATGAATGCTCTGTGAGTGCAAAATTTGGTGTTGGAGAGATACATCTCTGCCTATGAGAACATATACTTTTAAATGATCCTCATTGGTTTAACAAAGGAGTGATTCTGACTTGGGGATAGTGATGTGATTCTTGTTCTTGCTCAGGGTGGGTGGATATTTCATCTGAAATTCTCATGCCCAGCATGTTTTGCTCTAAACGTTTTTCTTGCCTTTCTGAAAGGCCATGTTTATTTAAAGGAAAATCTAATCTGTCTGTGCCTGATGCTTTTCCTTTTAGCTCAGCCAAATGTTTCTTTCCTAAGAATTACGTGCTGATCAAGTGATGTCGTTGCTTGTCAGAAGTGAAAGTCACACTTACCTAGTGAAAATCTCCTGACCCCACCTGAAAGCATGAATTCAGTTTGAGATGCCCCTCCTCAGGGAGTCTGCCTTGAGTTATAAGCTTAAGAGAAGTGAAACAGCCTCACATGTGATTTTACTGGAGGCCATCTCTGAAAATGAGACAGAGCTAGTCAACCCTATAGCAGGATTCTGTTGTATTTCCTGGTTCACTCTATCTTTGGTAGTGGGTCCCTGTAAGTCTGCATGCTTCAACTTTTCTTCTTTGGTGAGTAACCACTGAGCTACTGACTCCCTGGGGGGGTTGAGGAAGAGGAAAAATTAGTGGAGTGTTTGGATCAGGTTATAGGTGTTCTCATCCCCTCCCCCGATTTGAATCTAAGCCCCGCACATTAAGGGAGAATCCTGTGCTGAAGATAACGAGTCTACCTGGAGCCTGGTTTAAATGGAAACTAAGAATGTGGATTTCGATGATTTATTATTTTTTTTCCTCTTGTTTGTTTTGGTTTTCTATCTTGACTTCTCACTGAGAATGATATCATGGAAAGGGAATGGTGACTAACCCCTTTTGTGACTGCCCCTGAATTTTGCCCTCCCAGTCAGAGAGGATTTCCAAGATGTGCCAGTGGTGGCTTGAGCAAAAGAGATGCAGCTCTTCTTCCAGTGGATTCTTCCCGTGATGTTCATCTCTGTGCAATGCTACCCAGCTCAACTTCCCAATCTTTACGTGTTTCATTCTCCACCCTCCCAACATCAGAATGAATTCATGCCATCATGCCAAATTTCTACTCTCTATTCCTCCCACCTTACTGCTTCTCCTTGTGGAAGATTGTCCATACCAAATGATAGGAAGGTAGTGTAGGCATAGATTAATAGTCCAGGGAGATGGTTTACAGATCGTTTTTCTTAGTGGTATTGTGCTTCACATTTATTTATAGTTTGCAAATACCTATTTTACATATAAATTAGAAAGAATGAATATTACCCCTTTAATAGCTTCACATTTTCCTTAGGCTCCTATATGCTTTGTTGAGTGGGAAAGAAAGGACTGGACTTTAGTTGGTGCTAAGAATGAGTACTGAACATAAGACTTTGGCTTCCAGGGGGCATGTGTCATACACATGAACATTATTGGTCCTGGCTTCAAAGAAAGTGACAGATACCCAAGAAACTAATCCAGCCACTCTTTGGGATGATCCTGGGTCTCCTGGCTACCAAGGCTCTGTGCTGTTCACTATACCACACGTATCCAGTTAGCAGCTATTATGGGCATGGAATTGTATTTTCCCAATAAATGTCAGCAAGTACCTTAAGAAGTAAACCACATTCTTATGAAGTCAACTCCTCTCAACTCTCCCATGCCCTAATTCCCTAATTCTGACTACATGTCTGCCAGTTAAATTTATGAGTCCTTCCAGCTGTTCTTCATATGTGTTTGAAAACATTTCCCCATCTCCTTCTGCTTTTAAGCATCCACACTATTGTCATGACACAGCCCTCTTCTGTGCCGTCCCCAGGAGATCTCCACCCTACTGAGAATTACGGAAATATTGCAACCTCCACTCTTGCCTAGAAGGTGATTCCCAAGTTTCCCTGATCCTCACTGTAAATTGCCCCACTTCCAACACAGCCAAGGCTGCTAGGCTGTTACCTTTGATAAGAGTTTACTGAATGTTGAAGTATAGACCTAAAGGTGGATTATGCATGACAACTAAATTCCAAGGATCATAGAGCCCATAGGTTTAGGCCAATGCATAGGATCCCCTTCCATGTGTCAGAAACAGCTGCATACAGTGCCTAGAGTTGTGCTCTGAGCACCTCTGCCTCTGAGTTCAGACCAAACTTCCAAGAGACTAAAAGAAAAGAAGGAATTTTTGCTTTCCCTCTGGTTTAATGCCTGCTTCACCATCTCTCATTCCCAAATCTAAAATAGGCCTATGTCAGGGTAATTGACAGGAAGAACAGAGCCTTTCAAACTAAGGAAGACTGCTCCCATGTACAAGGAGGTGATCTTACCGTATGGCCTCCAGAGAAGAGTTTATTCAAAATGTCATAGCTTCAGGAGTGCCAGGGTGGCTCAGTGGGTTAAGCCTCTGCCTTCGGCTCAGGTCATGATCTCAGAGTCCTGGGATCAAGCCCTGCATTGGGCTCTCTCCTCAGCAGGGAGCCTACTTCCCCCTCTTTCTCCTCCTGCCTCTCTGTCTACTTGTGATCTCTCTATCTCTCTGTCAAATAAATAAATCTTTTTAAAAACGTCATAGCTTCAAATTGGTGTGTTCTGAGCTACATGTTCACAAATATAAAAGCATATTCAAGCATTCATTCATTCACCCATCCATTCAATCATCAAAACAATATTCATTGAGCATCTAATAACTATACCCCATCACCATGGCTGGCACATAGGATCTGCCCTATAGATATTGGTTTACTGAGTGAATGGGTGAGCCTGGAAATTTCACTTAGGTAAGCTGGTGGTTTGTTAAGAGAACTCTCTTTAGAGTCAGATAACGTGAGTTCATACCATGATTTTATCTTCTTCTGAGTGACCTAACTGCTCTAAGCCACAGTTACTTTTTTGGTAAAAATGATGATGGTGATGGTGATAATCTTGATGATGATTATAAAATTAATGCCTTTCTTCCAGGTTTGTTGTGAAGCATTGAAGTTAGGGTGAGATAATATTAGGGTCTTAGAGGCCACAGCATAATCATGAAATCTGGAATTAATCTTTTCATTTCCTGAGACTCATGTGCCTGGGAAGTTGCAGATAGCCCATAACCCTTGTCATGATAAGGTTTTTCCTCTGTGAAGCCCCCTGTCTCAGTGTTCCATGTACTATTCTGAATGTCTGTGTAGATAGCCCTCTCTGAATAGGGGCTCTCTTGGTTGGGACCCTGACACCTGTATGACACTTTGCATGACACAGAATGCTTACAGTTTAGTTTTTGCCAAAGACCCATCTTGAATCCACTCACTCCCTGGGATTCCAATAGAGGGTATGCCTAGTCTCCAGTGTTGCCTGCCTCCATGACTACCAAACAGAACAAACCACTTTGATTATTGACATTTACCAAGCCTAGCCTCACCTGATAGTTGTTGCTTTTTAGCAATAAAACTGAAATCTACATCAGGGGCTTACCTTAACAATTACATAAGAAAAGGCACATGAAAACATGCATCACAGTAATTATACTGAAAGGATTTAGTTAATTATAACTTTTATGATAATCATGTGTTGTCATCATTCACTTCCATTTTCCACTCATCCTCTTCCTTGCCTCTTTCTACCTTCCATTCAGTGACACAAAGTAGCTGCATCTGCATGGATTAATTGGTAGATGTAGTCTTCATTTCCTGCAATTCCAAAAGAGCAAAAGGGTACCCATAACCACAGTCATGGTGGTACTGGGCATAAAATTCATGCCTGTAGTATCCTCTGGGCTAATTTATCTTACCTTGTCTTATTTTTAATGTAAGACTCATTGAACTATAAGGGTCTCCCACTGCTCCAGGAAATGCTCGCCTATAAATTTAAATTTCTTCCTAGAATCTATCAGGTGTCAACATTTTAATATTTTATGTACTCCAACCATACCTTCAGGACACACGATTTGTTTACATAGCAAATGAGCTATTGGGAATTCCTTTCAGGAGAAGTTTTCATTCTTTGAATAATTCTAATGATGGCTGAGTTTCTGGAAAATCTTCTTGAGGTTTTGTATTATTCATGGAAGGAACCATGCCTCCCAATTTATTGAACACCTAGATTTATTCCAGATAAACTCACAGTGAGTTGTAGGTGTAAAAAATATGGCCACAATATGGCCTTTTGCAATCAAGCTAGATATTTTTTATACCAAGTAGGTTTATCTAGGTTTTAATAGTATAAAAATAGAGATCTAGCAGATGAACTTAAAATAAGAAAAAATTCCTGGTCTGTTTTTTCTTCTGAAAAAAAGTACATTTGTGGATTGTGTTATGCATATTATCTGGACCACAGGAAAATGGAGGGCTGAACCCCCTCCTCCTGTATTCCAAATGTCCTGACCACCCTGCATTATGTATTTTTGGAGCAAAAGTCTTTTATATAGCCTTGTATCCTTCACAGTACCTACCCTAGTGACTCTTATAATACTGGCACCAAGAGTTTGTTAATACATTAATCAATCAATAATTAATCATATTAGGGCCTTTCTTTCTTTCTTTCTTTCTTTATCAGGGTGAAAGAAATAAAAGGAAGCAAATGGAGACAAGAAAAGTGAAGGGGTGTGAAGAAAATATCAGGAGGTATAGAAGTGTCTATATTTCCTCTCAGACCTCTAGAAAGGAGTAAAACCAATAAAATCTTAATCATCAGCATATCATCATCTTTTTTGTTTTATAAATATTTAAATATCTAGCCTGTCAATTGAGTTGGAAGTTTCTGTTCCTATTTTTAACCTGTGCCCTGCCTATCTGACTTCTATCTCATACTTAAGGTTCACAGAAATGCAGTAAGATGCTCTTACTATTTCTGTTTAGACTCCCTGCCAAGGATCCCCATTAGACTTCCCTCCATAGTGAGTTGAAGTGGGCACAAAAGCAACCTCAAAGACTCCAGTTATACCTTTATTTGAAAGTGCTACCTGCCCTCCCTAAGGAAACCTCCACTCTTTTTCTGAGGCTATTTTGCCACTATTTTGCCACTCCTAGCAAAGTAAAGCTGTCTTCCAAAATGAAAGCATGTCCAGACCCATATTTCAACCCAAAATGCTGCATGGAACACTTCCCATTCTTTCTCTCTGCTCTTTGCTGTTACTTCTGAGACTGTTGATGAGCGGGTGTATGTCATAACCATCACCTAAAGAAGATGTCAGATTTGTAATGATTCTCAAACTTTTCAGTTGCTCTTGAAAAATGACTCCATTATAGGTATCAGAGTTCTCAAAGGTCCCTCCCCTAATGAAGTTAAAGTTAAGAGGAAGAGACTTTACATGGAAATAACATTCTTATCCTTCAGTGTCCTGCAATGAAATCAAGAAGTTACAAGGATTCAGCTGGGGGAAAAAGACACGTCAAAGCTCCAATGCCTTAACATTTATTCAGTTATTTCTTGCTATGAGTTACATTCAAATAATAGCTCATAGTTTACATTTTCTACCATCATACCAATACTGGATTTCACAAAAATTTACACGTGCAACATGTGATGAACAAAATATTTTCAATGATATTTTCTATTTCATCCTGACCGCTAAATTGATTTCCCAACTCATTAATGGATCATGATCCACAGCTGAAAAGCCCTATCTCAAAAACTAAACACTCTGTGATTTTATATTTCAAAGTAATTAATAACTTTGATGATTAATATCAACATATAGAAACCAAAAACAGCCAGTTGCACAGTTAAGCAAGATTGATAGAAATAAGAATGAAAGCGAAGAAGTGAATACTTCCAGAAAGACATGGGAAAGAACAAAAATAACTCCCAAAGTTCTCAAATGTGATCTACTTAGTGCTAGAACAAATAGCTCCTCATACTTCACCAGAAAGCCTGAGCTGACAGCTGCATTATAGCTCCAGTCAACAAGGATGTTGATTATGATAACCCCAAGTCACCAAGAAGACTTTAATTGATGCTCCTCATAACATATTTAAAATAATTCAGCAAATTATTGAGCAACTCCTTTACTAAAAGCATTGCAGTTGAATAATGTACAGACTAATTTAGAATTATTTTCTAGAAAAATATTTATTCCCAACATTAAAAAAAAAAAAAAGGAATTTGGTGGTTTTAAAACAACATGGCTGGTGTGAAAGTCTTCCAGCTTGCAGGATTTGCCCACTCTATAATCCATCCCAGTAACAAATTCTCCCAGCACACTAATCATTTAACAGTCTGAAAAGTGGACCTGTTAGGATCTGCTATTTTTATTATTTCTCATATCACTACCCCGACTGATAGAAGCAAGTCAGCACTTCTGGTAGAGTGGCTAATGCCAAACCTTTACCTCCTAATTCTCCAAGTGACCTTCCCCTGACATAGTTGGGTACTTCACAACTCAGCCTCACCATCTTCTCTCTGAACTACCCTCTCCCTCATTTCCACTGAGGCAGTGAAATCCCTGTTCAGCTATATCAGCATATTGTGAAATAATAGGGTTTTTTCTGTCTGACAATTTCTTTTCTTGAATTCTTTGTATTCCCTTGCAGTACATGTTCTAACTTTTCTTTCTTCTAGGTTAGATGTTCTTCTTTATCTCAGCAACATACATCCCATCTTTGTTTTCCTACTCTAGATTAAAGAGTCTTATTAATTCTGCACAAAGAACCTAAAGAGGAGGAGGAGTAAAAAGAGAGATGGAGACAAAGAACCTAAAGAGGAGGAGGAGTAAAAAGAGAGATGGAGGAGTAAAAAGGAGAGATTTCCTTTTTGGTATAGGACTCGAGTTCTTTGAAATCTGCAGACCTCTTAAAAGTAATCTTCAGCTGTCTAAGATATTGATTTGTGCAGAACAGTTTTTTCATCCAAAATGGTGCCTTAATAGTGCTTCTATGTTTTATGTGAATAAAGTTCTCATACTGCTTTGCTGGTAGAATTTTAGAACATCTTGTGGAACATGTGATTTTTCCCACACCTTGATAGAATGCATCAGCGTAGGTATGACTGAAGAGAAAGGATTTTACAGACTCTGAGCTCCAGAGTGCTTGGAGTCTTAATGCTTAAAGGGAATGTTGTGACTTTGAAAATGTGTATTTTCCCAACTTAAATTCCTGTAAGTTATTTTGTGAGTATTGACAGCTAATTCTAAAGTTCATATGAAAAGGCAAAAGACCCAATAGAGCCACAATAATACTGAAAGAGAAAAACAAAGGAGAACTGACACTACACAAAGTCAAAACTTGCATAAGGAATAATCAAGACAGTGTGATACTGCTGAAAGAATACACAAATGTGTCAGTGAAATAGATTAGAGAGCCCAGGAATAGATACCTACCAATATAGTCAACTGACCTTTGACAAAGGAACAAAGGTTACTTGATGGGAAAGGAACAGTAATTTGATGGAAAAGAATAGTCTTTTCAAACACATGATACTGGAACAAGTGAATATCCACATGCAAAAATGAAGGAAGGAAGGAAGGAAAAAAGGAAGGAAAGAAGGAAGGGAGGGAGGAAGGAAAGGAGAAAAAGAATCTAGACATAGACCTTTCAAAAATATTTACTCAAAATGGATCTTAAACTTTTGGGGCACCTGGGTGGCTTAGTCAGTTAAGCAGTTAAGCGTCCAACCCTTGGTTTTGGCACAGGTAATGATCTCAGGTCGCAGGCTCTAAGTTTTTCTCCATTGAGAATGATATTCATGGTGGGTTTTCATAGATGGCTTTGATGATATTGAGGTATGTATCCTCTATCCCTACACTTTGAAGAGTTTTGATCAAGAAAGGATGCTGTGCTTTGTCAAATGCTTTTCAACATCTATTGAGGGTATCATATGGTTCTTGTTCTTTCTTTTATTAATGTATTTGTCACATTGATTGATTTGTGGATGTCGAACCAAACTTACAGCCCTGGAATAAATCTCACTTGTTTGTGGTGAATAATCCTTTTAAAGTACTGTTGGATCCTATTTGCTAGTATTTTGGTGAGAATTCTCACATTTGTGTTCATCAAGGATATTGGTCTGTAATTCTCTTTTTTGATGGGATCTTTGTCTGGTTTTGGGATCAAGGTAATGCTGGCCTCATAAAATGAGTTTGGAAGTTTTCCTTCCATTTCTATTTTTTTGAACAGTTGCACAATAGGAATTAATTCTTCTTTAATGTTTGGTAAAATTCCCCAGGGAAGCTGTCTGGCCCTGGGCTCTTGTTTTTGGGAAATTTTTGATGACTCCTTCAATCTCCTTACTGGTTATGGGTCTGTTCAGGTTTTCTTTTTCTTCTTGGTTCAGTTTTGGTAGTTTATATGTCTGTAGGAATGCATCCATTTCTTCCAGATGGTCAAATTTGCTGGTGTATAGTTGTTCATAATATGTTCTTATAATTGTTTGTATTTATTTAGTGTTGGCTGTGATCTCTCCTCTTTCATTCATGATTTTTTTTATTTGGGTCCTTTCTCTTTTCTTTTTGATAAGTCTGGCCAGGGGTTTATCAATCTTATTAATTCTTTCAAAGAACCAGCTCCTAGTTTCATTGATTTGTTCTATTGTTTTTTTGATTTCCATTTCATTGATTTCTGCTCTAATCCTTATTATTTCTCTTCTCCTGTTGGGTTTAGGCTTTCTTTGCTGTTCTTTCTCCAGCTCCTTTAGCTGTAGGGTTAGGTTGTGTATTTGAGACCTTTCTTGTTTCTTGAGAAAAGCTTGTTTCACTATATATTTTCCTCTCAGGACTGCCTTTGCTGTGTCCCACAGATTTTGAACCATTGTGTTTTCATTATCATTTGTTTCCATGAATTTACTCAATTCTTCTTTAATTTCCTGGTTGACCCATTCATTCTTTAGAAGGATGCTCTTTAGCCTCCATGTATTTGGGTTCTTTCCAACTTTCTTCTTGTGATTGAGCTCTAGCTTCAGAGCATTGTGGACAGAAAATACGCTGGGAATGATCCCAATCTTTTGATACTATTGAGACCTGATTTGTGACCCAGAATATGATCTATTCTGGAGAAAGGTCCATGTACACTAGAGAAGAAGAAGAATGTGTATTTTGTTGCTTTGGGATAAAATGTTCTGAATGTATCTGTGATGTCCATCTGGTCCACTGTGTCACTTAAGGCCTTTATTTCCTTGTTGATCTTTTGCTTGGATTATCTGTCCATTTCAGTGAGGGAGTGTTAAAGTCCCCTCTATTATTGTATTATTGTTGATGTGTTTCTTTGATTTTGTTATTAACTTGTTTATATAGATGACTGCTCCCATGTTAGGGGCATAGATATTTAAAATTGTTATATCTTTTTGTTGGACAGATCATTTAAGTATGATATAGTGTCCTTCTTCATATCTTATTATAGCCTTTGGCTTAAAATCCACTTTATTTGGTATAAGGATTGCCACCCCAGCTTTCTTTTGATGTCCCTTAGCATGGTAAATTGTTTTCCACCCCCTCACTTTAAATCTGGAGGTGTCTTTGGATCTAAAATGAGTCTTGTAGACAGCATATTGATGGGTTTTATTTTTTTTAATCCATTCTGATACCCTGTGTCTTTTGATTGGGGCATTTAGCCCATTTACATTCAGGGAAACTATTTAGAGATATGAATTTAGTGCTATTGTATTACCTGTAAGGTGACTGTTACTATATATTGTCTCTGTTCCTTTCTGGTCTACTACTCTTAGACTCTCTCTTTCTTAGAGGACCCCTTTCAATATTTCTGGTAGAGCTGGTTTGGTGTTTACAAATTCTTTTAGTTTTTGTTTGTCCTGGAAGGTTTTTATCTCTCCTTCTATTTTTAATGATAGCCTAGCTGGATATAGTATTCTTGGCTGCATGTTTTTCTTGTTTAGTGCTCTGAATATATTATGCTAGTTCTTTCTGGCTTGCCAGGTCTCTGTAGATAAGTCTGGTGCCAATCTAATATTTTTACCATTGTATATTATAAATTTCTTGTCCCGGACTACTTTCAGGATTTTCTCTTTGGCAGTAAGACTTACAAGTTTTACTATTAGATGATGGGGTCTGGACCTATTCTTATTGATTTTGAGGGGGCGGTTCTCTGTGCCTCCTGGATTTTGATGCTTATTCCCTTTGCCATATTAGGGAAATTCTCTACAATAATTTGCTCCAGTATACCTTCTGCCCCCCCTCTCTCTTTCTTCTTCTTCTTCTGAAATCCCAATTATTCTAATGTTGTTTCATCTTATGGTATCACTTATCTCTCAGATTCTCCCCTTGTGGTCCATTACTTGTTTGTCTATCTTTTGCTCAGCTTCTTTATTCTCTGTCATTAGATCTTCTATATCACTAATTCTCTCTTCTGTCTCATTTATCCTAGCAGTAAGAGCCTCCATTTTTTATTGTACCTCTTTAATAGCTTTTTTGGTTTCAGCTTGGTTAGATTTTAGTTCTTTTATTTCTCCATAAAGGGCTTTTATTTCTCCAGACAAGGTTTCTCTAATATCTTCCATACCTTTTTCAAGCCTGGCTAGCTCCTTGAGAATTGTCATTCTGAACTCTACATCTGAACATATTAACAATGTCCCTATTGATTAGATCCCTATCCTTCAGTACTGCCTCTTGTTTTTTGTTTTGTTTTGTTTTGTGATGAGTTTTTCTGCCTTGTCATTTTATCCAGATAAGAATATATGAAGGAGAGAATAAAATATTAAAAGGGTGGCAAATAACCCAGAAAAATTAACCAAATCATAAGATACCCCAAATCATGGGGGGGGGGGGTAAAAAGAAAAAAAAAAGAGAAAATATATATATTGGACCGGTGAATAGAACAGAGCAGCCCACTTAATTTTGGGAGTATTTTGGTCTCTTAGAAGAAACTACCTCCCAAAATTTTAAAGAAAAAAAACATATATATACAAAAGGAGAGTAAACACTGAAGAGATGGAATATGACTATAAAGATGACTATTTCAAGAAAATTCTAAAAAAGGAGTGATAAGATAAGTTGGTTGGGAAAAGAAAGAAAAAGAAAGTGGAGAGAATTTGCTCAAGCTGGAGACTAGAACAAAGCACTGTGCTAGATTTAGAATATATTTTGATCTACTAGAATAAGTTGTATCCCAAAATTTTTTAGAAGAAAAAACTCTTTGTGCATACCAAAAATAAAGTTAGATACAATGAAGGATAAAATATGACTATAATAATGAAGTTTCAAAAAGATTTTTTTAAATGAAAGGTATTGTTAAGACAAACTAATTAAAAAAGTTAAAAGAGGAAGGAGTAAAAGTTAAAAAAATAGAATAGAAAAAAAATAAAATTAAAAAATTAACTTTGCAAGACTAAGGAATCATAAGGAGAAAGCCATGAACTCCATTCTTTGCTTTCTCATCCTCTAGAATTCTCTGTTCTTGATAAGTGAGCTTGGTCTGGGCTGGATTTCTTGCTGATCTTCTTGGGAAGGGGCCTGTTGTAGTGATTCTTAAGTGTCTTTGCCTAAGGTGGAATTGCACTGCCCTTGCCAGGGGCCTGGCTAAGTAATCTGCTGCAGTCCGATTTTGGGATCTTTTGTTCCCTGAACACTTTCTGTAGAGCTCTGGAGAACAGGAATGATGATGGCAGCCTCCCAATCTCTGGCCCAGAGGAACTGAGAGCTTGGGGCCCCACTCCTCAGTGCACCCTTGGAGAAAAGTGCTCAATCACGCCCGCCTCCCTGGCCTCCAGCTGTGCTCTGAGCTCACCCGGCCTGTGACCGAGTGTCTCTGTCTCTGGCACACAGCCATGCCTAGAGTCTCCAAACCAGCAGATCCCTGCTGCTCTTCCAGGGGAGGGTTTCTCTGAATCTGTCACTTGTGGGGTCCCTTCTCAAAGAACAGAGGTCCGACTGTGCTTTGGATCACAATTTAAGGTAACCCCGAGCTGAGAGCTCACTCCTCAGCTCCCTCCCTGTAGCTAGCTTCTCTGCTCTAATACCTGTGAGCTCTGCTACTCAGACACCCCCAATCCTTCTGTGACCCTGCAGGACCTGAGACCACACTGTTCCTGCATGGGAACCACCCCCACTTAGCCTCTGGAGCAATGTCCCTCTGTGGAGCAGACTTTTAAAAGTTCTGATTTTGCACTCTGTTACCACTTGCCAGGAGCCAGCCCCTTCCCCTGCAGGCTATCTTCCCATCGCTTTGGATTCATTTCTCTGCAGGTCTTACCTTTCAGAAAGTGGTCAATTTTCTGTTTCTAGAATTGCCACTCTTCTTCTCTTCAATCTCCTGTTGGATGTGTAGGTGTTTGGAATGGTTTAATAAACTATTTAGCTAATCTCCTGCTACCTGATGTCATCTCAGCCTGCTACTCCTCCATGCCATCTTGACTCCCAGACTCTTTACATTTTTAGCTACTGTTCTCAAACTGGCCTGCCAATCTTTTTTTTTTTTTAAATACTTATTTATTTTACAGAGGGAGAGCATGGGGAGGGGTAGAGGGAGAAGGGGAAAAATCCTCAAGCAGACTCCCTGGTAAGCAGAGAGCCCATCGTTGGGCTTGATCCCAGGACCCTGAGATCATGATCCAAAACCAAGAGTCAGACACTCAACTGAAGGGGCCACCCAGGTACCCCTGGCCTGTCAGTCTTTCCAGTGAATGTCTTTTACCTTTGGGAGTTCATTTGTTCTCAGGTTGGTCAGATACTTCATCAATTCCTTTTACATTTTTCATCATGGACTCTAGTACTGTGCAGATAGTGTAGCTGTCACTTGTCTGCCTCTACAGCCTTGCAATTTGGGCTATATAAGAAACCCTGTTGCATAGCTTTCACATAATTTTTATCCATGAGTTTTTCTCTTGATGGCTTTTTTCTCTGTACTTGGGTGAGATAAAGAAACATTTAGACACTAAGGTGAGGACCTTCACCTGCTATCATTAACAGAGTATGTGAATGCATTATGGAGAAGAAGATCTAGTGAAAAGGATTCTTTAAACCTGTGTATAAAGCTGTAATAAAACACTGGGCATCCCATGATGAAATAAACCAGAATCAATACACCAAGGGTTTTGATAAATGACCTACAGTATGGAATACTGCCCAAGTCTCAGATTAGCATCTGCATATCATACAAATGGACAGACCAGAAGCTCTACATGATTTTGAAAACTCAATTAACAATTGAACCACATTCTATAAAAGTGTGATAGGATTATGCATCCTAGACTTAAATAAGCTGATTCCCTGTTAGATATAATATTAAAATAGAAACTACATTTTCATACATAATACTAAAAATATCTAGAATAAAATCCAAGTTTACTTGCCATATCAAAACCAGGCAAATTTTCTCAGTTGAGGAAAGACAATCAACAGATCCCAACATAGAGGTGATACAGATGTTTGAATTACTTAAAAAACTTCAAAGCAGCTATCAAAATATTCCATGTGATTACACACATGCTTGAAAAAATGGAAACCAATATCTTAGCCAAGAATTAGAAGATATAAAAAAGAACAGAGAAATTTAGAATAAGATAATACTCCCCGAATTGGTTCAATATAAGAATGCAAATGATAGGGGCCCCTGGGTGGCTCAGTCATTAAGCGTCTAACTTCAGCTTGAGTCATGAGCCCAGGGTCCTAGGATCGAGCCCTGCATCAGGTTCCATCCCAGAGTCCTGGGATGAGCCCTGCATCAGGCTCCCTGCACAGCAGAAAGCCTGCTTCTCCTTCCTCCACTCACCCTGTTTGTATTCCTTCTCTCTCTCTGTCTGTCAAATAAAATCTCTTAAAAAAAAAAAAAAAAGAATGGAAATGATAGAAGAAGGAATCAGTGAACCTGAAGGTAGATAAATAGAAATTTTCTAATCTAAACATCAGAGATAAAATGACTTTGACAAGAAAAGAAAGAAGAGAAACATAAAGACCTGAAAAATTAATAAAAAGTCTAACATAGAGGTTAGTGAAATCTCAGGAGAGGAGAAAGAGTTTGGAGCAGATAAAATATTTGAAGAAATTATAATCTAAAAGCTTCCCAAATTTTGAGATACACATAAACATACAGTCTAAGAAGCTCAGCGACTCCATAGTATTTTTTTTTAATATAATTTTTTATTTTTTATAAACATATATTTTTATCCCCAGGGGTACAGGTCTGTGAATCACCAGGTTTACACACTTAACAGCACTCACCAAAACACATACCCTCCCTAATGTCCATAATACCACCCCCTTCTCCCAAACCCCCTCCCCCCAGCAACCCTCAGTTTGTTTTGTGAGATTAAGAGTCACTTATGGTTTGTCTCCCTCCCAATCCCATCATCTTTCATTTATTCTTCTCGTACCCACTTAAGCCCCCATGTTGCATCACCACTTCCTCATATCAGGGAGATCATATGATAGTTGTCTTTCTCCGCTTGACTTATTTCGCTAAGCATGATACGCTCTAGTTCCATCCATGTTGTCGCAAATGGCAAGATTTCATTTCTTTTGATGGCTGCATAGTATTCCATTGTGTATATATACCACATCTTCTTGATCCATTCATCTGTGGATGGACATCTAGGTTCTTTCCATAGTTTGGCTATTGTGGACATTGCTGCTATAAACATTTGAGTACATGTGCCCCTTTGGATCACTACGTTTGTATTTTTAGGGTAAATACCCAATAGTGCAATTGCTGGGTCATAGGGCAGTTCTATTTTCAACATTTTGAGGAACCTCCATGCTGTTTTCCAGAGAGGTTGCACCAGCTTGCATTCCCACCAACAGTGTAGGAGGGTTCCCCTTTCTTCGCATCCTCGCCAGCATCTGTCATTTCCTGACTTGTTGATTTTAGCCATTCTGACTGGTGTGAGGTGATATCTCATTGTGGTTTTGATTTGTATTTCCCTGATGCCGAGTGATATGGAGCACTTTTTCATGTGTCTGTTGGCCATCTGGATGTCTTCTTTGCAGAAATGTCTGTTCATGTCCTCTGCCCATTTCTTGATTGGATTATTTGTTCTTTGGGTGTTGAGTTTGCTAAGTTCTTTATAGATTCTGGACACTAGTCCTTTATCTGATATGTCATTTGCAAATATCTTCTCCCATTCTGTCAGTTGTCTTTTGATTTTGTTAACTGTTTCCTTTGCTGTGCAAAAGCTTTTGATCTTGATGAAATCCCAATAGTTCATTTTTGCCCTTGCTTCCCTTGCCTTTTGCGTTGTTCCTAGGAAGATGTTGCTGCGGCTGAGGTCGAAGAGGTTGCTGCCTGTGTTCTCCTCAAGGATTTTGGTGGATTCCTTTCGCACATTGAGGTCCTTCATCCATTTTGAGTCTATTTTCGTGTGTGGTGTAAGGAAATGGTCCAATTTCATTTTTCTGCATGTGGCTGTCCAATTTTCCCAGCACCATTTATTGAAGAGGCTGTCTTTTTTCCATTGGACATTCTTTCCTGGTTTGTCGAAGATTAGTTGACCATAGATTTGAGGATCTATTTCTGGGCTCTCTATTCTGTTCCATTGATCTATGGGTCTGTTTTTGTGCCAGTACCATGCTGTCTTGATGATGACAGCTTTGTAATAGAGCTTGAAGTCCGGGATTGTGATGCCACCAACGTTGGCTTTCTTTTTCAATATCCCTTTAGCTATTCGAGGTCTTTTCTGGTTCCATATAAATTTTAGAATTATTTGTTCCATTTCTTTGAAAAAGATGGATGGTACTTTGATAGGAATTGCATTAAATGTGTAGATTGCTTTAGGTAACATAGACATTTTCACAATATTTATTCTTCCAATCCAGGAGCATGGAACATTTTTCCATTTCTTTGTGTCTTCCTCAATTTCTTTCATGAGTACTTTATAGTTTTCTGAGTATAGATTCTGTGTCTCTTTGGTTAGGTTTATTCCTAGGTATCTTATGGTTTTGGGTGCAATTGTAAATGGGATTGACTCCTTAATTTCCCTTTCTTCTGTCTTGCTGTTGGTGTAGAGAAATGCAACTGATTTCTGTGCATTGATTTTATATCCTGACACTTTACTGAATTCCTGTATAAGTTCTAGCAGTTTTGGAGTGGAGTCTTTTGGGTTTTCCACATATAGTATCATATCATCTGCGAAGAGTGACAATTTGACTTCTTCTTTGCCGATTTGGATGCCTTTAATTTCCTTTTGTTGTCTGATTGCTAGGCTAGGACCTCTAGTACTATGTTAAATAGCAGTGGTGATAATGGACATCCCTGCCGTGTTCCTGACCTTAGTGGAAAAGCTTTCAGTTTTTCTCCATTGAGAATGATATTTGCGGTGGGTTTTTCATAGATGGCTTTGATGATATTGAGGTATGTGCCCTCTATCCCTACACTTTGAAGAGTTTTGATCAGGAAGGGATGCTGTACTTTGTCAAATGCTTTTTCAGCATCTATTGAGAGTATCATATGGTTCTTGTTCTTACTTTTATTGATGTGTTGTATCACATTGACTGATTTGCGGATGTTGAACCAACCTTGCAGCCCTGGAATAAATCCCACTTGGTCGTGGTGAATAATCTATTTAATGTATTGTTGAATCCTATTGGCTAGTATTTTGTTGAGTATTTTCGCATCTGTGTTCATCAAGGATATCGGTCTATAGCTCTCTTTTTTGGTGGGATCCTTGCCTGGTTTTGGGATCAAGGTGATGCTGGCCTCATAAAATGAGTTTGGAAGTTTTCCTTCCATTTCTATTTTTTGGAACAGTTTCAGGAGAATAGGAATTAGTTCTTCTTTAAATGTTTGGTAGAATTCCCCCGGGAAGCTGTCTGGCCCTGGGCTTTTGTTTGTTTGGAGATTTTTAATGACTGTTTCAATCTCCTTACTGGTTATGGGTCTGTTCAGGCTTTCTATTTCTTCCTGGTTCAGTTGTGGTAGTTTATATGTTTCTAGGAATGCATCCATTTCTTCCAGATTGTCAAATTTATTGCCGTAGAGTTGCTCATAGTATGTTCTGATAATTGTATTTCTTTGGTGTTAGTTGTGATCTCTCCTCTTTCATTCATGATTTTATTTATTTGGGTCCTTTCTCTTTTCTTTTTGATAAGTCGGGCCAGGGGTTTATCAATTTTATTAATTCTTTCAAAGAACCAGCTCCTACTTTCGTTGATTTGTTCTATTGTTTTTTTGGTTTCTATTTCATTGATTTCTGCTCTGATCTTTACGATTTCTCTTCTCCTGCTGGGCTTAGGGTTTCTTTCTTGTTCTTTCTCCAGCTCTTTTAGGTGTAGGGTTAGGTTGTGTACCTGAGACCTTTCTTGTTTCTTGAGAAAGGCTTGTACCGCTATATATTTTCCTCTCAGGACTGCCTTTGTTGTGTCCCACAGATTTTGAACCGTTGTATTTTCATTATCATTTGTTTCCATGATTTTTTTCAATTCTTCTTTAATTTCCCGATTGACCCATTCATTCTTTAGAAGGATGCTGTTTAGTCTCCATGTATTTTGGTTCTTTTCAAACTTCCTTTTGTGATTGAGTTCTAGCTTTAGAGCATTGTGGTCTGAAAATATGCAGGGAATGATCCCAATCTTTTGATACCGGTTGAGTCCTGATTTAGGACCGAGGATGTGATCTATTCTGGAGAATGTTCCATGTGCACTAGAGAAGAATGTGTATTCTGTTGCTTTGGGATGAAATGTTCTGAATATATCTGTGATGTCCATCTGGTCCAGTGTGTCATTTAAGGCCTTTATTTCCTTGCTGATCTTTTGCTTGGATGATCTGTCCATTTCAGTGAGGGGAGTGTTAAAGTCCCCTACTATTATTGTATTATTGTTGATGTGTTTCTTTGATTTTGTTATTAATTGGTTTATATAGTTGGCTGCTCCTACGTTGGGGGCATAGATATTTAAAATTGTTAAATCTTCTTGTTGGACAGACCCTTTGAGTATGATATAGTGTCCTTCCTCATCTCTTATTATAGTTTTTGGCTTAAAATCTAATTGATCTGATATAAGGATTGCCACTCCTGCTTTCTTCTGATGTCCATTAGCATGGTAAATTCTTTTCCACCCCCCCACTTTAAATCTGGAGGTGTCTTTGGGCTTAAAATGTGTTTCTTGGAGGCAACATATAGATGGGTTTTGTTTTTTTTATCCATTCTGATACCCTGTGTCTTTTGACAGGGGCATTTAGCCCATTAACATTCAGGGTAACTATTGAGAGATATGAATTTAGGGCCATTGTATTGCCTGTAAGGTGGCTGTTACTGTATATGGTCTCTGTTCCTTTCTGATCTACCACTTGTAGGATCTCTCTTTGTTTAGAGGACCCCTTTCAAGATTTCCTGTAGAGCTGGTTTGGTGTTTGCAAATTCTTTCAGTTGTTGTTTGTCCTGGAAGCTTTTAATCTCTCCTTCTATTTTCAATGATAGCCTAGCTGGATATAGTATTCTGGGCTGCATGTTTTTCTCATTTAGTGCTCTGAAAATATCATGCCAGCTCTTTCTGGCCTGCCAGGTCTCTGTGGATAAGTCAGCTGCCAATCTAATATTTTTACCATTGTATGTTACAGACTTCTTTTCCCGGGCTGCTTTCAGGATTTTCTCTTTGTCACTGAGACTTGTAAATTTTACTATTAGCTGTCGGGGTGTGGGCCTATTCTTATTGATTTTGAGGGGCGATCTCTGAACCTCCTGAATTTTGATGTTTGTTCCCTTTGCCATATTGGGGAAATTCTCCCCAATAATTCTCTCTAGTATACCTTCTGCTCCCCTCTCTCTTTCTTCTTCTTCTGGAATCCCAATTATTCTAATGTTGTTTCGTCTTATGGTGTCACTTATCTCTCGAATTCTCCCCTCGTGGTCCAGTAGCTGTTTGTCCCTCTTTTGCTCAGCTTCTTTATTCTCTGTCATTTGGTCTTCTATATCACTAATTCTTTCTTCTGCCTCATTTATCCTAGCAGTGAGAGCCTCCATTTTTGATTGCACCTCATTAATAGCTTTTTTGATTTCAACTTGGTTAGATTTTAGTTCTTTTATTTCTCCAGAAAGGGCTTTTATATCTCTCGAGAGGGTTTCTCTAATATCTTCCATGCCTTTTTCGAGCCCGGCTAGAACCTTGAGAATTGTCATTCTGAACTCTAGGTCTGACATATTACCAATGTCTGTATTGATTAGGTCCCTAGCCTTTGGTACTGCCTCTTGTTCTTTTTTTTGTGTTGAATTTTTCCGTCTTGTCATTTTGTCCAGATAAGAGTATATGAAGGGGCAAGTAAAATACTAAAAGGGTGGCAACAACCCCAGGAAAATATGCTTTAACCAAATTAGAAGAGATCCAAAATCGTGAGGGGGGAGAAAGGGGATAAAAAGTGGTTCAAAAAGGAAACAATAAAAAAAAAAGAAAAAAGAGGAAAAAAAAAAAGAATTTTTTAAAAAAAGAAAACACCTAAGAAAAATATAAAAAAGAAAAAAAATATATGTATTAGATAAACTAGTAAAAAATCGTTAAAAAAGAAAAAGGTAACAGTTAAAAAAAAAAAATTTTACCCGAAGGCAAAAAAAAAAAAAAAAGAAAAAAATTAAATTAAATTAACCGCAAGACTAAAAAAAATCACAGGGAAAAAGCCATGAGTTCCGTGCTTTGCTTTCTCCTCCTCTAGAATTCTGCTGCTCTCCTTGGTATTGAAACCGCACTCTTTGGTAGGTGAACTTGGTCTCGGCTGGATTTCTTGTTGATCTTCTGGGGGAGGGGCCTGTTGTAGTGATTCTCAAGTGTCTTTGCCCCAGGCGGAATTGCACCGCTTTTACCCGGGGCCGGGGTGAGTAATCCGCTTGGGTTTGCTTTCAGGAGCTTTTGTTCCCTGAGCGCTTTCCGTAGAGTTCCGGAGGACGAGAATACAAATGGCGGCCTCCTGGTCTCCGGCCCGGAGGAGCCGAGAGCCCAGGGCCGCACTCCTCAGTGCGCCCTCAGAGAACAGCGCCCAGTTACTCCCGTCTGCCTCACCTCCGGCCGCGCTCCGAGCTCACCGAGCCTGCGACCGGTTCAAGGTCACCCCGAGCTGCGAGCTTACTGTCGGCTCTGTCTCTGTAGCTGGCTTTCCCGTTGCAATACCCGCAAGCTCTGCGACACTCAGACAACCCCGATCCTTCTGTGACCCTGCGGGACCTGAGGCCACGTTGACCCCGTGTGGGCTTTTCCCCGGGTAGCCTCTGGAGCGATGTCCCTCAGCGGAACAGACTTTTAAAAGTCCTGATTTTGTGCGCGGTTGCTCCGCCGCTTGCCGGGAGCCGGCCCCTCCCCCCAGGGTCTATCTTCCCGTCGCTTTGGATTCACTTCTCCGCTGGTCCTACCTTTCAGAAAGTGGTTGTTTTTCTGTTTCCAGAATTGCTGTTCTTCTTCTCTTCGATCTGCTGATGGATTTGCAGGTGTTTGCAATCTTTAGATAAGCTATCTAGCTGATCTCCGGCTAGCTGAAGTAGTCTCGGCCTGCTACTTCTCCGCCATCTTGACTCCTCCCCCCTCCATAGTATTAATGATAATAATTTTAAATTTATGCCAAACACAAATAAGTAAGGTTTCTGAAAATTAAAGATAAAAATAATACCTTGAAAGCTGCCAGAGAGAAATATTGCATTAACCATATAGGAACAATTACACAAGTAATTGCAGATTTATAATTCCAACACAGTCTCCATAAAAATCTCTGCTAATATTTTTTTGGGGATGTTGACAAACTTTAAGCATTTGATAAAATCTTTTTGAAAATTGCAGAAATTATTGAACAAAAAGATAAATTAGAGGACTCTATTGACCTTAAAACATATAAAGCAATAATTATCAAGACAGTGTGATAATCGGCATAAGAAAAAACAGCATATGGGTGAAAGGACAGAGTAAAGAGTACATGAATAAATCATTTTATGTATGCTCAAGTGATTTTTTTCTTTTTGCAAAGCTACTAAGGCAATTCAGTGAAAGAAAAGATTATTTTCCTTCATAAATTGTGCTAGAGCAATTGGATATCCACTTAAAAGTTGCCTGAGTCTAGAGGTAGAAATTGACTGCCATGGAGTCTGAAGATTTATTTTGGGGTGATGGGAATGTTCTAAAATTGAATGTAAAAAATTCTATAAATGTACTAATAAGTACCATTGAACTTAAAATGGTTACTGTGGGGCACCTGAGTGACTGTTTGTTATGCATCAGACTCTTGGTTTCAGCTTGGGTTGTGAACTCAAGGTCATGAGATCATGCACCATGTCAGGCTATGCCCTTGACTGATAGTCTGCTTGAAATTCTTATTCTCCTTCCTCTGACCCTCCCCTTTCTTTCTCTCTCTTTCTCTAAATAAATTTTTAAAAAGTGGGTGACTTCTACGGTTTTTAAATCATATCACAAACTGTTAAAAGGAGAGATAAAAAGAGGAGAAAAATAGATTATAAATGCTCGATGTACAATATTTAGCTGTTTGGGTTTTAAAATGAGAAATAGAAAAATGCAAAGGAAAAATTAAACAAAGAAACAGTTTTAAATAATTTACCCAAATTGAAAGATAAGGTGATGAATAAAATCTAAATAAATAAATAAATAAACCTATACTTGACATCATACTTAAAGACTGAACACTTGTCATCTATGATTAGAAGAGACAAAATCTTCACTCTTACTACTCTTAATACTTTTACTCAACATCATACTTGAGATTCTAACTAGTGTAATAAGGCAGAAAAAGGAATGATAATTATATAGGTTGGAGGGGGTAAAATAAAATATTTTTATTTAGAGATCTAGACAATACCAAAATATGCACAAGAAAGTTGATAGAGCTAAGCAATGAATTTAGTGAGATCATAGCATACAAAGTCAATATACAAAAGTTAATTTTATTTTTATAGATTAATAATGACCAGTTGAAAATTAAAATTAATTATATAATGCCATTTATTATAACTCCAAAAATTGCAAGCTATAAAATATTATGTATAGATATTATGAAATATGTGAAAGATCTGTGTTCTGGCAACTAAAACATTGATGGTAAATCTAAGGCCTGAATAATTACGTTTAGAAATTAGAAGACCTGACATTATCAAGAAGTCAGTTTCTTCCCAAATAACCTATATATTTAATGAAATCCTAATCAAAACTCCAGTAGAAAATTTTTGTAGAAATTTATAGGATGACTCTAAAATATACATGAAAACAGGAAAGTGCCTGTATAAATGGTGTCAGACATCAGAAAAAGGAATAACTGGGATCTTAGCAACAAAAAGAAATATGGAGGAAATCCATAGGGTAATAGTGCTAGAGATTCCAGGAAGACAGCTGTGAAGCTGGTTCAGAAAGCAGTCATTTCAGATAGTAGCAGTTAAACATAGGGTTCCAGAAGGGAAATGTCCAAGGAAACTTGCACTACTATTTTACTTTTTATGACAAGTTAATCTTGATGAGACTGAAATTAAAGATGTTTTACATCTCTGATAGAGAGCTCAGGGGAGATTAATAATTAAGAGAAAATAAAAGAAAAAAAGTAAAAAAGCCGCAATTGTATATCTAAGGAGGAAATACAATGTGTGTGTGTGTGCGCACACACACCACGTGTGATGGTGGTTGTATAAGTGCCAAAACCTTTTGTGACAGAGTAAGAAGTCCAAAGAAGGGATTTTTAAAAAATCAAGATATAAGAGTATAAATTTGTTATTTTAAAACATAGTTAAACAGCTGAAGAAACACAAATTCTTGGTGAGATAGCATGGAGTAGGAGACTGCTGTTTATTATAGTAGGTAAACTGTAGTATGTGTATATCTTAGAGTTTTTTCACCATATACTTGCAATATTTCTTAAATATAAAAGGACAGCATATGTGTAAAAATATATATATTACTGGTATATAAACTTAATAATTTTCAAAGAGTGAAACAATGCCTTCTCAGTTTTCAAAGCCCATGAATCTTCTTTCCCTCTAGAGGCTTCGTGGTCTCACCATTTATGTTGGGCACCATTATTGCTACTGCTCACCTTAAGTCCACAGACAGACTTGTATGACCTTTCAACCACTATATATATGTGTGTGTTACTTCCAGAAAAAATTTTAAGTCCTCTGAAGTTATAGCATCAAGGAGAACCAGTTATTGAAGTGGGCCAGCCAGCCAAGTGCCTGGGTCACTTATGCAATATGTTCAGTAATGACTGAGACAGAGATTTTGGTCTAAGATGGTGGCACAGGAAGATCCAGAACTTACCTCTCACAGACATACCAAATCCATAGCTATATATGGATCAATTTTTCTTTGGAAAAAAAAAAAACAACCCTAAAAGTTATCAGAATGACCCCTTCACATCAGGAGGATGAGAGGGAAACCTCATCAAGGCAGCAAGGAAAGGCTGAGACACAATCTCACCATAAACCCCATACCCAGCAGGATGACCCATAATCAGGATGAAGGGAACTCAAAACCTAAAGCTTCTCCTTGAGAAGTGAAAAGTTCATACCCCCCACTGGGCATCACAGCTTATAAGACCAACACATAAAAGGTGTGTCCCCAAAACATCAGGCTTTCAAGACCAAGAGGGTTCATGCCAACCAGACCCACATGGCTATGGTAAATGGAGAAACATCTCTTATAAGGACCTGCACACAGACTCACCTGCCCCAGCAAGAAGCAACCCTTTAAAAAGTCTCCAGACTCTATGTGTAAGAGACTTATTTCCTAATTTTAAAGCATAGGTCTAAGGGATAAGGGCCTATAAATGATACCTGCCAGGAATGGAAGCTGATAAGCACCATCTTCCTGCTTTCCCTGCTTGCTAAACCTGGCAAACACCATCTTTCTTTCTTTTTTTTTTTTTCTTTCCCTTTCCACAGGTGGCATCTTTATGCTCCAGCTGGTGGGGGTCATCTTTGTGCTATACCTCTGCCACACTCCAAATCATCAGTACCTACCAGAGGGGAGCTTCTACAAATTTCTGTTACCCTGGTTTTATATCTGGTAACCCAGATTTTGTAGCTGCCACCCTGGAAATGCCCCTTTATCACTGGGATCTAGAAGCCAGGGGAGCCTTGCATCCCTGGGTCCCATGGGACTGTTACAGAGAGAATTCTTGGCAAAATGTCATTCCCAGGGCACTGCACAGAAAACAGACTTAAAAACACCCTCGGTTTTTCTGAGAAAGAGGCCTCTTTCCTTATCCAGTAACTTGGCCTGAAGGGCAGGCTTCTGATTTGACACATTTACGGGGGCATATCAAAGGACACTCAGAGAGTAGAGGCTGATGAATACACTTTTTGTGCTCATCCTCTGTCTCACTCTAGCTCACGTTTATCTTACAGAAAGGAGCTAATACCCTTTACTGGTGACCTGATTTCTGTAGCTACTGGAGGGGCCACCTCTGCATGGCCTGTCTCTTGTTGCCATCAGGGTTACTCTTGTGAGTCCCACAGGACTGTAACCAAAGGACAAAGAGTTCTTAATCAGCTGCACCCCCAAGGCACAGCAAAAAGCAGCAGACCCAGGAGCACAATCTTTCTGGAAAGATGCCTGTTAGCTTATCATCACAGCTGCAGCCTGAAAACAGACCTCTAATTAAACACACTTCTAAAGGCTGGCTGTAAACCTGTACTGAAACCTCAGAGAGGGGACACTGTCTGCATGCTCTCCCTCTGCTGTGCTTTAGAGCTCTCACATCTCTCAGGAGGAAGTTCTTATACACATTTAATACCCCAGTTTCTGTGTCTTGTTCCATGTTTTTTGCAGTTGTTGCCCACAGGAGATTTCTTGATCACCTCCTTCTGGTGGTCAGGGGACTTGTGTAAGATTCCATAAAGTTCCATAAAATTGTAACATTTAGAGAGATGGTTCATACAAGGCTACCACCCCAGGACACTACACAGACAGATACACAGCTTGGATAATCACAAAGGTTTAAGAGACAGCAAAATGCTAGGAAGAGTTTGAATGATTACGGTCATCTCCTACACAAGGCCACCCCTTCAAAACTGGGAAAGAAGACTCTCCTCTAGCATGTAGAAGCTCACACAGAGATCCAAGTAAATGAAGAAACAGAAGAATATGTTCCAAAAAAAAGAACAAGATAAAACCTCAATAAAAAAGCTTTAATGAAATAGAGATAAGTAATTTACTTGATAAAGAGTTCAAAGTTACAGTCAAAGAGATGCCCATAGAATTTTGGAGAAGAATGGATCACCACAGTACTTCAACAAAGAGATAAAATATATATGAAAGTTCCAAACAGAAGTCATAGGGCAAAAGAATAAAAACCAAAAGGAAAAGTAGGCTAGAGGGTTTCAACAACATACTAGATGAAGCAGAAGAAAGAATTGGTGAACTTGAAGATAGGACAGAGGAAAGCACCCAATCAGAGCAGCAAAAGGAAAAAGAAAAAGAGAGAGAGAGAGGGCACCTCATTACTCGGTTGTTAAGCATCTGCTTTTGGCTCAGGTCATTATCCCAAGGTCCTGGGATCGAGCCCTGTATTGGACTCCCTGCTCTGCAGGAAGCCTGCTTTTCCCTTTGTCATTCCTCCTGCTTGTGTTCCCTCTCTCACTGTGTCTCTTTCTGTTAAATAAATAAATAAAATCTTGAAAGAAAGAAAGAAAGAAAGAAAGAAAAGAAAAAAATAAGAAAAGAATTAAAAGGGAAAGATAGCTTAAGGGACATATAGGATAACATGAAGCAGATTAACATTTGCATTGTAAAAGTCCCAGAAAGAGAAGAGAAAGAGCAAAAGGGACAGAAAACTTATTTGAGGAGATAATGGCTAAGAATTTTCCTAACCTGGAGAAAGAAATAAGCCTCCAGATACAAGAAGAAGCCTAGAGAGTGCCAAATAAGGAGACCTACAACAAGACACATTAAAATCAACATGTCAAAATTTAAAGACAAGGAAAGAATATTAAAAGCAGAAAGAGAAAACAACTTGTTATAAATTAGAGAACCCCCATAAGACTATCTCAGGCTTTTTGGGGGTAGGGGATTGTTTTTGTTTTGTTTTGCTTTTGGGTTCTTTTGTTTTGTTTTGTTTTTTGTTTTGTTTTGTTTTAGCAGAAACTTTACAGCCCAGAAGGGAATGGCAATCCCAAATAACCAAAGCAATCTTGAAAAAGAAGAACAAAGCTAGAGGTATCATGCTTTCTGATTTCAAACTATATTACAAAGCTATAGTAATCTAAACAATATAATATTGACACAAAAAGGACACATAGGTTAGGGGAACAGAATAGAGAAATAAACTCACACATATACAGCCAATTAATTGGCAACAAAAAAGCCAAAAATATACAATGGGGAAAGGACAATCTCTTCAAAAAATGATGCTGGGAAAACTGGACAGCACATGCAAAAGAATGAAACTTGACCACTATCCTATACCTTACACAAAAGTTAACTCAAAATGAACTAAGGACTAGAGTGACTTGAATGTAAGACCTGAAACCATAAAAGTCCTAGAAGAAAACATAAGTAGTAAGCTCATTGACATCAGTCTTGGTGATGATTTTTCGGATTTGATACCAAGAACAAAAGCAACAAAAGCAAAAATAAACTAGTGGGACTGTATCATATTAAAATGAAAAGGCAATCTAGTGAATGGAAGAAAATACTTGCAATTCATATATCTGATAAAGGATTACTATCCAAAATAAATAAAAAACATGTAGCTCGTATGATAGTTGTCTTTCTCTGCTTGACTTATTTCGCTAAGCATGATACGCTCTAGTTCCATCCATGTTGTCGCAAATGGCAAGATTTCATTTCTTTTGATGGCTGCATAGTATTCCATTGTGTAATATATGTTTATAAAAAATAAAAAGTTAAAAAAAAAAAACATGTAGCTCAATAGCATAAAAACAAATAATCCGATTAAAAACTGGGCAGAGATTACTGCCTATATTCTCCTCTAGGATTCTGATGGATTCCTGTCTCACATCGAGGTCTTTTATCCATTTTGAGTTTATCTTTGTGTACAGTGTAAGAGAATGGTCGAGTTTCATTCTTCTACATATAGCTGTCCAGTTTTCCCAGCACCATTTATTGAAGAGACTGTCTTTTTTCCACTGTATATTTTTTCCTGTTTTGTCGAAGATTAATTGACCATAGAGTTGAGGGTCCATATCTGGGCTCTCTACTCTGTTCCACTGGTCTATGTGTCTGTTTTTGTGCCAGTACCATGCTGTCTTGGTGACCACAGCTTTGTAATAAAGCTTGAAATCAGGTAACGTGATGCCCCTGGGTATTTGCCCCAAAGATACAGATGTCGTGAAAAGAAGGGCCATCTGTACCCCAATGTTAATAGCAGCAATGGCCATGGTCGCCAAACTATGGAAAGAACCAAGATGCCCTTCAACGGACGAATGGATAAGGAAGATGTGGTCCATATACACTATGGAGTATTATGCCTCCATCAGAAAGGATGAATACCCAAATTTTGTAGCAACATAGATGGGACTCGAAGAGATTATGCTGAGTGAAATAAGTCAAGCAGAGAGAGTCAATTATCATATGGTTTCACTTATTTGTGGAGCATAACAAATAGCATGGAGGACATAGGGAGTTAGAGAGGAGAAGGGAGTTGGGGGAAATTGGAAGGGGAGGTGAATCATGAGAGACTATGGACTCTGAAAAACAATCTGAGGGGTTGAAGTGGCGGGGGATGGGAGGTTGGGGTACAACGTGGTGGGTATTATAGAGGGCGCAGATTGCATGGAGCACTGGGTGTGGTGAAAAAATAATGAATACTGTTATGCTGAAAATAAATAAATTTAATTTTAAAAAAACTGGGCAGAGATTCTGAATAGCAAAGAAGACATACAGATAGCCAACAGACACATGAAAAGTTTGTCAACATTACTAACAATCAGGGAAATTCAAATCCAAACCACAATGAGATATCATCTACAGCTGTTAGAATGGCTAGTATCAAAAAGAAAGAAATAACATGTGTTGGCTAGATGTGGAGAAAAGCGATTCCTTCCTTCTACACTGCTGATGGGAATATAAGTTGGTCCAGCAATTTTGGAAAACAATATGGAGGTTCCTAAAAACAAAACAGAACAAACAAACAAAAAAAAAAACCTACCATATTATCCAGCAGTTCCACTTCTGGGTATTCATCTGAAGAAAATAAAAATGCTAACTGTAAAAGAAATACACCCGCATGTTCATCGCAGAATTATTTACGATAGCAAAGATGTGGAAATAATCTAAGTGTCCTCGGATAGATAATAGATAGAGAAAATATGGGTGTGTGTGTGTATAAAATATGTGTGTGTATATATATCCATATATATATATAGTATACATTATAAATGGTATGCATTATATATTTTATACATAATATATATAATTATATATATGTATATATTATTAAGCCATAAAAAGAATGAAATCTTGCCATTTGCAACAACATAATGGACCTTGAGGGTATTATATTAAGTGAACTGAGACAGAATGATTAATACTGTATGATCTCACTTGTATGTGGAATCTTTTTAAAAAAATACAATAAAAAAGCAAACCAAACTCATAAGTACAGAGAACATATTGGTGGGTGCCACAGACAGAGAGTAGAGGGAGGACAAAATGAGTGAAAGGGGTCAGAAAGAATAAACTTCCAGTTATAAAATAAATCATGGGGGTATAACATACAACATGGTAACTATAGTTAATAATACTGCACTGCATATTTGAAAGGCACTAAAAAAGTAAATCTTAAAATTCTCATCATAAGAAAAAAATCTGTATGTGTAGTGACAGATGTTAACTAGACTTACTATGGTGAATATTTTGCAATATATAAAAATCACAAATTATACATCAAGTAATATAATATATGCCAGTTATACCTTAACAAAAAGATTTTTAAAATAATATAATAGTGGAAAGAAATAAGAAAAAGATAATGACCAGGACAAATCTGAACTATGTTGTTAGTTAACTCGGGTTTCATTACCCAGATCCCTGTGTTTTTATGTTAAACTGTAGGAGTATGAAAATACAAATTGTCTTTACTAGTACTCAGTCAAGTAAAATACTGTTCTCCTTTATTTAATTAAGATTTTTTTCTTATAATCCTGGCATTTTTCTTAAAGTGTTGAGTCCTAGCTACAGTCAGATCCTGTTTGCTAATTACAAACAAATTCTACATCCTAGAAATAATGTTTTCCATATTGTTTTTTTGAGATTTTTAAAATTATTTATTTATTTATTATAGACACTGGGAGAGAGGTAAAGGCAGAGAGAGAAGAAGGCTCCCCACTGAATAAGGAGCCTGACGCCACTCAATCCACCGACCCTGGGATCATGACCTGAGCCAAAGGCTCTTAACCATCTGAGCCACCCAGGAACCTTGTTTTCCACATTCTTAAATATACTTAGAGGGTAGAGTTACATAAATTAGAAGAAAGAAGTAATGCAAAAGATGACTGTTACACCCAAATAAAGGGAGAATTGGAGTGGTAATCTTATGAAGGTACCCGTCCTGAAAAAATATGCAAAGAGGAGTACAGGAAACAAAGTTGCTGCATAAATAAGAGAAGAAACTTAGACAAAGTAACATGTAATTTTATTTTTGAATAAAATGCAATGTAAACCCCTTCCACTACTCTGCCACTGATGATGTAGTCAGTGAATTCCCCAACATTTATTAATTTTCTTTTGAAAATCAAAATTTCCTTTGTGGAGCACAAATAAAAAGATAAGAAGATAATAAGCACAAGAGCTACAAACCTTTGAAAAGACACACACACACACACACGTATATGTATATATGATGATTTTGTTTCCATCTCCACTGAATCAATATTGAACATATATTTCAAATCATGAGTTTTAAGAGGAATCAAAGTATTAGACTCAAGTGACACTACATGTATCTGTTTGACACTGAATTTTTCTGTTGGGTAAAGTTTATTCTAATGTCTTCACCCCCCTTCCCCAAATATTTATCATAGGCTTTGCTTTGGGTGACTAATTAAACTGGTTTGTCTGGAACTTCCCTGGTTTTAAGTATTGGAAAGGCTTCTGAAAACCCATCAGTCCAGAGCAAACTGGGAATTTTGGTCACCCTAGAACTCTAAGATCATGTGGTTCCCCGTTAACCCTGGGGATTTTTAATAGGGAATCATGGACTGAATTGAAGAGATGAAGGGATGAAGAAGTGTCAAGGAATCTATGCTGCTTCAACTTTGAGGTCAGCTTAGGTTGAGGGAGGGAATGCATCACTTGAAACTCTCTCAGGAAGCTACACAAAACCACAACACGGGATTATAGGCAAAAGTTTGCTGTCACACTTGCTGTTTTATCCGGCTTGTCTGGCTTTGCTCTGAATCCTGTCTTAAAAGCAGCATCCTTGCATTCTCAAGAAAACCTGAACTTAAGTGACAGGACATAAATAGCTGGAGAGAAAAATCTAGTTCAATATAGGCCAGAGAAAATTCAAACCCCCACAAATCCCCACCCTTAAGTCCTCAAGCTGGAGGAGTTAAGAGCATTACATCACCAGCAACTGTTCCCATTGGTTGATGTTACCTGAAGGATCAGAATACCTGCTCCTTGGACTAACTCTTTCCTTCCCTTGCAAAGCATCAGACGTGGGTATCCTAGACTAGAACAAAGGCCTTGAGAAAGGACAGCCTTTCAGAGGGGCACACCCTGCTAGGTCGCTTCTTCAGTGTGCTCATGTCTGCGGGCAGGACACAGTGAGCCCAGGCAAGTACTGTCCTCCTTAGGAAGCCTTAGGAAGATGCTAGCCTGACTGGGAGTTGAAAGAGATCTCCAGTGAACTAAATGTGTTTGCTTTCTTCTCCCACTAGCGCTATCAGAAAAGATTCTCATTCTAATAAGTTTTGACAAGAGCTGGCAAGGGGAGCAGGTGCCAATGAATCCAACTAGTCGGAGGCATTAGAGACTTCGTGGGCACCAGAGGATAGAGGTGTTGCCATGGGAACCAAGTGAAAGGTGTTTGGTAGTGGCTGGTTAGGAGGTTTGTTTTCTTGTTTAAGACAGAGCTGAACAGCTGCAAGTCATGCTCTCTGTTTTCTACTTTAGCATCAGTGGGTAAATCCCCCTTCTCTCCTTTCCCTCCTCCCATTCCAGCCTTAAATAGGATTTGAGGAATTTAATTTCTCTACTAACATGAATAATGCTTAAATATGAGGCATACCAAAATCCTTTGAAAAAGGTATTTGCAGCAAATCAGGACAGTTCGAGTCACAGAACTCTTCATGTTGGAGAGAAAATTGTTGCTTCAGGGTCAGAGTAGTGGTGTTGTTTTTGTTTTTGTTGTTGTTGTTTTGTTGTTGTTTTCTAGTGGGATTTGAAGACATCATTTTGAGCTACAAAGGCCTTACCCTGGATTGCATAAACATCTTTCCATCATGCATTCTTTGGCATTCATACTTCTAGTTTTTAGGACTTATATACCCTGGAAATGACTTTGAAACACAGGACTGCTTAAAGAAGAAGATGGGATCTCTGAATTTTGCAGGTCTTTTTGAAGTGTTTTAAAGACATAAGAGAAAGAGAGGAGGAATGCCAAGAGTTTAAAAATAATACCCAACAACAAGTTTTATATTTAGGACCACCTTACATCTAGTCTTCTAAGAGCTATGGAAGACACAAGAGGAAGGTCAAAATTAGGACTTTTGTGATCTGCTGGACTGAGTGAGCAATGGGATTCTCTAGACCAGAAAGATAGAGGAACTGTGGAGAGGACATGGAAACTCCAAGCTACAGGAAACTGGACAAGCAAGTCACATAGATAAGGTGCTCATATCCTGATAGTGGGTGGAAAGCCTCTGGTGACTCAATCAAGGCTCAAGGAAGATAATGCAGATGCTGGAAGTTCAGTCACAGCAGTGCCTAGCAAGTATGACCATCACACCAAGCATGGAAGAACTGTGCCACTGAATAGTTAAAACAGGAACCTGGGTGCTGAAATTAGAGTTCAAAGTACAAGCTTAGTCATAATAATCAAGACTAAAACTGGTTGCCAATGTCCATGCATAAGATTTAAAAAAGGATGAGCAACCCATGGTTGCCCAACTCTGGAAATTTGTTAAAAAATCATTAAATTGTAAACTTAAAATTGATAAATTTCATGGTATGTAAATGATACCTCAATAAAGATGTTAAAAAAAAAAAGACTTGCTACCAACTGTGAGAAAATATTTGCTAATCACATATCTGATGGAGGATTTGTATCGAGTATATAAATAACTCCCAAACTCATATAAGAAAACAAATAACACAATTATAAATGGGCTAAAAATGTGAGAAGACAATTCACCAAAAAGATATATGAGTGGAAAATAAAGACATAAAAGGTGTTCAGTATTATTAGTCTTCAGAGAAATACAAATTAAACCCATGATGAGATATTGCTCCCCATTCACTAGAATGGCTGAAACAAAATTTACTGGGGCTGATACTTGAACTTGGACACTCAGTTTACTTGGGCTCTCAGTCTTTCCCCACAGAAGAATTCCTGGGCCAAAGGCATAAGTCTAGGAACCAGGCTTCATGGTCCTGGGGGAAAGGTAATACGGGTAAATTGAAATTGTCCTTTCAGTATGTCTTCTCTTATATGTCTTATGAACACACAGTGCTCCATCCAGATGCTATAATTTCTCACCTGGATTCCAGAGTTCTTGTAAAAGTATGGTTGTCCACAGATAATTGTCAAATCAGTGTTTCTGTGGGGGACTAGGGTTGGAACCTCCTATTCTGCTATATTGCTGATATCACTCTCACATGGGCTTCTGTTAGACATCTTTTCCCAGAAGAGTTAAAGTTGTCATAGTTCTCCATAAGCCAAGGAGTTTTGAATTGTGTCCTGGACATCTTGCATATTACATTATGAGACTCTTAGTCTCATTTAAATTCTTTGGGGGAAATGTTGATATTTTTGTTTTGGAGTCAATTTGTTACCACCTCTCAAGAGTCATTGAAGGCTCCTAGATTGGGATGAAGTTAATTTGCCAGCAATCCTGGGTTTTAGGCAGAGAAATCATGACATTTCTAGGTTCCAGTGTAGCCCTCACTCAGAAACACAAATATCAGAGGAACAATTGGAAGTTGGTCACCATACTTTGAAATTGTGCAGACCACGGGTTCTGATGGACTATAAAAAGGTCTTCTATGCCTTAACAGTATTTTGAACTATTAATCTATATCCACCCTGATTTATCCCCTGCCATTCAAGTGATTCAATCCATCTGTCAGTTCGGCCATTTTCCTTCAGGAAATATGCATGAATAGAAAACTGGAAGTCTTTCTAAGATGTGTATCCACAATGCCTAACCCTTTTGAGCTTTAAAGGCATAAACAAATAGTATCAGCAAGAAACAAGGGAAAGAATGTAGGTGAGTGACAGAGAAAGGCAGAGATAAGAAAGATGTCTGTGGAACCCA
Source organism: Mustela nivalis (assembly GCF_964662115.1). NCBI lineage: Eukaryota > Metazoa > Chordata > Mammalia > Carnivora > Mustelidae > Mustela > Mustela nivalis. The sequence goes on from NC_139033.1 coordinate 53,272,316, forward strand.
AGAACAGGGAGAGCCAAGTGCACATATTGCATATGTGCTAGAGACAAACAAAGGTGCCCAAAGAGCAGGGGCCTCTATAAGGTTTCTTTACATGGTTCAAGACAAAGGTCAGCCAGATCTGAGGGACCGTTCAGATGAATGATCATGTGTAGCAATGATACATGAAATGTTTTTAAAACTTTAAATTGTTTTTAAAAAGGATGATTTTTGGTCAGAGCCTTGAGTATTTTCAAATTTCAATCTTCTGAATAACTGAGTATATTTCAGTATGTAAAGAATTCATACCCTGAATTTCATAAAATATTTAGCAACATTATACTAAAATCTCCTGTTGCTTAATACTTAAAAATAGCACAGCATAGCAGAAAACTAGAATACCAAAGATTAATACTGCATTCTTTATATATGATCTATGATACTTTGTTTCTTCCTTATGAATTGTTCTATCTCTTATTTAATTACATCTTGTAGAAATTTCAGAACAATGTAAGGGGAGAAAAGCACTATTAAGCATTATATTTCAATATTCCAAATTTTTAAGAGAATTTTTTAAATATTTCATTACTAAAGGTGATAGTTACTGTGGTTTCTTAGAGTGACCCTTGCCCAGCTAAAGAAGTCTCCTTGTAGTCATAGTTCGCTGAGAGGTTTTGCTATGAATGAGTGTTGAATTTTATTGATGCTTTTTCTCCATTTATTAAGATCAATTTAATATGAGCATATTATTTTCACTTTTAATTTGTTAATGCTATGGGTTATTTTAAGAGAATTGCTAATGTTCAACCCTCATAACATTTCTAGAACAAACTCAACCTGGTAATGAATTTTTCTTATATTTCTGGATACAGTTTGTGACTATTTAAGAATTTGAGACTATTTTAAAATATTGCTTTGTGTTGTGATTTATTCTGGATGTGTTATCAAGGTTTCCCAGATCAGAATAGAGGTGGCAATGATCCATATCTTTCTATCACCTGAGAAAAAAATGTGTATAAACATGGAGTGTTCTTTGAAGAATTGTAAAAATGCACCAGGAAAACCATCTGGGACTGGTGGTATGGGGAACAGAATATATAGACCTAATATAGCCTTGATAATTTCAGGTTTTCTGTTTTTATGAGTCAGCTTTGACAATGTATACCCTTTTGGGAAAACTGACCATTTCATCTAAGTTTTCAGTTTATTGTTAAAAAAGTACAACGTTGATGGGGGGGTTGTCTGTAGCAGCTCCACATACATGTTCTTTTTGTTCATAAAATTACTTATTTGGGGTGCCTGGGTGGCTCAGTTGGCTAAGCTACTGCCTTCAGCTCAGGTCATGATCCTGGAGTTCCGGAATTGAGTCCCACATCCAGCTCCCTACTCAGCAGGGAGTCTGCTTTACCAGCTGACCTCTCTCCTCTCATGGGTTTTCTCTCTCAAATAAATAAATAAAATCTTTAAAAAAAGGAAATAAATAAAATTCCTTATTTTTCCTCCTTTTTTTGGAGTGAATATTGCAGAGTTTTTTCCTAATTTATTAAGCTCTATAAGGCTTATTTCTTTGTTTATAAATCTGTTGTTTTGTTGGTCCTTTATATTTTATCTTTGTTTTATACTTTATTACTTTCTACTCTTACCTCCATTATTCACTCTCTTCTTTCTTTGAATTTACTATTTTTTTTTCCTAATTCTGTAGTCAAAAGCATCTACCATTCATTTTCCATTTTTATCTTATAGGCTACAAATATTTATTCTGGCATCTCTTTTAGATATTCACTATATATATATATATATAAAATCATTCAATTAAAATTATTTTCTAATTATCAGTATGATCTTTTTGATTTATGGTTTATTTAAGGAGAGGTTTAAATTCATGAATGGAATTTTTAGCTCTTTGTTTTGTTCACTCACAATTTGAATTCATCTTGTCCCAGAAAAATTAGTTTATATGTTAATGATCATTAGGCATTTTTTTGAGAAGTCTGTTTCTAGTTTTGTAAATGTTCTATACATGCTTGAAATATAAATACATATACATGTATAAAACCAAATGATTATGTATAAATATATATATATAGTTGTGCATGTATTTGTATATATATGTAGATATATACATGAGTAGACAATTATGTAAATCCTTAGATATAGAGAAAGAGAAATAGTTTTGTTTGGTTGCGGTATCCATAAAATCATATTTAATCATTTCATATATTTGTATTTTTTCTAATTGTTCTTATTTCCGTGAAGTATATGTTAAACTCAGTGTGGTTATGGTTTGACAATGTTTAAAGTTTTATCAATCTTTGCTATTTTTGCATTATGTAATCTGAAGCTTATTTTTAGGTTTTCTGATAAATTATTTCTTTTATTCTTATGTAATGAAGTTCATAATTCTTTTTGCCTTAAAATTTCTGCATTGCTCTTTATGTCTTTATCTCTCCATGCTCCATTCTAAGTAATTCCCTTGGTTTCAACTTTTAGTTTACAAATTCTGTTTTAACACAATTTATTAATCTGTACTTTAACCTATTTACTGGGTTTTTAATTTCATCTGTAGATGATAATCGCACTGTGTTCCATGTCTCAGTGTTACAGATTAGAAGTCCAATGGTAGTCTGATTTATTTTTCCTTTGTAAATAACATGTTATTTTACCTATGAGTTTATAAGACTTTTCTTGTTATTATTAGAATGGTTGAAGAATTTTATAAGATATACCTGAGTGTTTTGTTTATTTTTTGTTTGTTTCTTTTTTCTCATAACTCTAGATTGAAACTTTTTGAGCCTGCCCAATGCTTAATACATTCTTCAGTTCAGGAAAATTGTCTTCTATTACTTCTTTAATTATTAATACTTTCCTAAAACTCACTGTTTCTCTCTTTAAAACTACAATTTGAACAATATACCTCACGTTTCTTCATCTGTTCTTTCATAATAGTTGTCTCCTTTTTCTCTGAGTTTTGATGTATTTCTTATCATATAGGTCATTAATCGAGGTCTTAATAATGGCCATCTTTTCTTTCAATTCACATAATGGATTATATAGTTGAAAAATCATATATTTTTTAAAATTTTTCAAAGATTATATTTATTTATTTGAGACAGAGAGAGGGAGAGCACAAGCGGGGAGGTAGGGGTCAGAGGGAGAGGGAGAAACAGGAACTCTGCTAAGCAGGGAGTCTGATGGGGCTAGATCCCAGGACGCTGAGATTATGACTGGAGCTGAAGGCAGGCATTTAATGAACTGAACCACCCAGGTGCCCCTGAAAAATCATATTTTAGCTCTGGAAACATATTTTTGTGTAGCACTTGAAAACTTTATGAACCTTATTTTTTAATTTGCATTTTATTTGACTCATATGATAAGTTTATTTCCATTGGTATTTATTTGAATCTCTGCCTTATCTTCCTCTTTCTATATCCTATATTCTCTCTGAGATGTGATGAAGATTTTTTATTTGGTTTGTATACTGAGGTTTAGATCCACTATTTTTAGTTCCATAACTCTCTTGAATCCTGAAAATTCTGGAAGGCACAAGCATTGTTGTCACCTTAGGTTGGCTGTATAATCAGAAATCTGCCCATCTTCTATTAAGATACCAGGAGGACACCTCTGCTGTCAGATCTCTTGGTGTTTTCTTACCTCAAAGGCTCAATCCCCTTATGCTGAGAGATTCCTATTGGAAGCCCATCCACCAAGGCCCACAGATCTCTGGAGACCTATTTCTTCTCAGGATCTGTTGCTTTTAGATCTCTGTTCCATGTGCTCTCTAAGTACAGATAACCCTACATCAGTTCCCTCAGCTGGGACCTGAACACGGTCCAAGGTTACTTAATCCCAAGTTGCAAAAGTTTCCAGTTATTGGTGGCTCAAGAGAAAGTTCAGAGTTAGGATTGGGGAGAAGGAAGGTACATTGAAGGTAGCTTTTCCCAGAGTCTTCAGATTTCACATCCTTGAGAATACCCTCTCTCAGTTTCTCCGACTATCCCCCCCCCCTCCCCGGTCCAGTCTCAACTTCTCTCTCCTCTCAAAAAAGATGGTAACAAATATCATCATGGACACAGAAAATTTGAAATTCTCATATACTTCAGGTTGAAATGTAAAATGGTACAGGCACTTCAGAAAACAGTCCAACAGTTCCTTGAAAAGATAAATATAGAATTATCATATGACTATGACCCATCAGTTATATTCCTAGATGTATATGAGAAATGAAATAGAAATGAAAACATGTCCACATAAAAATTTGTACACAAATATTTATAGAAGCATTATTTATAGCAGCCTAAAGTTGTAAATAACTCAAATGTTCACCAAGTTATGCACTGATAAATAAAATATGGTATATCAATAAAACTGAATATTATTTGAATAACCAATACATGCTACAACTTGGATAAATCTTTAAAACATTATGATAAATGAAAGAAGCCAGCCACAAAAGACTACCTATTGTATGATTCCCTCTATATGAAAATGTACAGAATAAACAAATTGTTACCTAGGACTGTTGAAACTTGGGTTGGAAGGGGGCTTGATTACTAAAGGGTACAGCATATCTTTTGGGGGTGATAAAAATAATCTAATATTATGATAGTTACGTAATTCTTTGAACATACTAAAAATCATTGAATTGTATATTTTAAATGGGTGGATTTTATGGTATATGAACTACATCGCAGTAAAACTTAATAAAAAAGAAACTACAGATAAAACCAATTGGTTACAGAATGGCTAGGACTAAATAATTGTTAATTGTAGTAGCAATATTTTCATCTTTTCTAATTCCATGTTGTGTATTCTATTTTATTCTAATTTATATATCCATTTTACTGTTAATAGACATTGGTGCTTTTAATGATTTTAATGATTGGTGCTTTTGATGATTGTTAATGCATACCCCTGGCAGCGTATGTATGGCCTATCTCTAGGGTAGAAGGTAGAAATGAAATTACTGCCTAACATGTTGTGTACATCTTTAATTTTACTAGATACTATCACAATTTGCTATGTAGTTAATATCTTCATTGAAGTTATATTCAAATAATTATACTGATATCACTTTTTATTATATTTCTAGAACTTTATATGCCCCTCAGTTTGGAGTTATAACCTGAGTCAAAACCTGAAAAACCAGTAGCAGAGTGAAAAATGAGATCTATTGTATACAGTAAGGATATTGAGAAGTGTATTTGTTATTGACCATTTGTTATTGGCCAAGTATATACTCAGCTAGTTATTTCTGTGAAATGAAGAGAGCAAGCATTAGATTTTAAGGGAACCAGTGAGTAATTTATGATGAGGGAATGGATGCTGAAAAAGAAGAATATTTTTAGAATTTAGATTATAAAAAGAAACAGAGATCAAAGGTATTTTGAGGAGGAAAAAGGGTTGAGACTTTTTATTGTATAAAGATTTGCATAATCTAAAGAAGGAAGGGATGGGGAGAGAAAAGTGTTAAGTATGAGGAAGGAATAGTTAACGAAGTGAAGTTCCAGTGAAACACCAAGATAACATGAAGAATATAGGTATAAAAAGGGGAGTCAGCAAAAATGATGAGTGGGCCACATCTTCTTCTAAAATGAGAGGGGAATAGCAAAGAAGGAGTGGAAAGCAGAGAGATGTTGAAGGAGGAGTCCATGTTTTATAGCATTCTAACTTAGTGAAAGAAAGAACTACATGTGCATGTCTTGGGGTCAGTATGTAAACATCTCCACAGAAAAGCTCTTGCAAATAAACTTGCAGAATATTAGAATTAAGGATTCTTTTAAGATTTTCTTCAACCGGCTTCATTTATTTTAATATTCTATCATCTGGTCCAACACAAAAACCATTCCCTACTATGGTGTTTTTGTTCTGATTGCTCAGTACATTTATAGTGAGGATTTGGAGATTTTAAAATTATGATTTATGTTTAGATCATTCCTTAGTGTTGTATGACCTTGGACAAGAGTCTTCACCTCCCTGATAAGTAATTTTCTTAACTTTACGTGGGGATAATAGTGTCTCACTGAAATGGTTGTGGAGTTGATTAATGCGATAACATGAAAGCATTTTGCAAATGCGATAGCACTAAACATGTATGATTTAGTTCTTTCTTTTTTGTAAGCTATTGCCTAACCTTCTCTTCCATTTTTTGTAAATGAGATCTTGCATTACTATTCAATTGTTTCACTCACATAAATATAGTTTTCCCAACAAGAGGACTATTTTACAGGTTCAGTAATTAATTAAAGTGAGACTAATGGCTTGCTAACAGATTGATTGACTTCACAACAAAGGCAAGGATAGATCAGAAAGTGTGAAAGCACAGATTTCTTGTGTGGTACTTAAGCAGCCTGAATGCTATAGACATCCAAACTGTTGCACTGAGTGGGGGCAGGTCTTTAAAATCCATTGTAGTGTGCCATTATTATTAAATAATACAAATGGCATTAAAAAAAAACCCTGCATTTCAATTTGGAGAGGAAAGCATATGCAGATGTAACCATATAAATAAAAATGTAAGTGCCACATAATTGTAGAAAGTGGTATAAGGACCTTCAGGAGGAAGGTGTCTTTGTGGACTCATTTGAAATGAGTTTTATAGCAGTGGTTCTTCAAATTTTATTTAGGCTACATTCCTATTTTCCAACCTACATAGATCATCTCTTGTTGAAGTAAAGGATAGGGTCTCAGAGCCTAGGGTTTCACTTGCTCCTCACAAATCCTTCTTCCTTCCCAGCAATCCTACATGAGACCTTGAAGCACCTCTGAAGAAGCCTGGTTCCACTGAGAGACTGAGGAGGATTGAATTAAGGGGAAAGAGAGGAGAGGTGAGAGAGTTTAGCATATGAAAAAACAGGTACAGGGAAAACTAGTGGGTGACACAAGAAGGTTTCTGCTCCCCTGGAGTTATGGAGTAATAGGGCATGTATTGGGAGCAGTGGGGGTAAATAGCATGGAGATGTATGGAAGCATTAAATTATGGAGGACTGTGAATGTTATGCTTAAAAATCTTACAAGTTAGGAATTCCTGATAAATAGACCAACAGACCTCAAGGCACGATCTTGATTCATCCCTAAAGAATGCCAGATTCTGCATCTCCTTCTTTCCCTTAATTATGTTTCTGTGTTTTACCACATATTTCTAAGGTGGCGGGCTTTGTATGGTAATGGGCGCATGTATAACTTATAGACGTTATTTTCAGAAATCCTGTCCACAGTCATGGAGATATTTCAGTATATAAAAATTAGCTATAAAAATTAGCTCTTCATTGCAAAGACTTCTGTAAACATTGAAGAGTTATTCAGATTTCTTGAGTATGAGAATAATACTGAAAAAGCTATTTAATAGAACTTCCCTGATAGGAGGCAAGGAGAAATTCTATATAGTTTTTGTAAGCAGGAATTTGTGTGTGTGGCTATATGTGTTTGCATGTTGGTCTATCTTTGTGTTTTATATTTTAAAAGAGCTGTAAAAGGGGTACTCTGCATGGAGTTTCATCTTCCCAGGTTAACAGTACAATCCACTGGAAGTAAATAGGATAAAACTTTGGAAAGTTTTATTGCCTTTCAAATGAGATAATATTGAGTTAATTGTGATGTCAGATCCTCACAAGAACTGACACAATGTCTTAAAGCACCTATTCTCACTAATTCTAGCTGGTGGCTGATAAAGATTTAGTTTGTAGGGAACTTAGGGTGTGTGAATATACAAACTCACATAATACTATACATATATGCGTGCTTAAACATATAGTCTCACTGATATTCCCATACATAAGGCTGGTGATTTGGAGGTTTCTGAGAAGTAGCAACACATTTGCCCCAATACTGGTGGAAAAATAAAACTATACCAGCCCACACTGGAAAGTAAGTGAACTTTGCCTAAAAGGATATAAAATGTTGGGAGAATGAGCATTATACACATACACACAAAGATGAAGAAAATTAAGAGCTCATTATTTCTTAGCCCTGTGATTTTAAAGAAAATTCTGAAATTCTCAGCATAACCCACCCCCACCCTCCCACCAGGTTTCCTTATTGGAATAAGACAAATGGTAATAGCTGGCATTAGTTTTGTCCTTGGAAGATGGAAGTGAAGAAAATCTTAATGAGTCTTAATTGTGGGTGATGATGGTGAGGGGTGAGTAGCAGAGACCTTGCCTGTAAAGTCGCTCCTCCGGCTAGAAAACCTACCTGTGAGAGCAAAAATCGAGGAGACTATTTTTGTTTATTCTTGACAGTTAATTTAAAAAGGAAGTAAATCTTGTTTTAAAAGACACATAATCAAAATTTTCTCTAGTTAGTCGGGAGAATAGAATCGTGCTAAGGTGAATAGAGACTCATCAGTACCTTTCTCTTTCAAATTCCAGAAGAAGAGGTCAAAATCTTCCAATGTTTCTTTGAAATGTCAAAACTCAACCTTAATAATACTAGCCTCATGCAGGCGGTTCTGCATACAAAAAAGAGGCTAGAAATCTGCCAGTCAGTTTTACTTCTCTCTGACTGAATGAATGCACACAAGGCAGGCAAAGCTTCTTTGTTGGGAGTGGAAGATGGAATTTAAAATATCTTCACTTATTTAAACTAACAGAAGAGGGACAGCCGTGTGAATTAGCGATTAGTGTAAATTATTGAACAATCCTTTGAAAATTTTATTCCAGAATCTCTGTACACACTAGGGTTAGATGGACACTAAAAGACATGCTCTTTTATAAAGGAGGATCATAGATTTACTATGAATATTTTTTAAGGAATGTATTTTATTACATTAAAGCAAATATTAGAGCATGGGCTCACTAATCAAATGGCTGTCCTTTGGAGACCTAGTTTATAAATAAATAGATAATAGTCATTTTTGGGGAATGTATCAATTGAGTATTTATTGATTGGGATAAATCATAAGCTTCTCTAGATATTAAAAGCACTTTTTGAGGCTCCTCTATGGCAGAGTAAGATTAAGCAGCCAGCTCTAGGTTTCCACTCAGGTCATGATCTCACTCAGGGTTGTGACATCTAGCCCTGCATCAGGCTCTGTGCTCAGTGAGGAGTCTGATTAAGACTCTCTCTCTCTCTTTTTCTTTCTCACTCTCTGTCTCTCTCTCTCAAATAAATAAATAAATCTTTTTTTAAAAAGGCACTTTCTATAAACACATATTTTTATCCCCAGGGGTACAGGTCTGTGAATCACCAGGTTTACACACTTCACAGCACTCACCAAAGCACATACCCTCCCCAATGTCCATAATCCCACCCCCTTCTCCCAAACCCCCTCCCCCCAGCAACCCTCTGTTTGTTTTGTGAGATTGAGAGTCACTTATGGTTTATCTCCCTCCCAATCCCATCTTGTTTCATTTATTCTTCTCCTACCCACTTATCTTGGGTGCTTCCTACATTATATGGGCTTAATTGTACTTCACCCCCATTAACACGCTGAAGTCCTAACTCCCAGAATCTCAGAATGTGACTGTATTTGGAAATATGGTCTTTAAAGAGGTAGTTAAGTTAAAATGAGGTCAGTACTGTTGTCCCTAACCCTATGACTAATCCAATGTAAATGGTATCTTTATAAGAAAAGAAAATTAAAGACAGACACATCCAAAAAGAAGACCCAGTGTGAAGATTCTGGGAGAAGACAACCATCTACAAGCCAAAGAGAGAGAGATCTTGAAAGCCAGTCCTACTAATAACTTGATTTCCAGACTTGTAGCCTATTTATGTTGTTTAAGTCACCCAGTCTCTGATAATTTGTAATAGCAGGCTGTTGTGGACTGAATGTTTATGCCCCCTCAAAATTCAAATATTTCATCCCTAATCCCCAGGGTGACTGTATTTGGTGATAGTTCCTCTAAGGAAGCAGTTAGGATTAAATGAGATCATAATGATGGAGTCCTGATCTGACAGTATTAATGTCCTTATAAGAAGAGACATAAAAGAGCTCTCTCTTGTTTTGTCACTCTTAGCACACAGAAAGAGGTTATGTTAGCACGAATCATAATGGTTGCCACGTATAAGCCAAGAGAAGAGTCCTCAGAATTAACCTACCTTGACGGTACCTTTATCTTGGATGTCCCAGCCTACAGAAACGTGAGAAATGAATTTCTGTTGTTTAAGCCACCTATTCCATTGTGTGTTATAATGGCAGCCTGAGCAGACTAATATACAGCCCTAGTAAACTAATACAAAACATATATACAAAACTTGTGCTCTTGTCTTGGGTCCAGACCTAGTCCTTTCCCAAAAATCAAAAACTGGATACTACATAAATGTATTAATAATAATAGGATGTTTTATAAAAAATTAAAACAAGGGGCATGTGGGTGGCTCAGTCAGTTAAGTGTCTGACTCTGGATTTTGGTTCAGGTCATGATCTCAGGGTTGTGAGATTGAGCCCCACGTCAGGCTCCATGCGGGCATGGAATCTGCTTAAGATTCTCTCTCTCCCTCTCCCTTTGCACCACCAAGAAGAAAAAAAAAAGATGATTAATCACTGAGTACCTATGTTTTGAACAGTCATATATATTCTGTGACATTGGATTCCAAAAATTCTTGCTATAATGTCCCAGTTTATTTTTTGAATTTTTAATAATTTAATAATTATTTTAATCACTGTACATATATTTAACTTTATCTCATATTTATAGTTGTTATTATTAATATCAACCCATATTATAATACATTTACATTTTTATGAACTTTCCAGACCACTTGTATATGTCAGTTAGTTACCTCATTTATGGATACAGAACACAGTATCTACATTTTACTTGTGGGAACTTAAACTTGGGGCAGCTAAGTAACCTGCCCAAAGCGTTAGGCGTCAGAAGAAGGTACACCCACTGGTCACAGCAGTTATATTGAAGGGAGATGGCAAACTTGTTGGAAATTAGGTCTTTAGTCATCCCCATAAGGTTTAGAATCTTTTTCAGGATGATCTTCTTTAGTTATTGCTTATATAATTATAACATCAGAAGTAGTTATTTAAAACATCATGATCATAAATGTGAATATGAAAAACAAAGAGTGGATCCAGCTTCTTGAACTCCAGACATCATCAAATATCATACATTCAGTAGCTCAATCCAAGTCCCTTTTGCTCTCTCCAAGGTGGTACTGGCAAGACTTTTAACCTGACTCTGAACATGGAAAGAGCTTCCTCTCAAGATCGCCCTAAGGATAATCATTGAACAGGCATACGGTCTTCATGAAGAAAATGGGGTGTCCTGTTCCCATTAGTACAAATACTACTTTGGAGAATATAATAAGAAGGAGACTAGAATAACTGGAGCACTCCAACTGGCCAATTTCTGGGAGATAGCAGATAACTTTTTGTTCTACAACAACATGATAAGTGAAGAAGATTTAATCAATACATTTCCACACAAATTTCTAAACTCCAAGGAACCACACTCTTAATAAGCCGCCATACTAGCCACAGTGGGAGGGCACAATCCCTGTTGTCAAGAGTTTCACCATACAGTTATAGTAACAAGATTAACACATTGTCAGAGATAATTTGTAATCCAAGCAACATTAAACACATGCCTAAGAAAGGTATAGTTGTTCATTGGACTTCAATTTTCAGCCTTTAATGGATTACCAATAGCAGTTTACATGAGAAGGAAAGAGGAGAGTAGAGTGGGTAATTATTCTTAGGTAGGGTGTTAGCACCTGAGATTTGTAACTGTGCTATGGGTCAGAGGATTTACAACTGGTTCCCAAATGTAGCAGCAAATTAAAATCAATAGGGGGGCTTTGAAGAAATTCAGGTTCCAAAATTCTGGACAAAATAAAGGTATTCTGGACTCAGATACTATCCACATGGTATCATGAATGAAGAAAATGGTTTCAAAAAAAAAAAAAAGAAAAGAAAAGAAAAGAAAAACTGTGAGCAAACAAAAATAAATCAGAGTAAAAGTCTGAGGGAGAACAAAAGTCTCAATGTAAGAATTAACACTGAGAAATGCATAATAAATCTAAGTGAATACAGATAATATGAAAGACAATTGTATTAGGAAGTTTAAGTAAGGATTCCTGAAGTGATTCAAGAATAGTGTGAAACTAAAAATTCTAAACTGTCAAAACAATAATATTGTAAGAGAAGTGTGAAAAAGTAAAATGAATTTTGAACGTTTCTTTCACAGTGATGGTGAAAAAAGGGGCAAAAAAGGTGAAGATAGAGATTCCAAAGTCTAACCACACTCATTATGCAACAGACTTCTTGCAAAAAGATCCATGAATCTTGAGCTTTTGTTAAGTCTGCAGATGATTCTCTTGAGATTAATCAGCAGGCAGGCTTTTGGAAACCATTGATTTAGAGGATTGTTCCAGAAGCTAGAAATAAGCAGCAAGCTGTATGTCAGTACCCTCACTTCTATGCTCATATTTTCTAGATCAACTCTAGATAACTGAATGAAAAGACACTTCTCTGCCTTCATGACAATTCCATTCTCTGCCTCCATGTTCATGGAACACAATAAAAAAGAGTTCCGGTAGATTGACTCTGAAGATTTTATATACTTGGACTTTGATTTTTTTAATGAAAAAAAATGAATTGTATTAGATGAGATGTAATATCATTTGCAGTTTCAAATTTAAATGAATTTATAAAGCATTATAAGTTATATTTAGGAATGGTATTTAGAGGAATTACAGAATACTATTCAGGAATAATCAGAAGCTGATCCTCTAGATAATGAGATATAGGCAATCTGGTTTGAGGGCAAAATGCATGATATTATTTCTCCAAGTCCCTCCTATTCCTATAATGCTTTGTTCACCCTAGACACATAATAAATACATGTATTTTTAAATAAGTTAGTGAGTCAATGAAAACAGAGTTCTGTAGGTCTATCTTGGGAAATACAAGATGAAATCAAATCAGAAATGAAATAATTTAGCACCACTATAGGCTGGTAACCACTGTGTGAGAGGTCAAATCTTAAATTTGAATGTCTAGAATAAATGAATCGAAACAGATTTCTCAGAAGGCTTGCTGAAAACAAAATAGAAAGGAAACAGTGAAAGGGGAACAGAGGGCAGAATGAATAAAAAATGGAGGTGAAGTTTTATGATAATTTTGTAGTCATAAAGTCATCAAATCTCAGGTTTGTCAGGAACCCCAAAAGTCATTCCTACCAATCACATATCTAATGCTTGAAAACCCTAATTTTGCTCCCCTCCAGTGAGATGACTCAGAGGATAATTCTTTTTAACAGAAAGAGCAAAATCAAATAAAATTGGGGAAGTTCTACTTTGCCTCCAATTTCCATCCATATTTCATGATGAAAACTAAGCTGCATATATATACATGTACCCATCTATCTATATCCATATCTGTATTTCTGAGAAGCTTTGCTAGTATTTGAATTTCTTGATCCAAACAGATTTTTTGGAGTTTGGTTTGTCTCAGTCTTTATGGAAAAATTGTCTTAAAAACTGGTGAAATAACCACAGAATTGCTTTTCTGACTATGTCTCCTGTGAGGTGAATTCAGGGCAACATCTAATTCATCACTCAATCACGTCTGACAGAAGGATTTCCAGTGGCTTACTAGGTCCCTGGGGACTACAGTTAGTTCAGAACAAGTGCCTCCAAATACCCAAATGGTCTGGGGGTTTCCCTTTTCCCAATCAATGTCTATTTGTTAAAGGTTATCTTGGGGAAAGTTAGGAAGATTAAAGTGTGACACTTCCTCAAAGAAACTTAGTCTTATTTTAATTCAAGAAGCTTTGGGTCTGTGAACTGACTCAGGACTGAATATTGGATAAGAAGCCATATTCTCTACCATATGAGCTCAATAAAGGATTCTGTTCACTAGACATAGAACTTTTTGTTTACACAGATTTTCTTAGTTCTGGCTGCTATAACAAAATATCACAAACCAGGTGGCTAACACAACAGATATTTATTTCTCACAATTCTGGAGGCCGCAAGTCCCCTATCACTGTGCCAGCAGATGTGGTGTCTGGTGAGAGCCTGCTTCCTGATTCACTGATTATGATCTCATTGTGTCTTCGTGTGGCAGAGAGCAGAGAATGAAAGGAAGCTTTCTTATAATTCTTATAAGGGCATTAATCCCATTCATGAGGGCTCTATCTTCATGACCCTATGTAATGCTAATCACATCCAAGGGCTCCACCTCCCAATACCATCACATTGGGGGTTTGGGTTTCAACATAGAAATTTTGGGGAGACACAAACATTCTGTCCCTAACACAAATCAAGTAGGCATTAAGTGGCATGGCCATTTCTTTTTTGCTTTGGGAACTTCATGAGTTAGCCATTGTGAAAAGATCAGTCTGTTTTGATATCCTCTTCCTACCAGTGACCTTTTTTATTAACCATGCCCACCTGGTGCTGTCACTTAGTCTCAGCCGCCCAGGGTTCCCTCAGATTCACTGAAGTAACTGAGCTCAAATCAGTGGCCATATTTCTCACATTCACCCTCAGTCTATAAGTAGTTACTTGTTGATTTTCAATCTGAGGAGTTTCCCAGGTAAAATCTGAAATTGGCCCCCATACATGGAGGGCAAGGAGACACTAAGGAAAGAGGCCGATTGCCAGATGGCAGGTTTAATAAACAAGTTAACTTGTAAGGCTGTCTTGGGTGCCTTCAAGACAAGTAGATATCCTCACCCTCTTACTAGAATTTTAAAAGTTTGTAAAGAAGGCTTCAGTGAGTTCAGTCACATGTTGTGTCCAGACAGTCTCAACACACTGCCCTCTCAAGGTTGTGTTCTGAAAACACTTCCTCCTGCTGTGGGAGCGGTGGGCAGACATACACTCCAAGGACAAGGGAGAGGATGAGGAGCCTCTGACTACTCAGGTCCAGCTCTTGGTTCAACCAGCAATCACATCCTCTCAGTGGCCTTTCCCGATACTACTCCAGTCATTTCACTGATGCTGAGGCTTCTTTTTGAGGTATTTTCCAAAACCATGGTGAAGAGAACACAGTCTGGGCTCTCTTGGAGAAGTAATCAAGAAGATGGTTATACATTATAAATTCTGTCTACCCAAATCTTCAGATTTCTTCCTCTGTATTAAATGAAGAAATACATGTGTTCCATATTAATTTACTTGAGGCCACCAAATTGTAAACAAACTGACTGAGAAAAGGAAAAGTGGATTCGATTTTGCCATGTTTGTGCTCACATCTTCCTCAGAATCTCTGCTAAGAATACTCACACCAGGAAATTTGTCCTGACCATGTCCTTCTTTCTTAGATGTATACTACCCTTGGCACATTTTCCCCCCACACCTTTCTTAAGTAACTAAATTAGCAAAACTAGCATTAATTTTGTGATTAAGCTGTCTCTTCTCAAGTTTGACCTTATAATTGGCAGTGTAGGCATGTAGGGATCCGTCCCTAGTCATGTGTCTTCTTCACTGGGAGGGTGATGGGGGCTCTAAAAGGAGCTGGCAACCCCATTAGAAGTGACTAAATAAGACCATGTAGTTATAGGACTTGTTATATCAGAAAAGTCAGAGGGACTGATGCTGATTCTGCTAGCTGTGGGAACTCAGTGGGGTTTGGGGGTTAATAGTAAAAATCATATAAATCCTTTCAAACAGTCCTCTTCCAGTATTTAGATTTATACTTTTTTTCTAATCAACTTCTTAACTTTCATGTAGGAAATCCGACAAGAATATGAATTCAACTTGAATTATAACTCAGCAACCTAAAATAATGTTTCTGAAGGTTTTGGTTTTTTGTTTTTTTGGCTTATCAGCCAAACTTCAGGTGAGAAAATTTTTAGTTTGTTTTGTTTTTGAGTAATGATAGCAACTTATTTTCAAATTTATTTCAGCCATTCTAGTTCCTTTGCTGTTAATAAAAATTTTATTTTTATTAATAAATTTTTATTAATAAATTTATTATTATTATTTTTAAAATTCGTGAATTTCTCCACAAAGCTTGCTGAGACTACATTTGGGATTGCATTAAGCATAGAAATCAATTTTGGAAGAATTGACATATTTACCATTTGAACCTGGCAGACCATGAGCTTAGTTATCTCTATGTTTATTTAAGTCTTAATTTTTCTTATCAGTGTTCTAGAGTTTTCATTATAGAAATGCAAAAGCACCTGGGTGGTTCAGTCCAGTTAATCATCTGCTTTTGGCTCAGGTCATGATCCCAGGATCCTGGGACTGAGCCCCATATCAGGCTCCTTGCTCAGCGGGAGCCTGCTTCTCCCTCTCCCTCTGCCTTTCTCTCTGCTTGTACTCACTCTCTCTGTCAAATAAATAAATAAAATCTTAAAAAAAAAAAGAAACACTGCACATATTTTGCTAAATTCATCCTTAACTAACTAAATTCATCCTTAACATGACCTTGACTGGGTCATGTTTTTGATGCTATTAAAAATAGTACTAAGTTTTTTCAAAAATTTTCTGATGGCATAAGAAGAAAAAATTATATGTATATATAATATATTACATATATAATGTATATATTCACACACACATCTATTACACACACATCCTTCTTGCCCATAACCTTGCTAAACCTTCTTATTAGATCTAGTAGTTTTTTGGGAGAGATACTGGAGGATTATCTACTTAGATAATCATGTCTGCAAATAAAGATCATTTTCTTTATTTTTGCCCAATCAATATGCCTTTTATTTCTTTTTCTTGCCTTTTTGCACAGACGAGAACCTCCACATTTTGAATTAGAATGATGTGGATAGACATTTTTTGCTTTTTTCCTTATCTTAAGAAGAAAGAATCAATTCTTCAGCATTAAGTATAAGGCTTAGCAACAGGGTTTATGGAAATGCCTTGAGAAAATTCCCCATGATTCCTGATATTTGCTGATACTCTTTTATCATAAATGTTTATTTGTGGAATTTTTTTCTGCCTCTAAGAGGACTTTATGTTTTCTTGTTATTATATTGATGATATGGAAAATTGCATTGATTAATTTTGGTCTAACATTGCATTTCCATGTTAAAAACCACTTGATTATGATAAATTATTATTTTTATATATTACTGGATTCTACTTGCTAATGTTTTGTTAGTGATTTGGGGATTATGTTTATGGGTTTCCTTTTCTTGTGGTATCATTAGGCATCAGAGGAAGGCAGACCTCATAAAATGAATTGAGAAATTTCCTGTTTTATATTTCTGGAAGAATTTGTGTAGAATTGGTTTTATCTTTTCATTAAATGTTCTATAAAATTTCTAAGCAAATCTGTATGAGCTTAGATTTTTCTTTGTGATTAGATATTTTATTATAAGTTCAATTTTTAAAATAGATATGGGAATGTAAAGTTTATTTCTTCTTGATTGCAATTCAGTAATTTGTAATTTCAAGGAATCTATTTCAATCAAGTTTAAATGTATTGGCTTAAATTTTATAATGTTTCCTTTTAAATCTTTAAGATCTTTAATGACTCTTCATTCATTCCTGATATTGGTTATCTGTGCATTCCTTTTTTTTTTTCCTGGTTTTTTTTTTATGTAATTTTTTCAATTTAAGTGATTTTTTAAAAAACAGATTTTGGTTTCATTTCTAGTTTTTCCCATTTTCTTTTTCTTTCTTTCTTTCTTTTTTTTTTTTTTTTGGTGTGTATTAATTTTAGTTCTTATTATCATATACCTCCTCTGCTTACTTTTGTTTAATTTGTTCCTTGTTTGTTAGAGTCAATGTTTAAAATATTGATTTGAGATCTCTACTGCATTTAATATAAACATTTACTGGTATAAATTATACTGTAAGCACTATTTTAGCCACACTCAACACATTTTAATACATTGTGATTTGACTTATAACCAAAAAAAAAAAAAAATCTTTTCCAGAGATCCACTTCTGAGTCAGGGGGGAATTAGAAAATTCGACTCTTTTTTTTCTCACTGACTATAACTATAAAATACATACATAACATAAAGAGCAGTTTTTTGAAGATGATGTTAATATTGTTTCTGTTCAACATTGTTTCTGCTCATATCCCTTCTTACCTTTCTATGTATATAGACTCTGCATACATGAATATTTGACTTTTTCTTTCTCTGAAATTGAATGGTACCTAAACTTAGTATTTGTCAGTCAGCACTTAACCCCCTTCAAGTATGTTTTATTTTTTCATGTGTAACTTTAACACTGATGTGGACTACATATTCTTTGGCAACAGAAACCATTCATACTTTTAATAGCCCTCCCCATGATCACTTACAATAAGAGTAGATGCACAGTTAATAACTAGATACTGTTTTGAATTGATGTAGATTTTTGGACAAAGCTCTCTTCACTACCACCAAGCTTTCTCAAAGAATTAGATTTTTAAAGATGACTGAATAGGATTTATGGTATTTACATTCTGCCCCATGTTCTGGGTGAGAGAACTGGGCTATGGTTAGGAGCAAGGGGTCAGTCTCTCTCCATGCTGGTGCCTTACCACACAGATTAGGGCTCCTTCATAACTTGGCCTGAAGTCCCCTTTTGTCTATTTATTGCCTTATTATCTTTATTTTAAGGATACCTGTGTTAGCACTGTGATCTGTGGTTGGAATTGAGACCTGAGTCTTTTTGGTGCCCGTAGAAAAGGTAATAGCAAATTCAGATTATCAGCTGAGGCATTGACACTGTGATATGTAAAATTCACTAACCCAGAGCTCTAACCAAGAGAGTAAATCTTCCCAAATAGACCACCAGAATACCACCAATGTGTCAACCCAGAGAACACAGCAGCACGCTAACAGTTGGAGGCCAAAAGAGCTCTCCAATAAGCTTTCCAGTTGAAGAATTCATTTAGCCTTAAGCCATCAAATTCAGGTGATTAAAAATGAAAATATCTTTGTATTTATATCTATGTACTTATAGTTTGACTCTTCATAAGTTTTGTGTGTGGCAAGGAAGAGAGAACTTGGGGAAAAAATAGAGTAGCAAATAAGCCTTGTTTTTACTTGTTTCTCAGATTAGGGCCTCAATTAATACATCTCAAATTGCCTTAGGACAGTGCCAGAAAATATTGTTGGAAAAGAGGTGCATCCTACCTTTTCTCTCAATTGTGTGACAGAAGTCTTGCAAAGTTGAAAAGCTGCTAATTTAGCAGTCAACAGTGTCAAATAAAATTTCTAAACTGTATGTCTATAAAAGAACATCTTAGCAATAAGGCACAGCAAATATGCTTCAAAACAGTGCAGTCAGCAAATCTGTTTCAGGTTTTGAAATATCTAGCAACGACATTTATTAGAAAGAAACTATAATATATCAGTGATATAAAAAGCTGTCTCTTCATCAGCATTGCTTTATTATAGGCACTAATTTTGTGCAAAATCCTTTAGATTCTTTGCAAAACACCTGCTGAACTTAAAGAAATATGGTGAGTGCTTGCATGGAGACAGATGCAGCTTAATCACATAATACTGAATTTGACTTTGTGGTGCTTAACAATAAATGAACTGAGAGCATACTAGTACGGAAGGCTTAAATCTTCCTCAAATTTGTATAAAGTTTTCAGTGAATATACTGTTTGTGCTGATTCTTTCTTCATCAAGTTTGAGGATATAAACAAATAGCGATTATAAGAATCCCATTAAGGCTGAGTTTTTAAAATTAAATTAAATCACATTGATGACTGTGATCCAGAAACCACACTCCCTTTGTAGTTTCCATCCATTCATCCATTCATCATACCCTGTTTATTCTATCAGATTACTTGAAAATTTCATGTTATAGATGAATCTGTTTCAAGGTCAGATATGATGGCATTATGGCTCAGTAAAAGATGGAAATAGAATAAGAAAGACCATTTTCTCATTCTCTCTTCTGCTGCACACAATTAGTTTTATATGTTGATTGATTTTTGGTGGTAGGTTAAGTCGATTTCAATGAATCTCACTCACCCAGTGTTGACCAGATTAAGATCCAAAATTGTTTACCCATATCACTTTTCCTTTTCTTTCTTCCCAGTCTTCTAATTCGTATGTTCAAAAGACGTTTTATTTGTACATACATGATATAGTCTCTACGTGTGCCTACATGTATTCACATACACATGTATTCACATTCTCTAGTGAATTAACTGTTCTTTCTTCATTGATTCTTATTTGCATTGTAATGTTAAATAATGGTACTTTAATTTTACTTCTTCAGATAAGCTGTGTGCTTGAGAAAACCATAAAACAATGAAACCTCATGAATATTTATATCAGTGACTACACAGCATTATAGTCATAATCTCTGGAACTAGTTCTCACAAGTTCAGAATTAATTATCAAGTTCCGTTTTAATTGCATTCTTCTAAATTACAACCCCTCCCCCCTAAAAAAAAAAGACATAATGAATTATCTGGTAAGTACTTTACTGGGACTAATGCATCTAGGAGAGCTTCCTAAAATCCCATTCTTAACGTCTAATAACCAAATGAAGGCATACAATCCCAACCAGTGTTCTAATCCTTGTTATCCAATGTATTAGACATTTGTGGCTGCTTCTGGGGTTTAATATATTTCATTTTCCCTCAAATGAAATTTGCTATTTTCACTCAGTAAGAATTTAATTGAGTTTGGGGAACTTTTTTATTAAAAATTAAACCCTAAACACTCATTGTTTTGCTTTCTTATCATTGAGTCTGAAGTAGCATACAGAGAGGAGTATTTGATAGGGCAGCCTCTAGAGAATAGTTGTCCCTTAATTTAAAAAAAATTAAAATACATCCTTAGCATAACACATAAAGCTGTGAATAAGTAAGAGTATTGATACATTTCATTTTGAAGTAAATGAGCTCCACCCAAAAAATTTCTCATCAAAATGCTGAATTTTAAGAAAAATAGGAAAGAATAACCATGACACTCTTAAAATAAAATGTGGAAAATTACTTAAAATACTACAAAATTTTAAATGTAAAGTCTTATGAAAACTTTAATGAATAAAACTTTGAGAGAGATGTTTTATTTCTTTTGGTAATACATATTCTATTATGTCTGAAGACATTTTTGCATGTATGTTTAAATGAAAATATCTGAAGACCAGTACTGTATTTGTGTATATTGGAAGGACAGATATGAAGAGGAATACATGATGATTTGACAGCATTTATTCTCAGAACTTTCCCTCAGATTCAGAGAAAAAAAAAAGATGATGAGAAATATAATTTCAGTTGGAAACCTGAGTTCCTAGATAGATATCACTGCAGCAACTGAGCAACATTGATTTACCCAGTAGAGTTGCTTGATTTAACCAAAAGTTGAGTCAAGTTTTCCTAAAGATTTGGTATTGACTATGTGCAAGATTTGAACCCAGGAATGTCAGGAGAAAGGTAGGTAAATAGAAACATTCATAACATTAGTGGCAGAAATTGGTTAGCCAGAAGAAAGCATGTAATTATCTGCCCCCCCTTTCAAAAAATGGGGACAAAGAGCGCAAGTATCACTTCAGAGTCAATATCAAGGAATGGATGTAGAGACTGGAATACAATCTATAGAAAGCTCTAGAAGAGCCTGATTTAAAAAAAAAAAAATTAGCTCCTGCTTTAAGCGGAGGCTCAGTAACCATATTCTGAAAATAAATTTTGAATGTATTCATGAACACATTGAAAGCACAAATAGATTCATATATTTATACAAGAGAAATGCCACAGTCTTGATGACCAAATTCTGGGAACTAAGACTTTTTCCAGAAATGAAGAATTTTGGTTAAAAGTACAACTAGACCACTGGTGTCTTTCCAGGGCCTAGTATAATACTTATGACATAGAAAGCACTGAATACATATTTGGTGAATGAATGAAGAAATGAAACTTCAAGAGTTGTTCTAAATCAGAAGCTAGAAATACATTTGTCTAGAAATCAGACCGAATATAAATATTATCATCCAAGTGTATCTTATTTCATCTTTTATTACAGATTTGTTCCTAAAATGTTCATTATGTTTTTACATCTTTAGAAGAATTTAATGAAGCTACTGACAGTGACACATGCCATCCCTTGGCTTAATGAGGTTTCCCTATGGCTTCCTTATGGGGTGGTCTGCCCATCCTGTATCAGCCCAAGAATTCATGTGGGTACCAACAGGGCAGGCTCTTCCCTTTATGTAGCAACAATTTTTAGTCACAGATTAGATTTTTTAAGAAAATCTGCTTTCGGACCATCAAATGGTGACACTAGCCTATTCGATCCATGTAACTCCATTTGAAGTCAGTTTAGGCAGAGTGAGCTGCAAAAATGGCAGAGAACCAGATTAACATTTTTTAAATTCTTGTTCTAAAAGGAGAAAATATCCCAGTTGCATGATTTTCATCATCTGCTACTTGAACTCTGTTGTTTCCCAAATCAGGCACAAACAGCAGCATCTGAGCTATATGATCTGTCTCTTTTAAAATAAAGTTTTAGAGCATACCACTGGTTTTTGACACATTTATTCCATAATATATTAGACACAGTGGAGCTTCAGTCATTATTAAACATCTTACAAATGTCCAATTAGGAATACATCACATATAACATATGACACAGCATGTGTTTTTATCACACTGCATTAGAATCATTACTAAAGGAACAGGGTAGATGTGGCATGCTGTTTTTATAGTACACGGACAATGTGGCAACAATTATCACTGCAATAAAGATAGCCTAAATTTATATATGCATTGTCTTCTATGGACCTTAATGCAAACAACTTATATTTAAAACATGTTTTTCCAATGAGTTTCCTTTCCATTACCTATGACCATCATTCACATTCTGATATGGCCAGCACGTGGAAACTATTCCATGGGAAAACTTCCATACCTATCTTTGAATGATCAAATGCGCACTGCCCACAATTGTAGAACAATTCTGTACCTTCCAGAAATGGTAGAAATGGAAATTTAAAAGCATACAGGATTTATATTCAGAATTAGAATTAAAAGGGGGTAGAAAAGAATTCAAAATAAAAACTTAAAATAGATGAGTGCAAAAGATAAGGAGCAAGAAAATAAAATCAATGGCTTCCCAGACAGTGATTTGTTTTGTTTTACTCAAAAGTGAATATTCTTAACATACTGGAAACATTCTTAAGTATCTTTTTCTCCACAAGAATGTTGGCAGGCTTTTTATCTGAAAATGAATATGCTTTTTATTAATTTATAGGAGTTTACACATAGTAAACAGTATTGACTTCTTTATGTACAGTTCTATGAGTTTTAACGTGTGCACATATTCTTGTTAACTACCACCACAAACAGGATACGGAACAGTTCCAATACCCTGCTGACCTTTTGTAGTCACCCCCCCACATCCCCTCACGTCCCCAGCAAAATGATACAGCTACTCTGGAAACAATCTGGCAGTTTTTCACATTTTAATTCGACCTATAAATTATTACCATATTTACAGAATTCTCTAGGATGAAAATGTGACTTTAACATATTGGATATTGATTTACCATAGAGTACACCATAGAAAGAGCCCCAAAAGTTGAGAAGTTAACATTTTTCATGCTGATGAAAACTGGAGTCTATAAAGAAAACCATCCTGCAGGTTATCCACTGTCGACACACACCTATGAGAAAGTGAATGATGAAAAAACTGGAGCTCAGAAGTCCGTGAAATCATCTTCTTTATGTATTCTCTTATAGGGGCTATCTCTCATAACCTGGTGTCTTTAGCTTGAGTTCAATCCACATGTCACCTTACGTGGATATATGATTCCCCCAGCTCTGTGTAATGCTCTTTCTTGATGTACAGCACAGTGATCATTCAGAATGAGGAAACTGGGCATTGATATGGGAATAATAAACTCCCCCACCCCAGGCACACTCTGTAGCTGTCGTCATGGTTCCAACCACCAATCCAAACTCTCGCATCCTCACTTTCACTTTTTTCTACCTTCTTTTCTGTTTCTGTAGTCTCTTTAGAGCTTCCTGTTCTGGGTCCACTCCTCATACAGAGTTGGAAGCTGATTCCTTGAAGGAGAAGAACCACACATTGTCTGTTTCCCTTGCAAATGAAAATGAAGTTTCCACAAGCTGGTTGCATCCACCGAGTTAGAAGAGAATAGAAAAAAAAAAAAAAAAAACATCATTAAGAGAGTGGTGACTACAGAAGATCGCTTCTTCCGTGAGATGAAAGGTTGGACCGCATGACCTCCGTGGTATTTTCCACATCCTAATGACCATTTCTGGAATCCATGTAATCCGTGCGAGGATATGTAAATTTACTGACTGAATTATGCCGTGCCACCTTCCCATATCACTTGGCCTCTGTAGACTGAACCCTAGTGAGTTTAACAAGCATTTAGCTGCTTGTTAAAATCAAGCTTCTGGAACTTTAATTAATGATTGACTTGTCACTAGTTTTATTTTATTTGAGACTCTGACTTTTCATTTGAGGGCAAATCATGCTCATCATTTGGCAAAACCTCAGTGTGGTTATCTGACAGCAGCCTGTGAAGTGGCACAATTTTCTGTCACATCACATTGACGTGGTGTTCACTGCCACATGGCTTTGTACACTTAAACCTTACTATTTCTACTTTCCACTGGCTTCTTCCCACTTAATATAAAGTGTATTAGTAATTCAGGGAAGTATAAACTGAGGAAAAAACACAGAACTTTTGGTTAAATATGTAAATGTAAAGTCTAAGAGTGAGGTGAGTACACGATAGTAACAGTGAAAAAGATTATCATATGGCCTGACTATAATAAAAATCACATCACGTAGGGGCCCATAGACAGGTTGCCATTCAGAGACCTGTGACAACACAGACTCATGCACGTACACACATGTAAATATACGTTGTACTAAATGAAGGCTTGATTAAAGCATTTCCTTTAAAATCAAGAAAAAAATATATCTACTATAACCACGTCTAGCTGATATTATCTTAGAAGGACTAACTAGTACAAAAATACAGGGGAAAAATGTATGAAGTTTTCAAAGGAGCAAACACACCTAGAATTGTTTGCATGGAATATAACTGAATACATAGAAAACTAAAAAGAAAAAGTCTTCAATAAGTGATTGAGTTCATAAGAAAGTTTATAAAAATTGCTAGAATCAGAAGTAATACTCTATGGTTGGTTGCCCTTGTACATGACAGCAATGAACACCTAGAAAAAATATAATTAAAATATCATTTGTCGAATGTGTTATTTAATAAATAAGTTATAAATAAAGTTTAAGAGACTATATGCAAAATAGTCACAAATTTTTTTTTAGCCTTATTGAAAGACATCAGAAAGAAACTAAATAGGAAGACATTTTTTCCCATGAATGGAACATGAATTTACATTCTAAAACTAGGAAATTGGATTAAAATTGTTCTCACTCTAACCTGAAAAACTGATTTCTAAAATCTATCAATTTAAAATAATGCATTCAATACAAAGGGAAGGAATACATACTTAGACAAAAACATGCAACTGATAATTCTCCAGTGTTTTTTTTAAATGAAACAAAAAGACAGATATATCATATTCATAAATTGGAAGACTTAGTATTTCAAATAGTTCACCCCCATTAATGTATAAATGTATAGAGTTAATGTAATCCCAATCAAAGTCCCAAAAGAATCTTGCATGGAGTTTTACATGCTGGTTCTAAAGTTTACATAAAAAAGCAATGATAAAGAATAACTAAATCACACTGGAAGAATAGAAAGTAGAAAAATGTGCTTTTCTAAATATCAAAACAGACTTAAAAAATAAGTAAGTAAATAAATAAATATCAAGACAGAGATTAGGTAATTAAGACTTGTCAGACGATAGACAAATATTAGAGAGGGCACAGATTGCATGGAGCACTGGGTGAGGTGCAAAAATAATGAATACTGTTATGCTGAAAATAAATTTTAAAAAAATTTGAGAAAAGTGGAAATTGAAAATAATAGGAAAAAAAGAAAATAATAAGAAATAGGAAAAATAATACAAAAAGAAGAAATAGGCAATAAATTATAAATTAACCCTGTAGAAAATAATGAAACTTTCTAGCAGCAATTTCAAAAATCCATTTTCTATAGAGTTCTAATAGTAAAATAAAAACTATAAAAGAATTAGAATACAATATAAGAGAATGCCTTTCACATCATAAAGTAGGACATTTCTCACGAAAAACAAAGTATTAACCCAAAGGGAAAATATTAATATATTCAATTATAAGCAAAAATTTCCATGAACCAAAATATATCTTAAAGACAATGAAAAAGCAATTCAAGTGTTGGAAGACTTAATTTATAACACATGTAAACTACAAAAAGTTTAGGATCTAGGACAAATAAAGTAGTTATAAACAAAAACCAAATCATAAAATTAGAAAAAAAAAACAAGCTCTATAGAAAAGAGTAAAACAGTAGGGCGCCTGGGTGGCTCAGTCAGTTTAGCATCAGTCTCCTGGTTTCCACTCAGGTCATGATCTCAGAGTCCTGATTCAGCCCCATGTTGGGCTCTGTGCCCAGCAGGGAGTCTTGCTCTTCTCCTTCTCCTTCTTCTGCCCCTCCCCCACTCACTCACATACGCACACATGCTCTCTCTTTCCAATAAATAAGATAAATCTTTAAAAGAGAAAAGCAATAAATATATAAAGTAGATCAATCTTACTATTTACTAGTGAAATGGAAATTAATACCATGAGATACCATTTCATACCTATCGCATTGGCATAAAATTTTAAAGTCTGAAAATAGCAAGCATTTGTAAGTATATGTCACAACTGATACAAAATATTCTGCTTAAAGCTGCAGGGACTTTGGGACACACTATCTACTGCTGTTGGTTTTATACATTCCTAATATCGCTCTATAAAATTACCAGAAATATCTATTAGTTTAAGAAGACTTGACACTAAAGGCTTGCAATTCTACTTCCTGGATATATGATTTAAAAATACATTGCCTCCAAAGACATACTAATGAAGTTCTTAGCAGCAATTATAATAACAGCAAAATTTTGGAAAATTTAGAAGTGTATCAATAGAAAAGTGTGATATTTTCATACAACACAATACTGTATCATACCCTGTACACATACTATCGTATAGCACTGACAAAGAATGAGCTACAGCTACAGTATCACCATAGATAAATCTCATGCTGTCATATGGAATTTAAATTCACTACATAAATATTGCCCATTAAGCACATTTTAAATAAGAATGACTAACAGATGTGTGTGAGTGTGCCTGTATATGAATGTGTGTATGTACACATATTTTGAAACAAGTTTTACAAATACATTACAGGGATTAGGGAGGGATTCTCCCTAACATTGTTATAGTTTGATACCCCATTATCTGTGTCACACACACACACACACACACACACACACACAGCTATTAATATGGTTAAGGTAAAAATGTAATATTTGTATATAAAAATCTGTTTTTAGAAAATATATTGCAATATAGGTACTTTGTACTTTAATATGAAATTTATTTTTTGCTGTCTTTGTGGTATTTATATTTTAAACCTTATTTCTAAATGCATAGTGCTTTACAATTTATACTCCCATTTCACAGTTGATCATTACATTTTTCCCTTGAAGTACTGGCATTATAGAATATAGGAAACTGAGGATCATAAATATGCAGTGACAGCAAGAGCACACAGCTAGTATGTGGGATAACAGGAAAACCTCATACATCACTGAATGACACATTTCCAAACTCTTAAACACCAGCACTATCTTTTCCAGCAAATCTATCTATCTAATCATTATCATTCATTTCCTGTCCATCAGTAAGCCGTAAGGACACCTGAACTTTCAAGGCATGCACAAGCCAGAGCCATTTTATTGTCCTCTTTCAGCCTTACAATGACCCTACATACTACTATTTTCAGATATCACGATTCCCATTTTCTTGGGAAATTGAGACTGGCTCCATGGTCCTCGTCCTGCTCAGACATAAGCAGCGAATCCAACACATTCATGGCAATAGCCTATCCCCCAGACCTTCCCAAAAGGCTAGAGGCACACAAACCATCCTGATCCTGCATGGCCAGAAGGATGACACTCAGCACTATTTGCATCTTTTGTAGCTTCACAAAAGTGTGTGCCCAATACTGTTTGTTTTAGGACATCGTTTACTGGCTTTTCCTGATAGCTCTCCCTACAGCCTATAAGTCTCAACATGTAGCTTAAATTTTCCTGTTTTGTATGTTTATATAAATGAAATCATATCTCTTGGGCTCTGTTGTGTTTACTTGTTTTGCACAATAAATATTTCTAAGATTAAAAAAAGAAAGAAACATTTACTATTGTCACTTTGCTATTGATTCCTCCATAAAGGTGAAATCATGGGCACCAACACCTCTGACTTTTCATCACTACTCCTGTGGCCCCCACATCTCGCCAGGAGGAGACTCTTAGTGGTTCCTGGAAATAGCCAAAAGATATATTTTCTCCAGTCTGGCTGACATGTCCATAGGTGTGGTGAGAGGTATAACCTGAATAAGAAGGTGGATTAGTGCGCTATCATCTATACCTGGTCGTATATTTCACAGTCTCCCCTCTCTTTTCAAATGAGGCAACTGAAAACTGCTGACAATAAGTGAAATGTCACACAGTAAGTAGCAAAATCATGACTAAGTTCCTATTCTTCTCAGTCTCATGTCAATATTTCTTTTTTTTTTTTTTGAGATTTTATTTATTTATTTGAGAGAGAGAGAGAACAAGAGACTGTTAGCTCAGGGAAGGGTTGTGTGATGGGGAAGCAGACTCCCTTCTGAGTCTGATGTGGGACTTGATCCCAGGACTCTGGGATCATGACCTGAGCCTAAGGCAGACACTTAACCAACTGAGCAACCAAACCGCCAGTATTTTCTAATACTAGTACCTTACTAAAAGTTTTAGAAAGGCCCCTTATTCAAAGAATTTGTTGCATCCCATTGTTTTTGAAATAATAGCCAACTCTTTGGGCAGCATGGATGATTACTTCAAGGACCATCATAAGTGATTGGTTAGGAGATTCCTTTTGAGCTGGGAGTATGGAAATCAACCTAAATAATATACTGTCACTCTAAACTTGAGCACAGTAGCATTTGTTCTCACAAGTGTTCTTTATTTGCAAGTGTTGGACAAGGCAACACTCTCCAGCAGACAGACAGATTAACTCCCAGTGGTAACCACAATTTTCTTAATGATAAAACCCTTTGGGGGCTAATTTATACATCATCTGTTTTTTGGCACTGGAATCCTCTCTAAACATTTCAAAGGGCGTGCTCGTACTAACACAACACCTGAAGCAATGTTTTGCATATATATCTAGTATTCAGTAAAATGATCATTATATTGAATTAAATGCAAGTCCTCACCGTATGCATCGAGAAAGCAAGCAACAAATATTTATCAAGCACTGTTTGAATGTTCAGGCTAATTTTAGAGTCCTTTGTAAAAACTGAAGAAGAACACATTATAACCCTTCCAAGTTAGTTTGAAAAAAAATGACTAATTTATGAAGAATTTTTCTAAGTTGAGTTCTGGAGTGCTTGGCATAGATGATGTACAATGCAGGAACATGGCTAAAAAGAGCATGAATAAGAGATAAATGCAATGAGAAAGTAGGCTCTGAAGGGGACCTTGAATGAACAATTCAGTAGATGGAAGCTGAAGGGGCAGGGGCATCATGAGCGGTTGTGCTGAGGTAAGGGGACCCTAAATTATCTTGATCTGTTTCGGCTACCTTTATTGAACATCTCCCATATGTGACATGCTAAAGAATAAAAGAATAAGGACAATTTCACTCTTTCAGAATCTCTCTCCCTTAATAAGGAGATCACAAAAGAAATAATTATTCAACCTTTTAAAAATACCAGAAAGGAATAATGGTATTATTGACTGTAATTCATGATCACTGAAGACTTTTTCATAAAATTAGATATCTTGGGCTCACCCAGGAGTTTCTAATCAGTGTCATTAGGATTGATCCAGAGACTAGTTAGAAGGCTGGCTATAAAAATATCCAACTATAGTAGGAAGCTAACACGTACTGAGAAGAAGGCAGCAAAATGAATGGCAAGAGGAAAGCGAACATGAAAAGCATGAAGGAAAAATGGACAGGCTGTGTATGTCTGACAGAAATTTTCAAAAAGCCAATTTCATTAATTGAAATCCTAAGACATAGGATAGCAATGAGGGAGTTGTTAGGTAGTTAATCTCAAAAGGGGGGATCTCAGAAGGGGTGGGGCAATGAGAGATGTTCTTTGACATGTTAGAGTTTGAGGAAACCAGGTTTCCAGGGTGATCACCACGTGACCCCATTCCTCAATATCTTTGTAGACACAGAATTAGAGAAGAAGAGGAAAAGATTCGATATGAAACCCAAGAGGAAGAGAATGAGCAAAGAAATTCGAAAATTCTTGCTAAAGTTGGATGGAGAATAAGTTTAGCCCAAGCAGGAATCAATAAAGGCAATCATGTACAATCAACACTTATGTGGATTTAAGTCATGTGATTCAAGAGCTCAAAATAGAGTTGAATTAGACCAGATGGCAGCTTTCAGAGCAACAGCCTAGGTGCAAGAATGCTTTACTTTAAGGAGATCTCACTGAGGTGTTACTGACAGAGCATTTTACAGCAAGTGAGGCAAGATTCAGAGTAAATCACAGCTGAAGGCAGAAGTGGGCGTAATATAAGCATGGCTTTACGGAGAAGTCTAAGTGCTTCTACTTATGTATATGCAGCATTGAAGAGACAAAAAAAAAAAATGCTTGAAGGTTTTCTGTCACACTGTGCTCCTCTTTTTCCCCATTCATAGGCAATTTACTTTTGAGCTGAATCTTGAAAAGAACATCTTGACATCTAGAAAAGGGGTTAACCTTTTAGGAAGCTTTTCAATATTTGTACCTGAGAACACTTGATAAGTTTTCCTCTTGCAGTATAAATCCTGTATATGCACCTAGAAGCCTTTTACAAACACTGTTCTGACTCACATCTGTGTGTTGCCTTATAGATTTGCTTCTTTTCACCCTCCCTCCTGTTGTTTGGGGAATTTCACATGGCTTTGCCCCCATTCCATGACCAGAAGACCCAAATTAAGAGGCTTTAATTGATATTTCGTTGAATAGTTAGTTTGGGAAGAATTGACATCTCAGTGTTGAGTCCTCTGACCCAAGAAAAGAGTGTAATTTTCCATTCAGGTGGATCTTTTTAAGTTTCCCTCAGAAATGTCTTATAGTTTTCAATGTTTGGGTTTGGGAAGTTCTCTGTCACATTTATGATTATTTCATATGTAATGTCATTGTAAATGGTACTTTTTATTTAATTTTTGATTGTGCATTGCTAGTATACAGAAATATGGTTGATTTTTGTAGTGATCTTGTGTACCACTAATTTCTTAAACACACTTCTTACTGGCTTTTTGTAGATTCCACACAATTTTCTAAACAGGTGATTGTGACATTTGCAAATCAAGGTTTTCTTCTTTTTCAATTTGGATTTCAATTACCAAATGTGCTGGCTAAAATCTTCAGTATTGCACTGAATAAAAGTGATAAAAGTGGACACACTTGCCTTGTTGCTTTTTTTTTTTTAAGATTTTATTTATTTATTTGACAGACAGAGATCACAAGTAGGCAGAGCGGCAGGCAGAGAGAGAGAGGAAGGGAAACAGGCTCCCTGCTGAGCGGAGAGCCTGATGTGGAGCTCGATGTCAGTACCCTGGGATCATGACCTGAGCTGAAGGCAGAGGCTTTAACCCACTGAGCCACCCAGGTGCTCCACCTTGTTGCTTTTCTTAAGTGAACTGCAGTCAGTCTTTCATCAGGTATGAAGTTAGATGTAAAATTTTCATAGATGCGTTCTATCAGGTTGAGGAAACTCCCTTATACTCATTTGGAAAAATTTGTGTAGAATTTGCTTTATTGGTTAGTTAAGAGTTTGGTATAATTCACACTAAAGCCACTTTGGCCTAAATATATTCTTATAATGTTTCTTCTTTAGTAACATTTTGCGGTTCATGTTTTATAAGAAATTTGTCCATTTATCCTAAATTGTAGAATTTGTTGACATAAAATTACTGGTATTTCTTCTCTCATTTCTGATATTAATTTGCCTTTTCTTTTGTAGTTATTAACTTGGCTAAATATGTCATTTAAGAACCAGCTTTTGATTATGTTTTTCCTTTCTCTTTTGTTTTCCATTTCATTGAATTAAGCTCTGATATTTATTATTTTTATTTTCTCTTCATATTTTTTCAGCTTGAATTTACTATTCTGTTTCAATTTTCTTCAGACAGAAGCTGAAGTCATTGATTTAAGAACTTACTTATTTTTTAATAAATGCATTCAGTAACATATATTTTCCTCTAAGTACTGCTTTAGCTGAATTTAAACATTTTATGTTTTCACTCAGTTTAAAATATTTTATAATATTAGAAGGCTTATTTTCTAAATATTTACACATTTTCTAGACATTTCTTTTATTAACTTCAAATTTAATTCCATTTTTTATACAACATAAATTGTATGATTTGTGTCATTTTGAATTTACTCAATCTTTAACTTTATCAAAAAAGTTTTTGTGCCCCAAACAATCTATTTTGAAAAATGTTCTGTGTGTGCTTGAAAAGGACATCTATTCTCCTTTTTTTAGTGAATATTCTATAAGTATCAATTATATTGAAGCAATTGATAATACTATTCAGATCTTCCGTATTAATACTAGTTTTCTATCGATTGTTCATTCAGTTATTGAGAGATGGGTGCTGAAATTTTTAT
This sequence comes from Mustela nivalis, assembly GCF_964662115.1. Taxonomy (NCBI): domain Eukaryota; kingdom Metazoa; phylum Chordata; class Mammalia; order Carnivora; family Mustelidae; genus Mustela; species Mustela nivalis. The sequence continues at coordinate 53,304,926 of NC_139033.1, forward strand.
GATAATTGTGAATTTGCTAATTTGTTTATGTCCTTGATGTTCTGTTTTTTACACATATTTTGAGGCTCTTTCCCTAGGCTCATAAGCGTTTATGATTGTTGTGTTCTGTTGTTGAACTGACCATTTTATTACTGTGAAATGAATCTCTTTGTTCTTGGTGATATTTTTACCCTGAAATAAGTTTATCTACTACTATTATGATAGTAGCTTTCATGTTTAAAAAATTCACATTAGCATGAGGTATAGCCTTTACCATCTTTTTGCTTGTAATCTCTTGTTTTTTTTTTTACTGAAATAGGTTGTTTGCAGAGCCCCTGGGTGGCTCATTGGGTTAAAAATCTGCCTTCCTTTCAGGTCATCATCCAGGGTCCTGGGATTGAGCCCTGAGTGAGAATCCCTGCTCTTTCCCTGTGCCCCTCCCCACTGCTTATGCTCTCTCTCAAGTACTTGCTTTCTCTCAAATAAATAAATAAAATATATTTTAAAAAATAAAATAGATTCCTTGCAAACAGCATATTTGGGTTTTGTTTTTAACACCATGTGGTCAACTATGTTTTCATTAGGGTGTTTAGACCATTTGTATTGAATATTATTATGATGATATAGTTAAATTCAAATCTATAATCTTGTTATTGGATTTCTGTTTGCCTTATCTGTCTTGTTTTCAGTATTTCTCCTTTTTATGCATTATTTTGAATTACATAAGAATTATTTATGATTCCACCTTACCTCTTTTCTTTATTTATTAAGTATAACTTTTTGATGTATTCTTTTAATATTTGCTTTTGGAGCTATAGATTACAATTTAACTTATTAAAATTTACCTTCAAGGGATAATGATAACATTTCACATACAGTGTCCAAACCTTACAGTAATATACTTCTATTTCTTCATTAGCCTTTATGGTAGTGCTGTTATATCTTCTATATTTGCATAAGTTATAAATGCACAATATGTTGTTATTATGTCTGCTTTAAATAGACAATTATCTTTTCAGGGGTTTTAAACAGCAAAAAGAAAACAGTATAAGAATAAAATAAAAAGTGTAAATATATGGGTATATAAATAAATATTGGCCAAGTCAAAAATAATTATAATGCTATGCAGAATAAAATCTGTTACATTTAAGCATAATACTTAGACCTGTATGCGTTGAGAGTATAATGATATGAGATGCAATGTGCTAAAGTTCTTGTATTTCTAAGAAAGAAGATACTAGTGTTTGTAAGTTTTAGACTCTGACCTAAAGAACTTCTAATTTTCCATGAGAAATATATCAAGAATATAACCATAGCACATAGTTTCTGAAAATTTGGAGCAAAATGATCAGTATTTAAACATACATACTAACGAGAGAATAATATATAGAGAGAATAATATAGAATATATATTCTATATAGAATATATAGAATAATATAGAAATTATAAGATAAACAGGAAACAAAAGTAAATATATGTTTTTTATTTCAATTCAAACATTTAGTCTATTTGTATTTATTCAAATGAAATAAAATTCTATTTATATGTAAAACAGGCACTCACAAATTATAAGGGGAAAGAGAAAGTTAAAGGAGGAAAAAACGGTGTATCAGTTTTAATATCTGACAGTATCCATGTATAGGCAAAGAGGTAAAAGGATTCATACATAATGGAAATACCGTCAATTCATGAGGGAAGGAAAAAATTATAAACATTTATTAATGTAGAAACTAAGAGTAAAAACATGCTAGTAGATTGGGAGGGAGACAAACTATAAGTGACTCTTAATCTCACAAAACAAACTGAGGGTTGCTGGGGGGAGGGGGTTTGGGAGAAGGGGGTGGGATTATGGACATTGGGGAGGGTATGTGCTTTGGTGAGTGCTGTGAAGTGTGTAAACCTGGTGATTCACAGACCTGTACCCCTGGGGATAAAAATATATGTTTATAAAAAATAAAAAATTATAAAAAAAATAAATAAAAAAAAAATAAAAGGAGAAAACATTCTAAAAAAAAACCATGCTAGTAGAATAAAGTCTTTCATAATGATAGGAAAATTTAACAGAATATTCTCAGTAATTAATAGATAAGTCAAAAAGTATAGAGTATTTGGACTACAGTTTGGCAAGATTGATCTAATGGGTATATATAGATCAGCACACGCAGCAACCACAGAAAACATGTACTTCTCAAGTATATATGGAACTTTTATAAACATTAGCCATATTCTTGGCTGTGAGGCAAGTTTCAACAAATTTAGAATGATTGATATAATAAAAATTGCATTCATTGCCAAATGCAATTGATGTGGAAATCAATAACAAAAAAAAATAAACAGAAAAATGACATACACTTAGAGATTAAGAAACATACTTAAAATAACCCACAGGTTAAAAAAAATGGAATAATAATGGAGACTGGAAAATGTTTATAGCTTATTCATATCCTAAAATTGTGGGATATAATTATTAATACAAATTAGGGCTTATATGGAAATGTGCAGCCTTAAATGCTTATGTTGAAAGGAAGAAAGGCTAAAATGGTAAGACAAGCATACATGTTAAAAGGAAAATCTCAAAAGAGAGTAGAAAGATGTCATTTTTATCTTAGAAGTTAATTAAATGGAAAACAATGCTGCAGTAGGGAGGGCCCAAAAAACTATATACCTCTGTGCGTGTGTGTGCGTGTGCGTGTGTGTGTGTGTGTGTTTAAAAGACAACAAACCAGAAATGTCTGATGGCACTGATCAAGAAAAAAGAGCAAGTAGTAATAATAATATTATTATGAGTAATAAATATAATAAATAATATTCATCTTTTAAGTGAATGGTAGGATTAAAAGGTGAATAACAGAATATAACAGAGTATAATGAATAGTTCTTTGTTTATAAACTTGAAGATGGACCCATTTTCAGGAAAAAGAAATCAAAATAGACTGAAAAAAAAAAAAGAAAAAGGAAACAACTATCCTGTAACCACTGAAAATAATCAGCATATACAGACCTTCCTATAAAGAAAGATCAGACTAAGATGGTTTATTAACAAAAAACTCAGAGTAGGGAGACACAGGGAAAGAATACAAATTCTTTTGAAAAGAATAGAAAAGAAAGATAATTAAACTCCACTTCCTAAAGGGAGGAGTATCAAATAATCTGTGGACATTTGTTAAAACCACCCCATAAAATAATAAATATGTTTGTGGAGATATTTGTAGATACACGATTCTCCTGTTCTTCCTTAAAACTTCACCCATTAAGTTTACCAAAGGATTTTCCCTGCAGCAGTTGTTACTGTGATATCAAATGGTGATATTTTATTTCCCTTGCTCCTCTTAGGAATTCTCCAAGAATGATTTTTACATGGACACCTGGCTGGCTCAGTCGGTTAAGTGTCTGCCTTCAGCTCAGGTCATGATCTCAGGGTCTTGGGACTGAGTCGCCACAGGGGCTCCTTGCTCAGCAGGGAGCTTGCTTCTCCCTCTGCCCCTGCTGTTCTCTCAACTTGTGCACTCTCTCTCTCTCTCTCTCTGACAGATAAATAAATAAAATCTTAAAAAAAAAAAAAAAAAAAGAAAGACTTGTCCGTTCTACTCCCTATATGTATGCATCCAATAATGTATTTTTTTCTTTTGCTGACAATAACTTTTATTTTTCCTTTCAAGTTTCACTCATTTTCTTTGTTTTGTTTTACCACTCTAGCTAGGAACTGTTTTACAATATTGAATATGTTGCAATAACAGAAAACGTGTCCTATTCCTAATTTTAAGAATAAGTCATTTCACCATGAATTACGATGTTTTCTATAAAGTATAGTATATATCTTTTATTGAATTATGGAAATTTTTTCTGTGCCTGTTTGCTTAGAGGTTTTTTTTTTTAAATTAGTAAATGTTAAATTATCTTTTTTTTTCCCATCTCTTAAATGTTCATTTATTTTTTACTTATAAAGGTAAATGCCATGGATTTTCTTTTTCTTTTTTTAGTTTTATTTATTTATTTGACAGACACAGAGAGATCACAAGCATGGGGCGTGGCAGGCAGAGGGAGAAACAGGTTCCCTGCTGAGTAAGGATCCCAACTTGGGACTCAATCCCAGGAACCTGGGATCATGACCCGAGCCGAAGGCAGACACCCAACCAAATGACCAATCGAGGTGCCCCTGGATTTTCAAATACGATACTATCATTGCCTCCCTAGCATAACCTCACTTAAAGTGAATTGACCTTTCTATACATTCTTGCAGTTAAATTCAAAAAATTGTGTAGAAATTTTGCATCTATGGCTTATATGAATGATATAGTCAGTGATTTCCTTTCCTCCTGTCATGTCTTTGTCAGTTGTTATCAAGATTCTCTGGCCCTCAGGGCACCTGGGTAGCTCAGAAAGTGAAGGGTCTGCCTCCGGCTTAGGTTGTGATCTCAGAGGTCCTGGTATGAGCTCCAAGCTCTGCATTTGGCTTCCTGCTGAGCAAGGAGTCTGCCTCTCTCTGTCTCCACCCCTCTCACTTGCTCATGCTCTCTCACACTCTCTCAAATAAATATGTAAATAAACTCTTTTAAAATTAAAAAAAGAAGAAGATTGTTCTGGCCCCATAAATTAGATTAAGAAGTGGGCCTAATATCTGTATTATAGAGGATTAGTGTTATTCTTTCTTAAATAAATGTTTAATAGAATGTACTGGTGAAGCCATCTGAGCCTGGGGTGTTCTTTTTGTTTGTTTGTTTGTTTTGTTTTTTAATTTAAATTTAAAACTTTATTTAAATTTAAATTTAACTTTTTTTTTAAACTTAATTTAAATTACATTTTAAATTTAAATTTTTAAATACAATAATGTATTTATATATACATATTATATATGATTACATATTATATGTTAGTATTTACTCATACTTTATTTCTTTATTAATTTAAGATTTTATGTATTTGTAAGAGAAAGCACAAGCCGGGGGTTAGCAGCAGGCAGGGGGAGAAGCAGGCTCCTCTCTGAGCGAGAAGCCCAATTTGGGGCTCCATCTCAGGACTGTGAGGTCATGACCTGAGCCAAAGGCAGATGCTTAACCAACTGACCACCCAGGCATCCCTACTCATACTTTAATTCATACTTCAGGTTATATACAATTCTGTTGTTACCATTGTTCAAATGGTTTCTGCTTTGACCTTCATCAGCTCTTTCAGGTTCGCTCCTGTGTCCTTTTGATATGCCTCCATCCTTCTTCCCCTGTTACCTTTTTACCTTCTGGAGTTTCAGAATACTCCAGGCACATCTGTATTTTCCATAGTCTAGACGTGGAGTCAGTCATTTCTCCAAGGAATCCTGGATTCCTTTACAGAGAACTTTGTTTAAAAAGGAGTGCTAATGGGCGCCTGGGTGGCTCAGCTGGTCAAGCAACCGCCTTTCACTACGGTCATGATCCTGGAGTCCTGGGATTGAGTCCCTCATCAAGCTTCTTGCTCAGCAGAGAGTCTGTTTCTCCCTCTGACCTCTCTCTCTGTCATTCTCTCTCTCTCTCACTCTCTCTCTCAAATAAATAATCTTAAAAAAATAATAAAAAGGAGAGCTAAGTGTGCTTGCTACTGCTGCGTGGGGGTGGTGGGGGTGGTGGAATACACACACACACACACACACATACACACACACATACACACACACGAATGTATAGACACTTATCAATGCTTATTTCAGAATGTATCTGTATATACAGTTATCTATCTGTGTCTGTGTATATATGCATCCATGTATGTGATGCATAGACTTACACACACACACACACACACACACACACACACACCTAATATATCCCAGCTAATTCAGAGGATCAGAGCTGATTTTAGTCTTCTTCCTTGCCTATATGTAGCTTCTTACTCTGTCAGTGAGAAAGTTGGCCCTCATTAGCTACACTTTAGTTATTTGTTCAACCATAGTATCTATGTAAAGTAGTTTAAGAATTACTAAGTCGTGCTCCCATACTTCTGTGAGAAACAGTTACCAACTAAAATACAGTATTTGTAAAGAGTTTTTCTTTTCAGCCTTATAGTATTTAGGTATAGTATGTTTTTCGAAGTTACTTAGGTCAGTTCACCTACCCCTTTCAATTATGTTCTGCTGTACATTTATAATATGGCTACATTTATTTGTCACAGTCTACATTTCATCATAGGATCACTGGATAACCTAGATAATTTTTTTCAATTTTTATGAAGTTCAGTTTTTGATATGTACAGTTCTATGGATTTTGACAAATGTTCAGACTCATATATCTGCCACCACAGTGGTGGATATATTTTTATAAAACAATCCATCACCTTAAAATGTCATATACAATTCTTTAAAAAAAAAAAAAAAGTCTCCCCTCTACCAACCACTAGCAACAACTTATCTAATTTCTGGTCCTAAAGTTTTACATTTTTTCCAGAATGTCATTTAAATTGAATCATGAAATATAGATTCTATGTGTTTGTCCCGTTTCACCTAACAAAACAGTTAAGATTCATCTACATTGTTACATAAATCAATAGTTTGTCCTGTTTAATTGCTGAGTTGTATTAAATTTTATGGATGTAACAACATTTGTTTAAATCTTAATCTGTTGAAGGACATCTGGATTGTTTCCAGGTTTTGGTAATTATGAATAAAGTTGTTATACACATTAACATACAGGGTTTTGCATGAACATAAGCTTTCAATTCACTTCAGTAAATATCTAGGAATGTGATTATTGGGTCACATGATAAATGTACATTTAACTACCAAACTGTCACCAGCAATTGAATGAGATTTTTTATTGCTCAAGCATTTGATGTATCTGTATTTTTTATATTATTACAATTACTCTAAAGGTGTAGTATTATCTCCTTGTGATCGTAAATTATGTTTCTTTGATGGCTAATGATGTTGAGCATCTTTTAATAAATGTCTTTGCCATATGTTTATCTTCTTTGGTGAGATGTCTGGTTAGATCTTTTGCCCAATTTTTTATTGAATTATTTATATTCTCACTTTTTATTTTCAACAGTTCTTTATAAGTTCTTGATATGCCCTTTATATGTTCTTGATGTAAGCACATATGGCTTTAAAAGTGTATTCTGCCAATCTTTGACTTGCTTTTTCATTCCTTTAACAATGTCTTTCTAAAGCAACATCTTTAGATGCCATGGTGTCATATGAATAAAATCATCACTAAACCCAAGGTTACATAAATTCTGTTTTCATCTAAAATTATTAGTGTTATACAATTTATATTTATGTCTCTGATCTGTTGGAATTGTTTCATGTGTTGTGTCAGGTATGTGTGAGATACATTCCTCTTTTCTGTGAATGTTCAATTGCTAACAACATCATTTATTGAAAGGATTATATTTTATCCATTAAAATACCTTTGAACCTTTGTCAAAGAATGGTCTTTTATGGTTTTCTATTCTATTCCATTGATTTTTGTCTATCCTTTCAACAAAAACAGAATGTCTTAATAATTGTGTCTTGAAATCATGTAATGTGGGTCCTCTAACTTTTTCTTTTTCTGAATTATTTTTTTACTATTCTAGGTATTTCTTTGCCTTTCCACCTAAATACAAAAAAGAATCTTGATGGTATTTAGAACAAAGTTAAGAGAACCAGCATCTTCCCAGTATCTTCCAATCAATGAACATAATAAATTTTTCCACTTACTTAGATCGTCTTTAACTTTTTCAATAAAGTTTTGTACTTTTCAGCATTTTTAGTTTGCATATACTTTGTTAGATTTATATATAAATGCTTCTTTTAGGGAAATGGTACCGTACTGCAATTATTTTAATTTCAAATTCCAAATATTCTTTTCTCCCATATAGGAAAATCTTTGGCTTTTTGTTATTGACCTTGTATTAGGCAAACTTACTTATATCACTTAATTATGCCATGATGTGGTTCCTGTTATTATATCATGTAGATCCTTTAGGATTTTTTTTTAATTTTTTATTTTTTATAAACATTTATTTTTATCCCCAGGGGTACAGGTCTGTGAATCACCAGGTTTACACACTTCACAGCACTCACCAAAGCACATACCCTCCCCAATGTCCATAATCCCACCCCGTTTTAAATCATAAATGAATGCTGAATTTTATTAAATTTTTTCTGCACTTACTGGAATCATATTTTTTTCTTACTTAATTTATTTGTGTGATAAACCAAACTGACTGTTTTTCAAATATTAAAGGAACTATGCATTCCTGGGATGAAACTTGCTGGATCATAAAATTAATCCGTATTATATTATGATAGATTTTATTTGCAAATATTTTATTGACAATTTTGAGTCAATGTTTATGATGGACATGCTCTGCATTCCTCTTTTTGTAATTTCTTGGTCTAATTTTAAGTGTAAGCTATTAATAGCCTGAAAATTTAAGTTGGGAAGTGATCTCTTTGGATTATCTGGAAGATTATATGCCAAATATATTTTATTACTCCTTTAAATATCTAGAATAATTGGGGCACCTGGCTGACTCAGTTGGTTAAGCATCTGCCTTCAGCTCAGGTCATGATCTCAAGGTCCTGGGATGGAGACCCTGCATGGGATGGAGGTGGGAGACTGCTTCTCCCTCTCCCTCTGCTGCTCACCCTGCTTGTGTTCTCTTGCTCTTTCATTCTCAGGTTAAAAAATAAAATATTTTAAAAATATATCTAGGAGAATTTACTGTTAAAATCATCTGGGCTTGGAGTTATCTTTTTTGCAAAGTTTTAACTACAAATTCAATTTCTTTAATAAATACAGAACTACTCTGGTTTTCTAATTCTTTTGTACTGATAGTTTATGCCACTTAAGGAACTCATGTATTCATGTGTTATAATGTCACTCATATTTTCTTATTTTAATGTTTATGGGATCACCTCTTTCATTCCTAATACTGGTAATTTGTATCTTTTTTTTTTCTTAGTTATCAATCTTAAAAAAAAATACATGTTGCTAATCTTTTAAAAAGTGTTTTGGTCATTTTGCTTTTCTCTGTTGTTTTTCTCGATTTTATTTATCTTCACTCCAATCATTATTATTTTCTTCCATTTTCTTGGTTTGAATTTGTTTTGCTCTTCTTTAATTTCTTAACGTAGAAGCTTGGGTTACTGATTTGAGATCTTCAGTCTTTTCTAATACAAGCATTTAATATTATAAATATTCCTTTTGGAACTACTTTATTGCAGCCCACAAATTTTGATAGGCTGTATTTTTATTTTAATTTGAGTCAAAGTATTTTTTCTAATTCCCTTCAGTCTTTGACTTTTAGATTATTTACAGACCTGTTAATTTCCAAACATTTGTCAATTTATTAATTTATTCATAAATTTATTCATTATTTATTTTCTTTTAGTTTAGTTATGTTAGGGTAAAGGAACATATTTTGAATTATTTCTGTTTTTTCATTTTGTTTGATTTGTTTTCTTCTAAATTTGTTAAGGGTTGTTTTATGGTAGAAAATATGGTCTTTCCTGGTCAGTGTTCTATTTGCAGTCTAAATGAATGTGTATTTTACTTTTGTGAGTATTCTATAAATGTCAGTTAAATTAATTTGGTATGTCGTTTTGTTCTGGTCCTTCCTGATTTTCTACCTACTGTTCTATGAATTACCAAAAAAGTTTTAGAGCCTCAAATGAAAATTGTAAATTTCTTATGTTTCTTTTCAGATTTGTCTTTTTTGTTTGTTTGTTTCATTTAGTTTGAAACAAAACTGATTATAGAATGATTATATGTCTTTTGAAAATGCACCTCATTCTTATTATAGAATATTAGACTTGATCTCTTTGATAATATTCCCTGTTCTGAAGTTTATTTTGTGTGAAATCAATTAAAAAATAATGTTTTCATAATTTACTTATACTTATCACCATCTTTTACATTGTAAATGTATTTCTATTCAACGTTGACATCTTATGGACAAAATATTGTTGAATCTTTCTTTTTTATCTAGTCTGAAATCCTGTTTTGTGACAAGTGTGTTTAAAATATATAGAAAGTGTTAAATGGTTGAATTAACATTTGCTATTTTTGCTGCCTTCTGGCTTTTGTTTTTCTTAAAAGTTATTACATTTCCTCTGGGTTTAATTAAAATTCTTTAAACAATTATTCTTTTATCTCCTTTATTGGTATATTAGTTATAAATCTTATTTCAAAGATTTTTAGTGGTCATAGTAGGGTTTAAAATATACATCTTTTTTAAAAGACGTTATTTATTTATTTGATAGACAGAGAGATCACAAATAGGCAGAGAGGCAAGCAGAGAGAGAGGGGGAAGCAGGCTCCCTGCTGAGCAGAGAGCCCGACGTGGGGCTCGATCCCAGGACCCTGAGATCATGACCTGAGCCGAAGGCAGAGGCTTTAACCCACTGAGCCACCCAGGTGCCCCTAAAATATACATTTTAAAATTATCTGAGTCTACTTTCAATTAATAGCAAATTGCTTCACATGTTATGTAAAAGAACTTGTAACCTTATATCCCAATTCCTCCTTCCCAACACTCACATCATTCATATGACTTTAAAGTATCCTGTAAACACACAATAAACTTAATCTTTTTTTATTACATGCTCAGTTTGGAAAAACAATATAAATAACAGAAATGCCTTACTCTATCTTTCTTGATGCCATGTTGACATCTTCATTTCTTTATTTGGATACAAGTTTCTAACATGTGACATGTTTATTCTCTTCCTCCTCCTTCTCCTCCTCCTCCTCCCTCTGCCTCCTCCTTCTTCCTCTCTTTCTTCTTTTAATATTTACTTACTTTAGAGAGCAAGAGTGTGACACCATGAGAGCAGGGAGGGGCAGAGGGAGAGGGAGAAAGAGTCTTAAGCAGACACCATGCTGGGTGGTGTCCCACACAAGGGACTGGATCTTGCAACCCTGAGATCATGACCTGAGCAGAAATCAAGAATCAACCAATTAACTGACTGTGCCACCCAGGAGGGAGAGGGAGAGAGAGTCTTAAGCAGACACCCTGCTGGTCGGTGTCCCACACACAGGACTGGATCTTGCAACCCTGAGATCATGACCTGGGCAGAAATCAAGAATCAACCAATTAACTGATTGTGCCACCCAGGAGACCCATGACACATTTCATCTGACTGAAAGAATTCAGTGAGTATCTTTCATAGTGTAGGCCTAATGGCCACTGACTCAGGGCCCTCTCTTCAAGGAACATTTATTTCTTTTTCACTTTTGAGAGACATTTTCCTTAGGTACAGAATTTGGGGTACAGAAAACATATTTTTCTTTTTCCATTTAAATATACCAATCCCTTGTCTTCTCACTTGCGTGGTTTCTGATGAGAAATCTGTTATTTTTATCCTTGTTTCTCTCAGGTAATCTATTTTGTAGTTTGCTATTTGTTTTTCAATCAGGAGCCATCAAGATTCTCTCTTTTTAGTTTCCAGCGGTTTGAATATAATACATCTAGCAGTTTGAGTATTTTTCTTTTCTAGCATTTATCCTGCTTGCTGTTCTCTGAGCTTCCTGGATCTGTAATTTTATGTCTGTCATTAATTTTGGAAAAATTTTAGCCATCTTTTCTTCAAAATTTTCTTTCTGCTCTCTTTGTTCTTTGAGTGAATTCCAATTATATGTAATTTAGATTGTTTAATATTGGCCAACAGCTCTTGAATGTTCTGTTCTTTCTAAAAATAATTTTTAATTTTTACTACATCTGAATCTTTATAATTTCTATTGATCTATTTTCAAGTTCACTGAATCATTTTTAAGTTGATTTAATATGCCAATAAGCTCATCAGTGGTATACTTCACTTTTTACTATTTCTTTAATGATTTACCATTTTAATTTATTCATTATAGTTTCCATTTATTCTGCTGAAGTTATCTCTCTGAATTGCTATAGTGTATATTTTTTCTACCAGAGCCTTTAACATACTAATGTAGTAGCTATTTTAAATTTCCTGTCTGATAATTTCAAAATCTGTGTCATTTCTTAATCTTGTTCTTGTGACTGCTTTGTCTCATCAAACTGGAGAGGTTTTTTCCTATGTCTCCTAATTTTTTGTTGCTAAGTAGACCTATTGTATAGGACAATGGATACTGAACAATAATTTTTAATGCTTGGATATGAACTAACTTTTCTTCTGCTAGGCCGAGTTGTATTAATATAATCAGGAAGTAGGTTGGGTTTGATGTTAGCTGTTGTTATGATTACCCACAATTCACCAGAGACTTCAAATTCTCTAGGAATACCTCATTTTTATGGTGTGGGCTAAACTTTCTGTTTTTATATTCATGTTTAATCATATTTGTCTTAGAGTATTCCTTCTTGAGTTTGGGTCTTCCTTTTTCATCATTCCACATAGAGTTTCTTTCTCTTAAAGTTCTCCCAGTTGAATTCTCTTATTATTTTCCACTCAACACTTACTTGCAATTTTATTTCTAGAAATTCAATTTGGCTTGTTTCTGCATTTTTTTTAACTTGTTAGAAACCTGGAGACTCTACCAAAACAGAACCTCTTCATGTTCTCAGCCTGAAGTTTTATTTGTTTATTTTACAGTTACAAAAGTTCTTGCTCTTGGACTGAAAACTTGTGAAAAGATTAGATTTTAGTTAGTTATTCATCAAAAAACCACTACTCAAACTCAATGATAAATTTAAACTGACAATTTTCTTTTCATGAAGCAATCATATAAATTAGCAGTCATATAATTTTCTATACTTTCTTTCCAACTTTATACATTTTTGTTTGTTTTTCTAATGCTTGTACAAATCTATTGACTTTGGGTATGAATTTGGATGCAAACGTTTCTTCCCTTGTTCCTGAGTTTAATAAGAACACTTTAAAAATCTCATAAAAAAAAATCTCACTTAGGTAAAACTTTAATATTTATAATCTTTTGTTTTGTTTCAGGGCAATACATTTTACCTGATTTTAATCTATTCCATTTCTACTTTATTGAGCCTTTTGTTTAAGTAAAATTTTTGATTTTTTTTTTTTACTGGATTGTTTACCTTTCCATTTCTGATAACAGTATTATTAAAGTTCAAAATAACTCATGTGGATTTCCCTAATTTTAAATCTCTGAACTGTTGAGTATTTAGAAAGCAATTATTTGCTCTTTCAAGATTGATAAAATTTACTTTTAAAATTATCTAAGTTGTCTTTTGAAGAAAAAGTATTTAGATTGGATGCAAATATCTCTAAACATTTATATTTATTCAATTTTATATACCTTCTTAAGTTGTTTTTATCTGGGGGAAGCATTTATTTCATCTAAGTTGTTACACAAAATGATTAAAAATTGGTCATTTATATATCATCAGTTGTCTCATTTTAATATTTAAAACTATCTTCATGACTTTTGCATGATTTTTCTTAGTCTTAACAGAGATATTTTTATTATAATTTTTTCATAACAGGATTTTTAAAAATTAACAGACTTTATATTTTAGAGCAATTGTAGGTTGACAGAAACATTAAGCAGACAAAATAAAGTGCTCTCCCTGTGCTCCCATATAATCTCCCCTATTATTAATATTTATTAATTATTATAATTAAGGGTAAATATTGATATATTATATATTATTATGTAAAGTCCATAGAGTCACTCTTCTATTGTACAACTTTATGGGTTTTAACCAATATTTAATATTGTGTATATAACAAATATGTATTATGTCAATACATATGACAATTATAATGTCATATCTATCATTAGAGTGTCATACAGAAAAATTCCACCCCCCCAATCCCTTCCCTCTTCATCCCACCCTCAAACCCCTGGCATCAGTGATTTTTTTTTTACTTTCTCTATAGATTTGTTTTTCCTCAGTGTCACATAGCTAGAATCGTACAGTGTGTAGCCTTTTCAAACTGGCTTTTTAAACTTAACAATATGCATTTAAAGTTTCTTCATGTCTTTTTGTAGCTTGATAGGTTTTTTTTTTAAATCACTGAATAATATTTTATTCTAACTTAGTTTTTCTAAATTTGGGGCAATTATAAGTAAAGCTGCTATAAAAATTCATGTCCAGGTTTTTATGTGGACATGTTTTCAGTTTGTTTAGGTAAATAAATAGGGCAACTCTTGGGTCATATGGTAAGACTATGTTTGTCTTTGTAAGAAACCACCAAACTGTCTTCCAAAGGAGGTACATCATTTTGCATTCCCACCAGTAATGAATAAGAGTTCTTAGCCAGCATTTGGTGTTGTTAATGTTATGGATTTTAGCCATTATAGTGGATGTGTAATCATCTCACTGTCTTGATTTGTAATTCCCCAATAACATACAATATTGAGCATCACTCTTTCATTTGATTGCTTATCAAGACAGGATTTTTAGTTTCCTTAGTGTTATTGTTTTCTTGTATTCCAATTGAATAATTTTGTTTGTTTGTTTAACTGATTTTTTATCTTTTTTTTTTTTTGGCATTTCCCTTCTTAGCTTCTTGAGTTGGATTCTTTACTCATTTGCTTCATATTTATTTGTTTAATGATGCCCAATATATTTTAATATCCAGTAGGTTTGTTGTGAGACTTTGGCTAAGTTCTGAACAGGCTTGATGAGGGAAAGCCAGAGAAGTCAGAAAGTATGTACTAGGAACTACACAGGAGGGATTCTATAAGTATTGTGGTGCGTATTAGATGTACCTGTTCACCCAGTAGAGAGAGAATCACATGGAAAATTGTAGTAAAATCAAGCACAAAATGAGATAAAGGTCTTAGCTAGATATCTAACAACCTCATCAAACTATTAGCAGAATGCAGAAATATAAAAAGATAAGTATTGGAGAGAAAAAACTCTTAGATCATATTGAATATGCCATAAAAGAGAAATTTTCTTTTTACTACAAATAAGATCTTTATTATATTGTTCTTCATCTATACCTTGAATTTTGCCTCATCCTAGAGATCTGCTATTAATATTTAAAGCCAGAAGACCAAAATATATTAGACCAAACAGAGAAACATGATGGTTGTCTTTCAAAAAATTAAATAGGAACATCTAATGGGAGGAAAAAACAAGAGTTTTTTTTTAAATGTCAACTAGAAATAATTGGTGCAAGTTATAAAGAAAGAGATTAAAGAACTGAAGGGTTTTATAATAATTTCTTTTTCCAAAAAAATAAAAAACCTTGTTTATGATTAAATACAGTCCTGTCACTAATCCTGCCAAATAAAGATTAATGCGAACTGCCCAGTCCTCTGACAGTTCATCCTAAATCTGAGTGTTTGTTTTCCTATGTGTGCATATGTTTCTAAATATGTATGTGTATGCTTTTGTATGGTTGTGTACGTATGAAAAAATATGTGGGGATGTATATGTGTGTAATTGCCCACAAAATACTTTTGATTGAATTTTCTATAAAGCATATCCCAATTTCATAATATGTAAGAACATAGTGGTTTTCAAGACCTGTGTTTGGCAAATTTGTGAAGTGGGACAAGACTTTCTTTTACAAAATTTGTAGCTTCTTTTCACCAAATCCATTTTCCCTCTTTTTACCTTCCTCAGAAACTCTTATCCCTAATCTTTCAAAGTTTTCTTGGAAAGGATTTTAAATATGAAACATTGGTTTTATACTATAGATTCATGACAGTGTCTTTGCTCCTCCAGGTATAGTTGCTCAAATCTCTTCTGTAATTGAGGAATTAAAGTGTGTCCTATCCTAAAAAGTTCCAGCCATAGATGATTAAATAGAGAACACAGTTATACATTGAGGAGAGTTTTATCATGGCATCCCTAAAATCCTGAGATCAATCTGATACTTTGACTAAAAATTAAACCAGAAATGTAGAGGGAGAATTTAAAATAAAGTGTTTTGGGTTTCCCTGTCCAAATGCTGTGAACCTAGAGAATCAACATCTGAAATGTCGAATGGATCTATTTAATCCCTTTATCCCAATCACATCCCAGTGCAGGGGAAGGAGTGGTATTGATGGGAAATAGCTCATTTTCCTTCTTGAATGTTATCTCCCCCTAGTCACAGGACTGCCAAAGGATGCAACTTTCGAAGGCAAGTTGGGGACATTGAGAGGCAACACAGCCTCTTTATTTAACAAGTCTTGATGGGATTTTTTTTTCTGCCCCAGCCCCAATATTCATGTATGAATTATTAGGGGATGAATGAGTTTCAGAAAATGAAAAT
This sequence comes from Mustela nivalis, assembly GCF_964662115.1. Taxonomy (NCBI): domain Eukaryota; kingdom Metazoa; phylum Chordata; class Mammalia; order Carnivora; family Mustelidae; genus Mustela; species Mustela nivalis. The sequence goes on from NC_139033.1 coordinate 53,321,017, forward strand.
TAAACTCTGAAAGTCAAAGGAAATCAGAGTCAGGCAGAAGGGTCCTCAGAGAAAGAGAACAAAGGCAAAAGAGACAAAGAGAAAAGAAAGGCAAAGTGAAGAAAAAGCAGGGAAATAGGAGAAAACATAGAAGGCCCCAGAAGAGCAGGGGCAAGAATGGAAATGTCATTCTGCATGGGCTTCTCATCTTAGGAGACCCCAGAGATAGGGGAGCGTATATGGGAAGACTCCCTACCAAGGAAGCTATTTTGTGATATGAGATTCCACTGAGGTTCAGTATCTAAATGAAATTACAGCACATGATCATCTTTTATCATACACTGACCAAAGGTAGGACACAGCCACTTCTCAAAAGCCAGCATCAGTTCTAAAAATTGGAAGATGATGAAACCCAAATATATATTGTCTAAGAGTCCTGTCAAGTCACCCAGACACTCATAATCCATTTTAGTCCTTATTCTTAACTTCCAACCTAGCCTACGAATGCCCTATGGGCAAAGACTATATTATGTTGCCTTTTCCTTAGGTTCTCTCCTTGCATAAGGCTAGGAAATATCTCTCTGCTATTTAAGTTCCAAGTCAATAAATGTCAGATCATCCCAGTATAGACAAAGAAGTGCCATGGAAGAAGTATGGAAGAAGTCAAATGACTGACAATATATGAATAAACTTAGAGGAAAGAGGAAGATTTACTAATGGTATGATATGTCCATCAATTAGCTGATAGTACAAATTCTTACAGAAATAGCATAGAAAAGAAAATGAACAAAAAGCCAGTGGGTAAATTAATCAATAACAGATCCATATATTAATCTAAATAGAAGCCTCACTATATTCAGTTTTGGGGGTTATAATGAAGACGAGTAGGCCACCTTATAGTAATCCCTATGGAGCTTAGTTGTCAACAGCTCACTGGGCTGAAAGGGACTAAATTTTGGAAGTTATTCTGTATCTCTCAATTAGAGAAAGAAAGTAAAAACTGGAGACTGGTGAGAGTATAACGTATGTGGGAGTAAAGATTGTGTGAGTGTGTGTGTGTGTGTGTGTGTGTGTGGCAGGGGGTGATCGCTGGAACATAATTCTTTTCTCCTTGTCTAAGCCTTTCATGGGATATGCTACTGGAACTTTGCTGCTCCCAGAACTTTCCTTTTGATCACCCTCTGTTCAAAGACACCAGACCTTTATATATACCCAAGTCAAGTCAGTTAATATTTTGCCAAGGGGCTCTACCTGTGGTTATCGGTCCATCTGCTACATGTTTTGGAATTGATTTCCTTTGCTAGAGCCTGGTTGGTATTTCTTTAAATACACTGAGATCTACAGCTTGATCTTCTGATCCTTATCAGTCATGTTAGCAAATCCTATGATTTTCCCATCACGATGTCCCTTGTGGCAGGAGAATCAGCAGGGATGAAACAGCAATGAGGTCGGTAGTCACCTTGAGGTCTCCAAAAGCTGGTGTGCATTTCAGGAGGCCAAGGTATGCCTCTTAAGTGGAAGATTCAAGTGATATCAACCGTCCAGCTATCCAGGGCTGAATCATAGCAACATTGCCACACTAAAGATGAAGCTGTTAATGCTTTCCAATTATCTCCTACAGTGTACCAGATATAGTTTTTGGTATGAGAGATTTCCACACTTATATTTCCAGTTTCAGTCATAATTTATAAGATTTTGAGATTCTTTTGATGGTGGGAAACAAAACAAAAACCCTTGGATAGATAAAAGTATAACCATTTGTCTTTTACAGATCCAAATGAGAAAAGGTTGCCATGTGGAGCCACACAGGACCTTGCAACGGGGAGAAGGTAACAGCAAGCTGAGGCTAGAGGAGGCTTATTTATAGCAAGTATGATGGGAATAGTTAGGTTTCCTGAGCTTCCTAGTGACTGGATATTTTGAATGATTCTCTAGGCCCAAGAACAAGAGGACAGTCTCTGGGTATTACATGTCTGGGGTTGGAAGGTTGGAAGAGTATGTGTTGTATCCCTGAAGTATTAAAACTTGCTAAGGGAGGTAGTTGGGGTGGAGGCTTAATGAAGTGCCTACAAAGCAGATTTGAGAATTCCAGGACTTCAGAACTGGGTGAAGACAGCACTTGGGAAGCATTTTCTTACAGATCTCCCTCCTAAACTCCCATCTCAAATATTTAACTGCCTTCCAGGTGTTTCCACATGGATGTCTAAAAGGCATCTCAAATTCAAAATGTGCAGAACCAAACTTCATCTTCCTTACCCACACTTGCTCTTTCTAAATCCTCCTTCATCTCAGTTGCTATCAGGGAGCCTTTTACCTTGTGGAGTGTGAAGACTTTCATCTGTCTTCACATCTAATCCCTAACTTCCTCACTCTGTGTCATGTGGTGAGATGACATGGCTGGCAGCTTGGCCTTCTCTAAAATGATGTAGACAAGTGTTGAAGCAACAGAAAACAGGACTCAAACAGGTGGACCAGCTGTGACTTTTGATTTACTGTGAGCACCATCATAAGTTTTTATAACATGTCACCAGCTTCATCTTAGTCAATGGTGTTAATCTTGGGTGACAAGTCCTGACTGATAAGCAGCTGTAACTCTGAAGTTTCCCCCGTCACGTATTTGACAGGGCCGGAAATCTTGACCTGAGATAAAACACGAGCTACTTGTTCGCTGGCTACTTTAAGACAAAACATTGCAACATAGAACACCAAAGAAATACCAAAATTTTCTCAATACATATCCCATTAATACACAATAAAAATTATCTTGTTGTCATCTTGGAAGGGACAAAGGTTACTATGAATTTGCTTTTACCCACAGTTTTGTTTTGTTTTGTTTTTTCAAGACTTATTTATTTGTTTTGAGAGACAGAAAGAGAGAGCATGCTCATATGCGGGGGGGGGGGGGGCAGAGGCAAAAGTTCTTAAGCAGACTCCCTGCTCAACTCGGGGCCGGACATGGGGCTCAATCTCATGAACCATGAGATCATGACCTGAGCCAAAACCAGCAGATGGCACTCAACCAACTGAGCCATGCAGGTGCCAATAGCCACATTTTTTTGATGGGATACTTTCTAATCTGCACTTCTGTGAGCTCTCGTCCATAATAGCTGTCCAATGATCTTGTTAATTAACATTAAATGCATAGCTAATAAACTTAAACATTATGGTAATAAAATTTTTTGACTTCTTCTCCCTTACAGAAGGACCAAAAGGAAGCTTAGAGTTAATCTGGTCTAAAACCTTATTTAAACATGAAGCAACTAGAGCTCAGTAACTCACAGGAATTTTCCCAATGGCCACATAGCTTTAAGTGAAAGGGGTGGAATATTAACTCAGGTCTCCCAGCTATGAGTCAGGGTTCTTTCCATTCAGCACACTATCCTTTCTTTTTATGATGATTCGAATAGTTGAGTGAATTTGCTTTCTTTGTATTATCTTTGGCTATACTTATAAATAAATGTATGACTTCATGGTGAAAATGAGGATGCAATTTGGTGAAAAATTATAAGCAATTGGATTCAGAAATTATATTCTTTTTTAAAGATTTTATTTATTTATTTGAGAGAGAGAATGAGCGAGAAGACACACGAGATAGAGGAGAGGCAGAGAAAGAAGCAAACTCCCCGCTGAGCAAGGGGCCAGATGCCGGGCTCCATCCCAGGACCTTGAGATCATGACCTGAAATGAGGGCAGACGCTTCACCAACTGAACCACCCAGGTGCTCCAGAAATTACATTCTTACATGGACTCAAAAAGTAAATAGTAAATTTAAGAAAATGCAAAATGGTTAACTCAAATAGAGAACATTTCACAAAATTCTGGTAAACACACGATACTTTAGAAAACCTACTTATAGCAAGGAGACTAGATACAGTGTGAAATGTTACAAAAGCATCTATAAAGATTGACACCAAGAAAGTAACTTTTTGAAGAAAGGAGAAGGGCATCTAAGAAAAGCTTTGTTATAATCTTAATTGTCTATAAAAATGAAGCATCAGGTGAGCTCTGTAGTTGTTCAGAAGTCTTAAGTGTCTTTCAAACTGTCTATTTGTCAATACAAGACCTGAATCAAACGTTAGGAGACCCCTTTAACACCTAATCTCACTGTCTATTTAAAACAATTTTCTTTCATTTCTGTTGTGGGGGGATGAGCTGCTGATGCCTGCTCTGGGCCTGGCTGGTCCCCCTGTGGCCATCCTGCTGACACACTTCCTTGACCAACGACTGAGGGGAAGCACAGCGGATATCCACAAATACAGAAGGGCGAGTCTATAAAAAGGACAGAGACCAATTATTCTCATTAGTCAACAAGGACAAAGTAGGAGCTAATGGGGCTTCTGTTTCAACAGAGGGAGAATTTAGGTTAATTATTAGGAAAAACTTTATAACTATTAGAACAGTTAGGGCTCTGGAAACAAGGTATCCTGGGAGGAAGCAAAATCACCTTCACTTAAAGGTATTCAAGGTAAGATTAGCTCACCATTTATCAAGGAAGATTAAAAGATTATTAAATCAGGACCACTGAGAAGTGCAAAAGAAGTATCCTTGCCTGGGAAGATTATCTGGCCCTCAAGTTGTATCATTAGCAAAATGTCAGACATTAGTCTAGGCACTGAGGATAGATTATTAACCAAAATCAACGAAAACCTCTGCTCTCATGAAGCTTTCAATCTAACAGGGGTGGAGAAAGGGAATAAGGTCCATAATAAATAAGTAAGTAAAATAAGTATCACGTTAAATAGTTATTAAGTGCTGAGGAGAAAATTAAAGCCAGAAAAAAAGGATGGGAGATAATTAAATAAGAGGAGTGGCAATTTTAGAGAAGGTTGTCAGAGAAAAACTCCCGAGAAGATGACATTTTAGTAAAAATCTGAAGAACCAAAGTATCCACAAGAATCATGGTGTGCTCCAGGCTGAGAAATAACAAATAGAAGCATAATTGATATGTTAAAGAGGAAGCAAGGATCCCTTTAGATTAAATAAGAAAGAAGTAATAAAGATGAACAACAAAAGGGTAACTGGAGCAGACCACACTGGCTTTGTGTATCATAGCAGGACATTTGGTGTGACATATGCTGAGCACAGAGGAAGATAGAGAAGTGATGTGATCTCACTTGCAGTTGAGAAAAATCTGGCTGTTGTGTTTGGAAGACTAAGAATGGAGACACATGTTTGGAGTAACAATGGATACAAATGAATACCCTTGGAAATTCTTATAATAACTAAGGTGAAAGAGCATGATGACATAAATTGAGCTACAGTAGAGATGGTTTGATGAAGTAAAAATCTTGATTTATTTTGAAAATACAGTTAATAGGATTTGATGAAAAGTCAAGAAAACATGCTGAGGTAAGAAAGAAAAGAGTGTCAAAAAATCACCATAGGGTAATCCCAAGAGGTAGTTAAAACTCAACACAAAGGGGCGCCTGGTTGGCTCAGTGGGTTAAAGCCTCTGCCTTCAACTCGGGTCATGATCCCAGAGTCCTGGGATGGAGCCCCATATTGGGTTCTCTGCTCAGCAGGGAGCCTGATTCCTCCTCTCTCTCTGCCTGACTCTCTGCCTACTTGTGATCTCTGTCTGTCAAATAAATAAATAAAATCTTTAAAAAATAAAAAAATAGAAAAGCAAAAACTCAATGCAAAATGGTATGCTTAAAAGGCAAAAAATACAAAAACAAAAACCTAAGAATTATCGGGAGAAATTAAAAATCCATACTTATAACTGAAAATTTTAACATTTATCTCTTATTAAATAATAGAACTAGACAAGATATTAGTGAAGGTACATGGAATCTAAACACTATCATGGATATTAATCTAATTGATATTTACAAAACACTAAACCAGACAAGTAATGAGTAAACATTCTTTTCAAGGTCATACAAAATATTCAACAAGATACATCATGCATTGAGCAATAAAACAAGTTCCAGTAAGTATCAGAAAGCTGAGAAAAAAAAGGAAAAGAGAGATAAAAAGGAATATTAGAATTTTATTTTCAAAATGAATGATAATAAAAATATAATGGATCAACATTTATACAATGCAACTATTTTTCCTGTTGGAGAAATGAGAAAGACTTAAAATCAATTACCTAAATTTCAAACCTATAACTAAGGGAGTATATGAAAAGGAAGTAAATAAAAACCAGCTTAATTTTAAAGTATAAATATAACAAAGAAAATAATAAGATAAAAATAGGAATCTAAGGGCAAAAAATATCAAAAATAGATAAAATTAGCAAAACTAAAGCAATTTTTTGAAAGGATCAATAAAATCAATAAATTCCTGGCAAAACTGATGTGGAGAAAAAAAGAGAAGATAAGTATCTAGTATCAAGAGTTCTCGCTGGGGCACCTGGGTGGCTCAGTGTGTTAAAGCCTCTGCCTTCAGCTCATGTACTGATCTCAGGGTCCTGGGATGGAGCTCTCTGCTCAGTGGGGAGCCTGTTTCCCTTCCCCTCTCTCTGCCTGCCTCTCTTCCTACTTTGATCTCTGTCCATCAAATAAATAAATAAAATCTTTAAAAAATAAAAAAAAGAGTTACCACTAACAAATCTTAGAGACATCAAATGAAAATTAAAAAATATTTAAATGATATTATGCCAACAAACATGATTATTTATATGATATAAAAAACTTTAAAAAATATTAAAAACAACCCACCAAAATTGACATGAGATATAGTAGAAAATTTGAATTTTCTTTATTTATCAAAGAAAATGAATTTTTAAACAAAATATTTACACAGACACACACACAAATCCAAGTTCCATCATTTCACTGGAGAATTCTACCAAACATTCATTCATTAAAAGAGGAACTTCTTTTAAAGAGGAATTGATTGTGAAAGGACATGAGGGAACTTTCTGCATTGATAAATGTTATTAATCTGATTGGAGTGTTGTTTACACAGATTTCTATTCATTAAAAATTATACACTTATGAGTTTTACTTTTCAATGTACATCAATTTTACCTAAAAAAATAAAAGTGTAAGAATAATCAGGTGGGGATGGGAAAAGTTATATATGAAATAAGAAGGACAAAACCTTGGTAGTCATTGAAGCTGGGTGATGATTACAAGGTGGTTCATTTTATTATTCTGTTTCCATATGTTTGATATTTCTCATGATAAAACATTTAATTTTTTAAAATGACTTCAGTACTTTTGATATCAACAATAGGAATAAGTCTGAGATTGGGAAGGGTGAAAGAAGCAGGTTATGCGAGTGGTATCGAATTAGAATTGATTTTGAATGTTTTAAATTGTACATGTTTACCCAATAGCCATTTGCAGATATATAGTTCTAAAAGTTCATAGATGAAGTCAGTTTTCAAAATGTGAAGCTGAAAATTAACATGGAAGGATTGTACTTAAAGACGTGAGACCCATTTCGATTACCTTAGCAATTAGTATAGTTAAAGAATAGTGGAGGTCCAGGATATAGAGATAATGAGGAAAAAATAGAAGTTGGAAACACAGGAGCAGAAGAGTAGGAAGCAAACCAGGTGAGCATAGTCCTATAAGACATTAAAAAAAACTTGCATAGATTCCAGAAAAATCACATCCATAGTAGTCTAGGTTATCTAAAAGAAGCAGGAAATATAAAATTCATTTTTGTTTACCAAGAAAATCCTTTACTTTAGCAAAAGATTTGCTTGCCTGTGAGTTTCTTAGACTATTATTAATTCAATAGAGACTGATGGAACAAAGTAATATGTTTACATAAGATAAAAATAAATGCTCCATACATAAAAATTTATGTTCTAATAAGAGAAACTAGGTTAACACAAGTAGAAGAATATTCATACACTGACAATTAAATCTGAGGTCAAGCTGCAAAATGAGAAATTCCAGAAGGTACTAGATAAGTACCAAATAAATGGTTCAGAAAGTCCAGAATGCAGAATTTCAGAAAAATTAGAGTTCACTGTGCATGGGAGCTGCCAGCAAAGTCTTGGTAGAGCAGGGTTAGATTGAACTGTGCTATGATACAAAGGATAGGTAGAAAGAGAAAAAATTAAAATAAAACAATGACATTTAGAAAGAGCCTTCAAGGTAGGGAAATGTTGAGCAAATAAATATGTACAAAAGATATTTTGAAGATGTGTATGTCACTAATAGAACAGAGAAGGAAATCGAGATTGGAGAAACAAGAGTATAGCCCAGATTGTTGAGAGTTTTGAATGAGCAACTAAGCACTTTGATTTTCTCCCAGAAGTGTTCTCATGGTCCCCAGACCTTGAAGGCATCAATCATGACTCTCAAGAGGAGGTTAGGCGGACATGATTCCAGAACTGTTTTCCTGGCAGTGTGAAGATGGGCTGCCTGACTGCTAAGATCTCTGCCTATGGATTTTATATATTAATGCAGGAGAGATTCCATTTTAGAATATCAGGAACCATGTGGAAGAGGAGCATATTTCCATAACTCTGTTTTTCTTAAAACCAAGGAAACAATCATTAGAGATTTCTTTTTACCGGTTTTTCCTTCCTCCCTTCACTGCAAAAAATTGAAGCACCTTCAAGTAGAAATAGAGTTGCTCCGGGGGAGATTTTATGTTGTTCCTGTGCTTAGTCTTGATAGAAAGGAGCTGGAAATTCGATGCAATGAAAACTGCTGTAATTTGTATCATAGGCCTGAGTAATAATAATCCTGTGTTCCATGGGCTGTTACTTCAACATAGAAGACACTTCCTTCCCTCTGCACTTCCTTAAATCCTTTCTTTCAGCAGTGCCAGCAGAAATATCCCTCTCCAGACCACCTTCCCAATTTACGTTTTATTATCCAAATTACCTTGACCATACCCAATGCTTGGCAATTTCTCTTTACAATGGGATGCTTATTTCCTTGAGGGAAAAGACTCACCCTATCCTATGTGTTTCACTTTTCCAAGACTTTGCCCAGGCCTGGATACAAAACATCTGCTCCAAACATCTTTGTCAAATTGACAGAATTAAACTTGAGTCAAGAAAGTTCCACACAGGAGGAGGTCTTAACAAATAAAGAAGCTGAGCAGCAGCTGTTAGAAGTTATAACGTTAGCATCGATCTGAAGGTTGTTTGGAAGCTTCTTTCATTTTCTTGCTAATGGCATTAGGGGCTCTGCAGCAGATAACAGGCTCTGACATGGAGACCTTAATCCAGGCAGTCTGCAGAAGCCCTGACCTTCAAGAAGCACAGACATTGATCAGTACAGAGAGGGTGGAGGGTCAGAGATTGAGAGTCATCAAGCCATACAGAACTGCAAAAAAAGCAAAGTTGCTCATCTTGTACCTTGGAAAAGGCCAGTGTTAATCCAAACCAGGAAGGGGGACATCTGTAGGGCGTTTCTTGGGAAAATGTACACCACTGTTTTGTTACCACTCTAGCTAATCCCTTGAAATTTATCACGAGACTTAGGATATGTTAAAATATCAGGCCAGGTCAACCAGGAGGAAGGTGAGACTGTATCACATCATTCCATTTTCGCCCAATTCCTATTTCCATAGATGTCAAGTGGAAGCTAAACAATTAAGGCCTCATTCTCTGAATTTAATGATATGGTTTTCATGCTACCTATCCTTATGCTCAGAACTAAGGAAAAGTCTATACACACAATTTGATTTGAGGCTCCATCTACTACCAAGTTTAGATTTCCTTGTCATCATCCCCAATTCCTAATAGGCTTGAAATATCTTCCTTTTGAGTCACTAACAAACTAGACTACAAAGATTGGGAAATTGTTCTAGGAGAATGCCATTAATATATATGATTTCTGAGAAACCAAGAGGGTGGAGAAATAGAAACCTAACATGTATGAATAGCTATTGCAGTCAAAGGTTGGATATTTATATATTTTTATTTGTTCATTTTGGCTCAAGAAGGGGTCTATATAAATTTAACTTTTTTCCACCAAGCAATTTTTTCATAAGTTTTACAAAATTTTCACAAAGGGCCATTTGTTTTCTCTATCTCTCTCTCTCTCTCACACACACACACACCCACACAAACATGCTAATATGTATGCAAACAGTTAATGTTCATTTTGGATTACTAAGTTTATTAATTGGGCTTCTGCTGAAGGGAGAAAATTAAGCAGTTTCAGTTATGGATTCAATAGAGTTCTCATAAAAATAACGTTTGTGGAGAAGCTTTATTATATATGCCCATAGGTGTACATATACCTATAATTTCATGAGAAATAAATAAAAACACTCTTTTTGTAAAAATATTGAAACCATTCTTAACATACAATGAAAACAAATATGTGAAAGTCTCGCTTTCATTTATAACCATATTACTACCAGTCCATTTCCATCCATGAGGGCAGACAAGACTGGTGGTGTACATACAATAGGCTTGTTTGCAGAGCTTAGACCTACACAAGGAGTTGCTCAAAGTATGTGGGTGGATAGAAATAAATAGCAGGATAGAATGTAAATTCAAGAAGCTTAAGGATTCCAAGTTAGAAATTGACCTTTCAGATTTCTATTTAGCTAGTTTTGCTAAATAGACAGAATATATCTTATTTAACATTTTAGCTTGATTTATAACTTTTAAATATTTTGACAAAGGATACATGTAACTCCATTTGTGCTTTTATTTCTGACTGTTCTGGGAGGGACAGTCCATACTGGTATGGGAGATAACTTCCAAGCAGAACATAGCTGTGCCACTGAGTTGAAATAAAAACTGAAGTTCAGGGAGTCTGAGGTCACCAGAAGTTGCAGGACAGAATTCCCAAAAGGAAGAAACTATGGAGAAGAATAACTTCAGAAATCTGCATTTATTTTCATGAGTTATTGCTGAGTTATAGGATGTGCTGCACATTGTGAGCAATAAGTCAGGTAAGCTAACTAGTTTCTGGATTTCACAGAGACCAGGAATTGTTTAAGGTCCACCACAAATTATGCAATCAGAAAAGACAACCATCACTTGTTGCATTTAGTAAAGGGCCATACTTCAGTATGTGGGATGGAACTCAATGAAAGGCTACTCTAGATTTAGCCTAACAAAGCGTGATTCAAACAAAGAAAGAAAAAACAAATATTAGTCCCTTAACTGTCTACTGAAATAAAAAGCAAAGTTATTTATAGAAAGAGAACAAATTCCATACACTTCATAGTCTAATATTTTTAACAATCTAAAAATCATAATGGAAGTATTCAAACAAAACTTAGTAGATGTGCAAAAAACATATGTGACATATTACCAGGAGGAAAAAAGCTAGAGAAGCAGAAAATTTCAGAAATACTTCTTAAAATGTGGAATTAGTAGCCGAGAACTTTAAAACAGCTATTATAGCTGTGCTCAGATATGTCAAAGAAAATCTGTAAGAATGAGAAAAAAAAATGGAAGATATAGACAAAAGGAATAGGATGAAAGAGTGAGGAGATGTAAAATGAAAGTTTCAGTAGGCAGAAGAAATAAAAATGAACTTGGAGGCATAACAATAAAAATTATTCAAAATGAAATATGCAGATTATTGAAAAAACAAACATGCACAGAGTGTCTTTGATCTGTGGGACAACATTAACAGGTCTACTATAGTAGCAATTGGAGTTTGAGAGGGAATGGGGAAGATAGAAATTATTTGAAGAAATAATAGCCATCTTTTTAAAAAAATTTAAAAATTATAAACTCACCCAATAACCTCATCAAAACCAACCAAAACCTCATCAGGATAAACACAATGGATACCACACAGAGACACATCATAATTAAGTCTCTGAAAATGAATAACAAAAATGAAAGCAACCAAAACAGGAAAAAAAATAAAAAGGAAAACACATTATATACAAAGAGAGGAGCAAAGAATACATAACCAAATAATTCACAGAAGAAATTAAGCAAGACAAAACCCAAGGAAACAATATGTTCAAAGTTTTGAAACTGTCAAGCTAGAATTCTTTCAAATATCAAGGGAAAATGAAGACTTTTTCAGAAAAAAAGAGAGAGAGAGAGAGAATTAAGGTCTAAGATTTGTGTAACTGAAGTTGCAGAAAAGGAGGAGAAATAAAATGATGCTGTAAAAGATATTTAAAGTAATTATGGTTAACGTTGCAAAATTTGTCAAAAGACAGAACTGTAGATTCATGAGGTTGAGTCAACTCCAACCTGGCAGCTATAACACAGTGGGAGTAGTGTAAAGGAACTATATATTGGTATGAATTAGTGAGATTTCTATATTCCATATGAATTGGTACAACATTAACTCTGTTAATATTAGAGTTAAGTATGTTGGAGTTGTTAGAGTTAAGTATGTATACTGTAACATCTAGAGCACTCACAAAAAATCTCTGCCCAGACATATGAGGGACACAACAGATAAACTATACTGGAATTTTAAGTAATGCTCAAATAATCTTAAGGAAAGCAGGGTCATGGCTGTAGAGGAACAGAATAAAAAGGTAATAAACAAAATAACAAAATAAATAATAAAATGGTAGACCTAAACCCAAGCATTTCAATAAATACATTAAATCCAAATAGTCTCAACACACCAAAACATTTTTTTTTAAGACAGAAACTATCAGAGTGGATTAGAACACGTACACACACTTACACTATTCAACCATATGCTATGCCAAGAAAATTGCAAGAAGCTCACTTAAAATATAATAGCACAGGCACATTAAAAATAAAATGATGGAAAAAGAAACATAAAGGCCATGTACACACTGCATACTCATACACAAAACTGAAGTGACTTTTAAAATTAGGCAAAGTAGACATGAGAGCAAAAGAAATTATCAGAGACAAAACAGACATTACTTAATAATGAAAAGATTAATCCCTCAAGAATTCATAACAACCCTGACCATATATGCACCTACCTCATGGAGAGATCTCAAAATCATTAGCCAATTGGGAAATTAATATCAAAACCCTCAAAAAGGTCCTTTTTAATAACCACTATATGGCTATTTAAAAAAAGACAAAATAGGGCGCCTGGGTGGCTCAGTGGGTTAAGCCGCTGCCTTCAGCTCAGGTCATGATCTCGGGGTCCTGGGATCGAGTCCCGCATCGGGCTCTCTGCTCAGCAGGGAGCCTGCTTCCCTCTCTCTCTCTGCCTGCCTCTCCATCTACTTGTGATTTCTCTCTGTCAAATAAATAAATAAAATCTTTAAAAAAAAAAAAAAAGACAAAATAAATAAGTAACATTTTTTTAAAAAGGCAATAACAAGTATTGGTAAGGATATGGGAGAAATGGAAATCTTACAATGTGATAATGTAAATTGCTGCAATCACTTTAGAAAAAGTGAAATTTTCTTGAAATGCTAGACACAGAATTATATAAATTTAGAGAGAGGGATATTTTATATATATAACCCAGCAATTTCACTCCTAGGTATACACTCAAGAGAAACAAAAATACATATCTACACAAAAGTTCAAACACAAATGTTCATAGCAGCAGTATTTGTATAGTCAAAATATAGGCAAAAAATAGAAACAACAAAAATTAATATTAACTAGTTATTAGAAAATTAAAGTCATCACTCCTCTCCCAGCAATAGATAGAACCAGGAGAGAAAATTTAGCAAGGATATGGAATAACTGAACACCACCATCAACCAATTGGATCTCAGTGACATGTATAGAGCACTCCACCAAACAATAATAACATAAGAATGGAACATTCATCATGATAGACTATATTTTGTGTAATAAAACAAATCTTAACAATTCAAACAAATTAAAATCATACAGAAGTGTATTTTCCAACTACAATGGAATGAAATTAGAAGTTAGTGACAGAAAGATAACATGAAAGTCTCCAAAGAATTGGAAATTAAATAACATAATTATAAATAATTCACATATCAAAGAAAATTAGAAAATCTTTTGACAAAAAATGAAAATACAGCATATCAAAGTTAGTATGATGCAGCTAAAACAGGGCTTAGAAGAAATTCTATAACATCAAATTCTTACATTAGAAAAGAAGAAATGCCTCAAATCAACAATCTAAGCTTCTATGTAAAGTAAAAAAAGACAGCAAAAAATACAGCATCCATCATCATCAGGGAAATACAAATCAAAACTATAATGAAATACTTTTTCACACCCATCAGAATGGCTAAAATTAACAATACAGGAGAAAACCAGATGTTGGTGAGGATGCAGAGAAAAGGGGAACCCTCTTGTACTGTTGGTGGGAATGCAAACTGGTGTAGCCACTCTGGAAAACAGTATGGAGTTTCTGCAAAAAGCTAAAAAATAGAGCTACCCTGACCCAGCAATTGCACTACCAGATATTTACCCAAATGATATAAAAATACTGATTTTAAGAGACACATGAACCCTGATATCTATAGCAGCATTATCAACAATAGCCAAGTTATGGCAAGAGCCCAAATACCCATCAACCAATGAATGGATATAAAAGGTGTGACATATATGCAATGGAATATTACTCAGCCATCAAAAAGAAGGGAATCTTTCCATTTGCATTGACAAGAGGGGACCTAGAGTGTATTATGCTAAGTGAAATATGTCAGTCATAGAAAGACAAATACTATATGAGTTCACTCATATGCAGAATTTATGAAACAAAGCAGATGAACATAGGGGAAAGAAAAAAAAAGAGAGGGAGGCAAACCATAAGAGAGGCTCTTAACTATGGAGAGCAAACTGAGGGTTGCTGGAGGTGGGGGACAGTGAATGGATGGGCTTAATCAATGATGGGTATTAAGGAGGACACTTCTGATGAGCACTGGGAGGTTATATGTAAAAGATGAATCAATAACTTCTACTCCAGAAAATAATATTACACTATATGTTAACTAACTAGAACTTAAATAATAATGTGAAACATTAAATAAATAAATAAATAAATAGATAGATAGATAGATAGATAGATAGATAAAATTGAGGGACAAAAAGAGAGGAAAATAAACCCAAAATGAGCAGAAGGAAAGAAATAATAAACAGTAGAATTGGAAACAATTACCTGGAAAACAGAAAAACAATACAGAAAATCAATGAAACTAAAAGCTGGTTCTTTGGAGAGATCAATAAAATTAATGACCCTCTAGCAAGATTGAGTAAAGGGAGAAGAAAGAAATTGACAACACTAGGAAACAAAGGGGGAAATCATTAGAGATGCCCTTGACTGAGAGAATTATCCAATCTGTACATCTATATAATGCTATACTATACAGTGATAGCATAGAACAGATCTATTTGTGTTAAAAGTCTCTGAAGTGCACAGTAGAAAAAAAAAAGTCAATTTTGCTGAGTCAATTTTAAAAAGTAATTAAAATTCTCACAAATATATTTTACTATTTTCCACTGTCACCAAAGATAAATTGTTTATTTCCTAAAATTCTCACTCATGAGATCATTATTATGCTTCGCAATGCTACCTACTCAATGATTATATATATATTTTCTTTAATTTTGACTTTTGTATTAAAAGTAAAATCAAGAATTTTGCATATTTTTCATCTGCATTTTTTTCTTTGTGAACTTGTCATATAAATAATTACCACCTGTTTTTTGCTTTCCAAATTTTCCTTTTTTCCTTTTCTTTATATATTTTGAGAGAATACAAATAGTTGTTTTTTTATAGAGAATACAAATACTTTTTTCATTCCTCATTTTTCTTTTAATTTTATAAACTATGTTTTTGGTTCTTTCAAGATTTTTGATGCATCAAATTATTTTTATGTATTTTGATATATGGGTTTCTACATGCTTAAGATAGGCTTCCCTCCTCAATGTTATAAAAACAATTTTCCACCATATGATTAAACAATTCTAAATGTTTTGGTAATAGACTTACTTTTTACATTTTGGTTTATTATCTATAAGCCATGCATAAATAATATAAGTATAGGACCTCATTTTATTTTTTCCCCAAATGAATATCTAAATACCCCAATAATGAGGTGCCTAGGTGGCTCAGTCAGTCAAGCATCTGCCTCTGGCTCTGGTCATGGTCCCAGGGTCCTGGGACTGAGCCCCATATCAGGCTCCCTGCTCAGCGGGAGTCTGCTTCTCCCTCCCCCTCTCCCTCTGCCACTCCCTCTTCTTGTACTCTCTTGCTCTGTCAAGTAAATAAAATCTTTCAAAAAATAAAAACAATAAACAAAATCCCCAACAATTCCTTCAACAGTGTATTAAGTTCTATACTTACTTGAAATATTAGCTATAACTAGATACATTTCTCAAATTCTACAGGTAAACTTCTTTGTTTTTTTTTCTTTTTTTCATTTCTCTTATATTAGTATCAATTTATTTAGTCCTAACTTTTTAGTATGTTAAATATTCAGAAGAGCACATTATCCCTCATGTTACACTTATTTGAAAATGTATTAGATATACTTGCACATTTTCTCTATCATATGTATTTGAGAATTTAAAAGTATTAAAGAACATTTTAAAATGTTGGCTTGGTGGCTCCTGGATAGCTCAGTCTATTGACCATCCCAGTCTCAATTTTGGCTTGGGTCTTGAACTCAGGGTCCTGGGATTGAGCCCTGCTTTGAGCACCGCGTTTAGCAAGGACTCTCTGCTAGACATTCTCTCCCTTTCTCTTCCTCTGCCCCCTCCCATTCACACGAGGGCTCTCTCTCTCAAAAAAATAAATAAATAAATAAATAAATAAATAAATAAATAAATAGGGTGCCTGTGTAAAGCCTCTGCCTTCAACTCAGGTCATGATCGCAGGGTCCTGGGATCGAGTCCTGCATCAGGCTGTCTGCTCAGTAGGGAGCCTGCTTCCTCCTCTCACTCCACCTTCCTCTCTGCCTACTTGTGATCTCTCTCTGTGTGTCAAATAAATAAATAAAACATTAAAAAAAGAAGAAAAGAAAACTCTTTTTAAAAATAAATAAATAAATAAAATCTTTTTTTTTTTTTTTAATGTTGGTTTGTTTGGGAGTATCAAATACATAAACTAATTTGGGAAAGTAGATATTTATACTATACTGCATCTTCTCATCCCAGAACACAAAATGACTCTTTGGATTTTTAAAAGCTCTTCCATGAAGTTTTATAATGTTTGTCCTGTGTGTTTTGTAGTTTTTTAAATAGACTTAGTCCTTAGTTTCTTTAGTTTTATGTTCTCCTGATTGGGGGTTTCAAACACAGTCATACCCTTGGAGTGGAGGTATAGGGGAGCAGGGTTCACTGCAATTCTGGTGGCCGCCACCCCCATCCCGATTCAGAGGGAAGCCTGAACACTCTATCCCTTATCCCTTGGAATCCTAAAAGTCTTGCTGACCAGTGCTGATATTTTCAGAGGGTGCGATGGTAGAATGGAGCTCTTCCTCTACTTTTTTTATTTTCCTTTTTACTTGCCCAGATAGAGAACAACTTCCCACATTCATACATCTTCTCAGACACTTTCCAGTTTTTCTTTCTTCACTGATCTATTATCAGAAATGCCTTCTATCTCCCTATTACAGAAGCTATTACTGTGGCAATTGCTATTTTTTTCATGCCCCCTCATGCTGTTACAAAGATGTAATGATGACATTATCTTGTTCTTTCTAATGTCGTTAATAACTCATAGCTATCATAATAATCATTAATTACTACAAAGTTCATAGTATTTCACACCTAGCTAACACACCTAGTTCTGTAACTCTAGCCCTAATTGGGAACTGCAACCAGAAGCATATCAGAGTATGATTCAAAAACTGAAGACTTTTTCATGGCAGAAATGAGGCTAGGGCAAAGCTCTGCTGTGATCTGCATATGTGAATAGGGAGGGGGTGTGGGAGAGGAGATACTGATTTATCCTCTTATGGTCTTGTGTCTGGACTACTTCCTCAAGCTCGACTCGGTTTTCTCAGAGCAATCAGGATTCTGTTGTGTAATAATCTGCTTGTCTCCTGCCTTCAGGGAAGACACTCAAAATGATCTTGCAAAACCCAGCACATTTCATGATGACAGTCTTCCTCAAAACCTCCAGAAACTTTTTGTATCTAATCCCCAGAGTAGGGCTTAGTCTCTCCCATCTTGCCTCTTGCTTTTGGGCCTCTTCGATGTTTCTATCCCTTAGAGCCCCTCATTTTCCTCCTGAGAGCCCATGTTCATTCCCACAGATAAACCTTCACTCAAGCTGCCTCCAATTTTCCTAGCTTCCCTTCTGAATCATTCCAGGCCATCATAGAGTCCATGTCCTCTGTGAAATCTTTGTTGTCATTCAAAACTGCATTACTTGTAGGTTATATGCAGAACTGTCCATGGAATACAATGAATACAAAGAGCAAACACTTCTTATTCTTTCAGGTACACATTTATTGTCACTTCTGTGCAGCTTACACTCCCTGAGGGCAGGGATCATGCATCGGTTTTGTGCTGCACATGAGAAGTATGGTAAATTATGAGAGTCGTATAAAACAGCATGTGTAAGAGGGATGAAGAGAATACTGAGACATATCATGGATGGCATTTTCTTTAAAAAAATTAGTAATTAACATGTATTGAACACTTACCAAATGATAGAATATGTCAAGTGCTTTTTTAAAAATCTTTTTTATTTAATTTTTTTTTTTTGTGCTCCAAGATTCATTGTTTATGCACCATACCCAGTGCTCCATGCAACATGTGCCCTCCTTAATACCCACCATCAGGCTCACCCATCCGCCCCCCCTCCCCTCCAAAACTCAGTTTGTTTCTCAGAGTCCACAGTCTCTCATGCTTTGCCTCCCTCTTCGATTTCCCCCAACTCACTTCTCTTCTCCAACTCCCAATGTCCTCCATATTATTCCTTATGCTCCACAAGTGAAACCATATGATAATTGACTTTCTCTTCTTGACCTATATCATGTCAAGTGCTTTTTAAATGATATAAATCAATTATACTCTCCACAAATAACTATTGAGCATCTACTATGTGCCAGATATGTCTAAATATAGTTAAATTAGAGACAACCCCTACCCTTATGGAATTCACATTATTATTCCATAAATAGTTACCATTTTAATAAATGCTATAATAGTAACAATAGCCAAAAAACCAATACTAGCTTGATTTATGGAATGTTGTCTATATATATATTTTTAAGCATCTGTTTACATATATGTCACAAAAACTCTAATAGGTGATTATTATTATAATTTTATAGATGAGAAATTTGAATCTAAGTGTTAAGAAGTCACTTTTCTAAAGTCACTCCTTATTATGTCTGTGGTAACAGATATTATTGTGACAGTTCTTAAACATCCGTGACCATCTGAGTCAGCTATGGTCCTTGTTAATAATGCCAAAGTTTGGTCTGTACCCATTAAGATTCTCTTTTAGTTGGTCTGGAGAGAGTTTGAGAGGAAACATGGATCCTAATGGATCCCAGTGGTCTGAAGAAAAAAGCATTTGTGTTGGGTATGTCGGATGGTGCAAAAATAAGCCCAGACAAAGAAATACAAATATTGCACAGTATCACTTCCTTATGTGTGAAATTTAAAATATATATATTTCAAACTTATAGAAAGTAGAATGGTGGCTGCCTGGTGGCTGGGGGGGTGGGTGAAGAAAAGGAGAAAGGTTGGTAAAAGGGTACAGACTTTCTGTTTTAAGATGAATAGGGTGTGAGGGCCTAATGTGTAACATGGTGACTACAGTTGATAATCCTGTACTGAACAATTGAAATATGCTAAGTGAGTAGAACTTAAGTGTTCTAATAGGAAAAAAAAGTCACTGCATGAGGTGACGGATATGATCATTAACTCAGTTAGTAGAATCCTTTCACAGTATTAATGTATATCAGATCATCATGTTGTACACTTTAAATATGCTAGTTTTATTTGTCAAATACCTCAACAAAGCTGGAAAAGAACAGGGCCAAAGCCATAAATGGTAAAGAACACCAGTGTATGGATGGTAATATCTTGTGCTCAGTGGACCATTCACCTGCCATGTGGTCCTGAGTAAGTTCTAGATCCTCAAATTCTGTTGCCTCAGATGTAAATAAAGAATTAAACTTTAATATTTTTTTTGCATTTGGGAAATAGAAGAGCCATTAGAGATCATCAAGTTCAATATTTGCCTTTTAAAAATATAAACAGTAAGATAGTTTAGGTCTTCAGGTGACAATTGTGGTAGACTGGAGATCCTGACCATGTTTTATAACTCTTGACATCAGATATAGAGTCCACTTACCCAGCCGTCATCCTGGGCTGGCTTGCAACTTGCTTTGTTCAATCAAATGGGATGGATTGAGGTTATGTGAGTTTTGGAATCTGGAACTCAGCTTCCATTCTGGGAATAGTCCTGCCATCTTGTAAGGAGAGCAAACCTGGATCGCTGAGTGTTAAGAGACTCATTGATGTAAAATCCTAGTGCCAAGATCCTACAAATGTAATCAAGGTCATCTGGGACCTTCCTTCCATCCTAGCTGCCATCTGATTGAAACCACACGAGTGATTCCATGCTTTTTATGCCATGGAGTTTCAAAGTGACTTACTATACAGAAATAGATAATTGAAACAAAAATCCCGCAGCCCTGTCAGTTGCGCACCCACCTGAAAGTGTTTGGTCCACATTTTCGTCTCTGTGCTGGGACCCCAAGCCTCACTTCTCACTAGGTTATCAGTTCCACTGATCCAAAGGAGTTGAAAATACTTTGAATTAAAACTAAATTATAAAATGAAATAAGAACGTAGTATATTCTAATATAACTGATCTCCCTTTCTCATTTTTGTTACAATCTAAGATCTGCATTAAGTTTCTGAAAATAAGCACGCAGCAAGTCTTACAGTTAGCTCTCTACTCTGAATCCCACTTCCACATGACCTGCAAAGAGACCATTCTTGTAACTACTCATTTATTTGGACATGCATTGAGCACCTACGATATTAGAAATTCTACTTGACAGAATGAGATAAAGGCTTTTATAGGTGTATATTCCCCCAAGGATTATTTATGAGATCCATATCTCACTCCTGATGTTAAGACCCAGGTGAAGGTCTCCAATGCCTGGAGGAGTGGTTTTTCAGATCACTCCCGTTTTAACTCACTTCCACACTGTGACTCTTACTGCAGCTCTGCCTCCATTTTCAGTACCCCACGTGTTCCTCCTCCCCTGATACATGCTGCCTCTTCCCTCAATTTCCTCTCCTGGCCCTCATTTTCTGCTGTTTTAACTTCCACATTTAGTTCTCCACATGCTTCATCAATAAATCTCTCCCACTAATTTATCTCCCTGAATATCTCCGATTTTGTTTCCATCACTCTTAATCTCGACAAAACTCTTCTAGAGTGTATTTTGGCATCTGGAGGAAACTGGATTAAGCCTTTCTGGTTCTCTTCAATGGCGTGAGTCCCTCTGTTTCACTTGCTGGTCACAGCCCTCTTTAATTTCCAAGTTCCCATTTTCCAACCCCTGCAGCCCTCCCCAATAAGGGGTCTAGGGATACAATATAGTAGCTGTTTCATTCTTTTCAGCCTGTGCCTGTGTCTACCTCTCCTCCCGAGGAAAAGCTTAAATAAAACACAAAACATTGGTACCTCTAGACTCTGTTAAATAATCACTTATTTTTTAAAGTTTTTTTTTAATATTTAATTCATCTACCCATCAGTAATCAATGAAACATCAAATATTGATTATCTTCCTGTATAACACTGCAATGTGCTGGGAAGATGCAAACGTCACTCACGCCCTCCAGGCACTAACAAACACAGCCAAGGAGGGGCAATAAAGCTGACAAAGGGTCCTCTATTTGTTAACTTTCTCATGAGTAACCTATTGAAAAGGAAGCTAATGTGAAATAATTAAATTAACTACTGAGAACATCTATAATAAGATATCTTAGCTGGACTTGCCCCAAGGGCATCTTTTTGCCAATTCAAAACAAGTATCTTCTTTAGGCACCTTTCTCTGTCTTTGAATACTGTTGCTTAATAGCACCCAGCTTGAAGAGTGAGAGAATCAACAAGGTTTCTGTCCCTCCTTCCTCCCCAGCCAAGGTCCCTCCCTACAGGACAAAATTTACACAGCTCCTGTGTAGTGCTTCTGCCCCGAAGCCCAGAGGAGAACAAAAGATGGAGCTTCAGAGGCTCTGGAACTTCCCGAAATGGCATGTAAATTAGAACATTTATGGAAGTCTGTGCTTGTTCTCCAGAGACAGACCAGAGAGGGACACAAACTCTGAAACTTCCCCAAAGAGTCTATCCAAAAATGCTTAAGAATCACCACCCCAGACATACAACCTTATAGCACCCTTGGTTGTAGAACTGATGAATCTGGTTTTGCATCCTTGAAACTACTTAAACATTCTAAATTTTTGTTTTTGTCTTGAAGTTGTTTCATGTGCAGTTAAGTATTCTTAATGGGTTCATACTCACACTGACACCCTCCACACACATATTGTGGTCGGAACCATTCAAATGCACTTGAATACAAAAGTTTGACTCATTAGATTTCAGTTTTTGTACTTCTTCAAAAGCCATTTTTGACTAAGGAGCAAAAATATGTATCTGAACAGATCCAAGGAGTTTTTTCTCCTTCTCCCCAGTACTATCCACATACTCTGTTCTCCTTTTGTCTAAAGTCTAAATCTTCTCTTTTAGGATTTCTATCTGGCTCTCTGTCCAAGGGTAGAACTCAACTTCTCTAAGTGTAGCTAAAGGGACCTCAAGTTCATGGATTCTTTATCATTCCTATCTTACACATCTTGCACTCAGATCCTTACTTTATACTCTTTCCAGATTAAATTCTATGGAACTTTACTGTGATCACTCCTTTAATAAAAATCTTAATTCCCTTGCCCCTGTTATCATATTCATTGGGCAAATGCTCAATCTGGTTAAACCTATCCTTCTGCCTTTTTAGTGCCTGTATCTAAGCAACTGAAATTGTTCTAGAAACCATTGCTGGAGGGAGTATAAATTTCTACTACCAATTTGGGAAACAAGTTGGCATTATCTTTAAACTTGTGTCTACTCTATGAGCAAACAATTTCCTTCTTAGGTGAGTAACTCAGAGAAATTGCACACATACACCAAGAGATATGCATGAGAATGGCCATACAGCCTTTTTCTAATAGCAAAAACAAAAGCTATACAGTAAGTGGAAATAAATGAATTACATCTCTAAGCAACACCATGGATGTAGCTAGTAAATATAATACAGAACTAAATTAAGTCATAGAACTCATTCAGTATGTTTTAAAGCTCAAAGCCAGGCAAATTAAGCAATATTTAGTTTAGGGCTACAGATGTATGTAGTACCAACATATATACACACAACACATATACACCCCACAGGTATATGACAGAGGCAGAATTCAGAAGACTGGTTATAGCTTCAAGAAAGAGGAAAGGGAAGGAGGAAAGTCTGCTGCAATTACTGGCAAGATTCATATCAACTTCTTAACAACTGGTTTCACTTATTTTTTTAAAGATTTTATTTATTTATTTGACAGAGATCACAAGCAGGCAGAGAGGCAGGCAGAGAGAGAGGGAAGCAGGCTTCCTGTTGAGCAGAGAGCCCAGTGCAGGGCGCAATCCCAGGACCCTGAGATCATGACCTGAGTCGAAGGCAGAGGCTTAACCTGTTGAGCCACCCAGGGGCCCCACAACTGGTTTCATTTTCAATATAAAAATGCCCTTCAAATGGGCCCTCAGAACTACCCGGAGATCCTATTGCATTTCAGTAATCAGTTCACTCTCATATTTTTTAAGGTGAATAAACAATTTTCTTCCTTTTGTTTTATTACCTCTTCTCCTTGAATTCAGCTCAGAGAGATGAGAAATTAAACTAAATAACGAGGAACTCTGGAATTTTTTTCTTTTAAAAAATTCTGCCTTTCAATTTTTCTTAGATAAATTGTGTTTTCTTTAAAAGCCTAGTACAAAAAAAAAAAGTTAAGATAAATTGTTAGTTCAGATTTGACTGTATATGAGGGTTAGAACACAGAGGTGACAGTTAGAAGGGAGAGTCCTCCCTTCCTCAAGTTTTAATCTATCAGAGAATAGACACAAGCATCATTAGCCAAAACAAGACTGAAAACATCAACATTATTAGTTATTTGGAAACAGTGATGAATTAACAGCTTCTAGTAAACTGGGTTCAAAGAAATGGCGGGAGTTTGAGGATCGAAGTGGAGCTTGGTATTCCATTCACCATTAATAGGGGTCAACATAGTAGAGAAGAATGCATAGACTTCATTATCTATTGATTACAAAGGGTGAGACTTAAGATGGATCTTCCCTGTATAGGGAAAAGAACTTTTATAGGAGAGAAGGAAGCAGATGGAAGCTCACTGCCCTGATGACCAATCTAAGAGATAGGCAGTTACCAGACAAAGTTAGGGGAAAACATGTGAATTACTGTCAACAAGTCTCTGCAAGCATGTGACTGACCAATCTAATTTGTTGCAAGTCTTTCTGGGAGGAGGGGTGAGGGAGAAGAAAAATAGAAGGGTAGTAGTTATTTCTCCAGTCTTCCCAACATGGTAGAAAAGTTAACAGGAATCTTGATTGTTGATTTATTTGTGTCCAAATAGAATTGAAAAATTAGGATGTATTAGGGTGAAAATACTATTTTTAAAAATCTGTATAAACTTTGCTCAGACTAGAGGTAGTTTACTTCTATAGAGACTCTTCAGAACTGTCTTTGTCTTGGTTCCTGTCATTCAAAACACTTTGTGCATATAAGTACTTTATGTTTAGTGGGTGTTTAATTCGTGTTTTTTGAGTGATTGCATGAAATAATAAGAAAAAGCAAAGAACTGGGGCCTAATCAGGTTATGTGGGGCCTAATAATAAAGTCACATGGTAACTCTGCCTATAGTTTATGATCTATTATCATGTGGAAGACTCTCTTCTTTATGAGATTTGGAACTGTCTGGCAGAAATAGTATGAATTCATCTGTTCCTATACCTTTCCCCCCAAAATTACTTGTCAGTTAAGGCAGGTGATTAGTAGATTGTTTTAAAAAAAAAAAGCTATAAAAAGTATCAAATTCAGTGGCAACAATTGACTTATATTCCCACTTTCCTGCTATTGTGGCATTTTCTGTGAAAATTTCTTGGCAAGGTGCCACTAGGCTGTAGGCAGAATTTCAGTGGTGGAATGTGAAGCAAGTAAATTCAGTTGTAAGCTCTTTGAGGGCAGGATGATGTGTTTTGTCTGGGATAGTACTCTTAGAACCTAATGGTATTCTGTGTTTGTTGGGTGATTTTTAAAAATCGATGGTAAGTAGGAAAGAAGAGATTCTTAGTCCAATATGAAACAAAGGGAATGTGGTTTCAAATATGAAAGCCCATGTCGTCCTCTCTCTTCCCTTCTGTTTCCTTTTCTTTTTGGGAATTTGGGATGACTTCTGGAGTGTGGTTCTTTTGGGCAGGAGCAAATGAGATATTACCCAGAATCACTACTAACTCAAAAGCTGAATTCTTCTCCTGGGCTAAAACCTCTGTGTACTGGTGACCTCAAGTCTAGAAATCCACTGAATTCCAAAAATTCATTAATGGCAGAATGTGATGTTTCTGTACCTGCTTTGGTTTAGATCAAACTAGTTCCAGATTTGCTCAAATGAACTCAAGTCTGATGCCTGTACAACCAAATAGAGACTGAGATCACCTTCTCTTGTTTGGCATTGCTTCTGTGTGAACAATCATTTTCAGAGCTTTGAAAAAGATAAACACAGCCCAAATGGCCCCATTGTCAAAGCTAAATTTGCTCACCAGTCCACAAGGCTCAGAATGGAAAACAGATAGTTATTTGAAAAAGGAACTTAAAACTTTATTCTCTCTACCTTTCATACAATCCTGTCACAAAATCAACTGCAGTCAGTTGCCTATTGGCTTCTGTTTCATCTTAATTCTATATTCTGGGGATATTGAACTCCAAGAAGATGGCTGACTCCTTTAAAATTTAGTTCCCTTCTGGCTCCAGAATTTATAACTTTGTGTCTCTTATAAATCAATACATCTTCATGTTATAGCATTGAAAGTTGTAATAACCCATTGTTCTGATGTCAATCTTATTGGCACCCTAAAACTTTAAAATAGAAATAAAAATCTAGAGGAGTAAGATGGCAGAGGAGGAGGAGACTTAAATCTCATCTGGTCCCAGGAATTCAGCTACATAGTTATCAAACCATTCTGAACAACTATGAACTCAAGAGGAGATCAAAGAAAAGAAGAGCAGCAATTCTATGAAAGAAAAGCGACCACTTTCTGGAAGGTAGGTCATGTGGAGAAGCGAATCTGAGGCAATATTTAAGAAGATAGACCATGGAGGAAGGGAGCCTCTGTCAGCTGGCTCTCAGCAAGTGATAGAGCAGCAGAGCACAAAATCAGAACCTTTAGAAGTCTGCTCCACTGAGGGACATCATGCCAGTGGCTCAGTTGGGGAGAGGGGTGTGGAACTCTCTCTGGGACAGTGAGGTCTCATGACCCATGGGGTCACA
This sequence comes from Mustela nivalis, assembly GCF_964662115.1. Taxonomy (NCBI): domain Eukaryota; kingdom Metazoa; phylum Chordata; class Mammalia; order Carnivora; family Mustelidae; genus Mustela; species Mustela nivalis. The sequence goes on from NC_139033.1 coordinate 53,347,352, forward strand.
GAAAGACCAGGGTTGCCTAAGTGTGGCAGGGCTCCCAGGTATTGGAACAGGGAAGCCTACTGCAAAGACAGAGCCAAGGAGTGAGCTGTCAGCTCAGGGTTGCCATAAACTGTAATCCACATCACATTTGGGCCACTACCCTTCATACAGGGACACAACCACTGGCAGATCTGGGGAGACACCCCTTCCTCCCCTGGGAGGAGTTCATGGAGGCACACTGCAGGAATCTTCTGGGCTTGGAAACTCCAAATGGGGTTGTATGCCAGATAGAAATGCTTATTCACAGGCCAAGTGAGCCCAGAGTGCAACTGGAGACCAGGGAGACAGAAGTAATTGACTGCTTTTATCTGAGAGCACACTGAGGACTGGGGCCCCAAGTTATTGGTTCCAGAGATTGGGAGGCCATCATTTTCATTCTCATCCTCCAAAGCTGTATGGAAAACTTTCAGGGAACAAAAGCCACATAGAGCAAAACCAAGCGAATTACTTAGCCTGGACCCTGGCAAGGGAGGTGCAATTCAGCCTAAGGCAAAGACATTTGAGAATCACTGCAACAGGCTCCTCTCCAAGAAGATCAGCAAGAATATCCAGCTAAGACCAAGTTCACCACTCAATGAGAACCGCAAAACTCCAGCACTGGGGGGAATACAGCCCATAGAATTCATGGCTTCTTACCATGATTCTTTAATCTTTCAAAGTGAATCTTTAAAATTTCCTTTTTTTTTTAAATTTTTATTTTTCTACTTTAAAAATTTTTCTTCTTTCATATTTTAGCCAACATCTTATCAATTCCTTTTTAAAAATATTTTTTAAATTTTCATTTTACAGTCATATTCTATGCCCTCATTGTATTTAACCTTATTTTTTGTGTATATATATATATATATATATATATATATATATAGCTATTCAATATATAACTATATATATAGTTATATATGCAATATATATTAAATATATAACTATATATATGTGTGTGTATATATATATATATATTTATATGCGTTTTTTCTTTCTTTAAAATTTTGGGATACAGTTTCTTCTAACAAACCAAAATATACCCTAAATCTAGTGTATAGGCTTCTTCTCATCTCCTGCCTGAGTACATTCTCTCCTTTTTTTTTTTTTTAATTTTTCTTCTTTCTTTTTCAACCTTATCAATTCCTTTTTAGAAATCTTTTAAAATTTTCATTTCTATAATCATATTATATCCCTTTATTGTATCCACCCTTATTTTTGTATATGTATAAGTATTTTTTTCTTTAAAATTTTTGGAGGCAGTTTCTTCTAACAGACCAAAATATACCCAAAATCTAGTATGTGGCTCTGTTCTATTCAGCAGCCTGACCATAGTCTTTTTTCCTCTTTTCCCCCCAGTTTCAGGTCTCTTCTGATTTGTTTAGTGTATTTTTTTTAGGATTGTTGTTACTCTTTTAGCCTTTTGTTCCCTCATTCATCTGTTCTCCTCTGGAAAAAATGACAAAATGGAAAAACTCACCTCAGAAAAAAGAACAAAGGCAGTACCGACTGCCAGGGACCTAATCAATAGAGACATTAATAAGATGTTGGAACTGGAGTTCAGAATGACAATTTTAAAGATACTAGCTGGTGTTGAAAACAGCATAGAGGATACTAGAGAATCCCTTTCTGGAGAAATGAAAGAACTAAAGTCTAACCAAGCTGAAATTTTAAAAAGGCTATTTATGATGTACAATAAAAAATGGAGGCTCTTACTGCTAGGACAAATGAGGCAGAAGGGAGAATTAGACCAAATGAAAAAAGCTGAGAAAAAGAGAGATAAACAACTACTGGATCAAAAGGGGAGAATTTGAAAGATAAGTGATATCATAAGATGAAACAATATTAGAATAATTGGGATCCCAGAAGAAGAAGAAAGAGAGAGAGAGGTATATTGAAGCAAATTATAGAACTTCCCTAATGTGGGGAAGGAAACAGTCATCAAAATCCAAGAGGCACAGAAATACACTCAAAATCAATAAAAAATAGGTAAATAACCTATTTACCTGGTATAACCTGGTATAATAACCTGGTATCTAATAGTAAAACTTGCAAGTCTCAGAAACAAAGAGAAAATCCTGAAAGCAGCTCAGGATAAGCAGTCTGTAACCTACAAGAGTAGAAACATTACACTGGCAGCAGACCTATCCACAGAGACCTGGCAGGCCAGAAAGGAATGGCATGATATATTGAGAATACTAAACGAGAAAAATATGCAGCAAGAATACTATATTCAGCTAGGCTGTTATTGAAAAATTGAAGGGGAGATAAAAAGCTTCCAGGACAAATGAAAACTAAAAGAATTTGCAAACACCAAACTAGCCCTACAGGAAATATGGTAAGGGGTCCTCTAAGCAAAGAGAGAGCCTAAAAGTAACAGAGACCAGAAAGGAAAAGAGACAATATACAGTAAGAGTACTTAAAAAGAACTCTGCCTATTACAGGCAATAAAGTGGCATTAAATCCATATCTTTCAATAGTTACCTTGAATGTAGATGGGCTAAATGCCCAATCAAAAGATACATGGGGGACGCCTGGGTGGCTCAGTTGGTTAAGCAGCTGCCTTCAGCTCAGGTCATGATCCCAGAGTCCTGGGATCGAGTTCCACATCGGGCTCCTTGCTCAGCAAGGAGCCTGCTTCTCCCTCTGCCTCTGCCTGCCATTCTCTCTGCCTGTGCTCGCTCTCTTCCCCTCTCTCTCTCTGATAAATAAATAAAATCTTTAAAAAAAAAAAAGACACATGGTATCAGATTGGATTAAAAAACAAAACAAAACAAAACAAACAAAAACAAGACCCATCAATATGCTGCCTGCATAAGACTCACTTTAAACCCAAAGTCACCTCCAGATTTAAAGTGAGGGGATGGAAAACAATTTACCATCCTAATGGACATCAAAAGAAAGCTGGAGTGGCAATCCTTATATCAGACAAATTGGATTTTAAACCAAATACTATGACAAGAGATGAGGAAGGACACCATCTCAAACTTAAAGGGTCTATCCTACAAGAAGATCTAACAATTTTAAATATTTATGCCCCTAACATGGGAGCAGCCAGTTATATAAGTCAATTAGTAACAAAATCAAAGAAACACAATGATAATAATATAATAGTAGGGGACTTTTTAATAACCCCCTCACTGAAATGGACAGATCATCTAAGCAAAAGATCAACAAGGAAATAAAGAATTTAAATGATGCATTGGTCCAGATGGACTTCACAAATATATTCAAAACATTCCATCCCAAAGCAATAGAATACACTTTCTTCCCTAGTGCACATGGAACATTCTCCAGAATAGATCACATCATGGGTCACAAATCAGGTCTCAACTGGTACCAAAAGATTAAGATCATTCCCTGCATATTTTTGAAACCAATGCTTTGAAACTAGAACTCAATCACAAGAGGAAAGTTGGAAAGAACTCAAATACATGGAGGCTAAAGAGCATCCTACTAAAAAATGAATGGGTCAATCAGGAAATTAAAGAAGAATTTTAAAAATTCCTGGAAACAAATGAAAATGAAAACAAAACTGTTCAAAATATTTGGGATGCAGCAAAGGCAGTCCCAAGAGGAAAGTATATAACAATACACACCTTTCTCAAGAAACAAGAAAGGTCTCAAATACACAACCTAACCCTACACCTAAAGGAGCTGGAGAAAGAACAGCAAATAATGCTTAAATGCAGCTGGAGAAGAGAAATAGTAAAGATCAGAGCAGAGATCGATGAAGTAGAAACCAAAAGAACAATAGAACAGATCAATGAAACTAGGAGGTGGTTCTTTGAAAGAGTTAATAAGATTGCTAAACCCTGGCCAGACTCATTAAAGAGGGAGAGAGAGAACCTAAATAAGTAAAATCTTCAATGATTTTATTCAACCAGCACCACTGAAATAAAAACGACCACACCATAGAAATAAAAGCAATTATAAGAACATATTATGAGCAACTATATGCCAGCAAATTAGACAATGTGGAAGAAATGGATGCATTCCTAGAGATGTATAAACTACCAAAACTGAGCCAAGAAAAAATAGAAAACCTGAACAGATCCATAATCAGCAAGGAAAATGAAGCAGTCATCAAAAAATTTCCTAACAAACAAGAGCCCAGGGCCAGACGGCTTCCCAAACATTTAAAGAAGAATTAATACCTATTCTTCTGAAACTGTTCCAAAAAATAGAAAGGAAGGAAAACTTCCAAACTCATTTTGTGAGGCCAACATTACCTTGATCCCAAAACCAGACAAAGACCCATCAAAAAGGAGAATTACAGATTAATATTCCTGATGAACATGGATGCAAAAATTCTCACCAAAATACTAGCCAATAGGACCTAACAGTACATTAAAAGGATTATTCACCATAACCAAATGGGATTTGTTCCTAGGTTGCAAGGTTGGTTCAGTATCTGCAAATCAACCATTGTGATGCAATACATTAATTTAAAAAAAAATAAAAAAAAAACCACAAGAACCATATGGTACTCCACCCCAGAACAGCTATAACTCATGAATGAGTTTAGTGAAGTGGCAGGATATAAAATCAATGCACAGAAATCAGTTATATTTCTATACACCAACAACAAAACAGAAGATAAATTAAAGAGTCAGTCCCATTTATAATTACACCCAACATAAGATACCTAAGAATAAATCTAACCAAAGAGGCAAAGAATCTCTACTTAGAGAACTATAGAATAATCATGAAAGAAATTGAGGAAGACACAAAGAAATGGAAAAGCATTCCATGCTCTTGGACTGGAAGAACAAATACTTCAAAAATATCTATGGTATTTAGAGCAATCTACACATTTAATGCAATCCCTATCAAAATACCATCACCTTTTTTCAAAGAAATGGAAAAAATAATCCTAAAATTTGTATGGAACCAGAAAAGACCCAGAATAGCCAAAGGAATCTTGAAAAAGAAAACTGAAGATGCTGGCATCACAATTCCAGACTACAAGTTCTACTGCAAAGCTGTAATCATCAAGACAGTATGATACTGGCACAAAAACAGACACATAGATCAATGGAACAAAATAGAGAACACAGAAAGGGACCCTCAACTCTGTGGCCAACTAATCTGACAAAGTAGGAAAGAATGTCCAATGGAAAATAGTGTCAAAAACAATGAATACTGTTACGCTGAAAATAAATAAATAAATAAATAAATAAATAAATAAATAAATGAAAAGAAAATAGTCTCTTCAACAAATGATATTGGGAAAATTGGACAGCCACATGCAGAAGAATGAAACTGGACCATTTCCTTACACCACACACAAAAATAGACCCATATTGGATGAAAGACTTCAATATGAATAAGGAATCCATCAAAATCCTTGAGGAGAATACAGGTAGCAACCTCTTTGACTTCAACCGCAGCAACTTCTTCCTAAAGATGAGGGAAGCAAGGGCAAATATGAACTATTGGGACTTCATCAAGATCAAAAGCTTTTGCACAGCAAAGGAAATAGCCAACAAAACCAAAAGACAACCAACAGAAGATGGGAGAAGATATTTGCAAATGACATATCAGATAAAGGGCTAGTATCCAAAATCTTTAAAAAACTTACAAACTCAAAACCCAAAGAACAAATAATATGATCAAGGAATGGATAGAAGAATGTGAACAGACATTTCTGCAAAGGAAACATCCAAGTGGCCAACAGACACATGAAAAAGTGCTCATTATCACTTGGCATCAGGGAAATACAAATCAAAACTACAATGAGATACCATCACACAAGTCAGAATGGCTAAAATTAACAAGTCAGGAAACATAGATGTTGAAAAGAATATGGAGAAAGGGAAACCCTCTTACAGTGTTTGTGGGAATGCAAACTGTTGCAGCCACTCTGGAAAACACTATGGAGATTCCTCAAAAAGTTGAAAATAGAGCTACCCTATAACTCAGCACTTGCACTATTGGGTATTTACCCCAAAGATACAAATGTAGTGATCTAAAGGGGCATGTATACCCAGTGTTTATGGCAGCATTGTCCACAATAGCCAAACTATGGGAAGAGCCTATATGTCCATCAACAGATGAATGAATAAAGATGTAGTGTATATGTGTATATATGTATGTGTGCAAGCACACACACACACACACACACACACACACACACTGGAATATTATGCAGCCATCAAAAAATAAAATCTTGGGGCACCTGGTGGCTCCATGGGTTAAACCTCTGCCTTTGGCTCAGGTCATGATCTCAGGGTCCTGGGATTGAGTCTTTGCTCAGCAGGGAGCCTACTTTCCCCTTTCTCTCTCTGCCTGCCTCTCTGCCTAGTTGTTATCTCTCTCTCAAATAAATAAATAAATAATCTTTAAAAAAATGAAATCTGGGGTACATGGGTGGCTCAGTGGGTTAAAACCTCTGCCTTCAGCTCAAGTCATGATCCCCGGGTCCTGAGATCGAGCCTCACATCAGGCTCTCTGCTTGACAGTGAGCCTGTTTCCACCTCTCTCACTCTGCCTGCCTCTCTGCCTGCTTGTGATCTCTGTCTGTCAAATGGATGAATAAAATCTAAAAAAAAAAAAAAAAGAAATCTTGCCATTTGCTACGCCATGGATGGGACTAGAGGGTATTATGCTAAGTGAAATAAGTCAATCAGAGAAATCTAATTATTATATGATCTCACTGATTTGTGGAATTTGAGAAAAAAAGGCAGAGGATCATAGGGGAAGAGAGAGAAAAATGAAATGAGACACAACCAGAGAGGGAGACAAACCCTAAGAGACTATTAATCTCAGGATACAAACTGAGTGGTGCTGGCGTGGGGCGGGGGGGGTAGGGATAGGGTGGCTGGTTGATGGACATTGGGGAGCATATCTGCCATGGTGAGTGCTGTGAATTGTGTAAGACTAATGAATCATAGACCTATACCCCTGAAACAAATAATTCATTATATGTTAATAAAAAATGGAAGAAAAAAGAAAATAAAAATCTGGAATCAAATGGAAAGGTAGCTTATTGGTTTAAATAGTGATGGCTAGAATCATGTGTCAAATCTTAACTCCTAAGCCTGGTCATCATGACCAATTGACACTTACTTTATGACTAAATCTTACAAAGGGCAACATTTAACTCTCTAAGCCCAAAGAAGATTAAAATCATCATACTAAAAGGAAAAGGCAGCTCAGTGAAATCACACCCAAAGCAGAAGGTGCTGCCAATAGCCTCAGAGTAAGAAAAGAGGAAATTTTAGAAATTTTCACAAGAAATCAAAAGGCACAGCTCTGGGGTCATTAATTCTACAAGCATGTTGCAAACTGTACGAAGTAGAACATAGTCATTGTTTTGATAGACATTTTGCATATTCTATTTAGGAAATCAAAGAAAATATTTTTTAGCAACATAATCATCAAAACCATTAAACTATTTTTGATAATCTCGTAAAGTGTGTATTTTAATACATTTCTACACATTTTGGGGAAATGTTATTTATGTATAGTAGATATTTCCACAATGCTAACTGGTCAACAGAACTTAATATATAATTTATAATATGTATTTGTAAAATATATACATTTTAAAAAATTATCATTCTCCTTTCTAACTTTCTGGGCTCAAATAGATCCATTCTTTTTTTCATCATGAGCTGTCTCTCATCTGGTTTAAACTCTTTGGGTGGCAGTAAATATTAAAAAATTTAAGGGGAAAACCCTCTAAAATATGCTGTTTCACTGACTAATTCTTCACCTTTCCAAGTCTTTATTGGTGACCATTCCAAACACAGGAAATTACTGGATATTAAGAAAACATTACAGGATAGTATTGCTGGTCCAGAAGACAGCATAAGATTCCAGGTGGGCAAAACCTTTGTGGGAATGGAGTTTTAGGTGCTTAGGTAAGTCAGTAGAAGAAACAAGGCCTACCCTGGAGAAGTCAGATATAATCATGCAGAGTAGAGCTGGATGAGTTGGAGTTGAAGGAAGGATGAGAGCCATCAGTCGGTTCTTTGGAGGAAGCAGAATTCAAAAGGCAACACAGGTACCTTGGAGCTGGAGATGATGAGGAGGGTGGGAGCATGCCTTCAATTCATGTATTCTGCAACAATTTATACCTTAGCTTATTCTCTTCCACTGGGCCATCTAAAATTTATGACTGGAAAATAGATGCTCTCCACATATTTGCCTCTTTCCCCTTATATCCAGGGTTACATTTTTAAGAGTTAATTAACCATGGTTGACATCTGTCTTTAGGTACAGAAGATCTTTGGGGGCCAAGCTTAGGGGATAGTCTTTTCCCAGGGTTAGGAACCTCCATACCTCCCCTTTTTTTCCTGGGGAACAGTATAAAAGTGTCCAGCCATGGTGCTGCCCAAGCAATGATTTTCAAAATCTTAATCAATTGTCCATGAACTGGCTGAAGGTTTTTTTCCCTAAGGACTTGAAAAGCTATTATGGTGTAACTCGATGGCATCCTGCTCTTGAATACAGTTGGTCAGCTGCTATTTGTCCTTTGACTGGTTCTAGACCTGGTCATGACCTGCTGGCATTTTGAGGAGAACAATTTCAGAACAGGAACTTTCTGAGACGAGTGTTTGCAAGATAAAGTGTGTAATTGCAGAATTGGATTTTTTGGCCTCTAGGAGCCATAAATATTGAGTCAGTGTAGCCCTTCCTCCTATTCCCCACATTTTCTCAGCTCAGATATCAACTCCTGTGGAAATCCGTTCCTACTGTCCAAGTCCAATCTGTGTGCTCCCATGACATTACAGTAATTTTCCTGCTCTCTTATAACTGCCTCAGTGCCTATCACTATCTGTATGCTCCACTAAGATGTGAGCTTCTTTTGGAAGAAACTAGGTCTTTTACGATATTGGATCCTAGCTCCGAGTTTATAAATTAAATATTTGTTAAGTGTGTGGGTATCTAAATCAAAGCATTTCCGTGTCTGCCCACTCTCTCTATGATCCAGCCATCTGGCCCTGGCCCTGATTCTATCAGTCTGCTGAGATTGAAGATGATGACACAGTTACCATCCATGTGTAACCATGTAACTGACCACAATCTGTTCCCAACCTACCACTTTCTCAAGTCCCAACTCAGTCACCACCTTTTCTACTGAGCTGGGCCAGAATGCTCTAGGCTAAAATGATGTATCCCTTCTCTGACTTCCAACACTCAGTGTTCAGAATTTATGCAACTAACTCTCGATCACACACTTTCTTTTGTGTGACGTCTGTGGGTCTGGTCTCTGTGAGCATCTCACATGTCAAGTTCAGTCTACCCCTTTTCTTTTACTCCTTCTGTGCATCTAAGTACTAAGCTGGCCACAGAGAGCACCTCCCAGCAGTGCTGACAGGCTTGAATTGATCCTGATCTACATGAATATAGAAGTCCTAAGGGTGAACTTTTTGTTCAGAGTTCTTCCTGGATTTGCACTGGAGAGGCTGATTTCTGGTGATGACTAAAACTGCTGTGTCAATGGGTACGGGAAGAGATGGAAAGGAATTGGCAGAGGCAGAACTGTCCTTTTGTTATTTTGTTATAAATAAACTCCCTCAGTGGAAACTTGTTAACCTCAGTCCTTGCCTTCACATCTACTTATATGCAAGACCTCCCTCGACAAATCAATCTTTACACTGCAGTGGCACTCTCTTGACAAGATATGTTTGGCTTAGCCACTGTTGATATTTGTTCTTGAAATCTCGGTTGTATGGCATGGTACACTCTGAGAGCAGAAACCGAGATGCTTAGTTTATATGCACGGAGGATGGGCAAGATGCAAACAGAAAGAGACGGTCCACAGCAGGGCAGCAGGAGTGGCGGGAGCTGAGCAGCACTTAATATGTTGTGATGTATTGAATCTATGAAATGCTTGTTCAATAGCTAGTCAAAGTAAATTTAGAAGGACACAGGAAAGGGATTTATTTTTTCATCATTGTAAAAATGTTCATTATTTCTTATGCTGTTGGTCATGGTCTACTGGTGTCCTTTGGCAATCCCCATGCCCTTAGAATCCCGAATAGCACCATTGACAGGATTAGGTGAGGTTTGTTCAATATATTCAAGTCCCCAGAGAGCTACGGTTTTATTGGTACTTTGGAATTGGGCTTTCTTGCTGGATTTTATTCTGGAAAAAAAAAAAGAAAAAAGAAAAAGAAAAAAAAAGAGCTAGAGAGCTTGACACTCTCTCAAGGTAAATTAGTTGATTGCTTCTCCTCTAGTGCATAACTTTATTGGAGCATTTCCCAAATTTGACTGAGATAATTTACATACATGTCTGTTTTGCTCATCAGACAGTGAGTGTTTGCAACAGAGACTGTATCTTCTTCACTTATTTTTCCCAACAGAGTGGCATAGTGCCCAGCACAGAGGAAACCCTCATGCAATGTTTGCTGAACGAGATGTCTTCATATCCATGAAGAACTGCCTATATAATGGAGGAAACAAGAAAGGTAAATGAAAGCTATTTTGTGCCTGCTTAAGAGAAATGCAGATACTATTAGATAATTAATTAAATTTTAATTTTCCTGTAAGTGGTCTCCTGAGAAGTGTGCTATTTTAGCACTGTACCTAGACTAGGCTACTGATAAACACTTCTTGTGGGCCTAGTTTTATGCTAAATGGCATGGGAAAATAATTGGATAAAGCATGGTCTCTGCAAAGAATGTTGGGTGCCATCTAGGGAGACAAGGTCTGAAAGAGGACCAAGTACACAGTGGAATATAATGAAGGCAAAAACAATATGGATAAAAAGAGATCAGAATAGGAGAAAATCGCATGAGCTAGTGCAATTAAGGGAGGTATTAGGAGGAGGTAAAAATCCATTGCAATGAAGTTCCCGTTGATAAATGACATGTGGGAAAGCATTAATTGAATCATGCTGCTATTTTATATAAGATTCAGGACAGGAATGTTAGATACTATTTTTTACAAAGGATATGCTGTTCAGTGCTGTTGGAGAATCCTCTGACCATCAGATTTCCCTAGATTTATCAGTGAACAAACTTGTCCCAAGAAAGACCGCATGGTGTTCTGCTAAGGAAGAGTGTGCTGAGTCTAAAGACCTTGATGCTCTCCCTCAATTCTACTGTTAGCTGTGTGACCTTGATGATGTTAGGTGACCTCTCTGGACCCCACCTTCCTCTTTTAAAATGTTGATATCACGGAAAACCTGCCCAGACTTCATCGCAAGGACATGGCAAACTTTAAATTGTGAAAGAAAAATTACCTGTATAAAGGCAGGAAGTCACCTCATCCCTCAGCCTTTATAGGGCCAAGACTCTGATGAAGAGAGAAAGCTGCGTAACTGCTACTTTGCAGCACAATCACTGATTTTTCAGGCATTCAGGACACTGCCTCCCACCCCTCAATTTTTATTTCCATTTAGAAGTCAGAAATTCTTAGAACATATTTAAGCATTTATGTGTGCACATTTTAGCATAAAGAATAACATTCTCCACAAGTAGAAAAATCACATGTCACAGGGGACTGAGGCAGGGGAAGTGTCAGAAGAACCTGGATTAATGGGAACATTTCCAATCCCATTTTTTAAAATCAGTCTTTCAATTTGGAATATCACTAAGCCAACATGGGTGAGAGCACATTCAGATTCTGTAGCAGAAATCTGCAGTAAAGTGTCTGATCGAAAGTAGAAACTGGGGTAGGAACTGTTCAGAGTAAGCCAAGAGAAATCCGAAACACTGTATATTTATAGCTAGCTCTAAAATATGTGGCTACACCCCAACTGTTCAAAGATGAGCAAACAGAAAAAAAAAAAAAAAAGAAAGAAAGAAAGAAAAAGGGAAAGGGACCTAGATGCAAACCTCTGGAAATTACCTCTTACAATCCAGATACTGGCTTTCTCAATAGGATGTAAGAATGCATGGCCTCTTGGCCAAAGGCTCATAAGGAGAAGCCCACTAGGACTAAGATGTAAATTCTGCAAAATAAAAGGGAAAAAAAATGGTAAGATAATTAAGGGTACATATGGAAAATAATGAAATTCAAAAGCATGTAAATTAAAAAAAAGATTTTAAATGATAAGAAAGCCAGTCCTTGATTTGGAGGACAAGCTTGAGAAATTATCATAAATGTCAAAGACCATTGTCCTGAAATAGATTATAACTCATAGAAGGACTCCAAAATGGAGAAATATGCAGATAAAAAGTGCCTCTCAAAAGAGAAAAGAACAATGCAAGCAGAAGAAAACATTAGAGAGGGGCGCCTGGGTGGCTCAGTGGGTTAAGCCGCTGCCTTCGGCTCAGGTCATGATCTCAGAGTCCTGGGATCGAATCCCGCATCGGGCTCTCTGCTCAGCCCTCAGCAGGGAGCCTGCTTCCTCCTCTCTCTCTCTGCCTGCCTCTCTGCCTACTTGTGATCTCTCTCTGTCAAATAAATAAAAAAAGTCTTTTAAAAAAAAAAAAGAAAACATTAGAGATGTACTGAAGGTAAGTCTTTCTTCAGCTCTAGAAAGTATGTACAGATTGAAAGGTCCACAGGTTTTAGGGCAAAATCAATGAAAGGAAAACCACATTTAGATCCATGTATGACAATTTTTATTGTAATTACAAAACTAAGTAAATATCAAACTGGAAAAGTAAGCAGGCAATGTTCAAAGGCATAAAATTTATGTTGCCAACCAAACTCATATTTGCAAAGCGGAATGCTGGGGGGTTGGAAGTACAAACGTGCAAGATAGTTTTGATGAGAAAATTTGAAAAGCAAAAATTTTATACTTGTCTAAATTGTCCTTCAATTATGAGACTCTTCTCAGATATTCATATACCCTCCTAAAGGAGAAAAAAAAATAACTTGCATAT